>NW_024544838.1:0-602286 GCF_018167655.1 Microtus oregoni
GAAAGTCTTTGGAGCAAGAATCTAACACACATCCTGCAAAGCTAACAATGGAGGGAAGCTCATAAAATGTTTGGTATCACTACTGAAACAGTAACTTTTTATTATTCTTTGAGAATTTCATGTTGAGCATATTCTCCAACTCTTTCCATACCCACCCACCACCTCCTCTACCCATCCAACTTCACGTTGTTTCTCTTTTTCTCCTTCTTCCTTTTTTGTTTTTTTTTTTTTAAGATAGAATTTCTCTGTATAACAGCACTAGCTGCCCTGGAACTTGCTCTGTAGACCAGGTTGGCCTCGATCTCACAGAGATCTGCCTGCCTCTCCCTCTCAAGTGCTGGGATTAAACACATGCACCACTATCGCCCAACGTTGTCTCTCTTTTTAAAAGTCATTGAGTCTAAATTGTGCTGTCAAAATACTCTTGGATGTGGGGCCCTCTGTGGAGCATGGTGGTCCTACCAGGATTCACACCCTCGAAGAAAACTGATTCCCGCAGCAGCTATCAATTGTCAATAGTTTGCCCACCTAGTGGTCGGCCTTCCCTGCTTCTTGCTAAGTTTTTGTCTGGCTTGAGCATTCTTAGCTCTTATGCATGTGTAAGTTGTGACAATTGCTGTGGCTTCGTATGTGCAACTGTCCTGTTGTATTCGGAGAACTCTATTTGCTGACAGTCATCCATCACTACTGACTCTGACAATCTTTCTTCCTCCTCTTCCATATAGATCTCTAAGACTTGGGGAGAGAGTCGTGATATAGGTGTCTCATTTAGGGCTGAGCATTCCATAGTCTCTAATTTTCTGCACTTTAACCAGTTGTGTCTCTATGCTAATTGCTGTGATAGTTTGAATGAGAATGGCCCCTATAGGCTCATTTATTTGGATACATGATCCTCAAATGATGGAACTCTTTGGGAAGGATTAGGAGATGTGGCCTTGTGGGAGGAAGTGTGCCACTGGGGATAGGCTTTGAGGTTTCAAATGACCCATATTCCCACTGTGCTCTCTGTGCCTCCTTATAGATCAAGATGTGAGCCCTCAGCTGTTTCTACTGCCATGCCTTGTATCAGCTTCATTTGTTCATGTTTCATATGGTTTCTTCAGCAATAGTATTTTACCATCAAGTTCTGGAGGACAACCAAGAACATTGGCAATAACCTGCAATATTTGGAGGTCTCTAGGTCCTCATGGTCCTCACTAGTCAATAGCGGGAATTCCAGGCGCTGGACTGTTTATTTGCAACCCTGCGATATTTAGTAGGGGCTTTGTCATTGCATTATTGGGAAAGTCCATATATATGTGTGTAACATATATTTTCTCTCTCTCTCTCTCTCTCTCTCTCTCTCTCTCTCTCTCTCTCTCTCTCTCTCTCTCTCCCTCTCCCCCCCTCTCTTTCTGTAGTAGTAGGCTTCATATGGCTTTTTCAAATGCCTTTCGTGTTAGTTATCCCTCCCTGTACTCTGTCCTCTCTCTTACCCTCTCATCTTCCAACTCATTTAATCATTTTTGTTCCATTATCCCCCATTTCCCCTCTATTACACTGTATTCTATCTCCCCTCCATTGAAAGATTCCCCCTTGCTCCCCTTGCTAGTTCCATAACCTCTCTAAGTATTCCAAATGAAATATACACACCTAAAGATGCAAAGCTGACATCTACATGTGGGAGAAAGTAAGTGATGTCTGTCTTTTTGTCTGCGTAACCTCACCCAGGATGCTTATTTCCACCTCCTCTTCCCCTGCATGTTTCATAATTTAATCTTTCTTTCTTTCTTTCTTTCTTTCTTTCTTTCTTTCTTTCTTTCTTTCTTTCTTTCTTTCCTTCTTTTTGTTTTTTGAGACAGGGTTTTTCAATGTTGCTTTGGAGCCTGTTTTGGAACTTGCTCTGTAGACCAGACTAGACTCAAACTCACAGAGATCCACCTGCCTCTGCCTCCCAATTACTGGGATTAAGGACGTGTGTCACCATCGCCAGGCTTACAATTTAATTTTCCTAACAGATGAATAATATTCCACTGTGTAGATATACCACATTCTCATTATCCACTCACCAGTTAATGGACATCTATTTTGTTTCCACATGCTAGGCATTGTAACTAGAACATCAATGAACATGGATGAGAAAGCATCTCTGGAGAGTAGTGTATCTTGATCATGTGGTAAATCTATTTCTAGCTTTATGAGGATCCCCTGCACTGATTTCCATGAGGCTGCACCACTTTTTACTCCCACCAGCAGTGAATAAGTGTCCTCCCTTCCCATTTCCATACCAAGACAGTAATGCTTGTTCTCTCTTAGCTCCATGCCAGTTTTATACAAGATAATACAATAGTCTCCAACTGCAGCTAACCAACCTGCATCTACCTGGCAGGATCCAATATTAGAAAAATAAGAAAGAAGTTGTTTTGATATGTCATTTTTAAGTTTTGTTCCCTTGCTTTTGGATTTTGTTTATCCCCATTTGCTGTACTTTTACTATTATTTGGTTTTTCAAAGCAGCTTATAAGACTTTTTGTGGTAATGTGTTTTAAACTCAGGCCTCTGTATTTGCTAAACAATATTCCACTGAGTTACCCCCCTCCCAACTCTGGGTTTTGTTTCTTATTTTTGTTTTTATATATATCTAACTTTACTTATATGTTTTTCTTTATTTTTAGTTATTTATCTCTTGACTTTGTGTGTATCTCCTTTTAATTTTTTAAATTTAATTCTATTTAATTAAAATTAATTCTATTTAATTTTCAACCTTCTTTATTGTTTCCCTTTTCCCACACTTTTCCTTTATTTTATTCAATTATTATTTCTGATTTTAGCCCAAGTAACTTTCACTTCAAGTCCTACTCCACATTACTTGGGCCACTTTGCTTTTTATGCCGTGTCATATAAGTTGGCTAAAGCCAACTCTTTCTCTACCTAGCATATTTCTCTACCTAGTTGAATTTGGTGTTATGGCTGCCATATCAATTTATCTTCTCCTGTTTGAATAGTATTGGAGTTTGTCTCTTCCGGTGAAGGCCTAATATAACACACACCGAAAAAAATATGGAAGAGATAACCATCCTATCATGTACACAAACTGAAACACTGAACACACAAAACATGGTAAACCAAGCAACATGACTCCTCCAAAAGATAGTAATTCCTCAACTATGACAACAAAGGCTAGTTGAAGAGTGGAAGGAATGAGAATATGAGCAAGGAGGTCAAGACCGTGATAGGGTCACTGACTGAAACAGTTTCCCTGAGCTAATGGGAACTCACCAACTCCAGCTGGACTGGGAAGGAACAAGCATAGGACCCAACTAGTTCCTCTAAATTTGATTGACAGTTATATGGCTGGGGCAGACTGAGGGCGCCAGAATTTATCTCTACTGCATGTACAGGATTTTTGGGATCTTATTCTCTTTGCATGTATACCTTGCTCAGCCTAGATATAGTAGGTCTTTGACATCCTATATCTAGATATGGAAGGTCTTGGCCCTTCCACAAGGCAATGTGCCTTACCTTCTCTGAGGATTGGATGGGGTTGGGTGGGAGCGTGTGTGAAAGGAATGGGAGGAGGGGAGGGAGTGGGAACTTGGATTGGTATTTTTTTTCAAAAAAATCTAATAAAATTTAAAAAAGGAAACCAAGATACTAAAATGGTTAAAATGCTGGGTAAGTATTCAGATATTTACATGTAAAAAGGATTGATGATTTCAAAATAGACACAATCATGAAGATAAAAAAGTAGATGAATCAATTCAGAAACTTGATTAGAAAATGATCAACATGGATGAGAAAACTGGCAAAGAATGGGAGTTTGAGAAAGATAGAGATGTTGAAAATGGAAAAATAGCACAAAGAAATTATTACAAATACACTAGACTAAGCAGAAGAAAAAATACCAAAGATTGAAGAATGAGTAGAGGAACTGTAACTCTCAGATGGCAATGAAAAATATGACTGCAACTTGCAAACAATCTGAGAAATAATCAGGAGATCAAACTTAAAGTTCTGTAGGACAGAAGAAACTGAGATAAAAACCAAAGGCACAGAAAATCTATTCAATAAAAGTATAACAGAAAAATATAAAATCTAGGGAAAATAAGTGGACATCCAAGCCATAAGAGACATTTAAACCACAAATAAACGTTACCAGAGGCATCTCTGTAACATAGTATAGTCAAGTTACCCAAAATTAAAAAAAAGAAATGTTAAAAGTTGCAAGAGAAAAGTCCCAACTCACTTAGAGACAAGAACATCTGACCTCTCAAAGGAAACCCTCGAGGGCAAACGTGTGGAACTGCTAGCCCAGATAGTTGTATCTAGCAAACGGTTTTGTTTTTCAATTGATGGAGAAATAAAGGCACTTCAGAACAAGTTCAAGCTGAAGATATTTATAATCACCAGATCAGAATTGATGGAGACACTTAATAGCATCCTAAACAAGACAGATAAAACAATTGAAGTCATGAAAGAGCAGGAAAGACTAAACTTCATAAGAGGAATGATGAGCAAAGTAGAATCAAGAAAGAATATCAATCATTTCCAAACCATCAAATCACTACTACTGGGGAGAAAAAAAAAATCAAACAAGCAAGCAATAATCCTTAACTAGAAAAAAAAGAATAAAATTACCAAAATGAGCAAACATCTGTCAATAGTAATTCTAAATATAAATAGACAATTCTCCAATTATAAGTAGGAATCTTGCTTACTGAATTAAAATACAAAGCATGATTGCCTGTTTTCTCCAAGAATCACACCTCAGTGACAACCACACACATAGAAAGTAAAATGCTGGTAGTCGATTTATTAAGAAGAAAGAAACTGAGAATAAGAAAGCATGGCTATTTTTATATCAAATAGAGCCAACTTCAAGGAAAAATTAGTCTGAAAAGATAAAGGCCACTTCATATTAATAAATGGAACAATACATCAAAAATATACACTTATAAATGCATAACAAGCATTGAACTATGGTGCCCCCAGTTTCATAAAGTAAACACTCTGGACATAAAAGTTCAGATAGACAAACAATTCCTCATATAAAAATCAGTATGTTACTTTAATACCCCATTCTCAGCAATAGATAAGTCATGGGGCCAGAAACTTCAAAATTAAACTGTGTCATAGCTCAAACCGATTTAGTAGACATCTACAGAATATTCTACTCTTCAGATACAGAGTGCCTATCACTTTCAGCAGCCCATGGAAGTTTTCTTTAAATGAATAATATTTTGGGTCATGAAACAAGCCTTAAATACAACACAATAACAATAATTTGTTTTATATTTCCAGATCATAACAGAACAATACCACAGACTAATAACAAGAGAAATCATAGAAAACATATGAGCATTTGGTGGATAAATGGCATATTCCTGAGTCATTGAAAAATAATGGAGGCAATTTTAAAATTCTGAGAATCAAGAGAAAATTAAAATACAACTAATCAGAGCTTTTACAGTCCAATAAAGGCAGCTCCAGGAGGAAACTTTAGAGTTATGATTGTTTCTATATTTAAAAATTCAGAGCAGTCACAGTGTGTGATTTAATGATATAGCTCAAGTTTTTGAATAAATAACACAAGCAAAATCTAAAAGTAGTAGATGTAAGAATTAAAGATCAGAACAGAATTAATTAGATGGGGATTCTTTCCTAAAGAATGAGACAAAGCATTGGGTTTTTGTTTTTGTTTTTGATTTGAAAAACTTAGAGATGAAAAATGGGACGTTACCACAGATTCCGATGAAACCCAGAGGGTCAGTGGGGAATTCTTTGAGAACACATTCTAAAAGAATGGAAAAATCAAAAACATATAGATAAATTACTAGACACGTATGACCTATCAAAATCAAATCAAGAGTACATAAACAACTCAAACAGATCTATAGTAAACAACAATGTTAAAGCAGTAATAAATAGTCTCCAAACAAGAAAATACCAGGTTTTAACAGATGAATTCTACCAGACCTTTAAAGGAGAACTAATAAAATGCTCTTTAATTTATTCCATCTAACAGAAATAAAAGAACACTACCCAAACTCATTCTATTAAGTCAGTGTTACCCTGATACCAAACCAGATGTCTCAAGGTTTCTATTGCTGTGATAAATAATCACCACGACTAAAAATAAGGAGGAAAGGGTTTACTTGGCTTACCAATACTCTCCATCATCGAGGGAAGCCAGTGCAGGAACTCAAGGTAGGAACCTGGAGGCAGGGACAGGAGCAGAATTCAAGGAGAAATTCTGCTTATTAACTTGTTTTACATGGCTCGCTCAGATTGTTTCCTTATACACCTCAGGACCACCTGCCCAAGAACAGCGCTGGACCCTCCCACATCAATCATTAATCAAGAAAATGCTCTACACACTTGCTACAGGGGATCTGATCAAGGTATTTTCTCAACTGAGGTTCCTTCTTCCCAGAAGACCATGGGTTGTGTCAAGTTGACAGAAACAAAATAACAACAACAATGAAACAATTACCAGTATACCAGATAAGGACATAACAAAGAAGAAAACTATAGACCAGTGATTCTCAGTCTGTTGGTGGCGACTCCTCTGGGCGTCCAAGAACCCTTTCACTTGCATATCAGATATTTACATTACAATTCATAACAGTAACAAAATTACAGTTATGAAGTAGCAATGAAAACAGTTTTATGGTTGGGAGTCGCCATAACATGAGGAAATGTATTAAAGGGCCAAAGCATTAGGAAGGTTGAGCACTAGGGATATAGACCAATTTTTTTTTCTTTTTGCTGAGCATAGACACAAAGTTTCTCAATAAATACTTGTGGACTGAATTCAATAGCACATTAAACAGATTCATCCTGACTGGGGTAAGATGGAATCCCAGTGGTTTATTGCAGCACTTTTCCCAGGAACTAAGTTATGGACAAAACCTAAGAAACCAACAACAAAGGAATGAATAAAGAAAATATGTCATGAATTTTTTTAGTGGTAAAGAAAAATCAAGTTCTGTCATTTGGAGGAAAATGGAGGCAACTAGTGGAAGCCAAAGCAAACAAATTAAGCCAGTCTCAGAAACACGGAGGCATTTTCTCTCATTTGTGAGTTTAGATTTTATATATTTACAGAAATTCATACATTTCTATATAAAATAAAAGTAGAAATTAGGCTTTCTAGAGAAAGAAAGGGGACATACAGAAGGTGAGAAGGAGAAATTGGAGACATTGGCAGGAATATACTCAATATGCAAAATGTATCTGTGAAAAATCTTTAAACAAGCTTTTTGGGGGGGGGTGTTGGAAAGAAATATATTTTCAGGAGAGGAATTAATTTTAAAAACTCAAATAGTAGTTTAAAAACCTCCACTTTGTACTGTTTTGTCTTAGGTCTTGGCAGCAGCTCGGGCCTGGAAGTCCTCATGGCCCCAGTGGCAGCACAGGTCACCTAGATCACTGTGGCCCTGGCAGTGGCATGGTCTTCAGACACTAACGTGGTCTCAGCTGGCTGACCAGACCTGTCATCTGCACAGACCTTGGTGGTATCATCAACTCAGACCCTGGCTACAGTAGGGCCATGACCCAGACATGGCTCATAGCAGCAGCCCTGACCCAGAGGACACCATGACCCTAGATCACAGCACAGACTACTCAGATCAGCATGACCCTGGTGGTGGCATGGCCCTCAGACACTTTCATAGCCACAGGTTACAACCCAGACCCCAGGCATCTGTATGTTCTTTGGCAGCAACATGGACCATAGATATCAGTAACAATATAGTCCCTAGCTGTGTGGTAGGAACAAGGACCCAGACATGGTCCTAGGCAGAAGCTCAGTCCTAGATTCAATCATGTACCCACGTGGTACACAAGCCATTCAGATTTGCATGGCCCCAAGGCAGCATGGCCCTCAGACACCAACTTGGCTCCAGATAGCATGGCATCCCAGAGTCCCAGCACTGGCATATCCTTCCATGATCTCAGGAGCTTTGGACATCAACCCAGATCCTGGCTGCAACAGGGTCATGGACTCAAACATGGCCCTTGGCAGCAGCCCTGATCTGGACAATACCATGGCCCCAGGTGACAGCACTTGCCATTCATATTGGCTTGGCCCCATGGTGGCACAACCCTCTGACACCAACACAGTCACAGGTTGTGACCCTAGACCCTGTGTCTCCATGTGGCCTTTGGTGGCAACATGGGCCAGGGACATCAACACAGACCCTGGCTGTGGTAGGACCACAGACCCAGAGATGGTACTGGGCAGTGGCCTGGACTAGGATGTTGCAATAATCCCAGGTGGCAGAACAGGTCACCCAAATTGGCATTGCCACCACAACTGTGTGACTCTTGGATAGCAATATGGCCCCAGGTGGTGGCCAAGACCACCTGCATGGCCCTCAGTGGCAACAGGAGCCATAGGTTCCATGAGAAGTAGAAAACCAGGGAATATCCAGAATATGGGAGTCCCCTGCAGCCCTCCCTGTTTTGACTGAGGTCTTGCAGTAAAATATTAACACTTCTTCTCTCAAGGCTATTTTCTGGACACAGCCCCAAATAATCTGCCCTTAACCTCTATCTCTTATCCCACGCTCCTTTCAACTACTTCCTAAACTGACCAATTTTCATGATAGGGTTTTGCTGACTTGTTATTTTCTATCAGTGCCATTTCTGGGAAGGACACAGAGTTTGAAGCCTCACAGAGATGCCTCCAGAACCTGTAGTGTGCTTACCTGGCTACCAGCTCGGAAAACTTGAATTTGGAATTTGACTCTTCCTTGTCTGTTTGCCACTATTGAGATTGTTGCCATCTTTTCCTTAATGGTTTTGTATGTATTCATTTTGTTAGGTATTTGCCAGTTGTATCTGTCAGTTAACTATTGTATCACCCCAAATATTCCAGATAATCAACTTAGAAAGAGAAAGGGCTTGTTTGGACCTTGGTTTCAGTTATTGCAGTCTCTAACGGTTGGAGCTGTTGCTCTGGGGCCTTATGCCAAGTAGTACATCAGAGCTGGAAACATAGGTCTTACCAAAACTACCAACCTCATAGCCAAGGAACAGAAGGTAAGGAGAGTCCTGGGAAGTTTCACAATCCCTTTCAAGGTCAGACTCCTAATGATTTAAATATCTCTAGCCCAGTCTGTCTTTTATCTGTGTGTTGGGGGTGGGGGCAGTTCCGGAGACAGAATCGAAGACTTCATGCCTGATAAGCAAGTGTTCTGTCACTGAGGTGCACCTTTAGCCTCCTTTTGAAAAAAAAAGAAAGAAATTATCACCTCTTGATGTTTTCTAGTACTCCCCAACAGCAATCCCGTACAGCACACAGGTCTCTCAGGGTCATTTAAGAACCAAAACATGGCTAGTCATGGTGTCACACACCCATAATCCCAGCTCTTGGGAAGCTAAGGTGAGAAGATTGTCAGTTTTAGGCAAGCCCGTGTTAGATATTCAGGCCAGCCTTGGCTATATATCAAGACTGTGTCTCAATACTTCTTTTCTCCCCTCAAAGATTCAAATTATAGCAGAATCAGTGACTGGAAGTTGAATCAGAGTCTGTGGGTCAGAGGGCTGGTGAGATTTATCAGGCATAATGGCACATGCAACCAAGTTAGAAAAATGTGTTCCATTTTTAAAAAAATGTAAAGATTCTATAGGTCAGCTTTACTTTATAAAAAGTCCCCTTATATTTCAGATGCTGTTTTCTTAACTCCTCTTTGGTGCTGAAGGGCCCCAGGCTGGAGGCGGCCAGCTCTTTAAGGAAAGCAAAGGAATATAACAGAGTGGGGTAGTCACTGCCCCCAGGACCAGGCAGAGGACAAAAATTAGAATGCATTGGCATAGCATGTTCAGAGAGCCAACCTGGGACTCCTGGGTGCACGTCATCCTTGCTCTCCTTTTCTCCTCTTATCCAACTCTTCCGAAGTTCTGTCAGTTTGCCTCTGAGTTCTTCTTCAATGTTACTTTTTGCAGTCTTGTGGTCATTATATTCACATAAGCCCTTATCATCTTCTCCCTGAATTTCGGTAGCATTTGCCTACTAAGTCACCATTCCTGGAGTTTCTTTCCAATGGTGACCATCCTCCTTTATTGCCAGTTTTGCTAAAACACCACTTTGACATGTGTGTTGAGAATAAGAGATAGAAACTGATCGAAAAATTTTAGGGACAGGAACCTCAATTCTTGTCCTTGGTCACAAACCAGACACATCCTTGCTTCCTTTGGCTGCTTTGTCCTTGCCAGAGGACAAAAGCACCAAAAGCTATAGGGATAGTGGTTTTTTATTTGATTTATTGTTATCTATTTTATACAGCTGCCTGGAAGAAACTTGCAAGGGTGTGTTTGTTAGAAACTTCAGTGCAGACAGTCATGCCTTTGGTAGAAGACTTTAGAATACGAACTCTGGGTCTTCATGTTGAAGATGGGTTAAATGTATTACAATCTTAGTAGTGAGACTATTCAGTTCCGGCCCTTGTGTGTTCAACTGCTGTCTAACTTTTATCTCCTCTTATTTACAGTTGATCCACACTCAAATGGTCTATTCCAATCAAACACCACCTATCTGTGTCACTTGATTGTCCTCCAATTCCTGCAAGAGGGAAGATCCTACTTCTTTTGATTTCTCAGTGTGATTTTTAAGTTATCTTTTTATTTTCACCAAATTCTTCTGGACAGGGGTCAGAGTGTGGTTTTTTTCACATAAATATTTTTATTGATTTTTATTGAGCTCTACATTTTTCTCTGCTCCCCTCCCTGCCTCTCCCCTCCCCCTTCCACCCCCCCCCAAGGTCCCCATGCTCCCAATTTACTCAGGAAATCTTGTCTTTTTTCTACTTTCTATTTCCCATGTAGATTAGATCCATGTATGTCTCTCTTAGTGTCCTCATTGTTGTCTAAGTTCTCTGGGATTGTGATTTGTAGGCTGGTTTTCTTTGCTTTATGTTTAAAAACCACCTATTAATGAGTAAATATGATAATTGTCTTTCTGTGTCTGGGTTACTTCACTCAAAATAATGTTTTCTAGTTCCATTCATTTTCCTGCAAAATTCAAACTGTCTTTATTTTTTTCTGCTGTGTAGTACTCCATTGTATAAATGTACCACATTTTCCTTATCCATTCTTTCATCAAGGGACATTTAGGTTGTTTCCAGGTTCTTGGTATGGCAAACAATGCTGCTATGAACATAGTTGAGCACATGCCCTTGTGGCACAATTGAGCATCATTTGGGTATATACCCAAGAGTGGTATTGCTGGGGAAGACCCTACTTTTATGCCCCAATTTCAGCCCATCTACTAAAGGAATTTTAGGCTCTCAGCTTTTGAGATGGGAGATGGCAGAGTAGCAAGATAGGTATTAACTAGTTCAGAGGCCGTCAAGAATAGACTCCCTTCCTCATAATCAACATTACCACCTTCCAGTTTCCAGGTAAGAGTAGAAAGAGAAATAACATCTTTACCTTTCCTTAAGGCTGAAAATACCACACGAAAAGGAAGGTGGAGGTACTGAGGCTTTGTTGAGGCCAGTTAAGGAAAAACTACTTCCTTCTGTGTAAAAGAATGGAATATGAGCCCTATCTCTGACCCTAAGAAGAGACAGGACAGTCTGATCTACTCCAAAAAATTAGAACATTACATACTATTGTCCGTCCTTAAAAGTTAATCCTGCTAGGCCTATAAGTCACCTGGCTAGTAGACTGCTCCTCGGGAAAGCTGATTCACCTGAAGACACACTCAGGAGGTGGATGGAATAATTTAATGTACTCATATTCTTCAGAAACCCCTCCCCCAAACGGATATGCCTACAGTCTCTACCATGTACCACTGCCAAACCTGCCTACTTTTCTGTATTCTAACTCAAAAAGTGTAACTTGGGGGCTGGAGAGATGGCTCAGCGGTTAATAGCATTGCCTGCTCTTCCAAAGGTCCTGAGTTCAATTCTCAGCAACCACATGGTGGCTCACAACCATCTGTAATGAGGTCTGGTGCCCTCTCCTGGCCTGCAGGCATACACACAGACAGAACATTGTATACATAATAAATAAATAAATATTTTTAAAAAAAGTGTAACTTGTTCTTTTCTCCCTTTATCCTCTCCCTCCCTCTCCCTCTTGCCCCCCTCTCTGAAACCATCCAAAAGCCTAAGCATGTTTTCTCCGACACCCTGGGCTTTCTGAATATTTCTCACAAGATGCCCTCCACCAACCCACTTTTTCCAACTCTCTGCCAACTGCCATTGCTCAGCATGCTGGCTTCCTTGGACCCTGGCTCAAAGGCATGATTTTCCTTTTTCATCTTCAACTCCTCCAGGCATCTCCCAAAGCTTACACCTTGCCTGCCCTTTTTTATTTCCTTTTACTCTCCAATATAATGATACTCATTTCCTCCTGAGTCTGATTTTTAATTATTTTATTTAAAAAATTAGCTGAAGCTCACAGACACTGGACCAACAGCTAGAGAGCCTACCTGGGACTGGCCTAGACCCTCTGCATGTAGGTGACAGTTGTGTAGCTTGGTTTGTTTGTGGAACCCCTAGAAGTGGGATCACTACCTATCTCTGGAGCTTGAGTTGGCTTTATTTAATTTTTTTTTTATTTTACGCACCAACCCCAGTTCCCCCACCTTCTCTTCTCCCATTATCTTATATCTATCCCCATCCCACCCCCTCATCCACACCTCAGAGGGATTAAAGCTTCCCATGAGAAGAAAACAAAGTCTGACTTACTATGTTGAGGCAGGACCAAGTCCCTCCCCACTCTATCAAGGCCAAGTTATCTCACCATAGGGAATGGACTCCAAAAAGCCAGTTCATGGGTTTAAGATGGCCAAGTTGGGGGAAAGATAGAGGGAGAGCAATGGAAGAGATATCTTGATAGACGGAGCCATTATGGAGTTAGGAAGAGACATGGTGCTAGGGAGATTCCTAGGGATCCACAAGGATGACCCCAGCTAAGACTCTTAGTAATAGTGGAAAGGGTGTCTGAACTGGCCTTCCTGTACAATCAGATTGGTGACTCCCCTAATTGTCATCACTGAACCTTCATCCAGTAACTGACGGAAGCAGATGCAGAGATCCACAGCCAGGCTAAGTTCCTGGAGTTCAGTTGAAGAGCAAGGGGTGGTCAAGATCATGATTGGGAAACCCACAGAGAGAGCTGACCCGAGCTAGTGGGAGCTCAAAGACTCTGAACTGACAGCTGGAAAACCTGCATGGGACTGAACTAGGCCCTCTGAATGTGGGTGACAGTTGTGTGGCTTGATATGTTGGGGGAGCCTCACAATGGCTGGCTTTTTGGTACCTATTCCCTGTGTTGGGATGCTTCTCCCTACTTTGGTGCAGGGGAAGGAGATTGGTCCTGCCTCGATGTGATATGCCATGTTTTACAGAGGAGGAGTGGATGGGGGATAGATGGAAGGTGGGGAGAAGGAATGGGAAGAGAGGAAGGAGGGAAACCTGTGGCTGGTATGTAAAATAATTGAAAAATAATAATAAAAAAAAGAAAAACCATAGCAAAGATTAGCTGGGCAGTGGTGGTGCATGTATTTAATCCCAGCACTCGGGAGGCAGAGGCAGGTGGATCTCTGTGAGTTCAAGGCCAGTCAGGTCTACAAAGCAGGTTCCAGGACAGCCAGAGCTGTTACAAAGAGAAACCCTGTCTCAAATAAATAAATAAAATAAAAAACAAAGAAAAATGAAGAATCCACAAGTGGGAACCCCAGATTTCCCCATAACACTTGTAACCCTGAGTCAGTTTCCAAAATTAACTCTTTGTGTATACACCCTTGGTGTAGGAGGTTCTTCTGTTCACGTGTTGCTTTCACTGGTTAATGAATAAAGAAACTGATTTGGGCCTGATAGAGCGGAACTTAGGTAGGCAGAGAAGACAGAACTGAATGCTGGGAAGAAGGGCAGAGTGGGTGACATCATAGATCTTCTGCTGGTTAGAATCTTGCTGGTAGGCCACAGTCACATGGTAATACACAGATTAACAGAAATGGGTTAAATTAAGATGTAAGAATTAGCTAATAAGAAACTAGAGCTAATGGGCCAAGCAGTGATTTAATTAATATAGTTTCTGTATGGTTATTTCAGGAGTAAGCTAGCTGGGTGGCTGGGACAAAGGACACCTCTCTACTTTTAACATTTGGTGGCCCAACATGGCCAACAAACTCCACATAAAACCTAAGAGGGCTTAAAAAGGAATTCTAAAAAAAAATACAGAGTTTAACACAACTTCTTGCTGTTTGCTGGCTGCTTACTGCAGTTCCTAGATGTCTCTGTCAATTCTAGAGTTTTGGAAGTTGCTTACGATGCACTTCCTGTTACCTTAGGTAATATTATATCCTTCTGCAGTCTTTGATCAAGTTGAAGAATGAATAGTAATAATATAGCTTTCCTTAGTTATGATAAAAGATAAAGTAGATATAAATATTGTAACTGTAATTCTTGCTTAATACCTGTTTTGTTATATGTAATTTTACTACATTAAAGTTAAAGCCTTCCTTTTTGTTTAAACCGAAAATGGTAAATGGTGTAGGAGGTTCTTCTGTTCATGTGTTGCTTTCATTGGTTAATGAATAAAGAAACTGCTTTGGGCCTGATAGGGCAGAACTTAGGTAGGCAGAGAAGACAGAACTAAATGCTGGGAAGAAGAAAGTGGAGTCAGGGAGACGCCATGGATCCACAGCTGGAGGTAGCTTTGTTGAAACTTTTCTGGTAGGCCATGACCTCACGGTGATACACAGATTGATAGGAATGGGTTAAACTAATATGTAAGAGTTAGCCAATAAGAAGTTAGAGCTAATGGCCAAGCAGTCTTTTAATGAATACAGTTTCTGTGTGGTTATTTTGGAGGCTAAGCTAGCCGGGTGGCCGGGAAGAACAAAGAGGCCCTCCTTGTAACACACCCTGCTTTCAAAGGCCACGAAAAATCTCCCAGTTTCCAGTAAAAAACTTACCCTCAAAAAAAAATCAATGGTGAAAAATAATTATAGTTGTTAACACTTATGTTCTATTTGATGATTCTAGGAACATTTTAATTGATCTTAATATGATAAATGGTTTTATCTTCAAAACAAATGTTTGGTGGGGGTGGTAGTTGCAATCATCATCATTTTACATATGAAGAATTTAGAGCAAAGGAACTCTCAAATATTTCTAATACAAAACAGCAACTATGTAGGAGAAATAAGAATCAAATGCTAGCAGGATTGTTTCATTTAAATGTTGTTAAATTTATACACTGCCTCCTTACCATTTACTTTTTTGCTCTATCTCTGTCTCCGTATCTCTGTCTCTCTCCCTTCCCTCTCTCTCTCTCTATGTGTGTGTGTGTTGGGAATTAAACTTGGGAACACGGGCATGTTGAGCTTGTACTCTGTCTTTATATCCCCAACTCTTTCTGGTTTATTTGTTTTTGGATATTTGAGACAGGATTTCTCTGTGTAACAGCTCTAGCTTTCCTGGAACTCGCTCTGTAGACCAGGCTGGCCTCAAACTCACAGAAATCCACCTGCCTCCACCTTCCAAGTGCTGGTATTAAAGGCATGTACCACCACTACCCAGCAGCTCTTGGTTTTTAAAGACAGGGTCTATAGCTCAGATTGGCCTTGAATGTACTATGTAGCCCAAGCTTACTTTGTACTTGTGATATTCCTGTTTCAGACTCCCAAGTGCTGAGAGAACAGGAATGCCCCACACCAACCCTAGCCTAGCAATCGTTATTTCATCAGCATTCATGTACAACATTCTGGCCAAATCAAGATTCTCACAGTCCTCTGAACATATCTTCACTGCTTTGTTTATTTTCACATGCCTTTCATGTGGTCTACTTTCACTATACAACTTCATTCATTTCTTTCTGATTATCTAGCTTTGCAATTCATGGTTTGCCATTCAATGGCACACTCAGCTTTCTCAGTGTAGCCAATAAGGCCCAGTAAGATCTACCTTCAAACGTCACATTTTCATGTTTCTTTTCCTATTGCACACCCCACAAGACTTGAATTTTCCCAACCACACCATTTGATTATGGATTTACATGCTTTTGTCTATGTTCTTCCTTTTGATTGGAATCTCCTGCTTATGTGGAAAACTCCCACACCGGCTTCAAGGCTATCACTTCTCAGCCCTTTAACGGAGATCACAGTAATATCTGTGTTCAAACCTCCTGGCTCTGTGCTGTCTTCACCTACACTCTTTTGAGCAGATTTGTTTATTTTCTTTTCAGTGTCAGTCATGCCTGATTATTTCAGATACAGCATTTATCATACCAGCACACAACTATTTTTACACAGACATCTTCTTTATTAATCTCCTTGAGGCAAATTATCATATTTTTAAAAGTTTGCTGCATGGGTGAGCATATCAGTTCACATTTATAATCCTTGCACTCGGGGGGGGCCGTAATAAGAGAATTATGAGCTCCAGGCCAGGCTGAACTACATAGTGGGACCCATTTACAAAAAAAGCAAAAAAGTTGATTATTATTTATATCTGACATATAATTGCTACTCCAAAAAATGTTTGTTGGATGACTAAATCCTAATTCTGCCAGTACCTAATACAGTGCTGGGACATCAGATATTCTCTATCTATCTATCTATCTATCTATCTATCTATCTATCTATCTATCTATGTTAATAGGTGCTTGCTTAACAAGTGCTTAAGCCATGGCCTCATTACTATGTGCTCTTTTTCTAGGTACTTTTTAACTTTAAGAAGACTTTTCACTGTGAGCTCATGGTACCCCTGGGCTGGTTTTCAGTGCAATGGGCATAGCATGACCTTGGATACAATGACTTCAAGAAAAGGGCCAAAGCAAATATAGGACATTTATGCATAGGACAATTATGCAAAACTTTGGTTAGCACCTAACAAGCTTTGGTGGGCAAAGGTAGCTCTGTCTATATAGCCATGTCTTCTGAGATTTGTGATTCACAAAATTCACAAGCCTGAGTGGCTTTCAGAACTATCAGATAGTCACTCTTCATAGTGTCTGCACAACTTTGGAAACACAATGTTTTGAATTTTCCTTTCAAGGGTGTGTTTGTATAGCAAAAATCCTTGGAAGGAAGATATACTACTCCCTGCAGAGTAAAGAGAAGGCTTATTTCTGTTCTATATAGTTAAGATGATTTTTACATGCTGAGAGTAAAGATCAAGCATACTTACCAGACATTGCAAAACAACATCATTATCTCTTCTGAGGAAAAGTAGAAAAGGTTCTTATATTTGACTGATTTCTCAAGCTTCTATTTCAGCAGATACACATTGAGCACCTACATGTACTAAGCACTTGCTTTTGGTGCCAAAAATATAGCAATGATCGAGATAAAGTCCCTGTATTCACGTATCTTGTTAGCCTATCAAGGTGTAAGTCACAAACAATCCCACACCAGTTTGGAATTATGATTAATAGAATGGTTATTTATTTAAGGGGGAAAAACTTACAGATCACCATCCCAGACAACAACCCTCTGTGCAATCGGGAAGGGAGCCTAGTCGCTGGAAGCCAAAGCACAAGCAGAGGGAAGTGGCCCCTCTTTTAAAGGGAGAGAGACCTCTCCCCAATGGGCTGGTATCTCAGCGGCTATTGGCTGAAGGAGTGGAAGGAGCTCCCGCAACAAGTCTAGTGGTTGCACACACACTGAGTCCTAGACAAAACAAGAGGGTATTTCAGATAGTTATGAAAGCAAAACAGGAATGCAAAAGAGAATGTCATGATCAGCACTGAGGGCCATTTTAGCTACAATAGAAAATGAACTAGAATCCTTGCCTAGTACAAATTAGGGCCTGAATTCAGTCTCCAGTACTCCTCTAAATGGAGGCAATACATTAACTGAGATCTGATTAAAAGAGATTTTGGTGCGCAGCATGGTGACATCTTTAATCCCAACACTTGGGAGGCAGAGGTAGCCAAATCTCTGTGAGTTTGAGGCATGCCTGGTCTATACAGGAAGTTCTAGACTAGCCAGAGAATGTGTCTCAACAAATGATTAAAATAAAATAAAATAAAACAGACCTTGTAGCTGCCAACGCTGTATGTCAGACACTGGCCCATTTGATGAAGCTGAAGTTCTCTAGCCTTCAAGTTCACAGCGTCATCCAAATTCTGCCATGTCTGAAAACACACATATTAAGAGCTTCTTCCCACTCCTGGCTGAAGTTAACCTGCTGTACTGGTGTACAGTGTGTTTGAGATATTTCCTAGTCTGAAGAGCTGGCCTTCAATTAAGTTAGCACATATTTATGCAGTACATTACTATTTAGATCAGCTAATGGTCATTTCTTTGACCACATTCCTGAAAAGAAGCAATTTAAGGGAGGAAGGATTAGTTTTGCTTTGTGGTTTGAGGATACAGTCCAGAGCAGCAGAGAAGGGATAGTAGAGAGAATGGCTTTCTGCTGTGGTAGCAGAAGTAAGAGGCTTCCTGTGTAAATGGAAATTTCCTGTCCCTACCACCCAGTCCCAAATAACCGACACAGAGGCTTAATATTACTTATAAAAGCTCAGCAAATAGCTCAGGCTTATTACTAACTAGCACTTACATTTTAAGTTAACACATATTCTGTAATTATGCCCTGCCATGTGGTAGTACCTTTATTAACAAGGCAGTTCATCTCCTGCTCCCTCTGCATCTGGCTGGTGACTCCTGACTCGATCCTTCTCCTTCCCATCATCCTTAGTTTGGTCACCCGGCCTATACTTCCTGCCTGGCTACTGGTCAATCAGCATTTTATTAAGCAAATTTGAGTAACAAATCTTTATAGTGTACAACAGGATTATTCCACAGCATTTCCACATTTTTGTCTAATTAAAAAGTAGGTTTTAACTTTAACATAGTAAGATTGTATACAATAAAAACAGTTATCAAGTAAGAGTTATAGTTAAAATATTCAGTCTATTTGCATTTGGCAAAATTAGAGAAAATACTCTATTATCTATCATATCTTTGTCAGTCCAAAGTTTTGTACCTAATTTACCTTTTATCATTACTAAAGAAAACTATAACTATTTAGTCTTCAACTCTATCAAATACCCCAGAAGGATGAAAAGTTACCTAAAAACAGGGACATTAGGCTGCCTGGATAGTCATCCAAAGTTCCTCACCCCAGGAGGTCAGAAAGCAAAAAGCAGATAAGAAACTGGATGAGATAATAAAACCCCAAGGCTCATGCCCAGTAATGTACTTCCTCCAGCAAAGACTCACTTTCTAAAGATTCCACAACTTCCCCCAAACAGTACTCTGAAGACCAAATATTCAAATAAATATATGAGCCTCTTTAAAACAGATGAAACCCCTTGAATTCAGAAATATATATTCATATTTCTATTATTATAACCACTATGCAAATACTACTACTATGCCTGATACCAAGATTCCATACTGATTCCCCAGCTAGTGTAAACAATACTTAAAATCTCTATCCTCATGAAGTTTGAGATTTGGACTTTTGGCTATCTCCTTTCTTCATTGTGCCGTACGTACCAGAAGCTCCCTCTTCTCCATATTGTTGCCTGCTGGTCTCCTGTACGCTGTCTCCATCTTCAAGGAAACAGCAAGCCCATTTCTGCAGTTTGAAACTGAACTGATTCTCAGACTGCTTCTGGCTTTCTTGCACTTCGCCTGATGATCAAAGCTGAATGTAAACAAAGAAAATGGAAGTTGCAGGGCCTACATTGGCAGCTCCTCTCTGGTGAGGCATTTCTTCCAATAAGGAAGAGGTTGCTCTGGCAACGAGACTTCTCACTTCTAACTTATTCTAATCCCTCTCTTATCAATTTTGTATTACAATTGAAAGAGTTTCTTTTCTAAGACGAATTTCTCAACCTTTTTTATAACCTGCTTGTGGTGCCAATTAGCCTTTTCTTAAAGGGAACACTTCTTTATATTTCAGAATACTTTTAGTGCTCGTTAGTTGTAAAAAAGTATGCTGAATCTTGGTAGTACTTACAAAGGCGGAAAATAATTATAATAGATGAGGAAATATGCTGGATTTGTATTCCGAATACCTGGTATTTTAAAGTAATTTGTAGCTGCCATACAAGAACATACCAAATGGCTAAGGGAACACAAAGAAGTATAAAGCCAAAAAGCACTCAACTATTTTTTCAAGTACAAGTATTATTTTTCTTGAGCTAAATAATTCTTACACATGTATAAACATAGATGATTTTCTCTAAGATTAGGATCCCTTTTTTCCTTATTATTTATCAAACATTACCTCTATTGACGTGCATCTTTATTCTTTATTTTCTTGTTTTGAGATCTCTTCAAAGAGTAGGGGTTATAAGCATGTGCCACCATGTTGAGTGATTACAGTATTTTTAGTGGCTGCCTAGTACTTCACCATATTGATGAAAAAACCCTTACTGCTGATCATTCACACTCCAGAAATGGTTTTCTTATAATGAATCTATGTGGAACATTGTAATACATGTATTTTGGTAGAAGTCATAATTTTTGTGGTAGACAATTTTCTAGTTATGAAAATACTGGCTTATAAGTATGCACATTTAACATTTTGTACATATATTGCCAGATTGTTTTTAATGCAATTGTAACTATCTTTCATCTCAACAATAGTTTATTACAGTGACTACTGCTCAAGAAAATGCAGTTTTAAATCCTATTGGTTTTTGGTAGTGTGCCTTAGAACAAATTACTTACCCTAGACAAATTATGGGAGAAATAGAGATGATAGTGCTTTTCTTATAATTATATGCATTAAATTTAAATAACATAATTTCAAAGATTAAGACAGAGTTACCATATAAGCCAATAATTACATTCCTAGGTATATATCCAAGAGAAATGACGATGTTTGGCTGCACAAAAAATATACATAGATATTCGTAGCAGCATTATTGATAATGGCCCCAAAATGGATACAGCATAATATTCATCAACTGACAAATGAACAAATAGTGTTATATAACCATTCAATCAAACATTGCTTTGCAGTACAACAATAATGAATCACTGATAGATGCTATAATGCAGATGAATCTTGGAAAACTGTTATATGAAAAATGTCAGTCATAAAATGCTACATATTTTATGAGCTCAATTATATGATATGGCCAATATAGACACATATATAAAAAAACAGAAAATAAATTAATAATTGTCTGGAGCTGGGATGTACCTCAGTTGGTAGAGCACTTGCGTAGCACGCGTGAAGACCTGGATTCAATATCTAGAAGCATATAAACTGGATATGACGATGGTCCATCTTCCTAGCACTCAGGAGGTACAGGCAGAAAAAGCACAAGTTCAAAGTCATCTTTGGCTACTTATTAATTTAAAGACCACCCTGAAATGCAAAAACCCCAAACATAGTCACACACACACATACATGCACACACACACACAGTCACACAAACATACAGTCACATAGTTGTTTGAGACTGAAAAAATATAAAATAAGTAATGTTTCTTAAATAGATAGGGAATTTATTTCTGGGAGTAATAAGAATATTCTAAATTTGATTATGGCAATGACTTCAAAACTCTGTGAATATGCTAGAAACTCTTTAGTTTTGCAAATTTTGTTTTGGATTATGAGAGGAATTGAACCTATGCCTCAAACTCAGAAGGCAAGTGGTCTATCAGTAAGCTATAATTGTAGTCCTGATTTTTATACACTTAGTGTGTATTTACATATTGTTTTGTATGCATTTGTGGGTGTGTACATATATATTTGTGTGTGTGCATATTTGTTTCTGTGTATATTTGTGTGTGGAGGTCAGATGTCAATACTACGTAAATTCACCAGTTGCTCTCCACCTTATTTCTTGAGACATGCTTTCTTATTGAACCTAGAGCTCATAGATTTGGCTGGATGGACTGACAAATAAGTCCTCCTGTCTCAGACTCCCTAATATTGGGATTACAAGGATGTGTCACTGTGCTTGGCTTTTTAATGTGGGTGTTGGATATCCAACTCAGATCTGTAGGTATGTGTGGTAAGCACCTTGCTCACTAAGTCATCTCCCTAGGCCCTAATTTTTATAGTTTTAGTAGGTAAATTATCTAGAGTAAAATTTATACCTCAATATATTAATATAAAATATTAAATATGGTAATATTTGTTTCCAGCCAAGATGAAGTAATTAGTATCAAATATAAGTTTCTATTTGAAACAACTCCCTTTAAAAATCCAGAAGTATTAATAAATTTAAATTAAAAAATAAAAAATAAAAAATAAAAATAAAAAAAATCCAGAAGTATTCAATGTACTGTTTTTGAGATACATCTATCAAACAACAAAAAACAATGACTCCTGAGACATGAGAAGCAAATGAGGCAAACTCAATGCTTGCCTAGTTACTGTCATCAGAGATTTTTCAGGTCAGAACACAAGGAGAAAGAAGTCACATGGATACCAGCAGACTCCATAAGTGAAGAAGATGGAGCTGATAGTCCAGGCACACTTAAATAACTGGAAGTCACAGGCCACCACCAGAAGAGGAAAAAGCTGCACAAAATTACCCTGGAAATCTGCAGAGACTCCAACAGTCAACAAAGATCTGATTAACACACACATGTCAAGAAAAATACTTCAAGGCAGGAAAAAGCCATTAAATGTAATCCAAGAGTCACATGGGACCAGTAACATTACTTGTTCCCACCAGCCAGAATGGAATAACTAATAATTCACAAAACATTGGTCAGAGTATTCAAGAAGGTCTTGTCTCAGTAATGGGAAATAATTACCTCTATATTGAATAGTACTCCAGATTCACATAACAAATCTTAAAAGACTTCAAAGGGTCAAACACTTTTTTCCTAAGTAATATAATTGTATCCCACAGCTAGTTTTAAGGCTTAAAGCAATGCAAAAACATTCAACACACGGTGAAATTCACATTATTTGGCAGCATATCATAGGTTACTACACATGCAAGCAAGTAGGAAAACACAACAAGAATATTCCATCAATGGAAGCCACTCAGGTGAGGAAGGCAAGCATAAGAGACAGTAAGGTATCCTAGGACCCCCCCCCCATTTCATTTTGGGTTATGCTCTCACACCCTTCACTGTACAATGCGCCTAGTAATTTCAGCTTCCCATTTAGCTCCCAGCCTTTACTGGGATACACATACTTCCATCCTTGAACAACATGCTATTGTTATTGGTAATAACCAAATTTAGACAGTTTCAATTCAAATATATTGACAATGTATCCAGGCATGAAGAATGGAAAGATCCATTTGGCCTGAATTAGTTCTGGGTACATGTGCAGTAATGGAAACTGTCCCCTAGAAACCTTTTAGGGAGAAGCTCCTATTTGCCTCTTGTACCTTTTCATAATTAGGTACACATATGTGATTAAAATCAGATGCATTGTGGGAAGGGACATGCACCGCAGAAAAATGATTATATGATTTAATCTATCAATCAAAACAGAACCATGCAAATTATACCCCTTAGTAAGTACTCCTACTTCTCTTGAACCCCCCAAAGAAAGCAGTGAATAATAATCCATGCTTTAAGTACACACAAGTGTTACACTGTCAGTCTTGACAGTTTTTCTCCCTACAACCTGCATTTTCCTCTGAATAAAGTTATTTTTGCTTTTGTTGTACACCCCTATTTTCAATTATTTTGATAAGAAGCCATGGACCTAGAAACATCTGGCCCAAACCTCAAACCGCTGATAACATCATAACTGACACAGATGCTAAATTAGCATAGGCTGCAGGAAAAAGTTTGTTAGAAAGTTGTGTTGCATATGTTCAGAGAATTAACTAGAGACATAAAGGATACAAAAAAAGACCCAAATTGAACTTCTGGAGATGGAAACTATAAGGTGTGAGATGAAAAATACACTGAATGGGATTAATATCAAATGAGATATTGCAGAAATCAATTAATAAACATGAAGGAGGCACAGTAGAAATTATTCGCAGTGAAACACATGCAGAAAAAATGATTTTAAAAAATACAAAGAACATGAGTGAGCAGGCAGGACAATTTCAAGCAATTCAATACACACACAACTGGAGTTTCTGAGGGAGTCGGGGGGCAAGCACGTATTTGAAGGAATAATTGCTAAAATTTTCAAAATTAGATAAAAATTCCAACCTACTGATTTGAAAAGCTCAAAGAACCTCATGAAATATAAAACCAAGCCAAAGCGCAGCATAATCAAATTGCTCAAATCATTGATAAAGAGAAAATACTACATGCAGCTAGAGGGAAAAATAAACATGTAAGTGCTAAGGAGACTGTGAATAGCGGCCAGAGGAAAAAAGACACAATGCATTCAAAGGAACAAAGAATGAGAGAGTTATTGCTGTAAAAGTGTAAGACAGAGGGCAGTGGAACAGTGCCTTTCAAAGACTAAAAGAGAACAGCCATTGTAGAGATCTTTGTCCGATGGATAGGGCTTTCACAAACGAAGATTAAATGATAGCTTTTTAGACACATAAAAGCCAAGAGCATTCACCACCAGCAGACCTAAACTAGAAGACATATAAAACGAAGCCCTTCAGAAACAGGAAAATGATCCCAAGTAAAAATATGGAATGAAACAGATGGAATGTACCCAAGGGAGTGAATAGCACTGAAAGGGATAAGCATAAGGGATAACATTGTAAGGCCTTTTCTTATTATCTAATTCTATTTTAAATAATAATTGAAGAGTGCTAGATAAAAATAATCATGGTGTATCATAAGGTTTATAACACAATTAAAGTGAAATGAATGGTAAAACCCAAAGGTCAAAAAAAGGAAAATAAATTATACCCTTTCAAAGTTCTATCAGGCAGGCATGGTGGCATATGCCTTTAACCCCCAGCACTCTGACAGCAGAGGCAGGCAGATCTCTGTGAGTTCAAGGCCAGACTTGTCTACACAGTGAGTTCCAGAACAGTCAGAGTGACACAAAGAGAACTTTCTCCAGAAAACAAAATGTACACTCTTCAACAGTTCTATCTAGTTTGTGTAAAGCTCTGGGTTCCAGCCCATTGTACCAAGGAATCGTGACTAATATGCTACCAAAAGAGGTACACTTGGGTCTTAAAATCTTAATCAGGTGCTGTAGAGAAGGCTCAGTGTGAAACTCTGAATTCCATCCCTAGTACCCATATAAAACCAAGTGTGGTGGTGCATGCTTATAATCTTAGGATTCAGAAGGTAGAGTCAGAAGGATCTGTGATGTGGAAGAATTGTCTGTATTCTGTCAATCATGTTTTAAATAAATGCTGATTGGCCAGGCAGGAAGTAGAGGCAGGGTGATGAGAACAGGAGAATTCTGGGAAGTAGGAAACTCCCTTTCTGCAGTCCTGTCTCAACCGCCTAAGAAGCAAGATGTGACCTTCCCTGCTAAAAAAGGTACTGAGCCATGTGGCTAACGTAGATAAGAATAATGGGTTAATATAAGCTACAAGAGCTAATAAGAAGCCTGAGCTAATAGGCCAATCAGTTTATAATCTTATGGAGACCTCTGTGTAATTTTTTGGGGGGCTTACTGGCTATGGGAACTGGGCAGGACATAAACCCCAACAAGCAAGGCCCTCCTGTTACAGAATGACAAAAGCAGGACCTCATGTTAGAGATCTGGGATTCAGGTCATTTTTATCTTTGTGGTGAGCTGGAGGCTGGCCTGAACTACATAAAACCTGTGTGTGTGTGTGTGTGTGTGTGTGTGAGAGAGAGAGAGAGAGAGAGAGAGAGAGAGAGAGAAACAATTAACAGTATGCTAGATTTAAACTCATCAGTAATCACATTATATGTAAATGCTCTTCCCTCCACCAATTACAAAGCAAAAAATAACAGATTAGATAAAAATAACAAGTCTCAACTGTGATGAATTTTTTTATGTGCTGATTTGACTAGGCTGTAAGTCCATAATTACTTAGTCAAAGAGAAATCTAGGTGTTGCAGTGGAGATATTTTGCAGGTGTAACTAAAGCACCTAATTAGTAGACTTGAAGTAAGAAATTAAAAGTGTATTTGTGTGTGTGTGTGTGAGAGAGAGAGAGAGACAGAGAGAGAGAGAGAGAGGCAGGGAGGGAGGGAGGAAGGGAGAGAGGGAGGGAGGGAGAGAGGGAGAGAGGGAGAGACAGAGCTTGAGTGTATATGTGTGATGCATACTTGAGTCTTGGGGATAAGTGCCCTTACCCACTGATCCACCAGCCCCTGACAGAAAGAATTTTATCCTTAATAGAGTTGCTGTAAAGCAGAGCTGAAATTTCTCAGGAAGGCAAGAAATTTCAACTATGAACCACCACTGTAGGCTGGGTCCACACAGGTTCATCCTACTCATGTTTCCTCTTTGACTGCCCAAAGACAGACATTTCTGTAGTAGGAGACCACTTGTTCATTCCTGGCCTCTTATACCTGAAATAATCACACAGAAACTATATTATTTACAACACTGTTTGGCCAATAACTTAAGCGTATTCCTAGTCAGCTCTTACATCAAGAATTAACCTATTTTAATTATTTTATATTTTACCACGAGGCTTGTGGCCTATTGGCCAGGTTCTGGCTAGGGGCTTGTGTCTTTCTCCTCTGGTGGCGCCATAGCATTTCTTCACTCCACCTTCTTTCTCCTAGCATTCAGTTTAGTTTTCTCTGTCTAGCTCTACTCAGCCACTGGTTGAAAAAGCTTCTTTATTCATTAACCAATAAAAGCAACACATATACAGAAGGACGTCCCACACCACATTTCCATCTGTGTTCACAGGTTTTAAAATGTTTGTGAACCTCCCTTCCAAGCTCCTTTCCCTAAGAATTCTGAATTTATTAACTATGATAGCCTAGAAAAGGCTCAATACAAATCCTCCTACTTGGTGCCCGAGTGCTAGGCTTACAGGCATGAGCTATCACATCTGGTTTACAAGACAATTCTTTATGAAGATTATCTCACTGTGTGTCTCTGTTTGTCTGTCTCTCTCCTAATTCTTATAATGAATAAATTCATCATGGATTTTATTTGTTTATACCAGTCACCATAAAGTAGCCCCTCATCTTTGAGTATACTTGGATAGCTCTATATAGATAGCTCTTTCATGGCTTCACCCCTCTTTTCTCCGCAACTGTTGAAATTCTTCCACTCAATCCCCAGAATTCCTGATCACTCATTACTAACGTCCCTTGTATTCGCAAGTTCTTCTCTGTACATTGCCTTCATGCTTAGCTGAAATCATACATTACAGAACTGCCTCTGTTCTCCTTAAAACCCTTGTAACGATGCTATCTTCTCTCCTACATCTTCCACATCACAGGCTGGAGAGAAAGAGGAGTTGAGTACTGGTTGTGGCTTCGAAATAAATTCCACTTCCCAGTTACCCTGGCCTGGAATCCCATGTTATCACCTGCCATCTGTCCTCAACACATCCCGGATCATTCACCCGTATTCCTTGATGTTTGGAGCACTCTCACTCTGAATACTAGTATTCTTGTCCTAATTCTTGCTGATTTAGTTGAATGCTAAAATATATTGCTAAATATATTATACTATCATGCTAAAATAACATATATCATGTTTTACTTCCTTTCCTCTACCATCTTGTTCTCTGCTTTATTTACATCACTAACGCAAGTCATTCTAAGGAACTTACTAATATTACAAACTTCCACCCTTACTTTTCTCTGCCCCAGGCATCCCATTGTCAAATTTCCCCCTCCACTCTAAGTAATTCCTTTTAGCTCTGTCCCCTAATGATATCTTTTCTATTCATTGAACCTATTACTCTCGCTCTCCTTAATTGAATTTGAGTGTTGAGTGTGGAAAAGTATACAAATATGCTGGGTTTTTTTTTTTCATTTTGTGTTCATGAAGGCTATCAGTCTGTAGCTTTTTTTCCATGTAGGATATGGTGCTGGGCACCCTGTTATGTTCCTTTAATTCCTTACTTATGCAGAGGCAGGCAGATTTCTGTGAATCAAAGGTCAGTCTGTCTACATAGTGAGTTCCAGAATAGCCATGGCTACAAAGGGAGATCCTGTCTCAAACAATAACAACAACAAACCAAACAAATGTGTGATCAGAAGATAATGCATAAAACTTTTCAGTAAAAAAGAGAATGTTGATTTTATTTCTTTCTTAAATATTTAGTGGAATTTGTGAGTGAAACCATCTGAGTCTGGAAAGCTTTTATTGAACTATTCATGCTATAATTTTAGTATATATTAATGAATTTTTGTCAAGGAATCGACTTGTTGCACTTAAGGTGTCAAATTTACAGAAATATGAGCATGTTTTAACATTTATTTATTGTACCTTGATGTTTGGGGGACCGACCACAACAATTACCATATCAAAATAAAGAGTTATGATTAATAATGCATAAAAGAACACAAAATGGGGCTGGAGAGATGGCTCAGCGGTTAAGAGCATTGCCTGCTCTTCCAAAGGTCCTGAGTTCAATTCCCGGCAACCACATGGTGGCTCACAACCATCTGGAATGAGGTCTGGTGCCCTCTTCTGGCCTGCAGACATACACACAGACAGAATATTGTATACATAATAAATAAATAAATAAATATTTAAAAAAAAAAGAACACAAAATGAAAGAAGAGATTCGCAGAACATCCCAAAGAAGACAGAAAAAGAGAAATAAGAGAACAAAACTTAGAATTAACAAATATAAAACAAACAACAGTGTAATAAATTTAAATCTAAGCATATCTAAAATTACATTAAATGAACATGACCTCAACACTCTAAAGAAAAAGCAGAGATAGTCAAACAGGACAAAAAGCAAGACCCAACTATATTTATTTTCTGCCTCAAAGAAATACACTTAAAATATAAAAATGGAACTGGGTTAAAAGCAAAAAATATAGGGAAATAAAGTGATAATTTGTCAAAATGAATCTAGAATGACTATTAATATCAAGCAAAGTAGATTTCAGACTAAAGTTTATTATTAGCAATAAAGTCATTTTAGCATGATCAAAGTTTCAATTTATCACGACAAATACAAATAACATTTCTAAATGTTATACATCTAGTAAAAGAATCGAAACATATGAAAAAGAATGATAAGACTGCAAAGAAAAATAAATATACAAACCGGAAATGGTGGCTCAAGCATTTGATTCTGAAAGGAGGACACCAAGTTCAAGGCCAGACTAGGCAAGGATACCCTATTTCAAGTCAAAACCAAACAACTAAGGAATGAGGAAGTGGAATATAGGGACATGAAGATAGAAGATGAAATAGACTTATGATTCTTATTGAAAATTTAGTTTTTTTTGATATAGAGTTTCTGTTTCAGCTGAAATTCACTGTGGAGTCCAGGTTAGTATCAAAATCTTTTTGCCCCAGCCTCTAAAAGACTGGGATATTACGTGGACAATACCATGCATGGATTCTGACCGGAGAACCAAGTACCACTTTCTTTAACATCTGATAGAACAACTTCAACAGTCAAAGAATATGGACTTGAACAATAGTGTTGCTATGGTCTGATTTGTGATCTCCCCAAACTATGTTGAGACTTAATTCATAACGTGAGAGTAATAAAAGGAGACTTTCGGAATATGATTAAGTCACACAGGTTCCAACCACATGAATGGTTTCAGTGCCCAAAAGAGACTCCAGGGAGCCTTTGTCTTTCCACCATGTGAGATCACATAAAATGATATTATCTCTTAGGAAGAGACACTCATTTCCTTACACTTCCCAAACTCCAAAAATGTGAGTGATCTGTTTATGAATTACCTAGTCTAATATATTTTTCTATAGTGGCCCAGAACTTTCTTGGAATGTTCCATTCAATGGAAGAATAGTCATTCTTTTCAAGCATGCATGGAACATTTATCACAGCAAACCATAGTTAAAGCAATAAAAGAAACAAAAAAATAAAAACCTCCCAAGTTGTACAAAGCATATACAAAATAATTGAATCAGAAATCAACAATATAAAGATATCTAGAAATTCTTCAAATATTTGAAAACAAAATAACATCCTTCTAAGTAATCTGTGAGTCAAAGAAGAAACTGAAGGAGTAACTGGGATAATGTGTAATCAGAGAGCAGATGAAAATATAACATGTCAGAATTAATAGGGTGCAGTTAAAACAGCAAGAAAGGGATATTTTATAAAATCCAAAACACCTATAACAGACAAACACTCAAGGTCTAACATCAGTGATCTCAACTTGCCTTTAAGAAACTAGAAGAAAGGCCGGGAATGGTGATATATATCGCCCCAGCACTAAGGAGGCTAAGAAGATTTTTGTGAATTTGAGGCCAGATTGGTCTACATAATTGAGTTCTAGGTCAGCATGCACTACGCAGCAAGACTGCCTAAAAAACAAACAAACAAACCAAATCAAACAAAATAAAAACTAATAAAAGATCAAATTTAATATAAAAACATTAAACAAAGGAAATGGTAAATAAATAATAATGAAGGTCAGAGTAGGAACCAGTGACAAACAAGAAACTGTCTCAAACAAGGTGGAAGGTGAGGACCAACACCCAAGGGTGTCTGTCCTTTGACTTTCACACGCACATCATGTCATGTGCCGGTCCACACAATCACACACTATCACAAGCACATACATCCCACAGACATAAAGGTTTTAAAAAAGAAAACAAATCCTAAAGATGAGACAGGGAACATAATTCAGTGATGGAGTCTCTTCATAGTACACATGAGACATTAGGCTCAATACTCAGTACCAGAAACCGAATAGAAAGATAAGGGAGAGAGAAACCGTAATTACAAACTTGTCAAAATATTAAATAACACGAAATATTATAATAACAAGATGTCTAGAAATTTGATAATTTAGACAAAATGGGCAAGTTCTTTTTTTGTGTGTCAGTGCTAGGGTGACACATACGCTAGACAATCATTCTACCAGTGAGCAACATCCTAGGCCTGGAGAAATTCTTGCCTCTTCTTTTTTTCTAATGCACACATGTATGTGTGAACACATGTGTGTGTGTTTGTTTCTGTGTGTACATGTTGTATGTGCACATGCACGTGAAAATATGCATGCCTTGTGTATTTGTGCTTGTGGAGGCAGGAGGTTAACATTGAGTGTCTTCCTTAGTTATCCTCCATCTTAGGTTTAGATGGAGCCTCTCTTTAACCCAGAGGGTCCCCATTTGACTGGGCTGGCCGGCAAGCAAGGATCCACCTATCTTGCTTTCCCAGTACTGGGGTTACTGCCACAATTTGATTTTACTGGAGATCCAAATTCACCTCATGCTTGCACAACAAACCTTTTACTGATTGCGCCATATTTCCAGGCCCATGAATAAATTCTTTGAAAGAAACAAACTAATAAACTCCACATAAGAAATAATAGATAGCACGTGGCTGGTGCTTCCCCCGCCCCGCTCGCATAAGTTCTCGCGCGAGTTCTACTTCCGCCCTTTTGGCTCCCTGAGCAGCACCATGGTGGTCGGCAAGAACAAGCGGCTGACGAAAGGCGGCAAGAAGGGAGCCAAGAAGAAAGTGGTTGATCCATTTTCGAAGAAAGATTGGTATGATGTGAAAGCCCCGGCCATGTTCAATATTAGAAACATTGGAAAGACACTAGTCACGAGGACTCAAGGAACCAAAATTGCATCCGATGGCCTCAAGGGTCGCGTGTTTGAAGTGAGCCTTGCTGATCTCCAAAACGATGAAGTTGCATTTAGAAAATTCAAGCTAATTACTGAGGATGTTCAGGGCAAAAACTGTCTGACTAACTTCCACGGCATGGATCTTACCCGGGACAAAATGTGTTCCATGGTCAAAAAGTGGCAGACCATGATTGAAGCTCACGTTGATGTCAAGACAACCGATGGTTATTTGCTCCAACTCTTCTGTGTTGGTTTCACTAAAAAACACAACAATCAGATCCGCAAGACCTCATATGCACAGCACCAGCGGGTCCGCCAGATCCGGAAGAAGATGATGGAGATCATGACCAGAGAGGTACAGACAAATGACTTGAAGGAAGTGGTTAATAAACTGATTCCAGACAGCATTGGGAAAGACATAGAAAAGGCTTGCCAGTCCATTTATCCTCTTCATGATGTCTTCGTTAGGAAAGTAAAAATGCTGAAGAAACCCAAGTTTGAATTGGGAAAACTCATGGAGCTCCATGGTGAAGGTGGTAGTTCTGGAAAAACTACTGGTGATGAGACAGGTGCTAAGGTTGAACGAGCTGATGGATATGAACCACCAGTCCAAGAATCTGTGTGAAATACAGATTTTTAATAGTGACAAATAGTCTTATTTGTGATGAAAAAAAAAGAAATGATAGATAAACTGGATGACATTACATTAATTAGTAAAATTGAATTCTTAGCTGAAAATCCTTATCACAAAGAAAATACTCAGGCCCCAGACAGTTTCAGTAATCAATTCTATTTTTAAATAGGGCCTACATGTAGCCCTGGCTGGCCTGGAAACTGCTAAGGCCTCAAACTCACAGATATCCACCTGCCTCTGCCTTCTGAGTGCTGGGATTAAAGGCGTGCACCACCATGACCAGCTTCAGTAATAAATTATATTTTAAAAATTAAGAGTGAAATTACATGAATTCTCTACTAACTCTAACAGAGAACTGTAAATAACGTAGCATTTCTAAAGTTTTATCTAAATACTAAAATTTTCCTATGAGTCCAGCAATTTTTAATTTTAATTTCTTAATTTTTATTGCTTTATAAATAATACCATTCAGAATTTCCACTTCCTCCCCTCCTCCCATTTCCCTCCTGCTCCCCCTACCCCTACCCCCCTAAGAGAGGACAGGGTACCCTGCCCTCTGGGAAGTCCAAGGCCCTCCCCCTTCCATCCAGGCTTAGGAAAGTGAGCATCCAAATAGACTAGGATCCCTAAAAGCCAATACAAGCAGTAGAGACAAATCCCAGTGCCATTATCATTGGCTTCTTAGTCTGCCCCAATTGTCAGCCACATTCAGAGAGTACAGTTTGACCCCATGCTAGTTCAGTCCCAGTCCAGCTGGCTTTGGTGAGCTCCCATTAGATCAGGCACACTGTCTCAGTGGGTGGACCAACCCCTTGCAGTCCTGACTTCCTTGATCATCTTCTCCCTCCTTCTGACCTTGGGAGCTCAGTCCAGAGCTCCGATGTGGGTCTCTGTCTCTATCTCCATCTGTCTCCTGAGGAAGGTTCTATGGTGATATTCAAGATAGTCATCAGTCTGACTACGGGACAAGGCCAGTTTAGGCACCCTCTCCTCCACTGCCCAGGGTCCTAGCTGGGGACATCCCTGTGGACACCTGGGAACCCCTCTAGAGCCAAGCCTCTTGCCAACCCCAAAATGGCTCCCTTAATTAAGATATCTTCTTCCCTGCTCCCATATCTGCTCTTCCTCCATCTCAGCCATCCCACTCCCCCAAGTTCTCCCCAACCCTCCCCTTCTCCCTTCTCTCTCCCCCTCTCCCCTTCCCCCCACTCCACCCCCATCCCTAGGCTCCCAGCTTTTGCCTGGCGATCTTGTCTGTTTCCAGTTTCCAAGGGGATCTATATATGTTTTTCTTTGGGTTCACCTTATTACTTAGTTTTTCTAGGATCGCGAACTATAGGCTCAATATCCTCTGTTTATGGCTAGAATCCACTAATGAGTGGTTTTGGGACTGGGTTATCTCACTCAGGATAGTGTTTTCTATTTCCATCCATTTGCATGCAAAATTCAAGATGTCATTGTTTTGTTTTTGTTTTTGTTTTGTTTTGTTTTTTTACCGCGAAGTAGTACTCTAATGTGTAGGTGTGCCACACTTTCTTGTACTTCTTAGATTTGATTTTTTTTTCCTGAATACATTTTCAGCAAACTGAGTCTAACAATAGAGAAAAATACAAAAATAGGAACTCTCCCTCCCTTCCTCCTCTCCCCTCCCCCCCCCCCCCCAGCAGCTACCAGTTAACAATAGCGGTAGCTCCTCAGGTAAAGGTGAGATTTCTTGCCCAACTTATGCCCCCCATGGTAGTATTTGGTCTTGCTTGAGCTTGCTTACATAGGCATTGTTCATGCTGATGGGGACAGGGGAAGAATCTAATGTTTGAAATTATCAAAGAATTTATAACAATTTAAAAAAGATTAATGATGTCTCACAACGAGACAGAATTTAGTCCAAAAATACAGGGAGGATTATCTTAAAAATCAAACAAAAATGAAAAAAATAACAAATGAATAGAATAACAAATGATGAAATTCAATACTTATTTATGATATAAATTATCAACAACAGCATTAAAATAGCAGGGCAATTCCTTAACATGAAGAGGAGCTAGAAGATACTACAGCCAATATGATGCCTGCTAGCAAGACATTAGGAACAGAAAGACTACCGTCTGTCCACTTTCATGCTAATATTCAATATTATTTTGGATACTCTAGCTACTGCAATAAGGCATGAGCATTAAACAATGGGCTCCAGATTGAAAATGAAGAAGTAAAACTGTCTTGATTTATTTATATAATCATCTGTATAAAAAACCTGAAGGCATTTTCAGAAAATATTCTTAAATCATTATGTTTACCTAGCAAGACTGCAAGGTGTAAGATTAATATACAAAAATGAATTGTAGTTCTGTACATGAACAATGAGAAGTCAATAATTGAGATTAAGAAAACAATAATATTTACAATAGCAATAAAATATTTGTGGCAACTAATCTAATAGCTAATCAAAAATCTTATGGATAAATCTAATGCAAGGTGACAACCCTCTATAATGAAAGCTACAGAACATTACTAGAAGAAATTGAAGAAGATCCAAATGATTGGGGAAATATATCTTGTTCATAGGGCAGAAGACCCAATATTGTGAATATGTCAGATCTCCCTAAATTTATCTATAGATTCAAATACAACCCCAATCAAATTCCCCACAGGCTGCAGTGGAATTGGCATGCTAAATCTAAAATTCACGTGGAAATATATATGGAATAGTTAAAAGAACTGTAAGGAAGAATAAAGACATGAGCTAATGTCACCTGATCACATTTTCCTCTAAAGTTGCAGTAACACAGCCAGCACAGCACTGGTGCACACAGAAAAATAGCTATTTAATAGAATAAAATAGAAAGTCTAGAAATAGACTTTCATATATATGGAAAATGGTTTTTCACAGAGATAAAAAGGATTAAAGTGGGGAAAGGATAATATTTTTTAGTAAATGATATTGGAACAATTAAATGGGTATCTATAAGTATAAAAAGGGTAAGAAATATCAGGACATAAGTTCCCATTATTATTCATTGATCAAAAAAATCTTAGGAGATTTACAAGTAAACACATGAAGCTAGAAATAATCACTCTGAGGTAACCCATACCCAGCGTACACATTGTCTATTGTTTGTGGACACTAGCTGTGACTGTTTAGATATGTGTATCTAAACTGGAACACCTATGGAGGTCAGGGAACAAGGAAAGGGCCACAGAGAAGGGCTTTCAAGGGAAGGAAGATACAATGTAGGTGGTATTAAGGGGGAATGAAGAATAATTGACAAGAATTATTAAGTGGGGTAAAAATGGGAGGGCAAGGTAGAGGAGAGAGTACAGGTGAGATAACTAACACTGTAAACCTTTCCAAAACATCATATAAAAACCTAGTACCATACATAGAAGCTTTCTAAAACATACAGAAATCTACACTAGTAATTTAAATGGCATTACTCCATAATGGGGGTCAATGTCCCTACTCAACACCACAGGCTAGCAAATAAAAAGATCCGTGCCAGGAATGGGTTACCTCTTTTGAAATTGTCTTTCAATAAATTAAACCCCATAAACCCCCAAACATTACAAACCATTACAATTTCTCTTGTTTATCAGCCAGAACTCGACTTTAAAATCCTACAGACACCACATACTTGAATCATAAAACATGGAGAAATCAAGCTGTGTACTAGCTATCTTTCATAGTGCCGGAAGATGCTCTGCATATTACTTGGGATGTACAGTAATCCATAGTCTTATCCAGCTGTTAACACTTTGAGCTACAATAATGTGTGACCTGGCAAGATAAGCCCATCGGCACAATCGTTGCATGAAGGAAACTTTGTGGTTGTATTTATGGCTTGTTTCACAAGACAGAGCTCTTGCCTGGCAATACTAATAGGACAAAAAAATATCTAACGTGAAGTAGGCCTTAGGTCTTAGGGAAGAATCTGCTATTATTAGTCTACTAAATGGACACAACATTAAATGCCCCCTAAATCCTTAACTTTATTCCCATAGATTAGTGTATCTCTCATCCCTCATCAAAGAAACTTCTTTTTGCCATAGATGATGATTAATAGAGAACTACAACTGGTAAATGTTCAGAGAACAAGACTTTGGACTATTCATCCCCAAGTGGGATATATATTATACCCCAATTCTCTCAAGGCCCAGGCAACAGTGTATTAGAGGGAGTAGAAAGATGACAAGGAGTAAAGCTAATGGTCACTGAAATAATATTTGTTGGACATAACAACACTGTAGCATAATCAATTCACAGTGCTTACGACTGTTTGCACAAGACCTGTTCAATATTGAGACAAAATCCCAGCGTGGAAAGGGGAAGAGGTCATGAAGTCCTACTCCTAGCCGAGGAAATATTGCTAATTGACGTCTACTGGGTGAGGGAGAATTATAGACACCACGTACTTGGTGTACTTGCTTTAGAGATGTGGACCTTGTATGGCTACATATGTTTTAGTAGATATCCTTATACCATGATGGTAATAAATGTACTCTGGGCTTTAAAAAAATAGTGAAGGAAGGAGGCAATACAGAGGAAGAAGGAAGGAGGAGGGTTAAGCAACACTAAGAATGTTTGAAAAGCCATAAGGAAGCATTATTTTATGTATAGTTTATATATATATTTTTTTCTGTGTGTGATAAGTATACATAAATAGCTTGAGTACAGTTATGTCACTTGGGATTATAATATTCTGCCCAAGAGCCATAGACTATCTAACAAGTACTCTGGGGCCAGGCATGGGAAACCTCCCTTTGAGTTGTAAGACAGGAGAGTCAAAGAGACTCTCCCAAATAATGTAGGCTATAGCTGTTGCCATTGGCTGCTTCCTAGATATTGAAGGTAACACCATATTGCTGGACACATGACATACTTCTGACACAATACTCTGAAAAATAAGGCTAGAAATAACCTGTTGACCTCCTCCCTTAGGATTCTTATAATATTCCCAAATGCTATGCTGTAGGTGAGATTTTTTTCATTGGGATTGCCGGCTCCCCAGTAAATGACACAGAGATTTATTAATTATAAGTGCTCAACCCATAGCTTAGGCTTGTTACTAACTAGCTCTTACAACTTAAATTAAGCCATATTTAATTTACAAGCTACCACATAACTCATGGCTTGTTACCTCATCTACACATTCTGCTTCCTCTGCATCTGACTGGCAACTACCATTCTTCCCAACGTTCCCTCTGTCTGGCTCTCCTGCTTAACCTCTTTCTGCCTAGCGATTAGCCAGTTAGCTCTTTATTAAACCAATGAGAGCAACACATCTTCACAATGTACAAAAGGATTATCCCACAGCACTATGCAAGTTGCCAAGGGAAACAAGCAGTGAATAGTCTTATTACACTGAAAAGCTTATGGAACACAAGACTAGTGTGGCACGATATCCCCAATTGTTTTTTTTTTTTTTTTTTTTTTTTGGTTTTGGTTTTGGTTTTGTTTAGTTTCTCAAGACAGGGTTTCTCTGTAGCTTTGGAGCCTGTACTAGAACTAGCTCTTGTAGACCAGGCTGGTCTCGAACTCACAGATCCACTTGCCTTTGCCTCCCGAGTGCTAGCATTAAAAGCATGTGCCACCACCACCCCGCTCCCTGATTGTAAAAGTGGTGCTTTTACTGGGGGTGACCAGCAGTTGTTCTAATTGGACTAAGTACGCTCAATAAGAGGAAATTTATGCCTGGTACTGTAAGCCTAACCAACTATCCATGGCTGGTGAGGTCATGGATTCTAGAGGGAAACCAACTACTGAAACTTAACTAAACCAGTATACTTTCTAACTGAATTTTAAATACTGATCTTTATACCCACAGATAAATGGGTAAAAATGGTTCCACCCGCATCAAAGAAAGTTTTTTTTTTTTTCAGCAGCAGACAGAGACCAATTACAGAAAGCTACAATAAGTCCAACTAGTCAAAATGCAGGGAACAGCTGACTATGGGATGCCAATCCCAATTGATACATCTGCAACACAACTCCTATACCTGCTTGGGAAACATCATGGAAGGGGGGTCGGAAAGATTGGGAAGAAACAAAGAACCAGGACGTCTGCTGTGAAACAGCGCCTTCTATATATGACAGGGAAGCTGCTCTCATGAAATCTCAAAATTGTGGTTGCTTAAATAAGACTTGGATAATGACAGCATCAGTTGACATCCCAACGTGAATGGGGGAATCTCTCACAAGGCCACACTCTTAGATGAAGAGCTACAGTCGATTAATGGCTGAGAGAGAGGGAGGTCATTCTTCTCTAAGGATGAGCCTCCTTACAAGTTATCTAATCCCAATAGTCTCAGCAGCTTATTTCATAAATTATATGTATATTTAAAGAGGAGATCATGAATTTGGGAGGTAGTAGGGAAGAGACACAGGAGGATTTGCGTGGGAAGAGAGAGGGGTGGAAATGATAGAAATATGGTACGCACATAAAAAAAACTTCAAAAATTAAAATTTTTACCCAGGCATAGTAGTGTATGCCTTTATACCCATCACTTAGGAGGCAGAGGCAGGTCAGATCTCTATGAGTTCAAAGCCAGCTTGGCCTACACAAAGACTTCCAGGGCTACATAGAGAAACCCTGTCTTTAAAATTTGAATTTTAAATTAAAAACAGAGAGCACATGAAGTTAGGAGGGAAAAGTGGCGAGGGACTAAGAACAAAATTAAGAAGAAGGAATAGGAGTAAATTTGATCAAAATAGTATTTGTGTGGTGTTTTGAATAAGAATATTCCAGGCAACTGAGTTCCCAAAATCCAAATGAGGAGAAGGAGGGAGAACATGAGCAAGGAAGTCAGGACCGCGAGGGGTGCACCCATCCACTGAGACGGTGGGGCTGATCTAACGGGAGCTCACCAAGGCCAGCTGGACTGGGACTGAAAAAGCATGGGATAAAACCGGACTCTCTGAACATGGTGGACAATGAAGGCTGATGAGAAGCCAAGGACAATGGCACTAGGTTTCCATCCTACTGCATGAATTGGCTTTGTGGGAGCCTAGCCTGTTTGGATGATCACCTTCCTAGACCTGGATGGAGGGGGGAGGACCTTGGACTTCCCACAGGGCAAGGAACCCTGACTGCTCTTTGGATTGGAGAGGGAGGTGGAGGGGAGGGAGGGGAGGGGGAGGGGAGGGAGGGGAGGGAGGGGAGGGGGAGGGAAAAGGGAGGAGGGTGAGGCGGAAATTTTTAATAAAAAAAGAATATTCCAGGCATTTCGAGGTCAGGTAAAAGCCTTGTGCAAGGAAAACTCTCAGGAATCTAAAGAATGACCCCAGCTAAGATGCCTACAAAGAGAGATATGTAGCCTGAACTGGCCATCTCCTGCAATCTGTCAAAACCATAACATTGGCATTGGAAAAAGCAAACCAACAGAAGGAAAAGATCTCCAAGAGTAGGCACAAGAATCAGAGACCCACTCATTCACACAATTAGGTGCTCCATAAAAAATACTAAAACTAAAGCTATAATATAGATGCAGAGGAGCTGGTGCAGACCTCTGTAGACCCTGTGCTTGCTACTTCAGTCTCTATGCGTTAATATAAGCTTTGCTCAGTTAATTTACACTTCCTGCTGCTTCTGATGTCCTCTATCCCCTCTGGCTCTTACATGATTTTCATCTCCTCTTTGAAAGGTATCTTGAGCTCTGAAAGGAGGTATTTAATAGAGACAACAATTTAGAGGTCCACCTGCTTCTCTGCATAATGTCTGGATATGGATCTCTGTATTTTCTTCTGCTGCAGAAGGAAGCCTCTCTGATGATGACTGGCTAAGATACTCATCTATGAGTATAGCTGAATATCATTAGGGGCCATTTTATTGTAACCTTTTTTTAAACCAGTAGTATTTGCTTTTACTCTACATTCCTGGATTATCTAGTCTCATGTTCTTGGTCATCTAAACGGTGTCAGGTATGTGTTACATCTCATGGAGTAGACCTTAAGTCAAATCAGATATGGTTGGTTATTCCCACAATCTTTGTGACACCATTGCCCTAGTATATTTTACAAGCAGGACAACATTGTGGACCAAAGGATTTGTGTCTGGGTTAGTGTTTACATTTTCTCCTTTGGTAGCCCACGGAGTACCTTCTTCTACTAAAGACAGTAGAATGTAGGAATGGAGGTTTTATGTAGGCTCCTACTCAACCTCTCCATGTTCAATGAAGTGTGTGTGTGTGTGTGTGTGTGTGTGTGTGTGTGTGTGTGTGTGTTGTATTTAACAATGGGCCATTGCTGACAGTCTTTGGAGAGCAACAGCCTAGGTTGTTTTGGGGATTTCCATGGGACCATATGGCCAATAGCTCAACTGGATATAACCCAGTCCCAGCACTGGAAGTTTCCTTTGTTGAAAATAGATGGCCCGTTAGGACTCCAGATCCCTCATTACTTGGAGACTTTATTAAGATAGTCTTCATATATGAAAATATCACTTTTAATCCTTCTAAGATATAGGGAGTGAGAAGTAGGTTGTGATGAATCACATTTCCAGAGAGAGAGAGACAGAGACAGAGAGAGAGAGAGAACAAGAGAGAGATCCTGGACTGTCCTCAAACTTGCTATGTAGTGCAGGAAGCCCTTGATCTTGTGACCCTCCTGCCTCTGTCTCGTAGGTGCTGGGATTACAGGTTTGTAACACCACACTGGTTTATGTGGTACTGAGGATCACATTCAGGCTATCAAGTATGATAGACAAACACTTGGCCAACTGAGCTACACCCCCTGCTCCTTCACAATAGCATTTTTATTCTTAATAAAAAATGAATAAATTAAATAGACTAAAACAGAGAACCTAGAGAAAGACAATCAAATATACCTAATTTATTTTTGACAATTGTAGGAACTCAATTTAACTGAACAAGGAGAAACTAATAAATACTAGAATAATCAAATATCTATAAACAGGAAAATTAATGCCTATCTTGTATAATATTTACCAAACAGATCACAGGCTTAAAAATATTATGCACAAAGCTATACAAACAAGAAAATATTTTAAAATGGGCAGAAAAGGGGAATGAGGAAAACATGGAACTCAAAAAACTTCAGTGGGAGCAGAGATTACAGAGAACTGTGAGCAGATGGGGTTGGGATGCCCTCCTGAGCTACAGAAGGAGTGGTCTGGTGGGTAAGAAGCCCACAAATCAAAAAAAATAGAGCTGTTCACAGTTGGAAATGGTGATTTTTTTGGGGGGAGTCTTGCCATTCCAGGACCCCAAATACTCCATGGCTTCCATAATGTTTATGCCTCTTTTCACCTTTTCAAAGACCACGTGTTTCCCGTTTAGCCATTTAGTTTTGGTGGTGCAGATGAAAACTGGGAACCATTTGCCATGGACAAAATGTCAGGACCTGTATGTTTTAGTATTAAGTACTCATCCTCAAATTTTTCTTCATAGATGGACCTACCACACAAGATACCCCAATACAGACCTAATTAACAGCACGCCCAATTAACAAAAAGTAGTCTAGACAGCAATGCCTAAATTCCCTAGATGATTGTGTATAAATGTTTGTTTACATTTAAAGGGGAATATGCTATAAAGATTTGCATTAGTATGGATCTTGGTTTATTGATACAAATTTAAGTTCAATTTTAATATATGTATATTTCTACTCTTGATTAAGGTACTGTGTTTGTGCAGCTCATTTAAAAATGTGATGTATAATTAAGAAATAAAGGTTAATAGATAATCATCTATAATAATCAAGTTTGTAGTCATGCTAGGTTTTCTAGATGTACAAAGATATATTTCAGATGGATAGTTATTCTTCAACACTTTTTAAAGACCTACAGAATATGGCATTTAAAATGTTTTAAGAACTTAGGACTTTTCATGTCAATGAGACACATCTACTCCTGGTAGCACAAATTACTTCAAGAGGAAGATGGACATCAGAGAGGCTCCATATGGAGTTTGTTAGCCATTTGGGCAAGAAACTACTCTTGCCTGGACTGCTTGATCTTATGCTATATAAGCTTGACATGTAGGACCCACAGAATGACTACTGAACTTGCCTAAAGGTGAGACGTTCCTTTGGGGGAGATTCCTACTTCATGAAAGAGTCTGACATACATTCTGCAGGACACAGAAGAAAATGACTGTTAAACTGCCAATATAGGTGGAACTGTCTTTGAAATTTGCTGCTTCATGAAAAAGTCTGCCAGATACTGTGGGCCTATAGGATTAATATGGATGCTTCAACAATACAGAAGAACTTTGGGTGACTGTCCAGGCAGCAAGATGTCTCTGTCAATTCTAGAGTTTTGGAAGTTGCTTACAATGCACTTCCTGTTAACTTAGGTGATATTATATCCTTCTGGAGTCTTTGAAGTAGAAGAGACCCTGGCAAAATGAACAGAAGTAGTTACCAGAGAAAATGGGTGGAAACAAATAAGTGGTATTCAACTGTTACTGACAAATTAGAGAGGCAAGACCCCCTCTCTCTTCCTATTCCACTCAGCTTACATCCAGATCCCCACACCCCCTGTCTCCCTCCCTCCTTTGGGGCATAGCGCCTCCCTGCCCAGCCTGCTAGGGCGCTGGGACCGAATCTGAACCGGGAGGACATAGGGGTGGCCGGTAGCTCCTTTGTTCCCATAGCCTGCCCGCAGCGAGCAGGGTGGGCCCTTTGTTCGCGAGCTAACCAAGCAGCATGGAGTTTCGTTCTGGGCACCGAGTGAAACATCATTGTGGAGAAACATCTCTGGGGAGTGACATCACTGGGAAGGTATATCAGTGGGCAAGAAGACCTGATCCTATAAAAGAAGATCCAAAGGGGAGTATTGGGAGGAAGAGATGGGCAGACGCCAATGCAGGAATTCTCCCAACAATCTGAAAAACAACACGAAACCACCAGAAGCCAGTGACCCCACAACAGGAGGACATGAACACCTTAATCAAGAAGAAGTAGAAAAAACTGACTTCATGAAAGTGATTGACACCCTTAAACAGCATATAAAAAACGCCCTTATAGAAATGGATGAGAAGTATAATAGAAAGTTCGAGGAATTGAGTAAATCAGTGAATGATACCCTAGGAAACCAAGGAAAAACAATCAAGCAGATAAAGGAAACAGTTCATGACTTGAAAACTGAAATGGAGGCAAAGAAGAAAACACAAACAGAGGGCCGACTGGACATGGAAAATCTAGGTAAACGAATAGAGACTACAGAATCAAGTATAACCAGCAGAATACAAGAGATAGAAGAAAGAATCTCAGATTCTGAGGATAACATAGAGAAAATAAACACTCTGATCAAAGAAAACAGCAAGTCCAACAAACTCTCATCACAAAACATTCAGGAAATATGGGACACAATAAAAAGACCAAACCTAAGAATAATTGGAGTAGAAGAAGGAGAAGAAGTGCAGCTCAACGGTACAGAAAATATACTTAATAAAATTATAGAAGAAAACTTTCCCAACCTGAAGACAGATGTACCTATGAAGGTTCAAAAAGCATACAGAACACCAAATAGGCTGGATCAAAAGAAAACATCCCCTCGCCATATAATAATCAAAACACAAAATATACAGAATAAAGAAAGAATATTAAGAGCCGCAAAGGAAAAAGGCCAAGTTACTTATAAAGGTAAACCTATCAGACTTACACCTGACTTCTCTATGGAAACCATGAAAGCCAGAAGGTCCTGAATAGATGTTCTCCAAAAACTAAGAGACCACGGATGCAAGCCCAGACTACTATATCCAGCCAAACTTTCATTCACTATAAATGGAGAAAACAAAATTTTCCAGGATAAAAACAAATTCAAACAATACGTAGCCACAAATCCAGCCTTACAGAAAGTAATAGAAGGAAAATCACTAACCAAGGAGTCCAACAATGACCACAATAACTCAGACATCTAGAGACCCTTCACCAGCACAACTCAAAGAAGGGAAACACACAAACTCTACTACTAAAAAAAAAATGACCAGAGTTAACAACCACTGGTCATTAATATCACTTAATATCAATGGGCTCAACTCACCTATAAAAAGGCACAGGCTAAGAGATTGGATAAGAAAACAGGATCCAACATTCTGCTGTCTACAAGAAACACACCTCAACCACAAAGACAGGCACCTACTCAGAGTAAAGGGCTGGGAAAAGGCTTATCAAGCAAATGGACCTAAGAAACAAGCAGGTGTGGCCATACTAATTTCTAACAAAGTAGACTTCAAAATTAAATCAATCAGAAGAGATGGAGAGGGACATTTTATACTCATAACAGGAACAATTCATCAGGAAGAAGTCTCAATCCTGAATATCTATGCCCCTAATATAAAAGCACCCACGTACGTAAAAGAAACATTACTAAAACTCAAGACAGCCATCAAACCGCACACACTAATAGTAGGAGACTTCAACACTCCTCTCTCACCAATGGACAGGTCAATCAGACAGAAACCTAACAGAGAAATTAGAGAATTAATGGAGGTAATGAAGCAAATGGACTTAACAGACATCTATAGATTATTCCACCCAAAGAGGAAAGAATATACCTTCTTCTCTGCAGCTCATGGAACCTTCTCAAAAATTGACCACATACTTGGTAACAAAGCGAACTTACACAGTTACAAAAAAATATTAGTAACCACCTGTGTCTTATCAGATCACCATGGATTAAAGTTAGAATTCAACAACAATGCTACCCCCAGAAAGCCTACAAACTCATGGAAACTGAACAGTCATCTACTGAACCATACCTGGATTAAGGAAGAAATAAAGAAAGAAATTAAAGTCTTCCTTGAATTCAATGAAAATAAAGAAACAACATACTCGAACTTATGGGACACTATGAAAGCAGTCCTGAGAGGAAAGTTCATAGCACTAAGTGCCCACCTAAAGAAAACAGAGAAAGCACATATTGGAGACTTAACAGCCCACTTGAAAGCTCTAGAAAAAAAAGAAGCAGACTCACCTAGGAGGAGTAGAAGACTGGAAATAATCAAATTGAGGGCTGAAATCAACAAAATAGAAACACAGAAAACAATCCAAAGAATCAATGAAACAAAAAGCTGGTTCCTGGAGAAAATCAACAAGATAGATAAACCCCTATCCAAACTAATCAAACGAAAGAGAGAGAACACGCAAATTAATAAGATCAGAAATGAAAAGGGGGACATAACCACAGACACAGAGGAAATTCAGAGAGTCATTAGATCTTACTACAAAAGCCTATATGCCACAAAACTGGAAAATGTAAAAGAAATGGACGCTTTTTTAGATAAATACCATTTACCAAAACTGAACCAGGACCAGGTGAACAATCTAAACAGACCTGTAAGTCGCGAAGAATTAGAAGCAGTTATCAAAAACCTCCCTACCAAAAAAAGCCCAGGACCAGATGGTTTCAATGCAGAATTCTACCAGAACTTCCAAGAAGACCTAATACCTATACTCCTTAATGTATTCCACAATATAGAATCAGAAGGGTCATTACCAAATTCCTTTTATGAAGCCACAATTACTCTGATACCAAAACCACTCAAAGACTCAACCAGGAAAGAGAACTACAGGCCAATCTCACTCATGAATATCGACGCAAAAATCCTCAACAAAATACTGGCAAATCGAATCCAAGAACACACCCGAAAAATTATCCATTATGATCAAGTAGGCTTCATCCCTCAGATGCAGGGCTGGTTCAACATACGAAAATCTATCAATGTAATCCACCATATAAATAAACTGAAAGAAAAAAACCATATGATCATTTCATTAGATGCTGAAAAAGCATTTGACAAAATTCAACATCCATTTATGTTAAAAGTCTTGGAGAGATTAGGGATACAAGGGTCATACCTAAATATAATAAAAGCTATATACAGCAAGCCGACAGCTAACATCAAATTAAACGGCGAGAAACTCAAAGCCATCCCGCTTAACTCAGGAACACGGCAAGGCTGTCCACTCTCACCATACCTCTTCAATATAGTGCTTGAAGTTCTAGCAATAGCAATAAGACAACATAATGGGATCAAGGGGATTCGAATTGGAAAGGAAGAAGTTAAACTTTCGTTATTTGCAGATGATATGATAGTGTACATAAGCGACCCCCAAAACTCCACCAAAGAACTTATACAGCTGATAAACAGCTTTAGTAATGTGGCAGGATACAAGATCAACTCCAAAAAATCAGTTGCCCTCTTATACACAAAGGATAGGGAAGCAGAGAGGGAAATCAGAGAAGCTTCACCATTCACGATAGCCACAAACAGCATAAAATATCTGGGGGTAAATCTAACCAAGGAAGTGAAAGATCTATTTGACAAGAACTTTAAGGCATTGAAGAAAGAAATTGAAGAGGATACCAAAAAATGGATGGACCTCCCTTGCTCTTGGATTGGGAGGATCAACATAGTAAAAATGGCAATTCTACCAAAGGCAATTTATAGATTCAATGCAATCCCCATCAAGATCCCATCAAAATTCTTCACAGATCTTGAGAGGACAATAATCAACTTTATATGGAAAAACAAAAAACCCAGGATAGCCAAAACAATCCTATACAATAAAGGATCTTCTGGAGGCATTACCATCTCTGACTTCAAACTCTATTACAGAGCTACAGTAATGAAAACAGTGTGGTACTGGCATAAAAACAGAGAAGTCGACCAATGGAATCGTATAGAAGACCCGGATTTTATCCCACAAACCTATGAACACCTCATTTTCGATAAAGGAGCTAAAAGTATGCAATGGAAGAAAGAAAGCATCTTCAACAAATGGTGCTGGCACAACTGGATGTCAACCTGCAGAAGAATGAAAATAGACCCATATCTCTCACCATGCACAAAACTCAAGTCCAAATGGATTAAAGACCTCAATATCAGTCCGAACACACTGAACCTGATAGAAGAGAAAGTGGGAAATACCCTACAACAGATGGGCACAGGAGATCGCTTCCTATGTATAACCCCAGAAGCACAGACATTAAGGGCAACATTGAATAAATGGGACCTACTTAAACTGAGAAGCTTCTGTAAAGCAAAGGACACTGTCACTAAGACACAAAGGCAACCTACTGACTGGGAGAAGATCTTCACCAACCCCACAACAGACAAAGGTCTGATCTCCAAAATATATAGAGAACTCAAGAAACTAGACTTTAAAATGCTAATTAACAAAATTAAAAAATGGGGCACTGAACTGAACAGAGAATTCTCAACAGAAGAAGTTCAAATGGCCAAAAGACACTTAAGGTCGTGCTCAACTTCCTTAGCAATCAGGGAAATGCAAATCAAAACAACTTTGAGATATCATCTTACACCTGTCAGAATGGCTAAACTCAAAAACACCAAGGATAACCTTTGCTGGAGAGGCTGTGGAAGAACGGGTACCCTCATCCATTGCTGGTGGGAATGCAATCTTGTGCAACCACTGTGGAAGTCAGTGTTTCGGTTTCTCAGGAAATTCGGGATCAACTTACCCCTGGACCCAGCAATACCACTCTTGGGAATATACCCAAGAGATGCTCTATCAAATGACAAAAGCATTTGTTCAACTATGTTCATAGCAGTATTATTTGTAATAGCCAGAACCTGGAAACAACCTAGATGCCCTTCAATGGAAGAATGGATGAAGAAAGTATGGAATATATACACGCTAGAGTACTACGCTGCGGTAAAAAACAATGACTTCTTGAATTTTGCATGCAAATGGATGGAAATAGAAAACACTATCCTGAATGAAGTGTCCCAGACCCAAAAAGATGAATATGGGATGTACTCACTCATAATTGGTTTCTAGCCATAAATAAGGACCACGGAGTCTACAATAGGTGAACCTAAAGAAGCTAAGGAAGAAGGTGAACCGAAGGAAAAACATATTGTTGTCCTCTTCGCTAAGGGAAGGTAGACCAAATTTCCGGGGAGAAAATGGGATCTTGGGGGTGGGTGGGATGGGGGTAAGGGGAGATGGGGAGAGAAAAGGTAGAAGGGAAGGAGGGGGGACCTGGGAAACGGGAGAATTGGGATAAAGGAAAGGAGGATAGGGGAGCACGGAACCACAATTCTTAGTTAAGGGAGCCACTTTAGGGTGGGCAAGCGACTTGACCCTAGAGGGGCTCCCTAGTGCCCAAGATGAGGTTCCCAGTTAGTTCCTTGGGCAGCTGAGGATTGGGAACCTGAAATGACCCTATCCTAGAGCAATACTGACGAATATCTTGCATATCATCATAGAATCTTCATCTGGTGATGGATAGAGATCGAGACAGTGACCCACACAGGAGCACTGGACTGAGCTCCCAAGGTCCCAAGGAGGAGCAGAAGGAGGGAGAACATGAGCAAAGAATTCGGGACCACGAGGCGTGCATCCACCCACTGAGACAGAGGAGCTGATCTACTGGGAGCTCACCAAGGCCAGCTGGACTGTGACCGAAAAAGCATGGGATAAAACCGGACTCTCTGAACATGGCGAACAATGAGGGCTGATGAGACACCAAGGACAATGGCAGGGGGTTTTGATCCTACTTAATGTGCTGGCTTTGTGGGAGCCTAGCCAGTTTGGATGTTCACCTTCCTAGATATGGACGGAGAGGACCTAGGACTTAACACAGGGCAGGGAACCCGGACTGCTCTGGGGACTTGAGAGGGAGGGGGAGAGGAGTGGGGGGAGGGGGAGAAGGGTGGGAGGAGGGGGAGAAGGGTGGGAGGAGGGGAAGGGAAATGGGAGGCTGGGAGGAGGTGGAAACTTGTTTTTGGTTTATGTTTTTTTTTTCTTCTTTTCGCAATAAAAAAAAATTAGAGAGGCAAGGCAAAGCTGAGAGTAGACGACTAGTTTTTGGTTTATTGGCAAAAAGAGGGAAAAGGATAAAATCTTGAGTTGTTACTGAAGCCAGAGAAGTTGTTTTCTTTGTCACTTGTTTTTTAAAATCATAATTACTGATTCTTAGGGAATTTCACATCGCGTACTCCAATCCTGCTTACCTTCCAGTTCCTCCATATCCACCCCTCAGTCCTGCAGCATGCTCCCCAAATAAACGCCCCCAAATTAATTATCAAACAAAACAAAAACAAACCACCTTGCTCTGCTTCTTTCTCTCTTTTCAACACCTCTTCATTTGTTCTAGTGGTATTAGGATCTGTGGTGTGTTAACTCAGTATACCATTTTATCCAATCAGTCAGCCATATCCAAACAATGTTCATCGCTATGAGTCTCTGGTTTGGTTCAAGTCCTCTGGCACACCATCATCACTGGACCCTCACCAAAACTCCTCTGTGATATCCTGCTATTGCACCAGTCGTGGAAATCCTGCAGCTATCATTCAACAGGGAGAGTCTCTTTGCACACCAGTCCCTTGATCATACCGGCAGGCATAGATGAGGTGAGGTATATGTAAGGGTGGGCCAACTCAAGGCCCAGTAAGTGGGTCTCTGGGTGGTAGCTGAGCCAGTCAGTCCTGGCCACTGGAAGCTCTCCACTCAGGAGAGGGTCAGAGCCAACTCTCCTAGACCCATGCCATTATGGTCTGCTCTCCCACTCCCATGGTGAGGGGTGGGACCATCTCTTCAGAGTGTAGGGGCCAGTTTTCCCATGTGAGACAGTGATGGAGGAAGGTCATTGGTTAAAAAATAAAGAAACTGCCTTGGCCCATTTTATTGGTTAGAACATAGGTGGGAGGAGTAAACAGAACAGAATGCTGGGAGGAAGAGGAAGTGAGCTCAGTCTCGACAGCTCTACTCTCTGGAGAGAGACGCCATGCCCCGCTCCCAGGCAGGCACACGCAATGAAGCTCCGACCCAGAATGGATGTAGGCTAGAATCTCCCTGGTAAGCGCACCTAGCAGTGCTATGCAGATGATTAGAAATGGGCTAAATTAATATGTGAGAATTAGCCTAGAAGAGGCTAGATAGAAATGGGCCAAGCAGTGTTTAAAAGAATACAGTTTCCATGTAATTATTTCGGGTAAAGCTAGAGCTAGTCATGTGGGCGGCTGGGTGCTGGGGACGCAGCCCCGCTGCCCTTATTTCAGCAGAGTGGTGCCCTATGTGATGGACTAAATCCACTTAAAAAACCTGGGAAGACTTAAAAATAAGGGAGAGAGAGTTTAACACAGATTTTTGCTGTTTGTTGGTGGCGTGCTGTAGAGAGATTTCCTGATTCGGCAACAGCACCAGAAAAAACGCTGTGTCATTTTAAAGCACAGCTTCTTGGGGCTGTGCTGCCAGCATGAACTCTGGCTTTAAAGCATTTCAATGGATTTTATGGCACTGGATGTTTGTGTTCCAGCTTGGGATCGGAAGGAGAGTGCTCTGAGACCGTGCTGATGGCTCAGCACTCCCCGCCTGCACCTGAGCAGACCCCCAGAAGAGCATGGCGGATACCTGCCAGTGTTTTCAGACTGTGCATTGCTCTGCGTGTCAGATTTGGTTGTAACTTGGATAAAAAGAGTTTCTGTGCTGCACGCTCAGTCTCAAAATTAAACTGTTGAGTGTGGCTCCAATGTGGACTTGCTGTGTGCCTGGAACTGTGCTCAGCTCAGGGGCACCAAATGGATCTGAGGCAGGAGCTGCTGCTCCATGCTGAACTGTGCTGACCTCAGGCAGGAACTGCCGTAATTAGCATAATAACAGCACAGTTAAGGTTTAGACTTGGCAGTAAACTCGCAGTACCATATTACCCCTACATGGTGCAACTTAAGTTTTTAAGAACTGCTTAACATTTTAAGAAATGCTCCTGGATAGTAAAAAAATGTCACAAATTCACAATAAAACAGATTCAGACTTAAAAGACCACACTGTTGGATGAATGTACATAGGCTTGAGAGAGAGAAGAAAAAGAATATAAAGAATAAAGTTGATGTCTTATAAAAAAAAAAGGTAAAGTCTTTAAAGAGACAGAGTACAGATAGTTAAGAGATTAAAAGAAATAAAAGAAAAATAAGCCACGTAAAAATGGAAAATTCACAGAGAGTCTGGATTATGTACATTGTGTTTTCTTTAAAATTTTTGACTGTGAAGGAGCTAAGTACAGAGAGACATTTCATTACATGGGCTGCCAAGCTAAACCAGAATGGATATAAGGGTATTACGATTTCAAAATTTGGGTCTAAGGATATGATGCTTTGGAGAGGGTCTTCTTTTGTTTTCACAGAGGACCAGACCCTATGGATTGCATCTATCCCAATATGGTATGATAGACCACGACCTCCCAAAAAGTTCCTGTGAACACCCTCAAAAAATTACTTCACTCAACTGCCAACTGAGATAAACCTGGCACACAGGTTACACCCTAAATGATCTGATTAACAGCGCCCCCATTCAGCAGGAAGCAGTTTGGAAAGAAAAAACTGTGCCCATGTTCCCAAAATATTGTTTATAAATGTTCTTTTACATTTAAAGGGGGAAATGATATAGGTATGAATAATTTACATTGGTATGGATTTTAAGGTCAATTTTGTATTTCTGATCTTAATTAAGGTATTGTGATTGTGTAGTTCATTTAAAAATGTAATGTATAATTAAGAAATATAGGTTAATGGATAATCATCAGTAATAGTCAAGCTTGTGGTCATGTTAGTTAGATTTTCAAAATATATAGAGATACATTTCAGTTAGATAGACATTCTTCATATCTTTCAAAGACTGCAGAATATGGAATTTAATATTTTAATAACTTAGGACTTTTCATGACAATGAGACATGTCTGCTCCTGGTGGCACCAATCTACTTTGAGAGGAAGATGGGCATCGAAGAGGATCCTTATGGAGTTTGATAGCCATTTGGGCAAGAAACTGCTCTTGCCTGGACTATTGCATAAACTGGACACAGAGAACCTGCAGAGAGAGGACTGCTGAACTTGCCTAAAGGTGAGATGGTCTTTCGGGGTTCCTGATTCATGAAGGAGTCTGCAAGACATTCTGCACGACACAACAGATAGTGACTGAATTGACTTTGAATTTTCCTGCTTAATGGAAATGTCTGCTGGATACCATGGGCCTGAAGGCTGAAGATGGATGCCCCAATGGTACAAAGGAACTTTGGGTGATTGTCCAGACAGCAAGATGTCTCTGTCATTTCTAGAGTTTTGGATTTCTTGTTTGCTTAGGTAATATTATATCCTTCTGGAGTCTTTGATGGAGTTAAGAATAGTTAGTTATAGTTATAGTTTTCCTTAGTTATGATAAAGATTATTGTAATTTTTACTTGATAACTGTTTTGTTATATGTAATTTTGCTATGTTAAAGTTAAAGCCTTCCTTTTTTTTGTTTAAACAGAAAAAGGGGAAATGATGGAGGAAGGTCATTGGTTAAAAAATAAAGAAACTGCCTTGGCCCATTTTATTGGTTAGAACATAGGTGGGAGGAGTAAACAGAACAGAATGCTGGGAGGAAGAGGAAGTTAGCTCAGTCTCGACAGCTCTACTCTCTGGAGAGAGACGCCATGCCCCGCTCCCAGGCAGGCACACTCAATGAAGCTCCGACCCAGGATGGATGTAGGCTAGAATCTCCCTGGTAAGCGCACCTAGCAGTGCTATGCAGATGATTAGAAATGGGCTAAATTAATATGTGAGAATTAGCCTAGAAGAGGCTAGATAGAAATGGGCCAAGCAGTGTTTAAATGAATACAGTTTGTGTGTTGTTATTTCGGGCATAAGCTAGCAGGCGGCTGGGGTGCTGGGGACGCAGCCTCGCCATTCTTATTACTACAAGACAGGACCAACAAGGGGCAGGGACAGTTTACTGGGGGCAAGTGACCGGCAGGATAGTTCAATGGTGGTGTTCAGATTTCACAGGTTCTTGTGACCTCACTTGTAGTAATATGGGCCATGGACATCATCACAGACTCCAGCTTCAGCAGAAACACAAATGTCACCATAGGCCCTGTGACCACACAGACCATCCAGAACAGTATGGCCCCAGTGGCAACAAGACCCTCAGACCCCAACATGGTTTCCAGTGACTGTCCAGACCCCAGACATCCTCACAGCCCCTGGTAGCAAGAGAAGTCACGGAGAAATAAACCCAGACCCTGGCTGCTGCTGGGCCACAGACCCAGACAAGGTTCATGGCAGCTACCATGACCCTGTGTGGCAATGCAGATCATCCAAATCACCATGGCTCCGGGTGACAGCACAGCCCTCAGGCACCAACATATTCAGAGGTTGCAGCCCAGATCCCTGGCACCAGCATGGCCTTTGGTGGTACTATGTGCCACTGACATCAACATAGAACCCAGCTGTGGTAAGACCACAGACCCAGCAGACATGGCCCTCAACAACAGCCTTGACCCAGATGATCACCATGACCCCAGGTGACAATACACGCCACTCAGATCAATATGTCCCTGGCAATGGCATGCTCCTTGGTTTTATTTTCTTTCTCTTTCTTTCTTTCTTTCTTTCTTTCTTTCTTTCTTTCTTTCTTTCTTTCTTTCTTTCTTTTTTTCTTTCTTCCTTTCTTCCTTTCTTCCTTTCTTTTTAACCTGGATGAATGTCTGTGTGAGGGTGTCTGGTCCTCTGGAACTGGAGTCATAGACAGTTGTGAGATACCGTGTGGGGACCAGTTATTGAACCTCAGTCCTCTGGAAGAGTGGTCATTTCTTTTAACTGCTGAGCTATCTCTCCAGCACCCAAAGGCATTTTGTTTTGCAGCATGAATTGCATTTGAGTTTGTATATGGAGGAAGGAAACAGAAGAGAGAAATTGAAAATGTTATCAACTGCTGTCCCTGACTAGATGCAGCTTCTATGGAAAATAGATTAAGATAAAAAGATGAAAGAATGAGAAACTTCTTTCTCTGATACAGGAGCAAAGCGAATGGATAAGGGAGAGAGCTGGTGCAGCTCATAACACATAAAGAATATCTGCTAGTCCCAGCCAAATAGGTGAAATCAGGATCATTTTCTCAAAGTGAAGGAGACAAAAGGGGAATAAGGGCTTTGGGACATGAACACTCTTTGGATTGGTTAAGATAATAAGTCAAAGACCTGGAGAGATTGCTCAGTCATTAAGAGCACAGGCTGCTCTTGTAGAGGTACTGAGTTCAGTTCCCAGCACCCATGTAGTGGCCCTCAACTACTTAAAACTTCAGTTCAAGGGTTTCTGATGCCTTTGACTAGCCTCTGCAGGCAGTAGACATGTATGTGATACATATACATTAAGGCACTCACGCACAGACAGAAAATAAAAATAAATTCAACAACTAAAGAAGATACAAATTGGAATGGCAGAAGTCAAAATATCATTATTAGCAGATGATATTATTATGTACATAAGCAATCCCAAAAATTCTACCGAGAAACTCCTACAACTCATAAACACCTTCAGAGAAGTGGCTGGATACAAGATTAACAAAAAAATCAGTAGCCCATCTATATAGAAATGTCAAGCAGGCTGAGAAAGCAATCATGAAAAGAACACCCTTTACAATAGCCACAAATAATATAAAATATCTTGGTGTGATGCTAATTCTAATTCTAAGCAAGTGAAAGACCTATATGACAAGAACTTCAAGTTGATGAAGAAAGAAATTGAAGAAGATATCAAAAAATGGGATTATCTCCCACGCTCATGAACCAGTAGTATTAACATGGTAAAAATGTCCATCTTACTGAATCTAAAGATTCAACACAATCCCCATCAAGATTCCAACACAACCCTTTATAGACCTTGAAAGAACAATACTGAACTTCATATGGAATAACGAAAAACCCAAGATAGCAAAAACTATCCTGTACAGTTAAATAACTTCTAGAGATATTACTATCCCTGATTTCAAGTTGTATTACAGTGCTATAGTAATAAACATTTCACAGTATTGGCATAATAACAGACAGTTGATCTATGGAATCGATTCAAAGACTCAGATTTAAATCGACACAACTATGGACACCTGATTTTTGATAAAGAAGCCAGAAATATACATTAAAAAAGAAAGCATAGTCAACAAATGGTCATACTAGGTGACTACACGTAGAAGAATGCAAATAGATCCATATTTACCACCCTACACAAAACTCAAGTCCAAGTGGATAAAAGACCTCAACATAAAACTGGATACACTGAACCTGATGGAAGAGAATGTGGGGGAATAGCCTTGAATGTATTGGCACAGGTGACAGCTTCCTTAAAAGAACATGAATAGTGTAGGCAATTAATAAATTAATCGACAGTTAATAAATGGAACCTCATGAAACTGAAAAGCTACTGTAAGGCAAATGACACTGTCAATAGTACAAAACAGTCTACAGAATGGGAAAAGATTTTACCAATTTCTCTTCCCATAGAGGATTAATATACAAAATATATAAAGAATTCAAGAAACTAGACATCAACAAAACAAATAACCCAATTAAAAACGGGTACAGATCTAAATAGTGAACTCTCAACAGAAGAGTCTCAAATGACAGAGAAACACTTAAGGTGATGTTCAACATCCTTAGCCATTGGAAAAACGCAATTAAAAACATCTCTGATATTCCATCTTACACCTGTCAGAATGACTAATATCAAAAATACAAATGACAGCTCATGCTAGAGAGGATGTAGAGCAAGGGGAAACACTCCTCCATTGTTGGTGGAAATAAAATCTTGTATAGCTACTTTGGAAGTCAGTATGGTGATTTCTCAGAAAACTGGCAATCAATCTACCTCAAAACCCAGCAATACCACTCTTGGGCAGATACCCAAAAGATGTACACTCATACCACAAGGACACTTGCTCAACTATTCTCATAGCAGCTGTATTTGTCATAGCCAGAAACTGGAAACAACCTACATGGCTCTCAACAGAAGAATGGATAAAGAAAATGTGGTACAAATACACACAGAGTATTAATCAACTGTTAAAAAATAACATTATGAAATTTGGGGGCAAATCAATGGAACTAGAAAACAAAATCATCTTGAGTGAGGTAACCCAGATCCAGAAAGACTGGCATAGCACGTACTCACTCATAAGTGGATATTAGCGCTTTCGGCGCCAGGAGACCCAGCATTGGGGTGAGTTTCTGGCCCACGGCGCCAGCCTGGGACGGGGAGCTCGGGGGTTTCTTGGCCCCCTGTCCTGCTTGGGCTCTCTGCTGCCTCTTTCTTCCTGGCCCACCCAGCTTCCTCCAGACCCTTCCCCACTTCGCCCCCACTGCCCTCTTTTGGCGCGTAGCATCGCCCAGCGCAGCCTATTTGGGCGCTGGGTCCGAGTACCCGGGGCTCCCGGGCGGGCAGCAGTTCCTTTGTTTCTGTGGCCTGCCTGCACCAAGCGGGGTAGGCGCTTTGTCTGCGGGCTGCCCAACCAGCACGGAGGCCTGATCTTTCGGCGCCAGGAGACCCAGCATTGGGGTGAGTTTCTGGCCCACGGCGCCAGCCTGGGACGGGGAGCTCGGGGGTTTCTTGGCCCCATGTCCTGCTTGGGCTCTCTGCTGCCTCTTTCTTCCTGGCCCACCCAGCTTCCGTCCAGACCCCTCCCCACTTCGCCCCCACTGCCCTCTTTTGGCGCGTAGCATCGCCCAGCGCAGCCTATCTGGGCGCTGGGTCCGAGTACCCGGGGCTCCCGGGCGGGCAGCAGTTCCTTTGTTTCTGTGGCCTGCCTGCACCAAGCGGGGTAGGCGCTTTGTCTGCGGGCTGCCCAACCAGCACGGAGGCCTGATCTTTCGGCGCCAGGAGACCCAGCATTGGGGTGAGTTTCTGGCCCACGGCGCCAGCCTGGGACGGGGAGCTCGGGGGTCTCTTGGCCCCCTGTCCTGCTTGGGCTCTCTGCAGGGCCTCTACTCCCCGGGTGCTGCCTCTTTCTTCCTGGCCCACCCAGCTTCCGTCCAGAGCCCTCCCCACTTCACCCCCACTACCCTCTTTTGGCGCGTGGCATCGCCCAGCGCAGCCTATCTGGGCGCTGGGTCCGAGTACCCGGGGCTCCCGGGCGGGCAGCAGTTCCTTTGTTTCTGTGGCCTGCCTGCACCAAGCGGGGTAGGCGCTTTGTCTGCGAGCTGCCCAACCAGCACGGAGGCCTGATCTTTCGGCGCCAGGAGACCCAGCATTGGGGTGAGTTTCTGGCCCACGGCGCCAGCCTGGGACGGGGAGCTCGGGGGTTTCTTGGCCCCCTGTCCTGCTTGGGCTCTCTGCAGGGCCTCTACTCCCCGGGTGCTGCCTCTTTCTTCCTGGCCCACCCAGCTTCCGTCCAGAGCCCTCCCCACTTCGCCCCCACTGCCCTCTTTTGGCGCGTGGCATCGCCCAGCCCAGCCTATCTGGGCGCTGAGTCCGAGTACCCGGGGCTCCCGGGGGGGCAGCAGTTCCTTTGTTTCTGTGGCCTGCCTGCACCAAGCGGGGTAGGCGCTTTGTCTGCGAGCTGCCCAACCAGCAAGGAGGCCTGATCTTTCGGCGCCAGGAGACGCAGCATTGGGAGAGCCAACATTGGGGAGAGACAGCGTTTGGTAGGCAAGGAGACCTAATCCGGTAAAAGAAGATCCATAGGGAGCATTTGGAAGAAGAGATGGGCCGACGTCAAGGCAAGAATTCGCCCAACAAGCTGAAAAGCAACATGAAGCTACCAGAAACAAGCGACCCCACAACGGGAGGACAAGAACCCCTTAATCAAGAGGAAGGAGAAAAGATTGACTTCATGAAAGTGATTGACACCCTTAAACAGCATGTAAAAAACGCCCTTATAGAAATGGATGAGAAATATAACAGAAAGTTTGAAGAATTGAATAAATCAGTGAATGATACCCTAGAAAACCAAGGAAAAACAATCAAACAGATAATGGAAACAGTTCAAGACCTGAAAACTGAAATGGAGGCAAAGAAGAAAACACAAACAGAGGGCCGTCTGGACATGGAAAATCTAGGTAAACGAATAGAGACTACAGAAACAAGCATAACCAGCAGAATACAAGAGATAGAAGAAAGACTCTCGGATTCTGAAGATACCATAGAGAAAATAAACACACTGATCAAAGAAAACAGCAAGTCCAACAAACTCTCATCACAAAACATTCAGGAAATATGGGACACAATAAAGAGACCAAACCTAAGAATAATAGGAGTAGAAGAAGGAGAAGAAGGGCAGCTCAATGGTCCAGAAAATCTATTTAATAAAATTATAGAAGAAAACTTTCCCAACCTAAGGAAAGATTTTCCTATGAAGGTGCAAGAAGCATACAGAACACCGAATAGGCTGGATCAAAAAAAAACATCCCCTCGCCATATAATTATCAAAACACAAAGCATACAGAATAAGGAAAGAATATTAAGAGCTGCAAAGGAAAAAGGCCAAATTACTTATAAAGGTAAACCTATCAGACTTACACCTGACTTCTCCATGGAAACCATGAAAGCCAGAAGGTCCTGGATAGATGTAATGCAGAAACTGAGAGACCATGGGTGCAAGCCCAGATTACTATACCCAGCCAAGCTTTCATTCACTATAAATGGAGAAAATAAAATTTTCCAGGATAAAAACAAATTTAAACAATACGCAGCCACAAATCCAGCCTTACAGAAAGTAATTGAAGGAAAATCACTAACCAAGGAGTCCAACAATGACCACAATAACTCAGACATCTAGAGACCCTTCACCAACACAAAACAAAGAAGGGAAACACACAAACTCTACGACTAAAAAAAAATGACCGGAGTTAACAACCACTGGTCATTAATATCACTTAATGTCAATGGACTCAACTCACCTATAAAAAGGCACAGGCTAAGAGATTGGATAAGAAAACAGGATCCAACATTCTGCTGTTTACAAGAAACACACCTCAACCACAAAGACAGGCACCTACTCAGAGTAAAGGGCTGGGAAAAGGCCTATCAAGCAAATGGACCTAAGAAACAGGCAGGTGTGGCCATACTAATCTCTAACAAAGTTGACTTTAAACTTAAATCAATCAGAAGAGATGGAGAGGGGCATTTTATACTCATAACAGGAACAGTTCATCAGGATGAAGTCTCAATCCTGAACATCTATGCCCCTAATATAAAAGCACCCACGTACATAAAAGAAACATTGCTAAAATTCAAGGCAGCCATCAAACCGCACACACTAATAGTAGGAGACTTCAACACTCCTCTCTCACCAATGGACAGGTCAATCAGAAAGGAACCTAACAGAGAAATAAGAGAATTAGTGGAGGTAATGAATCAAATGGACTTAACAGACATCTATAGAACATTCCATCCAAATAGGAAAGAATATACCTTCTTCTCTGCAGCTCATGGAACCTTCTCGAAAATCGACCACATAGTCGGTAACAAAGCAAACATCCACAGTTACAAAAAAATATTAGTAACCACCTGTGTCTTATCAGATCACCATGGATTAAAGTTAGAATTCAACAATAATGCTACCCCCAGAAAGCATACAAAGTCATGGAAACTGAACAGTCAACTATTGAACCATAGCTGGATTAAGGAAGAAATAAAGAAAGAAATTAAAGTCTTCCTGGAATTCAATGAAAATAAAGAAACAACATACTCAAACTTATGGGACACTATGAAAGCAGTCCTAAGAGGAAAGTTCATAGCACTAAGTGCCCACTTAAAGAAAACAGAGAAAGCTCACATTGGAGACTTAACAGCCCACCTGAAAGCTCTAGAAAAAAAAGAAGCAGACTCACCTAGGAGGAGTAGAAGACTGGAAATAATCAAAATGAGGGCTGAAATCAACAAAATAGAAACACAGAAAATAATACAAAAAATCAATGAAACAAAAAGCTGGTTCCTGGAGAAAATCAACAAGATTGACAAACCACTATCCAAGCTAATCAAACGGCAGAGAGAGAATTTGCAAATTAATATGATCAGAAATGAAAAGGGGGACATAACCACAGACACAGAGGAAATTCAGAGAATCATTAGATCTTACTACAAAAGCCTATATGCCACAAAATTGGAAAATGTAAAGGAAATGGATACTTTTTTAGATAAATATCATATACCAAAGTTAAATCAGGACCTGGTGAACAATCTAAATAGACCTGTTAGTCGCGAAGAATTAGAAGAGGTTATCAAAAACCTCCCTACCAAAAAAAGCCCAGGACCAGATGGTTTCAATGCGGAATTCTACCAGATCTTCCAAGAAGATCTAATACCTATACTCCTTAATGTATTCCACAAGATAGAAACAGAAGGGTCATTACCAAACTCCTTTTATGAAGCCACAATTACTCTGATACCAAAACCACTCAAAGACTCAACCAGGAAAGAGAACTACAGGCCAATCTCACTCATGAATATCGACGCAAAAATCCTCAACAAAATACTGGCAAATCGAATCCAAGAACACATCCGAAAAATTATCCATTATGATCAAGTAGGCTTCATTCCTGAGATGCAGGGCTGGTTCAACATACGAAAATCTATCAATGTAATCCAGCATATAAATAAACTGAAAGAAAAAAACCATATGATCATTTCATTAGATGCTGAAAAAGCATTTGACAAAATTCAACATCCATTTATGTTAAAAGTCTTGGAGAGATTAGGGATACAAGGGTCATACCTAAATATAATAAAAGCTATATACAGCAAGCCGACAGCTAACATCAAATTAAACGGAGAGAAACTCAAAGCCATCCCACTTAACTCAGGAACACGACAAGGCTGTCCACTCTCCCCATACCTCTTCAATATAGTGCTTGAAGTTCTAGCAATAGCAATAAGACAACATAATGGAATCAAGGGGATTCGAATTGGAAAGGAAGAAGTTAAACTTTCGTTATTTGCAGATGATATGATAGTGTACATAAGCGACCCCAAAAACTCCACCAAAGAACTCCTACAGCTGATAAACAGCTTTAGTAATGTGGCAGGATACAAGATCAACTCCAAAAAATCAGTCGCCCTCTTATACACAAAGGATATGGAAGCAGAGAGGGAAATCAGAGAAGCTTCACCATTCACAATAGCCAAAAACAGCATAAAATATCTTGGGGTACATCTAACCAAGGAAGTGAAAGATCTATTTGACAAGAACTTTAAGGCATTGAAGAAAGAAATTGAAGAGGATACCAAAAAATGGATGGACCTCCCTTGCTCTTGGATTGGTAGGATCAACATAGTAAAAATGGCAATTCTACCAAAGGCTATTTATAGATTCAATGCAATCCCCATCAAGATCCCATCAAAATTCTTCACAGATCTGGAGAGGACAATAATCAACTTTATATGGAAAAACAAAAAACCCAGGATAGCCAAAACAATCCTATACAATAAAGGATCTTCTGGAGGCATTACCATCCCTGACTTCAAACTCTATTACAGAGCTACAGTAATGAAAACAGTGTGGTACTGGCATAAAAACAGAGAAGTCGACCAATGGAATCGTATAGAAGACCCGGATTTTATCCCACAAACCTATGAACACCTGATTTTCGATAAAGGAGCTAAAAGTATAAAATGGAAGAAAGAAAGCATCTTCAACAAATGGTGCTGGCACAACTGGATGTCATCTTGTAGAAGAATGAAAATAGACCCTTATCTATCACCGTGCACAAAACTCAAGTCCAAATGGATTAAAGACCTCAATATCAGCCCGAACACACTGAACCTGATAGAAGAGAAAGTGGGAAGTACCCTACAGGAGCTGGGCACAGGAGATCGCTTCCTATGTATAACCCCAGAAGCACAGACATTAAGGGCAACATTGAATAATTGGGACCTACTTAAACTGAGAAGCTTCTGTAAAGCAAAGGACATAGTCAATAAGACACAAAGGCAACCTACTGATTGGGAGAAGATCTTCACCAACCCCACAACAGACAAAGGTCTGATCTCCAAAATATATAAGGAACTCAAGAAACTAGACTTTAAAATGCTAATTAACCCAATTAAAAAATGGGGCACTGAACTGAACAGAGAATTCTCAGCAGAGGAAGTTCAAATGGCCAAAAGACACTTAAAGTCGTGCTCAACTTCCTTAGCAATCAGGGAAATGCAAATCAAAACAACTTTGAGATATCATCTTACACCTGTCAGAATGGCTAAAGTCAAAAACACCAAGGATAACCTTTGCTGGAGAGGCTGTGGAGGAACGGGTACCCTCATCCATTGCTGGTGGGAATGCCATCTTGTGCAACCACTGTGGAAGTCAGTGTTTCGGTTTCTCAGGAAATTCGGGATCAACTTACCCCTGGACCCAGCAATACCACTCCTGGGAATATACCCAAGAGATGCTCTATCATATGACAAAAGCATTTGTTCAACTATGTTCATAGCTGTATTATTTGTAATAGCCAGAACCTGGAAACAACCTAGATGCCCTTCAATGGAAGAATGGATGAAGAAAGTATGGAATATATACACGCTAGAGTACTACGCTGCGGTAAAAAACAATGACTTCTCGAATTTTGCAGGCAAATGGATGGAAATAGAAAACACTATCCTGAGTGAGGTGTCCCAGACCCAAAAAGATGAACATGGGATGTACTCGCTCATAATTGGTTTCTAGCCATAAATTAGCGCCACGGAGTCTACAATAGGTGAACCTAAAGAAGCTAAGTAAGAAGGTGAACCCAAGGAAAAACATATAGTTATCCTCTTGGCTAAGGGAAGTAGACCCAATTGCCGGGGAGAAAATTAGGATCTTGGGGGTGGGGTGGGATGGGGGTAAGGGGAGATGGGGAGAGAAAAGGTAGAAGGGAAGGAGGGGGGATTTGGGGAATCAGGAGAATTGGGATAAAGGAAAGGTGGATAGGGGAGCACGGAACCACAATTCTTAGTTAAGGGAACCACTTTAGGGTGAGCAAGAGATTTGACCCTAGAGGGGCTCCCAAGTGCCCAACATGAGGTTCCCAGTTAGTTCCTTGGGTAGCTGAGGATTGGGAACCTGAAATGACCCTATCCGAGAGCAATACTGACGAATATCTTGCATATCATCATAGAACCTTCATCTGGTGATGGATGGAGACAGAGACAGACCCACACTGGAGCACTGGACTGAGCTCCCAAGGTCCCAATGAGGAGCAGAAGGAGGGAGAACATGAGCAAAGAAGTCGGGACCACGAGGCGTGCACCCACCCACTGAGACAGTGGAGCTGATCTACTGGGAGCTCACCAAGGCCAGCTGGACTGTGACCGAAAAAGCATGGGATAAAACCGGACTCTCTGAACATGGCGAACAATGAGGGCTGATGAGACGCCAAGGACAATGGCACGGGGTTTTGATCCTACTTAATGTGCTGGCTTTGTGGAAGCCTAGCCAGTTTGGATGTTCACCTTCCTAGATATGGACGGAGGGGGGAGGACCTAGGACTTACCACAGGGCAGGGAACCTGGACTGCTCTGTGGACTGGAGAGGGAGGGGGAGAGGAGTGGGGGGAGGGGTAGAAGGGTGGGAGGAGGGGGAGAAGGGTGGGAGGAGGGGGAGGGAAATGGGAGGCTGGGAGGAGGTGGAAACTTGTTTTTTGTTTATGTTTTTTTTTCTTCTTTTCTTAATAAAAAAAAATTATTTAAAAAAAAAATAAGTGGATATTAGCTGTAAAGTAAAGGAAAATGATGCTATAGTTCTTAGATCCAGAGAGGCTAAATAACAAGGAGGGCTCAAGAGGGGACACATGGATCTCCCTGGAAAGGGGAAATAGAATAAATTTTGAGGGTGATCTTGGAGCAGATGGGCATGGGAACAGAAGGGATCAGGTGGGGGTGGAGGGAGAGTACTGTAAGAAATGACAGGAATTGAGAAGCATTTTTTGGGGAGATAGAGACCAGGTACAATGGAAACTCCCAGGAATCCATGAACCAACCATCTTCTATAACCAGACAAGTCTTCCAGTGGAGGAACTGGGATACCCACCCATTCACAAAGCCTGGGATCTACAATTTTTCCTGCTTACAAGAAGTGCTGGAGTAAAGGTGGTGTAGAACTTATGGTCAACCAATAACTGGTCCAACTTGACATCCATACCATGAGATGCCTAACACTGCCTGGAGGACCAGGAACTGAGTCTGGATAGCATAGAGGCCTGTGATAGAACCAAACATGACTGGTAGAAAAAGTCAATGAAATGATTGATGTGGGATGTCCTTCTATATATATGTTGCTTTTATTAGCTAATGAGTAAAGTTGTTTTGGCCAACAACTTTAACAAAGCAAAACAAGGTGGGAAATCTGAACAGAGATATAGAGAGTAGGCAGAGTCAAAGAGACGCCATGTAGCTACTGAAGGAGAAAGACACACCGGCTGGAAACTTACTGGTAGGCCACAGCCTCATGGTGCTACACAGATTAATAGAAATTGGTTAATTTAAGATATAAGAACTAGCTAGAAATATGCATGAACCATTGGCCAAACAGTGTTGAAATTAATATAATTTCTGGGTGATTATTTGGGTCTGGATGGTTGGGAAATGAAAGAGCAGTCTCCACCTACAAATGATTTCTTAAAATTCTCTGCCATACTCATAGATTAGAGTTTAGCATAATCTTCATCAGAGAGGCTCCATCCAGTAACTGATGGGAGCAGATGCAGAGACCCACAGTCAAACATTAGACATAGCTCGGCAAATTCTGCAGAAAAGGGGAGGAAGGATTGTAGGAGCCAGAAGAGTCAAGGACACCACAAGAACTTGGCCCACAGAATCACTAAGCAGGGCTCATAGGGTTTCACAGAGTCTTAACCGACAACCAGGGAGACTACAAGGGTCTAAACTAGTTCCTCTGCATATGTGTTATGGCTGTGGAGCTTGGTGTTCTTGTAACAGTGGGGGCAGGGGATGTCTCTGACTCTTCTGCTTTCTCTGGTGATACTTTTCCTTCTACTGAGTTACCTTGTCCAGCCTTAATAAAAGGGTAAAGTTCTTAATCTTACTGTAACTTGATATGCCATGTTTTGTTGATGTCCCTGGAAGACCTACTCTTTTTCCTGAAGGGAAAGGGAGGAGGAGTAGATCTGGAGGAGAGTGGAGGTGGGAGAAGGAATGGGAGGAGAGGATGGAGGGGAAGTTGAATGTAGGATATAATATATCAGAGAAGAATAAATAAAAAAGAAAAATCTGTTTTTCAAAATGAAAGTTACCAAGATTGCAAAGGAGACTAATGGGTAACTAGGGTCTGAATTGGAGATAGAGGCTTCCAGTTTCATCTAGTCAAACACTTCACAGATGAGTGGTGGCGACCACAAGGTGGACCAACCACCCAGTCAGTCACAGCTAGAGCCAAAATGGCAATTTACGGCTTTTCAATCTCTCTTCAGCTCAAGAAAGCAAGTACAGTGTTTTCCTTCTGATTTGTCCCACGAGAGTGATTTTTTTTTCTGTCCAGCCAGAAACAGAGTAGAGCAAAACCTAGCAACAATTTTATTCCAAATTCCAGCAATCTCCAAAAGCTGCATGTTGTCTGCTTTCTCTTTGAGAATCACCCTAATGGACTATCCCTTGTCTACAATATTGGAAAGATAAGTATTGGCTTTCTGAGAGGGTTTGGAAGGCTTTTTGCTTCAATCAGCTAGACAGTACTCCTCAAAAAAGCTTCCTTCCTTCAAATCAGAATTAAATGAAGGCTTAGAAAAAACCTGGAAACACACTTGAATGACCAATATTATAGACATGGTTCAGTGACTGATGCAGAGGATGTGCAGCCATTAAAGCAGCTATAAAGCCTGAGCAAAAATATGATTATGACATAATGACAAGAGAAAATATAGAATTCAAATATATATACTAGAGCTGCAAATATGTAAAATAGCTTCCCCATTGAAATTAACATTCATAAAGGGAAATTTTGTTCACATGATAGATGCTGTGATTTAAAATATTCTTTTATTATTATTTTTTTTTTATTTTTTTTGTTGAAAAAATTTCTGCCTCCTCCCCGCCTCCCATTTCTCTCCCCCTCCTCCCACTCCTCTCCCCCTCCTCCCCCTCCTCTCCCCCTCCTCCCACTCCTCTCCCCCTCCCCCCCACTCCTCTCCCCTTCTCCCCACTCCTCTCCCCTTCTCCCCACTCCTCTCCCCCTCCCCCCACTTTATTCCACCTCCCTCTTCAGTCTGAAGAGTAGTCCAGATTCCCTGCCCTTGGTCCTCCCCACTCCATCCAGGTCCAGGAAGGTGAGCATCCAAACAGGCTAGGCTCCCACAAAACCAGTTCATGCAGTAGGATGGAAACCTAGTGCCATTGTCCTTGGCTTCTCATCAGCCTTCATTGTCCACCATGTTCAGAGAATCCGGTTTTATCCCATGCTTTTTCAGTCCCAGTCCAGCTGGCCTTGGTGAGCTCCCAATAGATCAGCCCCACTTTCTCCGTGGGTGGGTGCACCCCTCGTGGTCCTGATTTCCTTGTTCATGTTCTCCCTCCTTCTGCTCCTCATTTGGACCTTGGGTGCTCAGTCTGGTGCTCCAATGTGGGTCTCTGTCTCTATCTCCATCCATCGCCAGATGAAGGTTCTAAGGTGATATGCAAGATATTCATCAGTATGGCTATAGGATAGGGCCATTTCAGGTTCCCTATCTTCAGCTGCCCAAGGAACTAGCTGGGGACATCTCCCTGGACACCTGGGAGCCCCTCTAGAGTCCAGTCTCTTGCCAACCCTAAGATGGCTCCCTTAATTAGGATATATACTTCCCTGCTCAAATATTCTTTATTTTTGAGACAAGGTCTTACTTTATATCTCTGGCTAGCCTGAAACTAAACTTGGCTTGAGCTCACACACATCTACCTGCTTCTGCCTCCCCAGTCTTGAGACTAAAGGAATGTTGTTACTAAGCTTGACAAACTTTTAATATTCTTTATTGTTCTTACATCACCTATTTAAACAAACACTTAAATAAATAGGAAGTAACCATTGTGTCTTCTAGAAAAGAAGCACTTATTTTTTCCGGTTACTGGAAACAAAGGGTTTCCGTCACTTAAATAGTCTTCAGTGGAATTGGAGTAGTCCAGGTCCTTTGAAATCCTCACGTTCTTCAGCACAGTAAGGAGAGGGAGTCCAAAGCAAGTTTCCTGCCTTCCACAGACACTTTTTTCTTGGGGGCCTCTTCTTTAGCAATTTCTCTGTTTTCTTCATTTCCCTCCTTGAGGATTAGGAGCAGATGGCAGGAGCTGGTAGATATGCAAGAGCCACCCAGGGAGAGAAAACAGCAGGAGGCTGCTAGGTGTTAGGCCAGCACAGCTTTCACTCACTCATTTGCTTTACAAGTTCTTAGCTCATTTTAGCAAGTATATTCCAGGAAAGGAATAAAGGGGGCAGTATTTTCTCTCTCTCATCCCACCACAGAATGCAATGTTTTTATGTATCTTTTTTTTAAAAAAGAAATATAATAATATACAACAGTAACTATCACAGAATACAATGTTTTTATGTATCTTTTTTTTAAAAAAAGAAATACAATAATATAAAACAGTAACTATCATATTGGAAATGGACAAAACAACAAATGGAAGGAAAGGAAGCCAAAAAAAAAAAAACAAAAAAAACCCCAAAAAAAACAAAAACAAAAAAACAAGAATCAGAAGTCCACTCATTCATACACTCAGGAATCTTGTAAAAACTCTAAACTGGAAGCTACAACATGTATGCAGAGGCCTGGTGCAGGGCCTGTGCATCTTCTTCAGTCTCTGTGAGTTCATGTGAGCTTCTCTCCTATTGATTTAGATGTCCTTTTTTCCCCTTGGTATTTCCATCGCCTTTTCCGCAGGGTTCCCTGAGTCCTGGAAGGGGGGATATGATAAATACGTTTTTTAAGAGCTGAGTATTCAAGGTCTCTCATTATATGCATAATATCTGGCTGTAGATCTCTGTATTTGTTCCCTTCTGCTGCAGACAGAAGCTTCTCTGACGATGGCTGAATCAGGCACTGATCTATGAGTAGAGCAGAATATCATCAGGAGTCATTTTATTGCTACGCTTTTTTTTTTTTCGAGAACAGTATTTGGTTTTACCATAAGTCCCTAGGCTATCCAGTCTCAGGTTCGTGGTCACCCAAGTACTGTCAGGTATGGGTTCCATTTCAAGGAGTGGGCCTTAAATCATATCAGATATTGGTTGGTTACTCCCACAAACTTCATGCCACTATTGCCCTAGCATATCTTACAGGCAGCACAGCACTGAAGATAAGGGTTTGTGACTGGGTTGGTGTTTATGCTTCTTTTTTGGTAACAGAGTACCTTCCTGTACCAAAGATGCTAAAATATAGGGATGAAGGCTCTATGTAGGCACAAGTTGGACTGCTCCGTGTTCAGTGAGATGCATAGGTGTTGTCTTTAGCAATGGGGCCTTGCTGTCAATTTGTGGAGAGCAACCTACAGTCTTGGCAACAGCCTGGGTTAATTGGGGATTTTCATGGATTGCCTTGGGCCAACAATGCAATTAAATATAACCCAATTCCAGTACTGGAAGCTTTAATTTGGTGACAATTTGATGGTCAGTTGGGGATCTGTCTCCCTCACTATTTGGCAATTTCATTTATATCACCTTCATACATGTATATATTTTAGGAAGCTTCTATTGTATTAGGATTCCATACTATCCCTCAAATGACCCTTAATTTTAGCTGAACCTCCACATATTCCATCCTCATCACCCTCTTCCCTGACCCTCCCCACATCATCCTTCAGTCCCAGCCCCCACCCCTGTCTGTCCATCCATCCATTCATCCAACCATCCACCCATCCATTCATCCATCTATCCATCCATCCATCCATCCATAACTATTCTATTTCCCTTTCCTAACAAAATCTATCTGTGCCCCGCAGTCCCTTCCTCTGTACCTAACCTCTGTGGTTCTATGAATTGTAGCTTGGTTATCATTGACTTAACAGATAATATTCACATATGAGTGAATGCATACCATATTTGTCTTTCTGGGTCAGGGATACCTCACTCAGGATTTTTTTTCAAGTTCCATACATTTACCTGTGAATTTCATAATTTTATTCTTTTAACAGCTGAGCATCACTCATTTAAATGTACCACATTTTCTTTATTCATTCTGTTGAGGAACATCTAGGTTGTTTCCAATTACTGGCTATTATGAAGAGAGCAGTACTGTATATGTTCGAGCGAGTGGCTCTCTGTTAAGATGAAATATCCTTTGGGAATATGCCCAAGAGTGGGGTAGAACAATTCCCATATTCCTGAGGAAGCATCATACTGATTTCCATAGTAACTGCACAAGTTTGCACTTTTAGCAGCAATTGTTGAATGTTCCCCTTACTTAATATCCTTGCCAGCATGAGCTTTCACTGGTTTTATTGTTCTTACCCATTCTGAGGCATTTCCATGATAGCTATGGATGCTGAATTTTCCTTTAAGTATTTCTCAGGCATTTGTATTGCCTGCTTTGAATGTTCTTTGTTTTGATTTTTACCCCATTTTAAATTGGATTATTTATTTTATTGATACCCAGTTTCTTGAGTTCTTTATATACTTTGTATATTAGTCCTCTATGGGATGTGAAGTTAGTAAAAATCTTTTTCCCATTCTGTAGTCTGCTGCTTTGTCTGAATGACAAAGTGTCCTTTGCCTTTCGGGAGCTTTTCAGTTTCATGAGGTCCCATTTGTTAATTGCTGATCTTAGTGCCTGTGCTATCATCTTCTGTTTAGAAAGTTGCCTCCTGTGTCAATGTATTCAAGGTTGCTTCCCCACTTTATGTTCTATTAGGTTCAGTGTGCATAGTTTTATGTTGAGGTCTTTGATCCACCTCAACTTGGGTTTTGTGCAGGGTGATAAATATGGACCTATTTGCATTCTTCTACATGCAGACATCCAGTTTGACCAGCCTAATTTGTTGAAGATTCTTTCTTTTCTTTCCAGAGTGTATTTCTGACTTTTTAAAATAAAAAACCAGGTTTCCATAGGTGTGTACATTTATTTATGTCTTGGTTGTCAATTCAATTATATTGATCGATGTGTCTGATTTTGTGCCAGTACCATGCTGTTTTAATTACTATAGCTCTGTAGTACAACTTGAAGTCATGGATGGTGATATTTCTCACAGTTGTTCTAGTACTCAGGATTGTATTGGCTATCCTGGGGTTTTTTTTTTTTTTTGTACTTCTATATGAAGCTGAAAATTGTCCTTTCAAGTTCTGTGAAGAATTTTGCTGGAATTGGAATTGTGGCTCAAGATCTGTGAAGGATTAAGTTGGAATTATAAACAATTATATTAGAATTGTAGATTGCTTTTAGTAAGATAGCCATTTTTACTATATTAATCCTACCAGTCTTTCCACCTTCTAATAATATCTTCAATTTCTTTCTTTTTTATATCTTTTTTCAAATTTATTTATTTATTAAAAATTTCTGCCTCCTCCCCGCCACCGCCTCCCATTTCCCTCCCTCTCCCCCGATCAAGTCCCCCTCCCTCATCAGCCCAAAGAGCAATCAGGGTTCCCTGACCTGTGGGAAGTTCAAGGACCACCCACCTCCATCCAGGTCTAGTAAGGTGAGCATCCAAACTGCCTAGGCTCCCCCAAAGCCAATGCGTGGAGTAGGATCAAAAACCCATTGCCATTGTTCTTGAGTTCTCAGCAGTCCTCATTGTCCACTATGTTCTAAGACTAGAAGGTTTTAAAATTTTTATTTGTTTTAAATTACAACTGCAGTTTCTTCTCCCTCCTCTTTTCCCGGTCTCCCTCCCCCCTTCCCCTCTGCACCCCACCATCCACCATTCCTTCTTTTCAGAAAAGGGCAAGCCTCCCATGGATATAAAAAAATGGCATATTAAGTTACAGTAAAACTAAGCTCCTCGCCTTGTATTAAGGCTGGGCAAAGTGACCCAGTCTGAGAAAATGGTCCCAAAAGGCAGCAAAAGAGTCAGAGATAGCCCCTATTCCCACTGTTAGGAATTCCACAAGAAGATCAAGCTACATAACTTTAACATATAGGCAGAGGGCCTAGGCCAGTACCATGCAGGCTCCCTGGTTACCGATTCAGTTTCTGTGAGTTCCTATGAGCCCAGCTTTGTTGATTCTCTAGGTTTTCTCATGGTGTCCTTGGCTCCTCTGGCACCTACAATCCTTCTTCCCTCTCTTCAGCAGGATTCCCCAAGTTCAGACAGATGTTTGACTGTGGTTTTCCGCATTAGTTACTGGATGAATCCTCTGTGATGACAATTGGGCGAGGCACTAATTTCTGAGTATAGCAGACTATCACTGGGAATCATTAAATTGACTTTATTTTTTTCTCTAGTACTCTCCCCCTCCATTCATCCCCTAACCTGTTTCCTCATGTTCCCATCTCTACCTTCCCCCAGTCCACCCATGAGATATCTGTTATTTCCCCTTCTAAGGGAGATCCATGTATTCCCCCCTTAGGCCTTCCTTGTTACTTAGCCCCTCTGGGTCTGTGAATTGTAGCATGATTATCCTTCACTTAGCAGATAATATCCACTTCTAAGTGAGTACATACCATGCTTGTCTTTCTTAATCTGGGTTATCTCAGTCAGGATGATTTTGTCTAATTTTATCCACTTGCCTGCAAATTTCATGATGTCATTGATTTTAGTAATGAGTAATACTCCACTGTATGAATAAACCACATTTTCTTTATTTATTCTTTGGTTGAGGGGCATCTATGCTGTTTTCAGGTTCTAGATATTACAAACAAAGCTGCTATGAGCATAGTTGAGCAAGTGGCCTTGTGGTATGATTGAGCATCCTTTGGGTATATGCCCAAGAGTAGTCTTGTTGAGTCATGAGGTAGATTAATTCCCAATTTCCTGAGAAACCACCATACTGACTGTGCAAAGTGTCTGTGCAAGTTCGTAATCCCACCAGCAACGGAGGAGTGGAGCGTTCTCCTTGCCCTACATCCCTGTCAGCATGAGCAGTCACTTGTGTTTTTGATCTTAGCCATTCTGACAGGTGTAAGATGGAATAACAGAGTCATTTTGACTTGTATTTCCTTGATGGCTCAGGTTGTTGAAAAATCTCCTTAAGTATTTCTTGGCCATTTGAGATTCTTCTGTTGAGAATCCTCTATTTAGATCTGTACCCCAGTTTTTAATTGGATTATTTGGTTCGCTTATGTCTAGTTTTTTAAGTTCTTTATATATTTTATATATCAAAATTATCTGTTTAGGTCTGTACCCCATTTTTAAATTGAAATATTTGGGTTTTTGATGAAAAGACTGGAAGTTTTTATCATACAATTCTTTCACGAGCTTTGTTAGTGTTACCTCAAGATATTTTATATTATTTGTGACTATTGTGAAATATGTTGTTTCCCTAATTTCTTTCTCAGTCTGTCATTTTTATATAGGAAAGTTACTGACTTTCATGATTAATTTTGTATTCAGTTACTTTGCTGTAGGAGTTTCCTGGTGAAAATTTTAGGGTCACTTATGTATACTATCTTATCATTATACAATAAAGGTACTTTGACTTCTTCCTTTCTAATTTGTATCTCCTTGGTCTCTCTCAGCTGTATTATTGCTCTAGCTAAGACTTCAAGTATTTATATTGAATAGATATGGACAGAGTGGATAACCTTGTATTGTTTCTTATTTTAGTGGAATTGTTTTGAGTTTCTCTACATTTAAGTAGTTGTTAACTATGAAATTGCTGTAAACTCTCTTTATTGTGTTAATTTTATATTGCTGGTATACCTAATCTCTCCAGGAGTTTTATCATGAAGGAGTGATGGATTTTGTCAAAGGCCTTTTCTACATCTAATGAGAAGATCATATGGGTTTTGTCTTTTGGGTTGTTTATATGGTGAATTACATTTATCAATTTAGATGTTTTTAATCATTCCTGCATCTCTGAGATGAAGCCTAATCATGGTGAATGATCTTTTTTTGTGTGTTCTTGAATTTGGTTTGCAAAAATTTTATTGAGAAAATTTGGATCTATGTTCATAACAGAATACAGATCTGTAGTTCTCTTAGTTCTCTTTCTTTTTGGGTCTCTATGTGGTTTGGGTATCAGTATAACTATGCCCTTGTAAAATAAATTGGGTGATGTTCCTTCTTTTTTCTATATTATAGAATAAATGGAGGAGTATTGGTGTTAAGTCTTCTTTGAAAGTCTAGTAGAATTTTGCTCTTAAACTCATCTGGCCTTGGGCTTTTTTTGGTTCGGAGACCTTTAATTACTGTTTCTATTTTTCTAGGGATTATAAGTCTGTTTATATTGATTATCTGATTTATTTTAATTTAGGAAGTGGTATGTATTGAGAAGACTGTCCATTTCTTTGAGTGAATTTCAGTTGGGTGGAATACAGGTTTTTAAAGTATGTCCTTATGTTTATCTGGATAACCTCAGTGTTTGTTCTTACATCCCCCTTTTATCCCCAGTGTTGTTCTTATGTCCCCTTTTCATTTGTGATTTTGTTAATTTGGATTTTCTCTCTCTAACCTTTAGTTTGGTTGGTCGATCTTGTTGATTTTTTCAAAGAACCAGTTCCTTGTTTCATTGATTCTTTGTATTGTTCCTTTTGTTTCTATTTTATTGATTTCAGCCCTCAGTTTGATTATTTCTTGCTGTTTATACTTATTGGCTGTGATTTCTTTTTGTTCTAGCACTTTTAAGGTGTACTGTTAAGTTGCTAGTATGAGATCTCTCCAGTTTTTGGCTTGTTTGTTTTCCTTTTTATGTAGGCAATTAGCGCTATGAACTTGCCTGCTTTCAATGTGTCCCATAAGTTTGGGTATGTTTTGTATCCATTTTCATTCAATTCTAGAGAGCTAAAAAGAACTAAAAAGTTCCTTAATTTCTGTCTTGACATATTTTTCATTCAGTAGTAAGTTTTTCAGTTTCCATAAGTTTATAGGATTTCTATTGTTTTTACTGTTGTTTGATGGAGGAAGGTCATTGGCTAATAAAGGAACTGCCCTGGCCCATTTTATTGGTTAGAGGATAGGTGGGAGGAGGAAACAGAACAGAACGCTGGGAGGAAGAGGAAGTGAGGTCAGACTCCACAGCTCTGCTCTCCGGAGCAGACGCCTCAGCAGAGACGCCATGCCCCGCTCCCGGGCAGACACACGCCATGAAGCTCCGACCCAGGATGGACTAGGCTAGAATCTCCCCGGTAAGCGCACCTTGGGGTGCCATACACAGATGATTAGAAATGGGATAAATTAATATGTGAGAATTAGCCTAGAAGAGAAAGGGCCAAGCAGTGATTAAATGAATACAGTTTGTGTGTTGTTATTTCGGGGCATAAGCTAGCCGAGCAGGCGGCCGGGGTGCTGGGAACGCAGCCCCGCCACTCTTATTACTTTATATGGTGCCCAGACGTGTGGACAGCCGAAACCCACTTAAAAAACCTGAGAAGGCTTAAAAATAAGGGAGAGAGAGTTTAACACAGATTTTTGCTGTTTGTTGGTGGCGTGCTGTAGAGAGATTTCCTGATTCGGGAACAATAGCAGAAAAAATGCTGTGTCATTTTAAAGCGCGACTTCCTGGTGCTGTGCTGCCATTGCGATCTCTGTCTGGCTCCTACAGGAGACAGAGCTTTTGAATAGAGCATTTGGAGTAAAGTGCTACGATTTGTTTGATGACAACTAGACTCGCTGTGTTCTCGGGTCTGCTCTGCTTGTTAGAGGCAAGCATGTGCTTTCTTCTAAGAGAAGCTTCCTGACTCAGCTTTAGCTGCAAAGCCTGCAGCTCATTAAGATTTCCTGCCACGAAACACTTAAATGGTGTTGACGAAAAGCTGAACGCATGCTTTTCGGTTTTCAGCAGCAGCAGGAAAAAACCTGTTGTTTAAAAATGCCGGCTTTCTGGGCCATCCTGCCAGGGCAAACTCTGACTGTTTGAGGCAGGAGGGCTGGCTACCGAGAAAGGACTTGAGTGTTGTCTGTTGTAGCTCACTTGCTGGCAGGGACCTTGAAATGCCATACAGTTGTTGCAGTAAACATGGCTACAGCCTGTATATCCACCATGAGGCTGGAAAGCTAAGGAATGGACTGGATCTAGCTGGCAAAGCCACACCTTTAATCCTACTGATATTGCTTGGTAAATTGAAGACTCATGTGGTCAGAAAAACAGAGAGAGATACAGTAAAGAGAGATTCAAAGACAAAGAAAAATTTTAAATGATTTACAGCGTGTTAAAAATATATGCAGACTAAAAGTTGAAGTTCTTAAAGTAAAAAACAAAACAAAAAAAAAGCAAGAGAGTTGTTGTGTGTGGTAGTACACACCTTTAATCCCAACACTTGGGAGGCAGAGGGAGATTTACCTCTGTGACTTCAAGGTGTGGTAGCACATGCCTTTAATCCCAGTGCCTAGAAGGCAGAGACAAACAGATCTCTGTGAGTTCAAGGTGTAGTAGTGTACACCTTTAATCCCGAATGCCTGGGAGGCAGAGACAGGCGGATCTCTGAGAGTTCAAAGACAGCCTGGTCTACAGAGATACTTCAGGTCAAAGACACAGAGAACCTGTCTCAAAAGCAAAAAGTTAAAAGTAAAAATAAACAAAATAGAGGTTAAAACAAAGCTGCACAAAGATGGAAAATACACAGAGAATCTTGATACTGCATGCTATTATGCTCTCTTTAAATTATTTAAATGCTGAGGAAGGAGCATCAGATGCTAACAGATATTTATTTATAAATGCTGCTGAACTAATCCAACATAGATATTTTGATGCCTTGACTTTGAAATTTGGATCTACGGACATGATGCTTTGGAAAGGAGTTTCTTATTTTGTTTTCACAGAGGATGAGACGCTGTTCATTTCTTCTATTTCGATGTGGTATGATGGACCACGTCCTCCTGAAGGGTTGGTGTGAACATCTTCAGAAAATTGCTTCGCTCAACTGCCAACTGAGATGAAACTAGCACACAGCTTATACCATGAAAGACCTAATTAACGACGCCCCCATTCAGCAGGAAGCAGTTTGGAGAGAAATAACTGCACCCATATTCCCAAAAAATGTTTATAAATGTTCTTTTACATTTGAAGGGGGATATGATATAGATATGAATAATTTACATTAGTATAGATTTTGCTTTATTGATAGAGATTTAAGGTCAATTTTGTTATATGTATAAGTGTTTCTGATTTTGATTAAGGTATTGTGATTGTGTAGTTCATTTAAGTATGTACTGTATAATTAAGAAATATAGGTTGTTAATGGATAATCATCGATAATAGTAAAGCTTGTAGTCATGTTAGTTAGATTTTCTAGATATATAGAGATATATTTTAGATAGACATTCTTCATGTCTTTCAAAGATTACAGAATAGGACATTTAATGTTTTAATAACTGAGGACTTTTCATGACAATGAGACACTCTGCTCCTGGCAGCACCAATCTACTTCAAAAAGAAGATGGGCATCGAAGAGGATCCTTATGGAGTTTGATAGCCATTTGGGCAAGAAACTGCTCTTGCCTGGACTATTGCATAAACTGGACACAGAGAACCCACAGAGAGAGGACTACTGAACTTGCCTAAGGTGAGATGATCTTTCGGGGTTCCTGATACATGAAAGAGTCTGCGAGACATTCTGCAGGACACAACAGATAGTGACTGAACTGACTTTGAATTTTCCTGCTTTATGGAAATGTCTGCTGGATACCTTGGGCCTGAAGGCTGAAGATGGATGCCCCAACAGTACAGAGGAACTTTGGGTGACTGTCCAGGCAGCGAGATGTCTCTGTCATTTCTAGAGTTTTAAAAGTTGCTTTTATCTTGTTTGCTTAGGTAGTATTGTATCTTTCTGGAGTCTTTGATAGAGTTAAGAATAGTTAGTTATAGTTAGAGTTTTTTTTAGTTATGATAAAGATTATTGTAACTTTTACTTGATAACTGTTTTGTTATATGTAATTTTGCTATGTTAAAGTTAAAGCCTTTTTTTTTTTGTTTAAACCGAAAAAGGGGAAAATATAAAGTAATAAGAGTGGCGGGGCTGCGTTCCCAGCACCCCGGCCGCCTGCTCGGCTAGCTTATGCCCCGAAATAACAACACACAAACTGTATTCATTTAATCACTGCTTGGCCCTTTCTCTTCTAGGCTAATTCTCACATATTAATTTATCCCATTTCTAATCATCTGTGTATGGCACCCCAAGGTGCGCTTACCGGGGAGATTCTAGCCTAGTCCATCCTGGGTCGGAGCTTCATGGCGTGTGTCTGCCCGGGAGCGGGGCATGGCGTCTCTGCTGAGGCGTCTGCTCCGGAGAGCAGAGCTGTGGAGTCTGACCTCACTTCCTCTTCCTCCCAGCGTTCTGTTCTGTTTCCTCCTCCCACCTATCCTCTAACCAATAAAATGGGCCAGGGCAGTTCCTTTATTAGCCAATGACCTTCCTCCATCAGTTGTTGATATCTAGCTTTAATCTGTGGCAGTCAGATAGGATGCTGGGTGTTGTTTCAATTTCCTTGTATCTGTTGAGAATTGCCTTTTGTTCATATATGTGGTCAGTTTTGAAGAAAGTTCCATGAGGTGCTGAAAAGAAGGTATAATCTTCTGTGTTTGGGTGAAATGTTCTGTATATTATCTGTTATGTCCATTTGGTTTATAACATCAGTCCAGCATTTCTGTTTAGCTTTTGTCTGAATGGCCTGTCTATTGGCCAGAGTGGGATATTGAAGTCTCCCACTATCCGTGTGTAAAAATCAATAGGTGATTTAAGATACAGTAGTTTTTCTTTTATGAATTTGGGTGCCTTTGTGTTTGGTGCAGAGATGTTAAGAATTGTTACGCCCTCTTGGAGGATTTTTCCTTTGAGGAGTATGTAATGTCCTTCTTCATCTCTTTTGATTAGTTTTGGTTTGAATTCTATTTTCTTGTATGTTAAAATGGCTACACAAGCTTGCTTCTTGGGTTTATTTGCTTGGCATATCTTTTCCCACCTTTTTACCAAGAGGTGATGTCTATCCTTGATGTGAAGATGTATTTCTTGAATGCAGCAGAAGGATGCATTTTGTTCTCTCATCTGTTCTATTAATCTATGTCTTTTTATTGGGGAATTGAGTCCACTGATATTGAGAGATAAAAATGAGTGGTGTCTGTTGATTCCTGTTATGTTGTTGTGGTGCTGGCAGTGGTGTGTGTGTGTGTGTGTGTGTGTGTGTGTGTGTGTGTGTGTGTGTCCTCTTTGGATTTTCTGTTCTGAGATCATTTATTCTTTGTTTCCTTGAGTATAGTTAATCTCTTTAGGTTGGAGTTTTCCTCCTAATGCCTTATGTAGTACTGGATTAGTAGATTGATATTGCTTAAATTTGGTTTTATCTTGAAATATCTTTTTTGTTTAACTCTGGTGATTGAAAGTTTTGCTGGGTATAGTAGACTTTGCTAGAATCTGTGGTCTCTTACAGTCTGTAACTCATCTTCAGGTATTCCTGGCTTTTAGAGTCTCCACTGAGAAGTCAGGTGCAATCCTGATTCTAATAGGTCTGCCTTTATATGTTACTTGATCTTTTCCCCTTGCATCTTTTAATAATTTTTTTTCTACATTCTGTATATTTAGTGTTTTGGTTATTATGTGCCGGGGCACTTTCTTTTCTGGTACAATCTATTTGGTGTTCTTTATGTTTCATGTACCTTTTTTAGGCATCTCCATATATTAGAAAATTTTTCTCTTATGGTTCTGTTGAAAATATTTTCTGTGCCTTTGACCTTGGTGAAAAGTTTCTCCATCCCAATAAGTCTCTCTGCCAATGCAATAATCTGAATCAGACCAAATAGAATTAGAAAAAGCCCAGGTTTGATGCATATCACACTCCTGGATGACCTTCCAGCCCCCCAGAGGGGAGACAGGAAAGAAAAATCATGTTTGTTCTCGGGGGGGGGGGCAGTTAAATACCCTGTGGTCTTTAGCATTTCTGGGCATGGGTCATCATTTGGTGGTTTTTCTCGTGGGCAGAATCTGGACTGAGGCAACTCCTAGGGGAGGGCCTTGAGATGGAACTTTCATCAGAAATTTCCAGACTCTTCGAATATATGGATGCCAGGGGCTGGGGTGAAGCCTTCACCCAAACATCCCCAGACTCTTTGGGTATATAGACTCCCGTTCAAGTCTGGCTACTTCCTGTGGGCATGAGACAACATGGGGGAGGGGAGAGTTGGGAGTCGGTGGGCTCATGCTCAGTGGGAGGTGTGGCTGGAGGGGCATCCAGTTAACTGACATCCCAGAGACTTCAGGCAACTGTTCCTTGAGAGAGCTGGGAAGGCAGGTTGCTAGGAGAAAAAAATATATTGTTATCATTATCCCTATGAACAGGGCTAGCAGTGGGGTGACAACTGCCAGAATGAAAGGACCAAAGAAGTGCCTGTGTTGTACAGATGAAGCAAGGGTAAATGAATAAGATGAGAGCAAATACGCCCTTTAAAACTAGATTTCAGTTGCTGGGTAGATGGCCATTTGAGCCTGGAGAGGTGGTACCAATGGTGAAGTCCCAGGCGCTGGTGCAGATGCTGGCTTTATCTGGAGGATACTCTGTACGTTGGTCTTGGCCCAGACAGGATGAGTGAACCTGAAAAATAAGCTCAAAAATGGGTGGGGTCAAAATGAACTCTGGAGACCGTTAGTTTTCATCATATCAGATTTCTTGATAGAGCAGCAGAACTTCTCCCAGGAACTTGCGGGTGTCTGTGAGACAGCTAGAACAGGTTTACGTCTTGGTGTCATAGCAAAAGGTTATGGCTTTAGGCTTAAAGGCATGAACACTTTAGAAGACAAAAGAAATTGGAAACTCTGAACCTCTGAAGATACATCTGAAACCTGTTAATTCTGGACTATGAAGCCTGTGAAAAAGACACACCTGTCTGTATTTTTAGCAGGAAATTTAACAAAAGAAGTAATCAGCTACCAGTACCTAAGTCATCAAATGCCATCAGACAGTTCTAAGAGGGATAAGTAAATGAGCAGAAGTGAGACACCATTTTTTTCCCAGCTACTCAGGCAATCCCAAGTCTCTCCACGGTCTTTGTAAAAAACCAGTCTTAGAAACAGTACTTGCCTTTAGCTGCTGAGCTGAGGAGGCCTGATTTTCCTGTGGAGGTAAGGCTCAGTCTACCTGTCTTGGCAGGATGAGATGATCGCTTCCCTGGTGTAGTGATGTCCATCCCAGGCAAGGTCCAGGCAGCTGATGAGTTGAAATGCAGCTTCTTGCTGTGTGTGTGGCTTTGACATATCCAAAGGCAAGCCTTCAGGAGGAAGTTTTGCAGCCATGCATCTTCTTGGAGGAGCTATAGGATGCTGCAGGAGCTGGCATGCCTTTCTACCATAAGAAGCTCTTTTGTCAAATGCCATACTCTCAGATCTATAAAGGCTCTTGAGACTCAGGATACCATTACCTTTCAGGTATATCTAAATTAGACACTTGGTTTTGTCTCCTCTATTCCTATTATTCTTATATTTGGCCTTTTCACAGTGTTCTAGATTTTCTGGGTGTTTTTGGTTAGGATTTTTTAAATTTTAGATTTAACATTTTCTTTGACTGAGGTATCCAATTCTTCTATCATGTCCTCACTGCCTGAGATTCTGTCTTCCACCTCTTGTATTCTGTTGATGAGATTAGCCTCTGAGATTCCCGTCCTGGTTCTTAAATTTTTTATTTCCAGATTTTCCTCACTTTGAATTTTCTTTACTGATTGTTTTCACTTTAAGATCTTCCACTCCTTGTGTTTTCTTAGATTTCTTTAAGGAACATATTTATTTCCTCTATAAGGTCCTCTATCATATTCATAAAGGAGGCTATTTTAAGGACTTTTTCTTGTGCTCCAACTATATTCAGCACTCAGGGCCAACTGTGGTAGGTATTGCTGGGCTCTAGTGGAGACATGTTGACCTGGATGTTATTAATTGTGCTTTTATGCTGGCATCTAGGCTTTTATGTTTGGGAAGATTGTAATTCTAGGTGTTGATGTCTAGTCTTGTCTTTGTTGGGTGGATTTTGCCTCTTGGTTTCAATGGCTTTCTCTTGTTCTTAGAAGGGTATAGTGGTTGTGTATTGGTTGGTAGGAAGTTCTGGTAGCCTCATATATGTGTGGCCACTTGGGCTTCCAGGTAAAATGTGTTTCTAGGTATTGGTAGCTGACACTTAGGAATGGGATTGGGCTAGGAGAAGGTTTGATGAGGTGGTCCGCAGGAGGAAGAAAAACATGGTGTTCTACCAGCATCTCCTTAGTCCCCTGGGAATGGGGGCAGAGAGTGAGTAGAGGATGCAGCAGGTGGTCCGCAACAGAGCTGGGGATGAGGCTGGGAGATGGGAGTTGGAGAATTAGGGGCAAGGTGAAGACAGTTAGTCCACCTGCTTAGCTGGCCAGAGTAGCCTGCTCATTCCCAGGGAATACCTGCTAGAGTTAGGGGCTGGGATAAAGCAATGGGTGGGGGAAGTTTGGAGGAATATGTAGTGATGAGGCGAGCTGGCCTGCTTTTCGTCCCACCCAGATCCTGCATGGCTAACTTTACATCCGAAATAACAACATACAAATTGTATTCATTTAAACACTGCCTGACCTATTAGTTCTAGCCTCTTATTGGCTAACTCTCACATCTTGATTAACCCATTTCTAATAATCTGTGTAGCACCATGAGGTAGTGGCTTACCAGGAAAGATTCTAGCTTACATCCATCTTGGGTTGAAGAATCATGGCGTCTGCCTCACTGCCTTCTACCCAGCATCCTGTTCTGTTTACTCCACCTACCTAATTTTCTGTCCTATCAAAGGGCCAAGGCAGTTTCTTTATTAACCAATGAAAGTAACACATAGACAGATGACCCTCCTCCATCAGAAATATATTTGCATGACACACTGAAGATAGGGGTAGAGTGGGAAGGAAGACTTCAATGGGTGGTTTGCTGGGCATAAAAGTGGGTTAGTTTGGGAGGAGCTGTGGGAGACCTGCATGTCCATTTGCAGTTAGCTTCCCTGCTTCCCTGACTAGAGTGGCATGTATCTGTTTTTTAAACTTTACCCAGAGACACTGTTCTTACAGTGTAATAAAATTGTCTCTGCAATTAGTATGTTCTATTTTTGTCTCAATGTTTATTGCATTTAGGATTTCCCGTGATTGTTGCAATCTTAAGAAGAATTATGATTCTTTTGAGACAGGTCTCAGTAGCTCAATCAGGCCTTCAACTTGCAATTCTTGAGCCTCAGCTTCCCCAGTGCTAGGATTACAGGTGTGTGCCACCATGCCTGCAGAGCTATTATTTTTATTTCCTATGCAATATTCCATTCAATCTGTGTTTTAATTCACTTTCCTCTAATTTTTGTTGGACATTTGGCTATGTCTGTAGGGGGTTTTTAGATTATGTTTAATGGCATTTTAAAGTGTATTTATGGATATAGTTTTTCATTCTTTTGAATGATAGCCATAATAACAAATTTCCAGGAGTGAAATTGCTACATGAAAGGTCATGAATATTTTTATGACTTCTCATACATATATGTTGCCAAATCACCCTTTTAAAGAATTATTTTTACTTTATCTTGCCACTGGAACAGCATGATTATTTTTCATTTTTGTTCCTCTAAAGTCAAGCCAACATGTGCTTAATTTTCTTGACTTTGACAAGTATAAAATTGAAACTCATCATTGTTCTTTATATTTATCTATTTACCAATTTTCTTTTCTTTTTATTTATACTAATATTTTCTACAGTTTCTCATATATCCACCTGACTACTGACCACTCTCACCTCCCAGCTCCCTACCAACCCTGTCTACCGTCCCCACAAATACCTCTCTCATGTTCATATCTATTCATTTTGTTTTGTGACCTTCCAAGATTAACCAAGGGCATCTGTGTGACGCTGGGTTTGGAGTTACCTGTTGGAGCCTGATGGGCTCAGTAGAGGATCCATAGCTGAAGACAGTGACACCCTCCCCCACCAAACCTGAGGAGGCAATAGTTCAAAGGTAATGGGTAGGGTCCTGTGAGTGCCCCCTCCTTCCTTGAGTGATTGTTAATAGGGCTTGTCTTGTGTAGTCCTAGTATAGAAAAAAGTTGAGGTGAGTGAATGATTGCAAATGATAGTACGGAATTTAGAGAATGGCATTTTGCAGCCCTTTGCCCTCCCTTCCAGTTTCTGCATACTTCCCACTTTTTCTTCCAGTGTTTGCTGAGTCTTGGAGCAGGTGGTATAAATGACTTAAGGCTTGGCCCACATTTATTACTTATTTTCTGTATCCTAGGCAGCCACGAATCTCTTCATTCACTGTTAATGAAAAGCTTCTCTGATTACGGCTATGTCTATAGATATAAGTATAGGTATTTTGACGGCAGATTGCTGATGAGTCAGTTAAATTTTATTTATTAGTACTTTTGTGCTTGCCTACACTTAAGCCAAAGCACGCAAGCTTTGGGAGTCAGTTTTGTTTCTCTGTGGCTTCTGAGCATTGCACTCAGGTGCACAGAAAATGCTTTTAATCTGCTGAGCCATTCCACCACCCCTTTTCAAAAAAATGTGTGGGGACAAGGCTTCACAGTGTAACCCAGACTGGTTTCAAAGTTCCAGTCCTCCCGCCACCACCTTCCAAGTGCTGGGATAACAAAGTACGTACGACCGCCCCCCCCCCATCACACCTGAGTCAGCGCAGTGCTTTTTTTAAACTTTGTTTGTGTGTGTGTGTGTATAAAATATCTGTTGTCTTTTCCAGCTGCCTAAGGATGTGGGTTGTTGCTGGAAAGCAGAGACTGGAAAAGCGGCAAATAACAAAAGGGACAACAAGGTTCAGGTCCTTTACTCTTTCGTGCTACACAAGATATGCCAGGACGCCAAGTATGGCCAAGCTGAACAAAAAGAGAAGCTGATGGATATTGTGGAAGAATAGAGAAACCATCAGCAAAAAAAAAAAAAAAAAATCTCTGGTTTGCTTTTGATTTGGGAGCCTTTACTGGTTTTCAGTCATATATAAAACCCAAAGGTATATAGGCATTAAATAGTAAATGAGTTACATAATGCGTGAAGTGCAAGAGGAAAAATGACAGAATTCTGCACAACCCTCCCTAGCGTGTTCCTGAAGTTCCCAGTGAGCCTGTTCATGGGGATTGTATTTATTTGTACTCTGTTGCCAGGCAAGAATCAAGGTGTATTTCAACCAGATGTCCTTGCTGGGCTCTGTCAGGGTAGCAACGGGGAGAGACATGTGTTTCCCTTTAAGCGGAGCTTGTCGGGCCTTCACCAGCTGCTTTCAGTCTCATGGGTGGATCTCTCCACTTGTCAGATTTCCTAGCTCCTGAGGTTTTGGACAAGCCACCCTTGGTTTCTTTAATCTATCTTGGGCATTGTTAACTCTCTTTTAAGTGTCAAATTCCACTTGCAGCAGTTTTCTTAGGCCAACATCTAGGCTGCCATCCCTAACCTGTTCCCCAAGGGTTACATGGCCTGCTGACCTAAAAGCAGGCTGATTACAACAGTTCTTTCCTGTGTCAAAGAAAATTGTGAAAGACAAAATGGACAAAAACCGATTACTGGATGTTCTGACTGGTGCATTCCTCGAGGTTAGCTGGGTCTCCCATTGGCCTTGAACTATTTAACAATTTATAAGTTGTGGACAACTGAGAACAATGTAAAATGCTCGTGTCAACAGAAATGCAAAGGAATTCTGAATGAGGTAGTGCAATTGGTTTCTCCCCCATGGGTGTTGTGCAGTTTTCCATCCATCAATGTGAAAATTCATTCATTTTTGAGTGCTGCTTTAAATTGGTTACATCTTTTGTTTCTCTCTTTGACTTGTGAGTTAAAAAAGTCTACATGTGTTTCTTTTCTATTTTCACAAGACACATGATTTTAACCTTTATGAACTTACCCTTTAACCCTATCTTGTCTTTTCGCAAGGAATTACAGGCTCAAATGGGCCTCTCCTTTGGCCCATTTGTCTGTACAGAAAGGATCAGCTCAGTTCACCATGGTATTTTCAATGTAACTAGTTTTTAAAGACTTTTAAAATGATAATGGTACCAGCTAGAAGTCCCCTTTAACCAGTCTATGTTAGAATTCTGATCTCCAACTTCCTCAACAGGTATTTTTGGAAGAATCAATTTACTCTGGCCCAGTCAGTATCTGCAGAAAAAATTCCCTGATTTGTCCAGAGTAGTTCTCATCACCTGCTCTAGAGAAGTAGTAGTGTACCCGTGGGCATTTAACTTACTAAAACTGTAGTTTTATATAGAAACTATTTACATTAGACACTTCATTTCCCCCTCAAATGTCAAAATAGCAAGAGCCCCTTTAGGAGGCAACTTGAAGAAGAAATATTCCTAAAGAATCATGGTGGGTTGCAAAGAGCCTTTTTGATAGTGCGTTCTGAAAAAGTTGAGGAAAAAGGAGGGCTTACACTCAGATGGTGGAACACGGGATTGAGACTGGGGAAAATGTCATGGGAAAGTACAATCCAAGAAAACCGTCAGGCTTGGTAGGGAATGAGGATAGATGGCAGAAGCTAGGCCACAGATCTCTAGTCAACTTCACTTCATCCTTCTGGGAGGCAGAAATGAAACAGAAACAGAAGTAATCCATATGTTTTGAAAATAGTTGAAGATTGTCCGATGTAGACATATAAAGTAGTTCCTTGAGGGATAAAAGGAAGAGATTCAATTGGGTTTTAGCCCAACACATTTACTAACTTCAAGGCCGTTTAAAGCTTTAATACTTGGGGTAGCCTAGGTGTTCTCCGCAGGGCCTTCAGTGCCTCACTTATTGAATAGCAGACGAGAAAAGAAAATGGGTTTGAAGTTTTTGGATTTTTTTTATTTTTCATTTTTAAAATAGTTTTTATTTAAGGAGTTAAAGCAAGCAGAATGCTGATGCACTTGGGTGTCACACATCGTGTTGCAGGGTTGAGGTTTTAAGTCTGAGGGCCCAACTTGTGATGAATGTGAATACTAGCGACACCCAGATCACGTGACTTCTCTGGGCTGCCAATTCCTCTCTCAGCTGGCTAGTCTTTCTACTCCCAAACAATCTGGTACATTCCTAAGGGCAGTTTTTCCCTCAAGGTGTGGGTTTAATGTCTCAACTCTTGCTTCTATGGATCCTGTTTTCATTTGCCAGATAAAGCTTAATTTGCAGTCTTTTAGCAAAAGAGTTTGAGGAAGATTCTTCTTCAGCAGCCAGCTTGTAAGGTACCTTTCAGTCAAGCAAAGCCTATGTTACCAGTGTTAATTGGATATAAGTTCCCACAGGCAAAACAAAATCCTTAAATTGACTGAGATGAACTTGTATGAAAAGAAGGCTTAAGATGACGGTCAGGACTGCTATGGGTTTATGGGATGCTGGATTTGGCCTCCTGCTATTTTATCCATAAGTTCACACAGTTTATAGAAGTTCTGTAAATTGATACTCAAATCTCTCTGCAATGTGGGTGGATGTGTGAATGAAGTAACAAATGGACAAATTAAAGAATAAATATTATCCCCCCAAGATGACTCACCCTACCTCCCTACCATGATTCTTCCCCTTCCCAGTACGACGAATGCAACCCATAGCCTCATGCATGCTCCGTGAGCTCTCTACCACTGAGCTACATTCCCTAGTCCCCACCAAGACACTCTTGTGGTAGCAATTTTCAGACCCTTTCTGGGTCCCAGAAAGACCCCACTATGTTTTTTGGGCTGTATTTTGTGCAGTCTTTGGAGTTTCTACTTTCTGTAGCTGGCATTTTCTTGTTTAGTTTTATGATTTCTGAGATCTAATATGGCTTGGTTCCATTTTCCACCTTTCCATTGGAGCATGCGGGGAAGAGGGAATCTACCAGATTTCATCTTAAACACTGTGGAGAACTTATTCTTTAAGTGTGTAAGTGTGTGAGGATGAAAAACGAACTGTCCATCATGGTATGGTGGAAAGAATGTGGACTTTTGAATCCAGATAGATCTGGATTTGAGTCATAGCACTACCATTTGCTATATGGGTTAAACATACTTCTTTTCTCTGAACGTTTATTTTTCAACATATAGAAAAATGAACAATATACTTTTAAGGTTATTTCTGAAGATTAAGTAATATTAGAATGCAACTTTGTCTAAAATGGTGCTATAGTAGGTACTCCATACACGGTAGCCATTGAAGCAAAGAAACATAGAGAAAGTTCTCAACTTGGGACTCCACTTGACTTGAGCAACACACAGACACACATTTACCCAGAAATTCATTTAGTAACCTGGGACACCCACCCACATTAGGCTTCAGGTACAACACACTCAAAACAATGGGTTGCTCCTCTCTAGCCATTCCTTAGTTACTCATCTTTCGTGATCAACACATCCTGAACTCAGTGATATGAGACAATCCAGTCTAAACTGGCTTTAGAAACATCTGCAGTAAGATAACCTCTGGCCTCAGAATGAACTTTTAGGGAAAGTCTTCCATTTACTGTAAATCCTATACCCTTGATTTATTGGGTAAGCATATGATTAAAATCAGGTGTGTCACAGGAAAGACCATGTACAATGAGTATGAACCTAACCCATGCCTGTCAATCAAAGAGGAGAGCACTTATATTCCATCCCTAGCAACTTGCTCCTCCTTCCCAGTAGTCAGGTACTCTTGAATACTCTAGTTAATATGGTGTACTGTTTACCTGCAATATATTTATTCTGTAGCTTTGTTTTCCCTTTCAATAAAATTCCTTGCTACTTTGCTGTTGCATTTTGACTTTTTGAACAAGATTCCAAGAACCTAAGGACATCTTGTTCAGAAAGGGACTCCAGACTACACTATTACCTTAATATTTTACATTTATATAATATTTTACATGTTACAAATTCTCCCATTCCTTCTTTCAGCCACCCTAATTTTATCATTTGGTTCTATGTATATAATCAGAAGTATATTTACATTATTAAACATTAATATCTAGACTCAAGTTCAACTTGGAGCTTGTCTTCAGGTACTAACTGTTCATCTTGGGATATACAATTTCCACATTTCCAGGAGCCAGACAGTTTCCTAATTCTTTTTGAGCTTTCAGCAAATACTAAGCAGACAAGAAAATTTGCTTAAATTCTATACAGGAGGCTACAAATCTAGTGTTTCTTAACCCATGACTGCTGGTTTTCTCAGTATTATTTGTTGTGAGATATTACCTTTAATGACTGAGCCATCTCTCCAGTCTTTCTCTCAGTATTTTTAAGGAAAGTCTTTTTGGTGTTTTTAATTTTTTACATTTATTTATTCAGTGTGCATGTGCATGTGTGTAAGACATCATGCAGGAGTTGGAGTTGATTCTCTCCTTCCACGACATGAATTCTGGAAATGGAACTTGGGTACTCAATCTTGGCAGTGAGTGCCTTTTCCTACTAAGCCATCTTGCTGGCCCAGGAAATTATTTGAATGGGATAATTTGTATATTTTATTCAAAATGCCCCTGAAACTTGTAAGATTTGGTACTTTCTTGCTCCTAGAAAAGCCCCTGTGAATCTGGCCCAGCTCAGAAGTATGTTTGGGGAGGGGGACAAAGCCATTTCAAGGCACTTTTCTGTGAAATTGCATTTATAAGAAATAAAAGTCTGTTTAAAACGTGTATATTGCATTATTGTTTTCTTATTCACTTAGGTATTTTTGTTTCGAACACTCAGTACTATTGCTTGGAACATTCCCTTTAAGTTTTGGATGAACTGGATACAGTTACTTCATATATCTCGATGGGGAGTTCTATAGAATGAAAGCCTGGACTTTAGCATCTGCAACAGGCTAGGCTGGGGCACCTGTCTCTAATGCTGGGAAGCAGAGAAGGATTAATTCAATGTAGCCACATTGCAAAGAGGGAGTTGCCCACCCACTCCTAACTGTGCTGCTTAGATTTTGTCTGGGAAGAGGGTACCTCAACTGGAGAACTGCTTCCATTAGATTGGCCTGTGACTGTGTCAATGGGGTATTTTTTAAATTAATGATTGATGTGCGAAGACCCAGTGCATGGTGGGCAGTGCCATCCCTAGACAGGTAGGCCTGGGTTGTATAAGGAATTAGCTAAACATGAGTTTGGGAGCAAACCAGTAAGCAGCGTTCTTCTGTGGTCTTTGCTTTAGTTCTTGCTTTCAGATTCCTGCTTTGAGTTCCTGCCCCGAATTGTAGCATGACTTCCAGTTGTTCTTAATAATAAAACCCAGAGTCAGATTTAGGGGTTAATGCTGAAGATCAGAGAAGCAGAGCAGCTAGCCACTAGAGAGTTCTTTTACCTCTACCAACGCTCAGAGTGAACGGGTGATCCTATCAGACTACATCTCCAGACTGCAGAGTCTCCACAAAACCTGAGATTGCAACTGTCTCCACCAAACCTCAGACAGCCACTGTCTCCATCAAACCTCAGACAGCCACTGTCTCCACCAAACCTCAGACTGCCACTGTCTCCACCAAACCTCAGACTGCCGCTGTCTCCATCAAACCTCAGACAGCCACTGTCTCCACCAAACCTCAGACAGCCACTGTCTCCATCAAACCTCAGACTTCCACTGTCTCCATCAAACCTCAGACAGCCACTGTCTCCATCAAACCTCAGACTGCCACTGTCTCCATCAAACCTCAGACAGCCACTGTCTCCATCAAACCTCAGACTGCAACTGTCTCCATCAAACCTCAGACTGCAACTGTCTCCATCAAACCTCAGACTGCCACTGTCTCCATCAAACCTCAGACTGCAACTGTCTCCATCAAACCTCAGACTGCAACTGTCTCCACCAAACCTAAGATTGCAACTGTGTCAACCAAACCCCAGACTACCACTTGAAAGACCCTCCAAGAGTGTCTTTCCTCTGGGGAGACCCTTCCCAAGGACCAGCGAGACCACTTGTACGGATGCAAACAGCAAGAGGTTTATTCAGATACACAGGTACCTGGGGCGACAAAGTCTCTCGGAGGACTTGTGCGCCTCCAGGTCGGGGTAATGGGTTTATATATGTTTTGGGGAGCAAAAAGCGCGGTACAGAAGCGAGAAGCGTAGTTACAGGGTTTTTATTGGTTAGTTTGAATGTGGCTGAGTTCAGGTCGGGACAAGGTCCCTAGTTTCCGAGAATTTACATATGGGCTGCCTTGGCTCTTATCTAGGGCAGACAGGGTGTCTTTTCGGTGTTCCTCCCCGCCTGGGACAGACGAAGCCCAGCCACATTCTTGGTATTCCCCGTTTCTCCCCCGACCCAGCCACAGGTGTCTCTATCTCATTTTGGCAGCTTCTAAACTGCCCTTTGTTCAAACCCTGAATATTCAGTACAAGCCTTGTAAAATGGCATTACTCGTTTAACAAGCTGGGCGGAGGGGGGGTGTCTCTCATCTGGTGCTAAGCTGCTTAGCAAGCTGGACGGGGGGTCTTTCACACTGTCTCCATCAAACTGCACTGAGCTCCTGTCTCCTTTCACCTTATATTTCTCTCTCTACTCAGCCATACCACTCCTGTCTCCACCTCCCTAGTGCTGGGATTAAAGGCATCTGATACCAAGATCAACTTTGTTTGAGCTCTGTTTCTCTTTTAGACAGATTCAATCTTGTGTAGCCCCGAGTGGCCTTGAACTAACCGAGATCTGCCTCTACCTCCTGAGTCCTAGGATTAAAGGTGTGAGCCACCACTCCCTGGCCTCCAGTGGCTTAGCTCTGCACTCTGATCTTCAGGCAACCTTTAGTTGTTAAAACATAAACAAAATATCACTACACTGGCTTCCCTTTATAACAGACTTTAATCTGTAAGCTAAAATAAACTTTTTACCCCAAGTTGCTTTTACTTATGGTGCTTATTACAGAAACAAATACAGAAACAAATAAAGACACTGTCTCAGCTGGGCTTTCCTGCAAGGTGGGCTGATAAAATGTCAAATTGTAAATCTGAAAATTACTGGGGATGCAAACTTACCTTTAGAGGTTAGTGTCCTCTTCTTCTGTGGGAATAGTGTCACCGGTGAGGTTTAGCTGTTCCTAGAATCTGAGATAACTGCAGGTTCAGGACAATGACTTGTTCCTGGGCAGTCAGGCCAAGTAAAAGAGAGAGAGAAACAAAATGAAGGCAGAGATGTCAGACTCTCATCCTCCTTTAGTTACCTGTGGACCCAAGTGAGGAGTCAATACCTTTTAGGAAAATCAGTTTGGACATGCCTGTTTCAAACTGAGCTGATGTTGGGGTAGTTATTACAACTTCAGATGCCTTTAGGTCTTTCTCATAGAACTAAGATCATTTCCTGGAGAAGGTTTGACTTTTTAGAGCTCAGATCCTTGAGGTAAGTTTTATATTATCTATGACCCAGGAAATTCGGCTCATAGGGAAAAATCAATAAGAGCTTTGGTCAGAACATCTACAAAAACACAAGTGTGATAAATGAATACCACAGTGTTAGTAAGAAAGTGAAACCCAGGCTAAAATTCAGGGCTATTGCCTATGCAACATTAGGCCAATCATTCTACTTCTCTGAACCTCGTGTTCTTCCCTGTTAAATGAGACACAGTGGCCTACATTCCACACACAGTTGTTCTGAACATAAACTGTAAAAGCACTGTAAAATTTCTCTTAAAATCCTCCTCCACTAAAACATAATCTGTGATCTCTCTCTAGGCTGGATGTGAATGTAGCATGGTCCTGAGCATGTGTTTTAATGCTACTTGATGACCTGAACAGTGGGGCTGATATACTTTGCTGGGGACATAGATGCAAATGGCACTCTGCCACCAATAAGGCTTTCTGTTTTTTAATGAAAAATTACTCTCATGGAGTGAAGGTTTTCCCATATGTTCATCCACTCAGGAGTAGCCAAAGATGTTATTGTAAAATGAAGATTCCATGTTGTGCCATCTTGCGTGTTTATCGAAAGAAGAATTTTTGTGTCTTTATCATTCTTTGTGGATTTCTGCAAACATTTATCAGTTACGGCAATAGTCATTTCCTCCAGTGAGAAAAAGATCTGCTGTTCTGCCCCCTTGGTGAGTGCATCTTTAAATTTATTTTCTAAATACTCCTGGAAGCCTTGCTTATGTAAATGTGCTCAGCATTTTATTTTACTGAGTCTTCCACCTAGAGCAGCTGTCTTTTTTCTGTCAAACCCAGACCACTCTGGCCTTCAAAACCCTGCTTAAAATTCATCTGTGCAGAGTGCTTAATCCATTAGCAAAGATTTGGTAAGCTCTGGCTTGAGGTAGGCCCTGTGGGGGCTAGGGCAGGGTCCTGTCCTTCAAGGAGAGCTGGAGGAAAGCTGGGCAAATGAGCCACTTACCCAGAATGGGGATGAATTAGCAACCCTGACTAGTTTGTGATGAGTGTCAGATGATCTGTATGGGTGGGGTGTTCTGGTGGAGAGCACTGCAGGCAGCAGGCAGGCTGGCCATGGAAGAATGTGGAACATGAACTAGATCTTAGATAAGAACCAAGGAGCTATAAATGCTCACTATTTTCATGTGATTATCACATGTCGTATACACGAGATGAATTATCACAATATAAACAATTAAAAGTAATTAACAGAGGCTGAGGAAAACAGCTCTGTGAATAAAGTACTTGTGGTGCAGGCATGAGGACTAGAGTTCCAATCTTCCAAGTCCATGTAAAAAGACCAGCACTTTTGGTAGCTGCTGGTAAGCCCGGCACTTGGAAAGCAGAGATGGGGCATCTCTAGTGCAAGCTGGCTACCTAGAGTAGCAGGAATTGGAGCACACTTGACTCATTGAGAGATCCTGCTATAATAGATAAAACGGAGAAAATTAGCTGCGTAAATTTAAGAAAAGGAGAATGCACTGCTTTCCATATAGGTAGAGGAAGAAGACAAAGAGGAAAGGTGTAGGGGAAAAGGGCCAGCCAAAGAAACCAACCAGTCCCTGTGCATGAAATCTGGCACCCTGACCCTGAACCCAGAGTCACTGAAGAGAAACACACCCTGGATCTGAAACCTGAGCCAGTGAAAGAAACATTTTAGCCCTGAACCCAGAACCAGAAAAACAGCCAGACTCTGAAACCAGAATCAATGAAACATATTTGGGCCCTGGAATCAGAGCCAGGGAAAGTAATGTGCTCTGGTCCCAAAACTAGAGCCAAAAAGCTAAAAACAAAACAAAACAAAACCCAAAAAACAAAAGGCCAGTGAAAGAAACACAGTTTGTCCCTGAAACCAGAGCCAACTCTGCCCCTGACCAACTGAAACAGGAAATCAACCAATCCCTGAGCAAGAAAACCAAGCAATCCCTGAGCATGAAATCTGGTACCCTGAACCCAGAGTTAAGTGAAAGAAACACACCCTGGATCTGAAACCTGAGCCAGGGAAAGAAACACTTTAGCCCTGAACCCAGAATCAAAGAAAAACACCCTGACTCTGAAACCAGAGCCAAAGAAACACACTTTGGTCCTAGAACCAGAGCCAGTGAAAGGAATACACCTTTAGTCCCAGAAATAGAGCCAAAAAGCTAAAAAGGGCCAGTGAAAGAAACACAGTTTAGCCCTGAAACTAGAGCCAACTCTGCCCATGTCCAACTAACCTAACCAATCCCTGAGCAGAAATCTTCTCCCTGGGAAAGTTTCACCCCTGAGAAGCACTATATAAACTCCTCTGCCTGTTCAGTTCCTGGCTGCCCTTTACTACCCTGGCAGAGGCACCCACACTCCTGGACTCCTCCTTCCCAACTCTTTCTTAAAGAGTTTTGGGTGAATATCTTCTTTCAAAGGCACAGAGCAGAAGAACCTTTGCTGAGAGGTTCCTTTAGGGGGACTGAGCAGAAAAAGTAACAACTTTTCTCTAGAGCTGGAGGAGATTGCTATATTCCTGCAGGGGCTTCCCCTTTAGCAGAGGGAAGCAGAAGCAGCATCTTGGGCCGCAGAAGAGGCAGACAGTACTGCTGGTACATTCCCTTAGAGGAACAGAGCAAAGCTCAGCTGTAAAGGCTCTCTAGGAGAGGAGCAGGATTGCTATAGTCTGCAGGGAGACCATCCCCTACCACACCCCAGCTCCTGACTTCCCGACCAGTCAGAATACCTTTCCCTCAGAGCCTTCCCTTCAGAGCTGACCCTTTGGCCGCTCCAGGTAGCTCTTAGACTTCCTGGCGCGTCAGGATACCAGTCCCTTCAGAGCTGTCCTATTGCGGCTCCAGTGTCCAGAACTGGCATGTTGCAGCTTCAGAGCTCTAACACTCACTTACGAAAGGAAGTTGAAAAGGGAAGGGGACTAATGTCGGAATAAGGCAAAGAAGCAGAAATGTTCACATTTGTTCCTGAACAGTGAGCGTCCCAGAGGCAGCAGTTGCAGAAGCCTAGTGGCAGCCCAACTGAAAATGAGCTCAAGGCCAGCTTGGGTATCAGGCCAAGGAGTCAGTTGGTTCATCAGTGGGGAGTTAGTAAGGATTGCTGTGCAGGAAGATCACCTGATACAACCTATATTTGAGTTAGACTTACCTAATGATTGCGTGCATGATGGCCTTGGAGTTGTAGGGGAAAGACGGTGTCGCCAGCTGGCAGGTGAGAGGGAGAAGACTCTGACTTCCAGCTGGATTATCACTATACCCCTCCAGGACTACTGTGCATGCCGAGCTCTATGAAGGTGCATTTGATATTTGATAGTAGGTAGGAGGTAATTTTGAGGACAGAGCATAGATTTTATATCCAGTTAGACCTAGATACAAATTCATACTGTGCCACCTAATCTCTGTGGATTTGTGTTGGGAGAGCAGGTCCTTTGTTTGTCCCGGCCGCCCAGCTAGCTTACACCCGAAATAACCACACAGAAATTGTATTTATTTAAACACTGCCTGGCCCATTATCTCTAGCCTCTTATTGGCTAACTCTCACATCTTGATTTAACCCATTTCTATTAATTTGTATATCACCACGAGTTCATGGCTTATTGGGAAAGATTCAGCATGTCTGACCTGGTAGCTCCATGGCAGCTCTCTCACTCTGCTTCTTCCTCCCAGAATTCAGTTCTGTCTTCTCAGCCTACCTAAGTTTTGTCCTATCAGGCCAAAGCAGTTTTTTTTTATTAATTAACCATTGAAAGCAACACACACACACACACACACACACACAGAAGATTTGTATCAATGATTTTATTCCTCTGAACCTGCTTCCTCATAGGTGGAATAGCCACAACAGAAACTCAGATGGAAGTTAATGAGAACGGTTGTCACACAGGAGATGAAAGTTAAACCAACACTCCTCCCCTCCTTCCTTCTAGTTATCTGTGTGGCCCTGAGCCCCTTTTTCTCTGGGGGTGGTGCCATGTGTAAGAACAAAGTATTTGTTCCTGAGTCACTGTGTTGGAAAGCCCTTGGCTGTCTATGTCTTTCTCATTTCTCTTACTCCCACAGGAGAGTTTATTTATCTCATCAACAAACATTTATTTAAAGTTTGTTGTATGGCATATACTGTCTTATATGTAAAGGAATGGACAAAACTAGACAAATCTCTGCCATTATAGAACTGGTATTTTATTTGTGGCTGCAGAGGGATCTCACAATCAATAAACATTCAGTATGTCGAATGGTAAAAGAGGGAACAGGACATGGTAGGAAGTTGGTCAAGATTAGATTGCTTTATTTCTTTATTAGGTGACACCATACAAGAGACCTGGACTAAGGGAGAAGCCATGTGGCTCTGTGGGACCATAGCCTTCCAGAAAGGAGGAACAACAGATGAAGTGATTCTTCAGTGGTAGCATGCTTCAGTGGTTTAAGTAACAATAAAGGACCTAATGTGTTTGCAACAGGGTGACCATGGTGCTTCAAAAGAGAAACATTCCCCATAGATTCACATATTTGAAGACTTGGACCCTAGATAGGGCCACCGTTTGTAGAGGTTGTGGAAGGTTTAGGAGGTGGATACTTACTGAAGCAAGCATGCCACTAGGGACAGGTTTACGTTTGTTATTGAAGATGTAACCTCCCAGTTGTCTGCTCCGCTCACCCACTGCCATGCCTCCTCTGCCATTATGAATACTCCTTCTGGAACTATAAAACCAACTGAACCCTTCCTTCTATACATTGTCTTGGTAATGACATTTTATCACAACAATATGAAAGTAACTAAAGCAGTAAGCAAGGAGAACAGTATTGGGATAGGAGTCCAGAAATATGTTCAGTATTCAGACAAAGTAGAGCAAGGTAGGCACTCAGAGCAAACCAGAGAGCCATGGGAGGAAGGATTTGATGCAGAGTGACTGACTTAATCATTTTAACAGAATGTCTCTATAAGGGGCTATGTTGTAGAGTGGGAAGAACAAAAGCATTTAGACTTGGTAGAAGGCTATAACAATCTAAGGGTCATCCAGGTGACAAAGCATTAAGAGCATCAACCAGGGTGATGAGAGGGAGGTGAGGAGAAATAATCAGGGTCTGGATATATTTTAAAGGCATAAATGGCACCATTCACTAACTGATGGGGTAATGCATGTTAGGATGGACTCAAAGGTTTTTTTTGTTGTTGTTGTTTGGTTTTGTTTTGCTTTTTCTTCCTTGAGAAATGGAAGGATAGGGTTGCCATTTACTGAACTACAGAGTACCAAAGGATAACATCTTTTGAGAGAGAAAGCAATGCTTTGACTATGTTAAATTTGAGGTGTCCATGAAACACTCTAGTGAAAACGGACACAAAGAAGTTGGCTATCACATCAAACAGTCAGAGGAGGGTGGTGAATACATATAGGTCCTACTTTAAGATTTAATATATTAATGCATAAAAGTAGTCTGGCATTTGATAAGTGTGAAATATGCATCTTTTCTGTTTTTCTACCATGTTCTTGAGAACTGATGTATGTGGTTCCCTTGGGATAAAAGTCAAACACATGTTTTGTGTGTGTGTGTGTGTGTGTGTGTGTCATCTGTAGTTCTGAAGGATGTCATACCCCATAATACTTTACTTTGGTACAATTATAAGGAGGGATTTCCACTGAACTTATCTTTTCTGCAGAAAGATGTCTTCCAAAAGGAACTCATTTGTCACGAATCACTTCCCTGATAATTTTATCAGCTGTGAGCGACAAAACACTGGAGAGGACCATGGACTTTAGGATCGTACCCTGAAGTTTAGGAAATACTGGTTTAATATGAAGAAGAAGAACGTCTTCACTGACTGTCACCACCTAATCTCAGGACCCACTCACTTTTCTTTAAAAAAAGAATATACATATATACAATACACATATGTATATATGTGTATATATACATATATTATTCCTAGTTATCCACATTTGCCTCCATCTCACTTATGATGAGGATAGATAAATTTCTAAATTTCACTGCATATTTGACATTCATTTTTTCTTTCATGTTGATGCCTTTTTGTACATCACACATTTTGTATTCATTTTCTCCCATTAATCTGCCTGCTGTCAGTTTATTTAATAGGCTCAATTACTGAGAGCCCTAAGAGACTACAGCAGAACTCTTCCCCTTTAAATGCATCCCATTTAAGCACAGCCATCTTACAAAGTATCTATTCTAAAAGTATATACTGTCATCTCTACTTTTCCACATGAGAAAACTGAGGTGGTCTAAGACAAGCGAAAACCACTTGTATTAAATCACATAGCTGAAAAGTAAATAATCTAAGATTCAAATGAGGAAATATCTCCAAAAACCCATATTCCCCTCAACTACCTCCAATCACTAAGTGCACCATAGCTACCCTGCTGATCTCTATGCCAGTTATTTATTCTGTGGATTAACCATAGTACCAAGTATTTAATATCAGTCTCTGCCAAATTCCTTAGTACATTCCACTCAGTTGGTTTGTCAGGGATTGTCAACAATTTTTGCCTTTGTTTTTTTGAGATGTGAATCTGACTGTGTTCTCCGGGTTGTCCTTAATATCTGGGCTCAAGTGACTCTTTCACTTCAGCCTTCCGAGTAGCTGGGACTACAAACATACACCACTACACCTGGGTTGTCAACGAATTTATAATCTTATTGCTCAGGGGTTTTCAATTCCTGTTTCTTTTAATATTCGGCCCAGGCAAACAAACGCAGTAAATGAAATTCAGTGGGTAAGAAAGGCCTATGAGTTAACTGGGGTGGGGGGGTGCTGTTCACTGGTATAGTGCTTACCTAGCATGTACAAGGCCCTGTGCTCAGTTCCTAGTGTTGCTGGTGCTGAGGATGGAATCCAAATTCTTGAGCATGATTTGCATGTGCTCTATTATCGAGCTACATCCCTAGCTCTATCATGTGGCTTTACATTCTTTGTATCTTTCCATATATGTTATGCAGTTCAAGACCCAAAAGATGCTTCTTAAATAGTATTCACAGACATCCCATGAACAAGTTCCCTTCTTTGGAATTCTAGGTAGTCTAGTTCATTGTAGAGGACTTCATGCCCTATTCAGTTACCAAACAATTTCGGTGTCAACTGTATGGTTGGTACTATGCTAGGGTTTTGGAACAGAAAAATTGAGAAAGCATGATTCTTATCATCAAGAAGCTCAGTTTAGCGGTGAGAAAACCATATGAGACAGTCACTCAAAATACTTGATATCATTAACGTGTGTATGTTCAATGATAGCACAAAAAAAAAGCTGGAGTAAGTTGTTAGGCCATACTAAAGAGAACATGCACACTGATTCTTGAAGGTTTTGGAGGTGGGGGATACTGTTAGTGAAAAATGTTCACTTGGGCTAATGTGAAGTGGTCTGAGAAGGAATAGTGAATTTAGCAATGTGGTAGCATGACTTCTTTAAAGGGTAGCAAATAATAATCTTGAAATGACAGATTATATGCCAGCCAAGGAGCCCATACCTTGGCATCACACAAGTAAGATAAATGACTGACAAGGACAGACCTGAGTCAAGGGCTAGGAAGGGTTATGTAGAACTTGATTATTCCTGTTTATCTCAAAGGGGCAGTTTTAGCTGGGTGTAGCCATATGGAAATGTGGATCCATTGTTAACAGGTCTTGTGATTTTTTTTTTTAATTTAGAAAACCAGGAAAGCGAAACCTCCAGATTTCCAAATGCTAGAATTGAATTTTCTTTTTCATTCATTTTATTAGTTTTAGCTAATATTATACCAATCACAGCACATTTATTTGCTGAATGTGGCCTACAGGTTTATCATTTTTAGTCCTATGCTATAGGGGACAAGGCACTATGGTAACAGAAGCAAACTGAAGCAGTGCATCAAAACACACACAACATATTAATAAAAGGGAAATTGTGGGCTGGGGGTGTAGCTAGGAGGTAGAATGCCTGCCTAGTGTATATGAGACTTCTAAGTTCCATCCACAGTACTTCATCAACATAATGATAAATATTATTATAACCACATCTATTTCTCACTGCCCTGGCTCACTGTGATATTTCTAAAGCATATGAAGCCATATTTTCTGCTTCTTGGGAATCAAAAGGTCCTAGGTTAAATGCATTTTTAAGACTTCTGAGAGTAATGGTGCAAACAGGGTCTTTCTAGGACCCGTCATTAAAATAAGGGTCACAGTGAGATGGTTCAGCTGATAAAGTTGTTTGCTGCTCTAAGTACAAGTCTGAAGACCTCACCTTGATCCTGGGAACTTATGTAAAGGTGGAGAGTGAAGCAGATTCCATAAAGTTATCCTTTGACCTCCTCATGGGTTCAGTGGCATGTGAGTCCCCCAAATACCTCTCTCTCTCTCTCCTTCCCTCCTTCCCTCCCTCCCTCCCTCCCTCCCTCCCTCCCTCCCTCTCTCTCTCTCTCTCTCTTTCTCTCTCTCTCTCTCTCTCTCTCTCTCTCTTTTTCTCTCTCTCCTTCCCTCCCTCCCTCTCTCTCTCCTTCCCTCCCTTTCTCCCTCCCTCCCTCCCTCTCTCTCTTTTTCCCTCCCTCCCTCCCTCTCTCTCTCCTTCCCTCCCTTTCTCCCTCCCTCCCTCCCTCCCTCTCTCTTTCTCTAATTGTGATAGATTTAAAACATTTAAAAGCTGGTAGAACATGGACGCAGAAACTAGAAAGACCCTTGAGAATCACCACTACTGCCACCGCCACCATGTCAGGAGATGTGCTGCCATTTATTCATTTATTTACCTTTTATTTGAGATGATTATAAAGTAGCCTTTTAAAACTGGGCGTGCAATAAAGTCAACATAGCCAGTGATGAGACAGATAAAGCACAATGTAATAGCTGTTACAGTTTAACCTCTTGGTTTTACAGTTGGAGAAACCTAGCCGGTGTTTCTCCATTCCCTCAAAAAAGTACGTTGCTTTGCTCAGAGTGACCCAACAAACTAGTGGTAGAGTGAGGCCTCTTGACTTCTGGTCTAGCATTCTTTCCAATAATCCTGGCTATGATAATTAAGGTAAATCGGCCTGGCGGTTTTCCTAGCATCTAGAATTCCTGGTCTGGACAAGTAGATCTTGAGAGCTGCTGTTGCAAGCCTTTCTTTTCCTCCTTATCTGTGTGATGATGAGTTTTTTTTTTTTTTTTTTTTTTTGCAAACCTTCTGTTTCATGGGTAAAGGTTAAAAAGAGGACAAAAAGATGTCTGTGAAGCACTGAGACCATTCACAAGGCTAAGAAAGAAAACTTGTCTGTGACTGATATATTTAAAGCTTATGACCTCTGTGCTCTCTGCACCGACCTCTTCACCATATGCTTTTGGTTTTGTTTTTCCTTTTGTCTCCTTTTCTATATTCTTCTGTGCTTTTCTTCGCCTTTATCAGTCTAGGTCTTAAGTGCTCTGGGGCACCGTTGAGCCTCTGGCTTTTACTATGCTTGCTTCAAGTCAATAAAATTGCTAATTATTCATTTCTCAATTGCATGGAAATGAGAGTGCCTACTGGCTAAAAAAACGTGCACGCTTGCTCTGCTACCGCCACTTAACGCTCTAAAGTCTGAGACTAGTAACGCTTGTCAATTGTGACTCTTGACAACTAATCTTTTCCATCCTTCATTTCCAGGTCCATTGTTCTGACATTTGCCATTTTTTCCTCTGACCCTGTTTCTGATTGGTGCAGCTGTTGAAGATGCTGCAGTTGCAGCATGTACATCTGGAACATTTGGCTGACTTGTTGAACTTCCCCCAGGGAGTACTCCAGGGGAAGCATGGGAAGGGTGGAGAGGCCAGAACAGTTGCCTGCAAGTAGAGATGCCAATAGTGTCTGGCCATTCTGTGGACCACCCTTGTAAAAATTCACCTCGCCGTGACCCTCAGTTTCCCCACCTGCTTCTTGAAGGCTCATGCTCGTTCAAAACTTCCACAGCCCTAAAGGAAGATAAACTATTGGCTGTGGGTTTTCTCACACAGCACTTTCCGCATTGTGAGAGGGATCAATGCATATCTGTTGAACGGATTACTCTGTCAAGAAATCCTAGGAAACGGTTTACACTCTTCGAGGGACAGCATCACTTCAGCTCCACTTGGCACTAGTCACTTGGCAGTAGGCCTTGACTGTGCCCCCAGACTCACTCTGGGAGTGAGACCGCCTGATTCCCAGTCTGCTTGGCTCCCAGGCTCCTAGGTCTCCTTTTCTTCTGGCGAGCCATTGAATTGCAAACACAGCAGGCATGGTTTCATTCCAAACCCTGAACTGTTTTAATTAGTTTAACGTCTGTTAAACGCTTTGAAGATGGAAAGCAACAGATAAGTACTGGATGATGTTATTAACAACTGCAGTTAATTGCAAACATTTCTATTAATGCTAGTTTCTGCCTCCTTTTCTTTGCTCCACGTCCTTTCCAAGGTTCCCAAATTCTTCTCAGCCTCCCCCCCCCCCCCGCCCTCTCCCCATAGCGGCGCTGAAGGGTTAAAGCGGGGTGGAGTCCAGAGATGAACGACAGAGGCAGTCACCAACTGCAACGGGGCAAGCGGGAAGAGCTGGGTGGGGCTGCCAGACAGAGGTGAACCCCCACGCCCCCAGGCCCCGCCCCACGGCTGGAGGCCCGAGTGGAACGGCAGGGGGCGGGGCGCCCGGGCTTGGCGGGCCCCTGGTTGGGCGTCCCGGCCGCCCCTTGAGGCATGGGGCGGGGTAGGTGAGGACCTCCTCCCTCATTCCCTCTCGGGCCGCGCCGCCCCTCTCTCCCGCCCCTCCTCCTCCCTTTCCCACCCCTCGGAGTGGAGCTGCACATGCGGCTGCTCCCTGTTCTGTCCCGCCCAGCCACCGTCGCTCAGGAACGGGTCCCTGAAGCCCCCAGCCGATGGCAGGACAGTAACCGCCTGTCAGGGGTCGCGAAGGGCTGAGGCAGAGGCAGAGGCTCCCGGGCCTCAGATAGTGGCCGTCTCTGGAGGCCATGGGCTACCCTGAGGTAGAGCGCAGGGAACCCCTGCCTGCAGCAGCGCCAAGGGAGCGGGGCAGCCAGGGCTGCGGCTGTCGCGGGGCCCCTGCTCGGGCGGGCGAAGGGAACAGCTGCCGGCTCTTCCTGGGTTTCTTTGGCCTTTCGCTGGCCCTCCACCTGCTGACGCTCTGTTGCTACCTAGAGTTGCGGTCCGAATTGCGGCGGGAACGGGGAACCGAGTCCCGCCTCGGCGGCCCGGGTGCTCCTGGCACCTCTGGCACCCTAAGCAGCCCTGGGAGCCTCGACCCCGTGGGTCCCATCACCCGCCACCTCGGGCAGCCTTCCTTTCCGCAGCAGCCTTTGGAAGCGGGAGAAGATCCACTCCCCCCTGACTCCCAGGACCGGCACCAGGTGAGTCACCTAGGAGGGGCGGTGGCCTCGGAGGCCCCCTCCCCTGCTAGGTTGGGCGGGGGCCTGCGCCGCAGGGCTCGGGGGACTCTGCCACCCGGAGCCAAGTTACAGGGCAGGACCTGGGAGTGGGCCGGAGAGTTTGGGAGAGGTTGTCCCGGGCAGGTTGTCCTCAGTTCCTGGCTTGGCTCATTCAGACCCTCTCGGGTCCCATGGACTTGGAAAGGCCGGGCTGCAGGCGCCGCCCCCCGGGGGGGGTGTGGGCTGCTTCGGGGAAAAGTTGGCTGGCCTCGCACCCGGGCCGGCGGAGAGGTGCCTGCGCCGCCCCCGTGGCCGGCTAACGGCGAGCAGCTTGGCCCCTGGTGCCCCTGGTGAGGTTCCCTGCCCGCGGTGCTTGTTTCTTCGTGTCCCGAGCTGATGCCAGCCCTAGCAGGCTCCTCTTTGGAGTTGGAGCTGTAAACAGCTGTAATAACTGTTCCACGCCCGTTGAAACAACTTTTAACCGTACTTTGAGCGCCGGGTTCTTGTGCGCTGACCAGAACGTGAGCTTTTTCACACTTACCTGCAATTTGAGACTGATTGTCCTCGGCGTTCTAGTGAGGATCAGCGCCCCTGAGGAATTCTGGTAGAAATATGCCGTCTTGCTAGACAACTTCTGAACAGCAGTTTTAAAAAATCTATGGAAATAAAACTCACCCTTTGCATGCCGGTTCTGACGCTCTTGTTGATGGACTGGGTGCAGTGGGTGTGAAGAGTTTTCACTATCGCTAGCTTCAGAACAGGAAGTTGGATTTTTGTTTTGTTGTGGATGTTCTTTAGAGTGTTTGTATCCCTTTCAGCAAACCATTAGCTTGATTGTTTTCCGAACTTTTTTTTTCAAGTAAATTCAGCGTACTTGATGCTAAGTATTCTCGTGGTTGCCAAAGTTGTCTTCCATGTGTGTGACTCTTAGGCAGAGCAGCCAAGGACCTTTTTGAGGTGGTTAAAGACTGGTGGTTAGTTTGTACCTTTTTTTTTTTTTTTTTTTTTGAGAAAACGACGAGTTGCATAAGTAAGGTACTGGAGGTGACACATAGAAGCGGCTGTATTTGGTGCTACATCCATAATCATTGTCCCAACTCTTTAAACATTATTCATGCTACTTTGACCTTCAAAATTGTACACTTTAGAGCTGTCACCTTCATGACAATGCGCTGTCAGGACTGACACTTTTCTTATTTCCAATGTGCTTTGTAAAGTTGCCCCAGCCCTAAAATGCCTTTCACACACACTCCAGCTTATATAACAGCTTATCAAAGAAGAGAAGCTGCAGGCGTGCTTCTCATACGTGAGACTTTAAACACTGTGGCCAGATGAAAATTAATTACCACTCTGGGTCTTTTCTTTATCTCCCCCCTTCTCATCCCCAGTAGAAATACTTAGCAGCTGCACATTAATATTCTGTAAAAAGTATCAGCGAATTCAACTTCTATACTCAAATGGTGGTCAAAGATTTTTGGCATTTAGGGAGGACCTTCATGTTTGTAGGTGGGGGATCAGCGGGACGGCTGTATTCTAGAGCTTTCTGTGATCATGGGACTCTCAGAGCTTTGTGACGACGTCTAGTTGCTTACACTTGTGAAGCACTGAAGTACGTAGGTGTTTCAACACAGCTTCTTCTCGCCTGTCCTTCAGTCTTTCTAGTTTAGTCTTTTGGGACAGTCGAAGCAATGATAGTAGCTCTTTACGTGGATTGGCATCAACTTGGAATTGAAGTTTTTCAGATTTGTAAGGTACCACCTTACAAATATAGACCCCGCGGGAGAAATAAATGGCCCAAGATATCATAGATTGAGTCAAAACTAGGATGAAGTTGCTCCTTCCTCCTCCAGCTTAGTACACATTACCCCATAATATAGTATCTGCCATTTTTTTGAGGGAAATGAAATGACAACAGGTTGGAGCTCCATAGTAGACACTTTATAAAATGAAAGGCTGAGATCTGTGTCATTTTGTTCTGCTCTAACTACATTTTGACCAGACTAAGTTTAACCACATACTCCTTATTTGTCTTGAACTTCATTCACGTTCAGGAAAATTGGAATATAACTGAAGAAATTTTAGTTCCGATTCAACTTGTTTCTCTTGAGGATATTACTTTTGGCATATACATAAACAAATAATGAATAAATAAATAAATAAAGGAAAAGTTGATTGGCTAATCGAGTTAAATTGATGTGCTATATCTTGGGTAAAATTTCTAGTGCCCTGGTGCACCCTCTGCTGGTTTTGCAGTGACATTTAATTGTACTATCTGCTGACAGTCAAAATTCTGAGTTGTGCTGACAGATTCTGATTCATAAATAAGGAAGTAAACAGCCTCCTGGGACTTGGCCACATAGGTCATATTTTATGTTTTAGCTTTTCAGCTGCTGTTACAGCAAGTTGGACAGAGAGGAGCAGAGACAAAAACCATGGATCTTCCAGTGGGCAATACATTGGTTTTCCTACCAATGTATTTTAAAGAGTGAAGGGAAGATGATGGCACTAAACTGTGGTGAGCAGAACAGTCAGAGGCATTTCATTATGTAAGGTCATACCTATATTTAGGCAAAGGTGAAGTTATTCAAGCCTGTGGGATGATTGGACTGCGGGCTCTCAATTATGACTCAAGGAAGGACTCTAGAAATCATTGAAGGTGTATGTATAACACACAAGAATTTAAAAAAGGATGCAGAAGGAATTAAGGACATAAAGTAGGAAGATCAGCAAATTTCTGCAAGGGAGGTGTTAGAAAAGTAGGGGCACAGTTGCTGTTCATAAAGAGTGAGAGGGTAGCATCTGGAATCATGAACCGTGTCTAGTTGAAGGAGTTAAGGACCTGTATCTGGATCCTTAGTAAAGATTAGCTTAAGAGCTAGAGATACACCAGTAGTGTCTGAATTTGATAACAAATAATTAAAAGCATTAAAATCATTGGATCACACTATAGAGAAAATGGTCTGGTCATGATTATGTTCCTCATATGTCAAAAAAATGGTGAAAAATCTCAGGAATGTGTCAACAACAAAACAAAACATTTTTCTATGAAGATGATCAAAAATTCATTTTTGTCTACAATCAGACAGAAAATTCTGGTGGCTGTTTCTCAAGAAAAAGCTAACAGCGGATTGATGAAAGTCTCCAGAAACCCAATTAAATTGATCAAAAGGGGGAGAGAGATGAATATGGTCAGTGTGTTGGTGTAATTTAATGATCTAAGCTGAATAAATAAAAATTTCTCTGTTAGGTACAGTGTTAAGTACTAGAGGTCTTTTAATGTTGAGAGAGATAAATAAAGGTATCATCTCATAATCTAAATTACAGGCAGATCAATAGGAATTTATTCAGGACAGTTGGCGGTGTTTGAGGTGCAGTCCCTATTATTTGAGGTGATATCATAGAAGTCAGCTTTAATCTTCTTTGGACATTTTGGGTATAACTAGATACATCATTAGCATACCAACATTTGATATGCCTACTAACTAAGAATCATTCTAGGAGATTCATGCTGACCATAACAGAGCCCACAAATTATGGAATCTTGATAAGTTGTTTATGGTTTTTAAGTGCAGACTTTTCAATGAGTTCTTTAAGGCTTTTGAACTGATTTCATGAAATCCCTCTCATTTCCACTCTCACTAATTTTATTCCTGGAAGTCACCCACCATAATCTCTTTGGGGATTATTCTGTAGTTGTTACGATTTTCACTTTAAGACATCTACCTTTACATTAAAAGTCATCAGAAATCTACCTTCTGTATTGTCTTTATGATTCCTAACAGCACTAATTATAGCTAAGTAGAAAATAGTTGTTGAACTGAATTATCTGGGGACTTGGGTAACAGTTATATAAAACAAAGGCATTTTATAAAACAGGCCTGTTTCTTTCTGGTCCTGTTAAGTATGTGAACTGTCAGTTTTACTTAAGTAAATAGTTCTATTGGTAATATTTCACTGGTTTCTAAAATAATTAGAAAGTGAAGTTGAAAAGAGAAATCCTAACCATGTGATCCATTTCCTAGCTTCCCACTTTCCCTCTAAGATGGTACTAAAAGCTTTTTGTAGTACATTGTTTGATATTTTATTTGCTTTTAGGTTTCATCTTCTCTCTTAGATCTTGTGAAAATGATCTGTAATTTATCTGTAACTACCTTAGAGAGAAGATCTCCTTATACTAGAGAATTTCTGAAGCGATTTTAATTTCCAAGAATATTACCAAGAAAAGCCTTGTGCCTTTGTCTATAAGGCAGCCACTGTAGAGAACCATCTTTGTCTGACTCCTCTGTAAATACCCAGCACTTACTTCATTTCTATTCTTTTCCTTTATTTTTATTAACATATAATACAAATACAGAAAAATATACACATCATAATTGTGCCAATTGATGAAATATTACAAAGTGAGCACACTCATATTGCTTGCATCTAAGTCAAGAAATAAAATATTTTTAACATCCTGAAAACCCTTAATTGTGTCCATCTTTATCACTATATCATCCTCACTCTCCAAAGATGATGAATGTCCTGACTTCTATACCAGAAATAATTCTGTTTATTTTGAACTGTACATAAATGAAATCAGATAAATGTATTCTTTTGAGTTTTGTGGGTTTTTGGTTAACACTACATTTGTGATAACCATACTGTTGCAGACAGAGACATTTTTAATTTATATTTTTGTATATTTTGTTGCTGATATACATAATAATTTATAAATTCCTTTTAGTAATAAATATGTAGATTATTTCCAGTTTGGAGTTATTGTGAATAATGATGTTTCATATAATTTATGTATGGGGAGCTGGAGAGATGGCTCAGAGGTTAAGAGCATTGCCTGCTCTTCCAAAGGTCCTGAGTTCAATTCCCAGCAACCACATGGTGGCTCACAACCATCTGGAATGAGATCTGGTGCCCTCTTCTGGCCTGCAGTCATACACACAGACAGAATATTGTATACAAAATAAATAAATATTTTAAAAAAAATTTATGTATGTATTTTGGTTCCAATTATTAGAATTGCCATTGAAGATATACCTAGGATTAGTTTCTATGCAATGGAAAATACATACTTGGAAATTATTGATGACAGTTTTTCTAAGTTATTGTCAACTTTTATTCTCACCAGCAATGTATGAAAATGGCAGTTTTTCTATTACTTTGCAATTACAGCCATTCTGGTGAGTGAGTATTTAGTGATATCTTGTTATTGTATGTGATATTGTTGGGGCTGGAGCCCAAGACTTCAGGTATTCTAGGTAAGTAGTCTACATACTTAGGTAGCTTTATCTTAGGATTTTAATGGATTCTTCTCAGAAGACTGATGAAGTTGTGTTCCTTATCACATGTATTATCAGTTTGGGTATCTTTATGAAGTAATTTTCCATCTTTTTGCCTATTTTACTGTCAAATTGCCCTATTCTTATATAATTAAAAACATGATCTTTTTATTTTTATTTATGTGTATGTGTGCTTGTGTATATGTGGGGGGCATGTGAGTGCAGATTTCTGCAGAGACCAACAGAGGGCTCTGGATTCACAGGAGCTGGAGTTGTAGGCAGTTATTAGACTCCTGACATGGGTGTTTCAAACCAAACTCATCTATTCTGCAGGAGCAACACACACTCTTAACTGCTGAGCCACCTCTGTAGCCCTAGAAATATTTATTTACCTTGAAGTGAGTTATTCTTATAATTTGAAAAACAGCCCCAAATTTGGGGCCTACTTTTATATTTATTGATGAATAGAAGGTTTTAATTTTAATTTATCAAAAATTCTTAATATTTACTTTCATGAATAGTATTTTATATTCTGTTTAAGAAGTATTTTTCCAGGGCTGAAGCTCTCTTTTACACACACACACACACACACACACACGCAGACACACACAGACACACACACACACATGCAAGCCACCCAAAACAATTTTTTTTAAAAAAAAGAAGTATTTGCTGACTTTGAAATCATTAGACATGCCCATATATTATCATTTAGAAGTTTTGTCTTTGTGCCAGCCACAGATTTACAAACCACCTGGGATTGATTTTGTGTATGGTGGAGACATAGAGATCAGGCTCTATATTTTTCCATATAAGTATCCAACTGATTTAGTCCTTTTTATTAAAAGGACTTTTTCTACTTTTCTACATTCTTACTTTTTCATCCATTCATTGTTTATATACACCCCAAATTGTTTTTGAACTGTTTATTTTAGTCTGTTGATCTGTTTCTCATCAGTCTGTTTTCTGTTGCTATAACAAAATAATTGAGGCTAGATACTTGAAAGCAAAAGAGATTACTTAGGTCATTTAGGGGATTCAGAAAACATCCATTCAGCTTTAGTGAGGGTACTCTTGACTGGATAGAAAAATGGTGGAGAGAGAAATAAAAGTGCAGAAAAGTGAAAAATTGCATGGGTCCGCCTCACCTCATTCATAGCAGCCTATACCTTTGAGAACTAATGTACTGTGTAAGCAAAAGACGAATCCTTTCAGAAGGAAGTGCCTTCAGTGGTCTTGCACTGAGGCTTCCGCCGGCCTCTTAAAAGTCTTGCCTTATCAACAGTGCGACTCTGGAGCTAAACATCCATCACATGAATCCTTGGGGGTACAAAACCATAACAATAACCTGTAATAAGCTTTTAATATCTGGGAAAGCAAGTCCTTCCTACTTGTTCATATGCTTTAAAACCATCCACTCTTATCGTTCACATTTTCACATGCATTTTAGAATCAGCTTTTTTACATGTCTCAATTAAAGAGAAATCTCTTAGAATTTTTATTGCAGTTACATTGAATTTAAGAATTGTGTTAGTTAAGGTTTCGTTTCTATTGCCATGATAAAATCCCATGACAAGACAACTTGTGAAGAGTTTAAAGGAGCTCACAGTTCCAGAGGGTTAGTGTTTGTGGTGGAGTGAGGTGTGGCTACAGGCAACCAGAGCAGCACTTCAGAGTTTGCATTTTGATCCACTAGCAGGAAACACAGAACACGGGGAACAGTGAAAGTCTTTTGGAACCTCAAGCTCTGCCCTTGTAACATACCTCCTCTAACAAGGCCATACCTCTTCATCCTTCCCAAAGAATTACAGCAACTAGGGACCGAGTATTCAAACATATTTTGATTATATTCTTATTCACCACATAAAACCCAATTTAGGAGGTCACATCTTCCAGTTCAGGAACATGTTAATTCTTGTTTAATATTCCTAGCAATAATTTTTCTTTCTTTTTCTTTTTGAGATAGGACTTCTATGTGTAGCCCTGCTTGTCCTGGAACTGTAGACCAGGCTTGCCTGGAATTCACAAAGATCTGCCTGCCTCGGCTTCCTGAGTGCTGGGATTAAAGGCTTGCACCACCACTGCCTAGCCTTACTTTTTAAAAAATTTAATAGTGAGAGGATTTCCAAGGTATGTTTTTAAATGTCATTATATATGTTATGGTGGATGTTGTGGTTCACTAAGTAAATTCCACTCCAGAAATGCAGGATTTATGCCCTCAAGTATCAAGAGAACTTTCAGGAGGCAGAGTTCAGCTGAGAATTGTCTTTTGATGAATTTTTTTTCAATCAAGGAGAAACTTCCTTCCAGGGCTGCCTGCATCTAATGACTAACCAGTGCGGAGCTATAAATCACTTCCCGTTTCTTCCAAATTGGGAAAACATTGAAGAGTCATATACCAGCCATACCAGCTCAAGAGCTCAATAGAAATTTGGTTAGGGCAACTTGGTGATTGATTTTTTTCCTTGTCTTACACATATGTTGATCCCCAAAACACTATTGATGGAGGAAGGTCATTGGTTAATAAAGAAACTGTCTTGGCCCATTTGATAGGCCAGCCCTTAAGTGGGTGGAATAGACAGAACAGAATGCTGGGAGGAAGTGAGGCAGATGCCATGCCTCTCCTCTCTAGGGCAGACGCGATGAAGCTCCAGCCCAAGATGGAGGTAGGTGAAGGGGAAATGATGCAGGAACGCAGCCCGCAGCTCCTTCTACACACTATCTAATAAAAATCCTGCATCGTAATTTTTCAATTGAATTGGTAGGAAACCCAATGTGGGGCTACATAATTTTTAATTTTTGTGATTATAATATATATTATAATATAATCACATCATTTCCCCTTCACCTACCTCCATCCAGACCCTCTCATGTAGCTTCCCTTGCTTTCTTTCAAATTCATGACCTTTTTTCTTTTAATTGCTTTAAGTTTAATTTTAATTGCTTCTTGCTGATGTTTAAAAGTATGGTTTAATTTTATGAATTAAGTTTGTATCCAGCAGTTTGCTGAACTAGCTTATTGATACCAATAATTTATTTGCATGTTCTTTTGGATTTTCTACATGTCTATCAAAAAGTTTATGAAAAATATTTTAAATTTTTTATTCTTTTCCTTTTTAATCTATATACCTTTGCCAATTATTCCTGGGCATGGGGCTTGCCCTGGAATGTGGTTGATATGTCCAGTGACACTCCAATGAAGAAAACTGACTTTCCCTTTGCAAGCAGACATCAATTGCAATTAGCTTCTTGGTTGGGGTTGAGACCCAGAGTTCTCATTGTCCTCTCAGTGTGGGGACCCTGTCTGACTAGAACCTGTCCAGATCTTGGGAATGCTTTCACAGTCTCTTTGAGTCCATCTGTGTATCAGCCCTGTTGTGTCTGGAAGATACTGTTTTTTTTTTTTTAATGTTATCTATCTCATCTGGCTTTTACAATGTTTCCTCTTGTTTGTCTGGCCAAATTTTCACTTTTTTGCTGTTTTCTTGTTTTCCTTATTTATCTGTCTATCCACCCATCCATCCATTTATTCTTCTCTCATATATTACATCTCAATTACAGTTTCCTCTCCCTCTTGTCCTCCCAGTCTCCCATTCCCCAGATCCACTCCTCCTCTGTTTCCCTTCAGAAAAGAGCAGGACTCCCAGGAATATCAACCAAACATGACATAACAAGTTACAGTAAGACTAGGCAGAAACCCTTATATCAAAGTTGGGTGAGGCACCCCACTAAGAGAGAGGAAAAGGGTCCCCAAAGCAGGCAGAAAAGTCCTAGATATCCCCTACTCCCACTGTTAAGAATTCCACCAGAACAGCAAGATATACATCCATATCATATATGTACAGGACGTGGTACAGACCCACACAGGATCCATGATTGTCAAATCAGCCTCTGTGAGCTCCTGTGAGCACAGGTTAGTTAATTCTGTGGGTTTTCTTGTGATGTTCTTTGACCCTTCTGGCTCCTACAATTCTTCCTCCCTCTCTTCTGTGAAATTCCCTCAGCTCTGCCTGTTTGACTGTCGGTCTCTGCATCTGCTCCCATCAGTTGCTGGAGCCTCTCTAATGATTATGCTAGATTCCAGTCTAAGTATAGCAGAGTGTCATTAGGAATCACACACACACACACACACACACGCACACACACACACACACACACAGAGAGAGAGAGAGAGAGATGGAGAGAGAGAGAGAGAGAGAGAGAGAATATGAAATTGAGTGGGGAGGGAGGTGGGGATCTGGGAGGAGTTGGGGGAAGGGATGAATATGATCCAAATATATTGTGTGAAAGAAACTTTCAAAATTAATTTTTTTATATTTTTTATATAGTTATATTGGCTATAACTTTGAGACTAATGAATGGAAGTAGTAATAGCAGACATCCTTGTTCACTTCTGAACATTGGAGGAAAACTTTCATTTTACTGTTTGTCATATGTTTTATTATTATTGTTAGTTTAAAAAATATTCATCAACTTTAGAATTTTCTTCTAGTTTTCAAAGGTTTCTGAATAACATAAGGAATTACATCGTTGTATTCCATGGTTTTCTTTTATATATTGAATTAGTAACAGAATTTTTCTCCCTTATTCTATTAATATGTTATGAGCCAACCTTATTCCCCTTAGGATACAGCCTCTTTAGTTCGAATGTGCTGTCCAGTTCATATCTATCTGGAATTATTCTATTAACATTTCATTTAGAACCTTTGATTTTTATGAGTGAGAGAGATTAGCATGCAACTTTCTCTCATCAAGTTTGGCTATAAAAGTTATTTTATGCTGTTATTACTATTTTGTTTGTTTTATTTGTTGCTTACAATCATTCGTGTAACATTGGTAACATTTTTTTCTTAGCTGTTTGGAAGAATTCATGAAGTCATTTTGCCCTAGGGAAGGTTAAATTGTGTTTGGTATCCTAATAAATATAGGACATTCAGACAATAGCTAACAAAAAAATAAAGTACTTAGAAATAACTTTAGCCAGGAGTGTCAGAGACCTGAACAATTAAAACTATAAAACAATGCTGAAATAATTGAAGAAAACAAAAATAAAATATATTCCATATCTATGTATGGGAAGAAGAAAAAATTGGCGAAATGCCCTTACTATTCAAAGAAAATTGCCAGTTCAGTGAAAACCTCATCAAGATTCCAGTGACACAATCTTGGTGTGTTGTCTCACAATAACTCTAGCACTTGAGAGACAAAGGCAGAAGGATTATGAGTTCAAGGGTAGCAAGCAGTAGGGGTAATCTTACTGCTTGAATTATTTGGAACATATGATAATTTTGAACAAAAAAGTTGAACACCTGGAACAAACTTTTGGAATCAGGGGACATTTTCTTGACAAAGCATCTTCTGAATTTAAAACTGAAAAAATTATCTGGATAATTTAGTTTTTAGTAATAATAGGAACTGAATATGCAAAGGCTTGGAGGTGAGAGAGAACATGGCATGTTTAAGGAATGAAAAAATCTATTATTTATAAAGCCATAGTTATCAATCCATTATGGGGCTGGCATAAGGATAGACATTATAGGTTAATGGAACAGAATTGAGAACCCTTACATTATAACCAATTTGTTTTTGAAAAAAATAAAAACTCAAAACAAAACAAGACAGTTCACTGGAGTATAAGATTCCCTAAACAACTAATGGTGCTGGAAAAATCATATAGCCACATTTTAAAAAAGGGTGAACTTTATAAAATAGAACAAATTCACCTAAATAGACATTTCTCCAAAACAGACAGATGCCTATTAGTTTTATGAAAATAAATATAGGAGTATCACTAGTCACAAGGAAATGCAAATTAAAACTACCATTAGAGACTAGTTCTCCTCAGTAAGAATGCCTAATATCAACAACAAAGACTAAAGATAATGTGTTTGAGGATGTTGAGAAAAAAAAAAACCTTTTCATACACTATTGTTTAAATGTATGTGTATGTATGTGTATATATACACACACACATATATGCCATATCAAATGATGTGGAAATGTTTCTGTGTCAAAAGTTTCAAACAGAGCTGTCATATGATTTAGCAGTCCTACTACTGGATATATGTTTTAGTTTGAATATGAAATGTCATCCATAGGCTCATGTTTGAATACTCAGTCACCAGCTGGTGGAGCTGTTTCAGAAGGTTGTGGAACATTTGGGACATAGTCTTGCTAGAAGAAATGAGTCACTAGACAGACTTTGAGGTTTTACAACCTAGCTTGGCTTCTAATTTACTCTCTGCTTCTGTAGTGTGATTATTCAATGTGAGGAGGCAGCCTCCTCCTGCTGCTTGCCTTCCCTGCCATGGTGGAATGTATTCCCTTGAACTGTAATCCAAAGTCAACTGTTTTTCATCTCTAAAGTTGCTTCTTGCTAGGCATTTTGTCACAACAGGGAGAAAACTGTCATGTACTGTGTATGTCCAATGGAAATGAAGTCAGTCTTTGGAAGAGACAGCTGGCCTCCTCATGTTTATTGTAGCACTCTCAGACATAGCTAACAAATGGAAATAACCTATGTACTCATCAGTTTAGGTGCTGAATGGGTATGAAAATACAGCCAGGTATGCTGATGGTACCTGTAGTCACAGTACCCAGAAGAATGAGGCAGAATGACTGGAAGCTCAAGACCAGCCTGGAAACAAACAAGCAACCCACAAAATGAAATAAAACAGAAAATTGTTACACATTCATAATGGAATACTAGTCAAGCATAAAAACAATGAAATTCAGTTATCTGTGACAGTATAAATGGAGCTGGAAATCATTTTGAATTTTTAAATTTCATTGAATTAAATGAAAAAAGGTCAGACACAGAAAGACAAGTATGTATGATCTCCTTCACATATGGAATAAAAAGTTATTGTATAGACTCTAAGAGTAGATTAGAATGGTGGTTACCAGATGGTGGGGAATAAGTGAGGAGTAGGGAGGATTGATGGGGAATAAATTGATCAATATGTATTAAATTATAGTTATCTGGAAAAAGATGATCTGTTATACTGTTGCAGAGTAGAATGACCATAGATAATGTATGTTTCAAAAAGTTGAAGAAATTATTTTGTATAAAGGCTTCTATTCTAGGCCCTCTACATAAATGCTGTGGTTGTGTAGCTTGGTGTTTTGTGGGACTCCAAACAGTGGGAATAGGGGGTGTCTCTGACAGTTTTGCCTACTCATGGGACCCTTTACCTCTTATTAGGCTGCCTCACCTAGCCTTGATGTGAGGGTTTGTGCCTACTCTTACTGTAAATTGTCATGCCATGCTTAGTTGACATCCTTGGGAGGCCTGCTCTTTTTTTGAAGGAAAAGAAGGATGAATGGATCTGTGGGGAGAGGGAGGGTAATGGGAGGGCTGGAAGGAGAGGAAGGAGGGGAAACTGCATTTGGGATGTAATATATGAGAAGAGAATAAATAAGAAAGAATAGATTTTATATTTTTCACTATAAAGAGTAATAGTTGGTTGAAGAGATAGATGTGTTTAACCTGATTTAATCATCATGCCTTGGGTACCCTGGTTTCTCTTTATTCACATACATCTTTTTCCTTTTACATTCACTCTATAATGCATACATATATTAAAACATTATGCAGTGCACCATTAATATGTATGCATTTTGTTTATTCTATCAATTAAAAAGTCTTAAAAGCCATGAATTAAAGAAAAGAGTAAATGTAGACATGTACTATACAACGACCCTGAATTAACTTTAAATAGACTTACATTTAAATGCCAGAACAACATTTTTAAAGAAAACAGAAATTTTATTGACCTAGGATTGGGAAAATAGTTCTTAGACATAGAACCAAATACATAATCCAACAACAACTCAAATAAGTGAATTGCGTTTTTTTAAAAAAAACTCTTATTTTACTAAAGAAAACTTTTTAAAAATGAAAAGAAATATGAGAGTAGGAGAAAAGGTTTGCAAAAGAGGCCTCTTGAAATGCAATAAATAAGAAGACAAATAGGGAAAAGATACATATATTTATCAAAGGAGAGGCACAAATGTCCAAAGCAACACAAAAATCTGCTCAACACTTATCAATCATGTATATACAAATCAAAACCACATTGAGGTGTAATTTTATACCTATTAGAATGACTATTATGAGAAAGATAGTAAACAATGGAGATGTGGAGAATGGGAATGCTCATACATTGCTGGTGGGGATGTTAAATGATATAGTGGTTTTTGGAAAATGGGTTTTCAGCCTCTTAATAAGTTAACACAGAATTACTTATTGCATTATGACCCAATTCTACTTGTATGCATGTGCCCAAAAGAATTGAAAACGTCTGTTCACACAAAAACCTCTATAGGAATGTTCACAGTGAGTGGCATTATTAATAATTTTTAAAAAAATGGAAACAACCCAAATATCTGATGAATAAACAAATGTGGCATAAAATTCCAATAGAATATATTTCAGCCATAAAAAGGAATGAAGTTTGAATATGTGCTACTACATGGTAGGATCTTAGAAATATTATGTTAAGTGAAAAGAGCCAGTCACAAAACCCACATTTATATTGTATAATTCTATTTGTATGAAATGTCCAGAATAGGCAAATATGTGGATTCAAAAATTAGATTAGTGAGTGTATGTGGTGAGTGGTAGAAAAGATTCACTAAATGTGAGCATGAGGGCACTTACTGTGGGAATGTCAATGTTTCACAATTGATTTTACCATGACTAAGGCAGTAGTTGTGTGGGGCTTTAAAGAAAATGATGCAAGAGCTATCATAAAATTACACAGTTCAGTATAGTTGCTACAAAAATGAGTGAATTGTATAGTATATGAATTGTATCTAGATGCATCTGTTATTCTAAAGATGCATAAAATAAAAGTAATGGACAAATAAATAAGAGATGATAGTTTTTTTGGTATTTATCTTTACATGAAGAGAATCATCAAGATTTTTCATTCCAAATACTCCAAACTTTTTCCATAATAGATGTGTTCAGGATTCCAGCCCGGAATAAACTCAACCAGAAGCATCAGGGATGTCAGGCTAGTAATGTTTAATATGAAAAGGCTGTACTGTCGATTCTGGTGTGCACTTCAGAGAAAGAAATCTTTAATTTGTGGGATTTAAGTGAGTTAGTGTGGACAGAATCTAGCATATACAAATAGCCATCTGTGGTTTGAATATCCCCCTCTAAGACCCATGTTGAAATTTAATTACCATTGTAACAATATTATGAGGTGGGACCTTTAAGTGGTTATTAGTCAATGAAGCCACATGAATGAATGTGTGCTATTATCATAGAAGTGGGTCAGGAGTCGAGGGAGTAGGCTCCCAATTAATATCCATCTGTTACACTTTCAATTGATCTTCTATCTTCCTTCAGAACTATGAGAAATAAAGTTCTTTCCTTTCTGTTTATGCTTGTTTCTTTGAAACGGAGTCTCATGCAGCCCAGGTTGGCCTCAAACTTATTTGGTACCTGAGGATAAAGCATTCACTACCATCCAAGCTTTGGCTTCTACCTCTTAAGTGCTAGGGTTATAGGCATGCAACACCATGCCTGGCTTAATAAATTTACTTACTTTATAAATTACCCAATTTGTGGTATTCTTTTATAGCAGCACAAAACAGACTGCGATAGGGTCCAGCTAATTACTTACACTACAGTGGGCAGTAATTAATTCTGACTCACAATTGTTATCTCTTTCTTCCTCTTCTGCCCTCTCCATTACTCCCTTTTCCTCTATATCTGTCTTTTAGTCTTACTCTTTAGTCTTTCTGTTAGAGATAGTGGAATTGTCTCAGACCCTACTTAGAACTTTTTCAGACTTCTAGGTTTAATATATATCATAGAGATGAATGTGAATGTCATTTTCAATCTAAGGTGTGTATTAGTGTGAGGTGTGTATTAGTGTTGGAGAACTTTTGTAAAACCTTCCTATGTGTGGCCACATCTAGTCCCACATCTTCAGAATGTTTAGTCTACCCATGGCTTCTTATGTAATGCTGGTGTTCATCTCAATTTTTTTTTTTTTTTGATTTTTCGAGACAGGGTTTCTCCGTAGCTTTTGATTCCTGTCCTGGAACTAGCTCTTGTAGACCAGGCTGGCATCTCAATTTTTTGAATTGCTGCTCTAAAGGAAGAAAATAAAAGCAAGAGTGTAAATTAGATAGGAGTTGGTTTCCCATGCCTAACTCCAGTTCCCTTATTATTGGCTATTACACTTTTGTCATTTTTGTCACTAGTCTTACCACTGATGACCATTGACGCAGGAGCTTGTGTGGTAGCGAATGCTTAATGAACATACCATTTGGAAAATTTGTTAATGATTGTGTGTCTTTTAGGGAGAGAAGAATTAAATTTCAGTTGTCATTTCCTAAGCCAGATGCTGGGACTATGTGCTTGTAATAACCGAAAGAAGGAGTAGTTCCCTGACTTTTGTGGCTTCCTAGGGATTCTCCTGCTGGTAGCTGTTGAAACCACTTTAAAATAATAGACTGCTGAGTAATTTTCCCCATGTACATCCACTTGTCAATGGGCCTGCACTGCAGAGATGAAGACGATTTTTATTGGAGTGATGTCGTATAGCATGGTTTGAAAGCAGACAGCCACAAAGAAATTGATTTTCAAAAGGAGATTACTGCTAAATTTTATTTTGTGGTTTGCAGATCTTTATTCTTTCAACCTGCCACACCATTGGCCTGCAAGGACAATCAAAATTTAAACAACAGTATATGTCTAGAAAAATTGCATGTTTCTAGAGAACTTTTAAAACTATTTTTTATTATCATGGGGGTGGTGGTATATCATAATGTAATGCATGTGTGTAGGCCAGAAGACAATCCTGTGAAGTCAGTTCTCTCTTTTTCCCCTTATGTTGGTCCTGGGAGTTGAACTCAGGTAACCAGGCCTTCATGGCAAATAATTTAATCTGCTGAGCCAGCCTGCGGGTCCTAGAGTCCTTTTAATATATAGTCTAAATTGTTAGGTGGCAAAACTGAGGGATTTTTCTGGAAGGATTGTTACACCTGCATTTAGACTCACGGGAAGGAGAACGGCAGATTTCAGGTGCTTCTCAATTTCAGTGAAGTAGGAAGGCAATACTTGTGGGGTTCTAGTTCTCAAAACTGATTTAGCTAGCAGAGTCAACCAAGAAGTATAAACTTCCTTTGTTTTTAATGACATCAGACAACCCTGTTAGGTGCTATTAGTTTCTGCATGGATTTCCATCTGCTACCTCAAATTTAGTTAGCTAAATTGAATTCATCTCCAGTCTTCCCTTCTCCTACTGCACACACTAAATTTTAGAAAATTAAACCATGGTTTTATTTTTTCAGTAACTCAGGCATAAAATCTCAGATGCTTTTCATTTCTCCTTTTCCTTTGCTACTCATACTTAGCATTCTAGTTGCTAAATTGATTCATACTTTCTGATGCTGATTTACATTGTTTATGTCGTCTGCATCTAGTCTCTTTTATAATTCTGATTGTATTTGGTTTAGCTACTATTCAAGTTCTTTTTCCCAAATCTGTGATCCTTTTTCAGATTCTTATTTCTCATAGTAATTATGGACTAGTGAGTTACTTTGTTCTCTACTGCAACTTTTCATGCCACCCCTTCCTCAAATACCTTTGTTTTCCTCTCCATTGCCTATACAGAAAGCTTCAGTCTTTTTGCAAACATTCCTGAACAATCCTGATGCTCTCCTTGCTGCTTGCTGTCTACTTGAGTTCAATTTCATCTGGACAAATCCATGGTCATACCTCTTGCATTCTTGCCTGTATTTACCTATTTCCCAAAGCTGAATGCTCAACCTCTTTTTGGAGCCCTCAGTCTTTCAGAGCTCAGCTCAAATCTTATCTTTTTGATAGATTCATCCTTGTCCATTCATCCATCTCAACATTCTAAACCCTTCATTTGCCATTGTATTGAATTGCAGATTATCTTGTTTTCTCAATTAATTGAAAAGGGTTCTGAAGGCAGAGACTGAAGCAGTTCTTTATAAATTACAGCCACTTTATTACTGATTTTAGTAGAAACCTCTAGTTTTATGTAAATTGGTTTTCTTCCTCTGCATTCGTACCTCCATTGTTGTGTCATTTTTCTCATTAAAAAGTTCCTTTTGATGGTAGAATACTCCCATGTTTAAGGACAAATTTAAATATGCGACATTTTTTTCTGATCATTTAGCCCTTAGTAATATTTTTCTTTATTTTATTTCAACTAAATCTGCATTTGTGAGACACCTGACACTATATCTGGCATTGGAAGAGCTAGAAAGGTAAAATTAATCCCTATCATTAGAGACAGGCTAAAATCTGAAGGGGACATTCTTAGCAGAGGAAGCAACACGATCAAAGACTTGAAGAGAGCAGTTTGGGTAAAAGCTTAGAACCCAGGATTTTATTTGATCGAGAACTATTTGTCATCTTGCAACAGCTCTGTGATAGTGTGCAACTGTATAATACAAAATCGTGCTTAATTTCCCATTTATTGATTACTCACCTTATGTTTTCTTTTCCCAGTGACACTGTACTTTTCATTATGGGAAAAAGTCTTGATGACTGGGGAAATCTAGGATTTCACAGCAGAAAACAAGACTGATCAAGACCTTTGAGTAGTGCCACGTGAAGATCAAACCATGTATGTTCTCTTTGGGGACTAGCTCGACATTTATTCTTACTAAATTAGATCCTTTAACCCACTGTTGCTAAATTTCCTTCCTGAGGGGGAACATGAACTGCATTTACTCCTCTTCCCAAGGTTCCAACAAGAAACTGAGACAGGAATCTATCAAAGTTCACTCTGATGGAACTATGCATTTATTGAGCTTTCTTACAGAGCCCAAATGATGGGTTACTTAGATGGATGCAGACATTCCTTCCCCACTGACCACAACTACAAAGCTTACAAAGCCTTACCAAGCAAGGCTTCCCAAAGCTACATGATGAAGCACCCCTTCCTTCCAGGCTTCCTTGACCTCTATATGCTCTAGCCCTTGTCCCCCAAGCCACTTGAAGCATTGGCAGATGGTAGGGTGCAATGGGATACTCACCTGAGAATCCAATGCCCTATCGTCCTATTCCAACCTCTGTGAGGACAGAGAGAGAGAGAGAGAGAGAGAGAGAGAGAGACAGAGAGACAGAGAGACAGAGAGACACACAGAGAGAGATACGGGGGGCAGAGGGGCAGACACACACACACACACACACAGAGAGAGAGAGAGAGAGAGAGAGAGAGAGAGAGAGAGAGAGAGAGAGAGAGAGAGAGAGAGAGAGAGAGAAAGAGAGAGAAGGGGGGATAATAAATTGGCAACCAGTCCATCTGGGATGATCTTTTGCAAGAAGGTGCAGCTGTATTCCCAAAGATGGTTGTTTTCTTGGCTCATAGGAAAGGACAGTCGCTCAGGACATACATTGCTCCAGTAATTAGCAAGTCTCTGGGTTTCCAGGTTCTTGTGCTTTAACAAAACCCCAGCTCAGGGTCAAGTTTTCTGTTTTGTTTCATCAATTCTACAGGATTGGAGAAAATTCCAAATTAGTGCCACTGCAAATTCAGTTTCTAGTTCTTTTTCCCTTTGTATCCCACCCCCTGCTCTCCTTGTCTCCTCCTTATCTTTCTGCCTCCCTTCCTTGGTTAGTTCAATTTTCTGTTCTCAGCAGCAATTCCATGCTTTCATTTTGTCCATAAACCTCCTGCCGTGATTATATTCACTTTACTTTCAACTGTTAAACTTAATTCCTACTGCATTTAAAAATATCAAGATTGACATTGATATCACCCACAAATCCATTCCTTTTCTTGTTAACTATTCTACAGATTCAACCCACATCTTCGTGTCCGCAGTTCTCAGTAGAGGAAGTATGTTCTTCATTTCTAGACCAGTTCTTTCACTTAGACTTTAGATTCTTTTCCATCTTACCTTTTCTTAGTCCTTTCTCTTAGTCAGTTTCTTTCATATCTTTTTTGTTTTGTTTTAAGACAATCTCATTTTGAAACCCAGCTGACTTCCAACTTTCAGTCTTCCTGCCTCAGCCTCCCAAATTCTAGGATAATAGATGTGTGCCAGAATGCTCATCTTCTCTTGTATCTTTGATCTCTCTCAAATGTCTTTATCTCGCATACAATCATGCTTACATAGTGTGTGTGTGTGTGTGTGTGTGTGTGTGTGTGTGTATGAACTTATTTGACCCAGCATCTTTTAAAAGCTAACTTGTTTCCTTTTTCCCTTACCATTCAAACTTCAGGAAGTAATGAAGTAAACTTGCTGTCTTGGCATTTTAGCCACTCATTGATTCTTCATTTTCTTTTACTTTGTTTTTTATATTTTCTTTACTACTGAGTCTCTTCTTACTAGGGTCACCCGTGATCTCCATATTACAAAATTTACCAGGTCCTTTTGGTTTTAATATTTTTAATGAAAAAAAATTCATACAATGTATTCAGGTCATGCATTTCCCTTACCTCAACTCCTCCCAGATCCTCTTCACCTCCTGCACCCAATCAATTCCATACCTTTTCATTCTCTCTTTAATATCAACCAGGGAATCTGCATGGGACTGACCGAGGTACTCTGCATATGTGTGACAGTTTTGTAGTGTGGGAATCCTAACAGTGGGACCAGGTGCTGTCCCTAATACTGCCTGAGTCTTTGAAGCCTATTCCTTCTACTAGAATGCCTTGCTCAGCCTAAATACAAGGGGAGGTACTTAGTCTTACTACAACTTGGTATGCCATGTTCTGTTGATACTCATGGGAGACCTGCCCTTTCCTGAACAGAAATGGAGGAGGAGGGGGTTGAAAGAGGCAAAGGGGAGGTGAGGGATTGGGAGGAGAGGAAGGAGGGGTAACAATGAGAGAGAGAGAGAGAGAGAGAGAGAGAGAGAGAGAGAGAGAGAGAGAGAGAGAGAAACAGTTGAACATACCCGTAAGGACATAAGGAATTTACCTTTGGTCATGGGGATTGTGTTTATGGTTTGCTGCTGTTACTAAGGCCCTAGAAACAGTTTTTATTCCTATCCCTGACTGAAAACACCCAAAAAACAAAAGTCTACAAGCCTTTGAAAGTAAACCTGAGAATAGAAAAATGCCCTAAAATATTGTTTCTTTCCCAAATACTCCTTGGATTGAGCTTCTCCAGTCAGGAAAGTGTTTACACTATGGCAACTTTATTGACTTAGGTACCAGGTTTGCCCTCTTTCTAGGAGCAGAGAAGGGAGGGAAAACTGCAGACCGGATGTAAAATAACTAAATTTATTTTATTTTTTTCTGTATTTCACATTTTATTTTATTTATTTTTAATTTTATTATTATTATTATTATTATTAAAAATTTCCACCTCCTCCCCACCTCCCATTTCCCTCCCCCATCCCCCCACTTCCCCTCCCCCTCCTTCTCCAGTCCAAAGAGCAGTCAGGGTTCCCTGCCCTGTGTGAAGTCCAAGGTCCTCCCACCTCCATCCAGGTATAGGAAGGTGAGCATCCAAACAGACTAGGCTCCCACAAAGCCATTACATGCAGTAGGAGCAAAACCCAGTGCCTTTGTTTTGGCTTCTCAGTCAGCACTCATTGTCTGCCACGTTCAGAGAGTCCGGTTTGATCACTTGCTCCATCAGTCCAAGTTCAGCTGGCCTTGGTGAGCTCCCATTAGATCAGCCCCACCGTCTCAGTGGGTGGGTGCACCCCTCGTGGTCCTGACTTCCTTGCTCATGTTCTCCCTCCATCTGCTCCTCATTTGGACCTTGGGAGCTCAGTCCAGTGCTCCAGTGTGGGTCTCTGTTTCTATCTCCATCCATCGCCAGATGAAGGTTCTATGGTGATATGCAAGATATTCATCAGTATGGCAACAGGATAGGGCCATTTCAGGCTCCCTCTCCTCAGCTGCCCAAAGAACTAGCTAGGAACATAGCAACATTATTTGTAATAGCCAGAACCTGGAAACAACCTAGATGCCCCTCAATGGAAGAATGGATACAGAAAGTGTGGAATATATATGCATTAGAGTACTACTCAGCAGTAAAAAATAATGATATCTTGAATTTTGCATGCAAATGGATGGAAATAGAAAACAGTATCCTGAGTGAGGTAACCCAGATCCAAAAAGATGAATATAGTATGTACTCACTCATAAGTGGATTCTAGCCATAAGTAAAGGACATTGAGCCTATAATTTGTGATCCTAGAGAAGCTAAATAAGAAGGTGAATCCAAAGAAAAACAAACATATTGTTATCCTCCTGGATATTGGAAGTAGACAAGATTGCCAGGCAAAATTAGGAACTTGGGGGTGGGGGTGGAGTGGGGGTAAGGGGAGATGGGGAGAGAAAAGTGAGGAGGGGAGGATGGGGAGAGTTTGGGGGAATGGGAGGGTTGGGATGTGGAAAGGGTGGATATGGGAGCAGGGAAGTATATATCTTAATTAAGGGAGCCATTTTAGGGTTGGCAAGAGACTTGACTCTAGAGGGGTTCCCAGGTGTCCAAGGAGATGCCCTTAGCTAAATTTATTTTAAAAAGCCCAAAACAAAACAATAAAACATTCAAAGTCTTTCCCTCACCAAATCCCCAAGAAACTCTTTTATGCATACTCACAAAAATACAAATATGGAAACCAAGTATACAAGCAAAAGACTTATTAAGAGAAAATGCCCAAACAAAGCAATTTGTGACAAAAAGTATACAAACATGCCATTGAGTTTGTTTTGTGTTGGCCATCTACTGCTTGGCATGCAGCCTACCTTGAAGTGTGGTTAATATACTCATTGAAACTCCATTGGGAAAACTAATTTTCCTTTGCAAGTGACTGACAATTGCAGATAGCTTCTTTGTTTTGTTTCTGTTATACTAGATATTTTCCAATCATTTATCTTTCATTTAAACTTTTGGTTTGATGTAGTATAGTGGTGATTATTTTACTTCAGTGATTAATGTTTCTTAGTGAGAATTTATTAAGTGTGAGAGTTAAATTATATTTTAAATGTTGAAATTGAGACGTAATTCACACATGGAATTCATCCATTAAAAGCATAACATTTAATGATCTTAGTGTATTTATAGAGCTATATAACTGTCACCATTGCCTGACTCAGGAACATTTTCATCACCCTCAAAAGAAACTCTGTGCTATTGAGAATCACTACCCAACTCTGTATTCCAAATAAATTCTACCATAAATCTACTTTTAACCACTAATCTGCAGCCTCAATTGTTTTACTTATTATGTTTATTTTATATACATGAATAATATGTGTTCTTTTGTGTATGGACTTTTTCAGTTTATATATATATAATATATATATATATTATATATATAATATATATATAATATATATATATATATATATATAAAATATATATATGTGGGAGTGGGAGTGGCGGCGCTGCTTCCCGCCACCCGGCTAGCTTTACCCAAAATAATTACATGGAAACTGTATTCTTTTAAACACTGCTTGGCCCATTAGTTTTAACCTCATATTGGCTAGCTCTTACATATTGATCTAACCCATTTCTAATATTTTGTGTAGCACCATGAGCTGGCTTACCAGGAAAGATCTTAACCTGCATCTGTCTGGAGTGGGAGATTCATGGCGACTGCCTGACTTGGCTTCTTTCTCCCAGCATTCTCTTCTGTCTACTCTACCTACCTAATTTTCTGTCCTATTAAAGGGCCAAGGCAGTTTCTTTATTTAACCAATAAAATCAACACAAAACAGATGACTCCCACATCATTTCCCCTTTTTCTGTTTAAACACAAAAGAAAGGCTTTAACTTTAACATAGTAAAATTACATATAACAAAACAGTTACCAAGCAAGAATTACAATTACAATATTTATATCTATTTTATCCTTTGTCATAACTAAGGAAAACTATAACTAACCATTCTTCAACTCCATCAACGACTCCAGAAGGATATAATATTACCTAAGCAAACAAGAAGTAAGCAACTTCCAAACTCTAGAAATGACAGTGACATCTTGCTGCCTAGATAGTCACCCAAAGTTCCTTTGCACCGTTGGGGCATCCATCTTCGGCCTAGAGGCCCATAGTATCCAGGAGACATTTCCATGAAGCAGGAAATTTCAAAGGCAGTTCAGTCACTATCTGCTGTGTCTGGCAGACTCTTTCATGAATCAGGAACCCCAAAAGATCATCTAACCTTTAGGCAATTTTAGCAGTCCTCTTTCTGCAGGTTCTTTGTGTCTATTTATACAACAGTCCAGGCAAGAGCAATTTCTTGCCCAAATGGCTATCAAACTCCATAAGGAGCCTCTTCGATGTCCATCTTGCTCTTTAAGTAGATTGGTGCTCCCAGCAGCAAATGTGTCTCATTGCCATGAAAAGCCCTAATTTATTAAAACATCTTAAATGCCATGTTCTGTAGTCTTTGAAAGATATGAAGAATGCCTATCTAATTGAAGTATATCTCTATATATCTAGGAAATCTAACCAACATGACTACAAGTTTGATTATTATTAATGATTATCCATTAACAACCTACATTTCCTAACTATACAGTACATTTTAAATGAACTACACAATCACAATACTTTAATTAAGATCAGAAATACATATAACAAAATTGACCTTAAAATCCATACCAATGTAAATTATTCATATCTATATCATATCCCCCTTTAAATTTAAAAGAACATTTACAAACAATATATGGGAACATGGGTGCAGTTTTTTCTCTCCAAACTGCTTCCTGCTGAATGGGGGCGCTGTTATTTAGGTCTTTTATGGTGTAACCTGTCTGCCAGGTTCATCTCAGTTGGCAGTTGAATGAAGTAATTTTCTGAAGGTGTTTACAGCAACCTTTCAGGAGGGCGTGGTCTATTATACCATATTGGAATAGAAGAAATCCATAGAGTCTCATCCTCTGTGAAAACAAAAGTAGACCCTCTCCAAAGCTTCATATCCTTAGATCCAAATTTTGAAATCATAATACCCTTATATCCATTTTGGTTTAGCTTGGCAGCCCATGTAATGAAATGTCTCTCTGTACTTAGCTCCTTCACTGTCAAAAATTTTAAAGAAAGCACAATAATACAAAAATCCAGACTCTCTGTGAATTTTCCATTTTTACGTGGCTTATTTTTCTTTATTTCTCTTAATCTATAACTATCTGTACTCTGTCTCTTTAAAGAATTTACCCGTTTTTTTGAACCATTAACTTTATTCTCTATATTCTTTTTTTTCTCTCTCTCAAGCGTACGTACATTCATTCAACACTGTGATCCATTTATAGGTCTTCTATGTCTGAAATCTGTTCTATTGTGAATCTGTAATTTTTTTACTATTCAGGAGCATTTCTTAAAATGTTAAGCACTTCTTAAAAACTTAAGTTGCACCATGTACAGGTAATGTGGTACCGCCTGTGTCCTGCCCAGTCTAAACCTTAACTGTGCTGTTATTACGGTAATTATGATAGTTCCTGCCTGAGACCAGCATAGTTCAGCATGACGGAGCTGAGCTGCTCCTGCCTCAGAGCCATTTGGTGCCCCTGAGCCACACACAGTTCCAGGCACACAGCAGTCCACATTGCCATCGAGCAAGCCGTAGAGCTTTAGTCCAAATGCTCCATTCAAAAGCTCTGTCTCCCACAGGAGTCAGACAGAGATCGCGATGGCGGCACAGCCCAGAAAACCAGCATTTTAAAACAGCCAGTTTTTTCCTGTTGCTGAGTCAGGACAATTTCTTTGCAGCAAGCAACCCACAAACAGCAAAAAGATGTTTTAAATTCTCTCTCTCTCCTTTTTAAGTCCTCTCAGGTTTTACGTGGAGTTTATTACCACATTGGGTGCCACTCTGTAGTAGTGGGAGCTGCGGGGCTGCTTCCCGCTACCCAGCTAGCTTTACCCGAAATAATTACACGGAAACTGTATTCTTTTAAACACTGCTTGGCCCATTAGTTTTAACCTCTTATTTGCTAGCTCTTACATATTGATCTAACCCATTTGGTGCACTCCTGACACCAGAGTGGCGTGATGGACTAAATCCACTTAAAAACCTGAGATTAAGAATCTCATGCTCTACGGACTGAGTTCCTATTACATATATATACTGTTTTTTTGAGACAGGGTTTCTCTGTAGCTTTTAAAGGTTCTTCCATATTATAGCACGTATCAGAATTCCATTCTTTTGTGGATACATAATATTTCATTATATGCATTTTATTATATGCATTTACCACATTTTTGTTTATCTATTAATTTATTGATGGATATTTGAATTTCTTTCTGATTTGGAGCTATTATGAACAATGCTGCTGTTTAAGTACTATTTTTCTTCTTTTTATTTTGCTTTCTTTTAAATGTAGTGTACTAATCCCCGAGTCTTATGCATGCTATGTTAGGTCTACCACTGAATTGTAGCCCTAGCCTTAAGTAAATGTTTTAAATTCTTTGAGGTATATACTTATCAGTGAAACTCTGGGTCGTATTGTAATTATATGTTTAATTCATTAAAAACGCACTAAACAGCTTTTCATAATTGCTGAACCATTTTATCAGTGGACTATAAGGGCTTTAACTTCCTCTTTTAGTTTCATTTCTATTATTATGATAAAATACCCTAACAAAACAACTTTAAAGTAGAAAGAATGTATTTGGCTTCCAGTTTCAAACTATAGTCTCTCAATGTGTGGAAATCAAAACAGGAGCTATAAGCAGCTAGTCACATCCTCATTTAAGAACAAGAGAGTTAATGCGTTCATGCTTACTGCTCATCTTACTTTCTCCACTCTTACACAGTTCAGGATCCCCTGCCAAGGAAATGATGCCATTCACAAGTGGCTGATTCTTCCCGTTTCAATTAAGGTAATCAAGATAATCCTTCAGAGGCATACCCATATAGGCCAACCTGATGTAGACAATCCCTCATTAAATGTCTCTTCCCAGGTGATTCTAGATCGTGTAAAGCTAACAATTTAAATTAACCAGGATAGTTTTCCACATCTTTGTTAAAATTTGTTATGATATATATTTTGGATTATAACCATCCTACTAGGTGTAAAGTGGCATCTGATTGCTTTGCTTTGCTTTTCTCTAAAGAGTAATGACATCAGACATTTTACCTGTGACTATATATATATTGTTTAGAAAAATTCCTGTTCAAATTCTCTGCTCATTTCTAAATTGTTACATGTTTTTATAATGTTGACTTGTACAAGTTCTTAATATATTCTGGATACTAAACACTTAGGTTTGAAAATGTTTCCCTTGGTTCTTTGCATTGCAAATTTTATTCTTTAAACTTTCTTTTCTTGATTTCATTATCAATGTGTATTATCTTTTCTAATTTTCTGGCTTCCCCCCCTCAAGTTCTCATAGAACTGCTAATAATTTGAATGTTGCTTTTCCTGCAACTGGGTTATGTTGTCTTGGTATTTGATACACTGTCAATATGCATGACCTCTTAATGAACTCATATTTTGACTCTCATCTTTAGATGACTAGCTTTGAGGTCAAGATCTCTTTTCTATGCTCCATGCCGATTGAGCCCCAAGACATTCTCTTTCTTTCTTCCCTTTTGGAATTGTTTCTTTTATTTTTGTGAATATATATTTACACCATTACCTCCTTTCCTTTTCTGCATCCAACCAACACCCTATATAACACTCCTTGATTCTTTCACATCCATGGCCTCTTTTTTCATTAATTGTTGTTACATGCATAGATATGTTTGTATAAATATAAATATATCTAAATATAACCTTCTCAGTCTTTATAGTATTATTTATATGTATGTTTTTTAGGGCTGACCATTTGGTATATATTTTCCCATTAAATCGTTTTTAAACTAGGTGCTGTGTCACACACCTTTAATCTCTGCACTTGGAGAGGCAGAGGCAGGTGGATCTCTGTGAGTTTCAGGCCAGCCTGGTCTACATAGTGAGTTCCAGGGCAGCTGGAGCTATATACAGAGAGCCTTTCTCAAAACAAGTTTTTTCCATACAACGGGTTTTGATCATATTTCCCTCTCCCAACTCCTCCCAGAGCCTCCTTACCTTCCTACCTACCCAACTTCATCTTTTCTCTTTCTTCCTCTCCATCTCTCTCTTTCAAAAACACCACAAAAGTCCCAAAAATGAAAATGAGAACAAACATGTAAATTAATAAGCCAAACAAAGCCAAAACAAAATAAAAACAGCCCATGAGGTTTGTTTTGTGCTGGCCAACTACGCTTGGGCACAGGCCCTGCCCTGGAGTGTAAGGTTGATATACCCAGTGACACTCCATCAGAGAAAACTGATTTTCTCTTTGCCAGCAGTTATCAATTGCAAATAACTTCTTGCTTAGGGGTGGGACTTACATATTGTATGAAAATAATTCAAATAGAATGCTTTATATTGAAATGAAATAATTAAATTAATAAGAATTAAATAAAACTAAAACAAACAAAGAATGTGTCATTCTATTTATGCCTGTGTGTTCTAAAATATCTCAGCCTCTGTACATTGTCCAGTTTTAAGTTTATGTGTTAATTCCTTTCTATTGAAAGAAGCTCCTCTGATGAGGGTGAAGCAAAGCACTGATCCTCTGTGAGATGTATAAAGCTCTTTTCCCATTCTGTAAGTTACCACTTTGCCTGACTAATGGTTTCCTTTGATTTTCAGCTTCATGAAGTTTTATTTATTAATTGTTGGTCTTAGTGCCTGTGCTATTGGTGGAAAACAATTTTATGTGATACTTTTTTCAGTGTTGGGAACTGAACCTAGGGCTTTGTACTTGCTAGGCAAGCACTCTACCACCCAGCTAAATCCTCAGTCCATCCAGGTTAGTTTTATTGGAAGTGCCTTCAGAGTCTAGTAGGAAACTACTTATCATAAATTGTATTCATTTCTTCCCCCACTTTAATTATACTCCTTTTCTGTTCATTTGAGTGAGTAATACCACTAATTTTTTTACTTCTCTAAGCCAGAAATGTGAAAATTGTTTTTAGATTATTTCTTTTTGCACTTCTTTACCTACAGTATAACATCTATCTCTATAGATTCTACCTCTTTAATGTTCCTTAAATATATTTTTTATTTCAATGCCTGACGCTTCAAATGCCATCACCATGTCAGTTTAGCTTGCTTTTTCACCTTAAGTGTCAATCTACTCTTTAAAAAAAAAAAAAGTTCCTTGATTATTCTTAGCCATGTCTGAAACTATAGTGATTTGAATGAGAATGGCCCCGACAGGCTCCTGTGTTTGAATGTTTGGTCCCCAATTGGTAGAACTGTTTGGGGAAGACTAGCAGGTGTGGCCTTGTTGGAAGAGGTAAGTCACTTGGGGTGGGATTTGAGGTTTCAAAAAGGCCAAACCAGGCCCAGTAGCCTGTTCTGCCTCCTGTTTGTGGATTGGGCTGTAAGCTCTCAGCTACAGTTTCAGAGCCATGTCTGCCTGCCTGCTGTCATGCTTACCACCATGATGACCATGGATTCACCCTCTGAAACTCTGAAATTGTAAACACCAACAGACTCTTTCTTCTAAAAGTTGCTTTGGTCATGGTGTCTCCATAGCAGGTGAAAAGTAAGAGAGACATAAGTAGATCCTTTTGATGTGGTCCTATTGAATTCTGTACTTAGTAATGTCTTTGCATTAAACTATAAAAACATGGTAGTCTATGATTGTTATTTAGTTTACCTGCCTTCTCCATGAAGTTATTTCTGTAGTAATCCTTGTTTTATATGAATTCACATTTATAGCATCTGGAGAAAAAATCATAAACACAGTAGTTACCTCAAACTTTTCTATAGCTTCTTTTTGATACATAAGCCTTTTTGAAAGAAATAATGAGAGTAAGATAGTTTTATTTGTCTTGGGCATATGAAAACTCAAGGAAATGTTTTTTATTGCTAATATAGATTTAGGCTTTCATGGCTGTCTGTTTATTGAGAGAATTCTGTTTTTGGTGGGACCTGAAACTCTGTGGACAAAAGAAGAAGAATTATACCTTGTTGGATATGCAGTCAGTCTTTCTCATGCTCCAGTGTTGTGTTGCAAGATTGTGGCCTTTTAATTAGTTGAACAAGAATTGAAAGGGCAGGATAACAGACTTTTAAAACAGCAACATTTTAAGCATTGTCCTGAAAAGCTACATTAAAGTTCATCTGAAAAGAATGTCAATAGGCCATCTTGTCAGGCACTCTACCTTTAAGCAGGCAAATTCTAAAGGCTTAATGACAAATGATCACCAAGGAGCTCATAATAACTCACTGAAATGAATACTCATTGTGAATGGGAAGAAAAGCCCTAAAGAAATGAAAAAAGCCTTTAGGGTGATAGACGTTCTAATTTCCCTGAGTTGATCATTATTCAATATATAAATAATATATTCAATACACATTCATATATATGTTATATTTGTATGTAAATAGATGAAAATCACATTGTTTTTTATAAATGTGAACAAGTTTTATGAGTTAACAAAAAAGAATTTAAAAGACTATACATGAAAGTACAAATATTTGGCCAGGCATTTGGAAGGGTGAAGCAAGAGAATGGCCTAGGCTAACCTGGGAAATATAGTAGTTTCTAGTCTAGTATGAACCATTTAGCAAGATCCTGTCTCAAGAAAACAAAAAGTAGAAAGATTATGTATATCAAGTTGTCTGTGATATTGTGAATGAGAATGGCCACCATAGACTCATATATTTGAATGCTTTGTTCCCAGTTAGTAGAACTATTTGGGAAAGATTAGGAGGTGTGGCCTTGTTGGAAGAGGTGTGCTACTGGAAGTGGGTTTTGAGGTTTCCAAAGCCCTGGCCAGGCACATTGTCTCTCACTCTGCCTGCCTCTGGATCAGGATGTAAAACACTCAGCCACTGCTCTGGTGCCATGCCTGTGTGCTTCCTGCCATGATCAGGGTCTAACCCTTTAAAACTGTAAGCAAACCCCCAATTAAGTGCTTTCTTTTTGGAATACTACTCAGTGGTAAAAAAAAAAATATTGACATTTCACAATTTTCAAGCAAATGGATGGAACTAAAATAAATAATACTGAGTGATGTAACTCAGACCCAGAAAGACAAATACAGTATGTACTCACTCATAAACGGATATTAGACATAAAGTGAAGGATAACAAGCCTACAGTCCACAACCCCAGAGAACCTAGACAAAAAAAGATGACCTTAAGAGACACATATATGGATCCACTTAGGAAGGAGAAAAGGGATAAGACCTCCTGAGTAAATTGGGAGCATGATAGATAGGGGGGAAATATAAGGGGAGAGGGGAGGAAGGAAGAGGAGTGGGAACATGTATATCTCAATAAAAGCAATAAAAAAGACTGATAATGAAGGAGAAAGAAAGAAAGAACGAAAGAAAGAAAAAGAAAGGAAGGAAGGAAGAAAGAAAAAGAAGAAAAAGAAGTTTCCTTGGTCATAGTATCTCTTCACAACAACTGAATAGTAACTAAGCCTTTTCCATGGGTATATACTGATCAAGGTAAAGAGAGATATGTTAGGTAATGACTGAAGTGTAACACCATATATAGAAGTGAAAATTCTGTATAAAGTGGTAATTCTGTGATCAACTTACTGAGATGTGACTAAATTGCTTTTCATAATCATGATCTGGTTAGTTTTAACTGTCACCATACACAACTTAAAACCACCTGGGAAGAGAACCTCAATAAGGGCATGTGGGGATGTCTGTGGATAATTATTCTTGATTGCCTTAATTAATGTGAAAAGACACAGCTCACTATGGGTGACTAAAGTCCCTAGATAAGAGGCCCTGAACTGTATAAGAGCAAAGAAAGCTGTATGAGCATAAGCAAATGAGTGAGCACGCATATATTTATTTTCTTTGCTTGTGGATATCATTTGACTATTTGCTTCAAGCTCCTGCCACTGTGACTTCCTTGCTGTAATGGACTGTGGAATTGTGAGCTAAAATAAGCCATTTCCCTCTAAGTTGCTTGTTGGCAGGATATCTTATCACAGCAACAGAAATGAATCTGTAATGTATTATCTTTATATTCTCACCATTTCTCAAAATGGTATACAAATGATAGTTTCTACCAAATGAATGAACAATAACCTATTCTGAAAGCTATTGTTGAAATTAAATAAAACAGCATAAAAGATCTTTGCCAACAGTTGTTATATCTGCCTTTTAAAAATTATTATACTCATCCTATGTAATTGGAAGTACTAGCTCATTGTAGTTTTAATTTGTATTTCCCTAGAGACAAATGACACTGAGCATCTTTTCATGTTTATTGGCTATTAGTATGTCTTCTTTGGAGACATATATATTCAAGTCATTTGTCCATGTTTGAATTAGGTAGTTTTTGTTACTGTTGAGTTAAAGGAGTTCATCATGTGTTTCAGATAATAACCATCTATCAAATATATCATTTATAAGTATTTTGCCCCATCCTACAGATTGCTTTCTCACTCTGTTCTTAGAATTGTTTGATGCACAAAAATTTAATTTTAATGTAGTCTAATTTACCCATCTCTTTTGTTGCCTGTGCTTTTGACAGCATATAAAGAAATGGTTGCAAAATCTAAATGCAAGTACATTTTCATGTTTTTTTCTAAGAATTTTATAGTTTTATGTCTGTAACATTGTGAGCCATTTATTTATTTATATGTTATTGTATTGTTCCAACCCAGGGTGTTACATATGATAGAGAACTTTCACTAAGCTATAACCTAGTTTATGTTAGTTTTTATATATGGCATAAGGTAAGTGTATACATAAATTCTTTTATGTGTAGGTGTCCAGCTTTCATAATATCACTTGTCTAAAGACTTTTTTTTCTACTGAGTTGTCTTGGTACTCTTATCAAAATCAATTGACTATATACAAGGGCTAATTTCTGGGCTTTCTATTTTGTTCACAGACCTACCTTTAGTCTTTGTTCTGTTACACAGAGCACAACAATCTTTGGGCTGTTCAGCTTTTCTCGTTAAAAATTTCCCAATGATAGAACATTTCTTAAAGGCAGACATTTTTGTTTATTTTGTTTGCTCCCATGTCCCTGGTATAGAAATCAATGATTGATAATACAAATGATAGTGGTTTTTATCGAGTGAACAGTAACCTATTTCTGAATGCTATTGTTGAAATTAAATAAAACATTGTGTGTAAGAAAGGATAGTTATTTAAAATATTCCTATTATAATAATGTAATACCCATGAATGAATAGAATGATAAATATTAAATTGATACTATATTAAATGTTTTTTCTTAAAATACAGGAAACAGGGTTGTATGGATCTAGAGTTACCTGGAATTGAGTGATTTTCAGTTGTGTGGGGGGCGGTACATAAGGATTGGGCACAGACATCTTACTTCCTATTAAATTGGTAAGACTGACTCCCTTGTTTGTAGCATCCTACAAACACTAAGTGAGCACTAATGTTGAGATGCCAAACGAATAAATGAGTTTATGGTGATATAGAAAGGAGGAAGACATTTGCCAGACAGCTTTATGGTTCTGAATGGAGCAACATCTGGGTCACCATGAAGCACAACGTCAGGTCAAACCAAGAGATTAGAGGTATTTCCATAGACATATTTAATCTTTCCTTTCTAATTTTTCTGCAAAGTAGGCATTTCCATTCTATAGACAAGGTAACAGACTCTGAGGAATTAAATAATAATTGGTAAATGGCAGAACCAAGATTAAACCTGGGTTTATCTGGACCTCACAGCCTATAATCTAAAGCAACCTAGATTTTATTTAGTTTCCCTGTTAAATGTCAACTTTACAGGTATGTATAAGAATACCTAAGACAAATTTCAGATTCCTTTAATGTTTTTTTTTTCATTGTTGTTTTTCTGGTATGTAACTAGTCTTTAAAAAAATTAGTTCCCTATACTGCTGATTTAACTAGCAGGCTGAAGTATTCAAAGCTGCTAGCAAAGTTACTTTGAGAAATGTAAAATTTTCTAAGTATTTTTATGTATTTTTTTATAATTTGCAGTAGAACTATAAAATGTAATAACACTTTTGCTATTTCTAGTTTGTTATATTTGGCAAGATATGTGGTAGAGTAGGTGGACAAGTATGATGCGAGTGTGTATGTGTTTGTGTGTGTGTGTACACATATATGACAAGTGTGGAAACATCTGAGTCGGGAAAATGGAAAAGTACATTAAGGATGGTTCACAGTGAAAATCATGTAATTATAGTGCTAAAAGCTATATCTGATTCATTCACTCTACTTCTATGTTCAGCCAGTTATTTTTATAAATTCATGCTGTTATTTGTAAGGTAATAAGAGCAGAAAATGTAGCTAGTTTATCCAAGTTATTACCTTTGTTATAACTTGCCATGGAGAGGTATCTTTCAGAACCACTGATGTCATCTTTATAGAAAAAGGATAGGATGTTGCTTGTATAAATTTGTGTGCATGTATAGTGGTTCAGAAGGAGCTGTGCCAATCGCCCCCTGAGTACATTCTGTGTAATCTGTGAAACAATGAGAGTCCAGATTGTAGAGCTGAACTACATGGTTTTGCATCCTTTTTCAGATATATCGCTGTGACATTGAAAGACTTACTTAAGGGGACAGATGTAGTGTTTGCTTGTTTTGAGACTTGGTCACCAAATAACCTTGAATTTCTGGTCCTCCTGCTCCTGCCTTTAGAGATCTGGGGTTGCAGGTGTGTACCACTACACCCAGCCAGGTTTTGTGTTTATGTGAAAAGTGTGAATAATAACAGGATGTCTGAATTAGGGTGGCTATAAGAATAAAATAATACATGAAAAGCTCTTAGAAAAGTTCCCAGATCATAAAGTTTTCAATAAATGCCAGCTATTTTGTTTGTTATTGTTGATTACTATTATTATCACTATTATTATGTGCTGTGAAATAAGCAAAGAAAATACACAAGCTTTTTACTCTGTATTTTTGCAATGTGAAATATAGCCTTTTCTTTAAGCTTGACAAAAGTTGTAGTCCCTAGCGTAGAGAAATTCTTTAAATCAAATACCTGGAATCATATACAATTGTCACATCTTTATGGAAATTTGACTTCATGACTTTATCAGATTTGTGTTGATACAAGAAAAAAGTTCTTTTTGGTGGGGCAATGTAATGTCATCATCATCATTTATGCCCTAGCAATGCTAAGCATGCATGGGCAGCCCATTTATGGATGTTCTCCAGTTGTTCCCATCCTGGGCAGTCCTAGATGCTTGTTCCACAGGTTTCACAGTCTTCCTTTAGGTCGTCTATCCAGCGTTTTGGGGGCCTTCCTCTTCACCTTACACCAAGCACTCCTCCAAGCCGTGCTATCTTCAGGTATCTGTCATCATTCATTCTTACAACATGGCTGAAGTATTCCAAGCACTTTTGCCATATCCTGTAGTTTACTTCCTTCTGTAGTTGGAGATGTTTCTTAATGTCATCACTGCACAGCCTATCTCTTCTTGTGATGCCTAGAATCCTCCTGAGACATGCCATCTCAAACACATTCAGCTGCTGTTCTGAGGAGCCTTTCATTGTCCAGGTTTCAGAGCTGTAAACAAGGCAACTCAAGTCTCATATACTTTTAATTTTGCTGTTGTCATTATGTCTTGCTGACCAAACCTTTCCTAGTGCCTGAAATGCAGCTATTGCTAGCCTTATCTGCCTTTCAACATCTGAAATAGTTTCCTCCTTTGAATTCCTTTCTCCTCATCCTCTATGGCTGTTGCTATCACAAATTCCAGGAATATATTAAAGAGTAGTGGTGAGAGGATGCATCCCTGCAATACTGCAATACTCCTATCTTAAACTGATCACTTAGTTCTCCACAGACTTTGACTGATGCAAAAGTATCCTTATAGGCATTTTCTAGTATTCTTATGATTTTCTCTGGGTACTTGTAGAACCTCATTGTTTCCCCAATCCTTTCCTCCAAATGCTATCGAATGCCTTCCTGAAGTCGATGTAACAGACATATTAGTCTTTTTCAAATTCTTTGTATTTTTCTGCCAGTTGCCTCATTTTGTCCTCCTGTTAGCTCTGAACCTGCACTGGGCTTCTACCCTTGATCCTTTGCAGGACAATGGAGGAAAAGATCTTGCTTATATGGCACAACAAACTGATGCCCCTGTAGTTTGAGCAGTCTAGCTTGTTCTTCTTCTTGCATATGGGAATTATGACTGAGTGCTGCCATTTCGTGGAAATCACTTCATATTCCCATATCTCTCTGAAAAGTCTGAGAAGTGCCTCGGCCCTTGAGCCTATTGTAGCTGACTGCAACGTCTGCACTTCATCCACTCCTGGGGCCTTTCTTTCTTTTGTTCTTTTGATAGCTTCTTCTATTTTTAGAGTATGAAGACTGGTTCTACTTATTATATGTTTTAGAGAAAATTGTTGAACACTTCCACTCCAAAATTTGGGTTTCTCTATCTCATACGATACAGGAACTTGAAAAGAAAAAAATGTTTATTTATTCATTTTCTCTCTTCTTTTTTGATCAGGCCTCACTTTATAGATCTAGCTGGTCTAGAACTTGCTATGTTCTTCTGCATTCTGTAATTACTGTATTACTTCTGCATTACTATAATTTCAGTAATGACAAGTGAGCATCACAAAGCCTGGCTTATTTATTTGTTAAGTAAGGTATTTATTGAGTGACTGCTTTGTGTCATGTATTATATATTACATGCTGAATGCTTTATTACAACTAGAAAACAAATAGCATTTCAGATCCTGATGTAATTTATGGTCTCACAATATAGATAACAAATATATAAGAAAATGTATGTTTATATATGAGTGAATTATAGGAAAGAGCCTGATTTAATTAGGATGAATAGAGAAAGACTTACTAAGGGGGGATTGGTATACTGAGAGGTAGGGTAAGAAGGGCATTAAGAGGCTGCAGAGATGCTCTTGTTTAAGCGTACTGACTGCTCTTCCAGGGTACTGGGGTTCAATTTGCAGCATCAATTTCTTTGATTCCAGTTCTGGAAGATTCAACACTCTTCTGACCTCTGAGGGCACCAGACACACGTGGTGCTCAGGCAACACATTGATATACATAAAATAAATATATTTTAAAATAGAAAATGGAATTGAGATGGGAGAATACTGAAAATCCTGTGTGGAAGTCTATGGAAGAACTACCAAAAGAGCACTGTGACTGTGAAGAAGTACGGGGGAAAGCTATGTCATCTGACATTAAAAAGTAGGAGGATCCCTGTGTTCCTGCCTATACTTATCAGTTGACTTTACCTGTTCTAAGAGCAAGTCCTAATACAGCAAAGAGTTGGTGTGTTGAAGGGATAAGATATCAGTGTGAATAGAGATGAATATGAGAAGTGCAAGGTTGGTAGGGGTGAGTTTAGTTTTTGATTTTAGTAAAATGGGAAGCTGAAGATTTCAAGTACAAAAGTAATTAGAAAACTATGTGTTGACAAAAGTTTCTGTCCTGCTTGGTCCCACAGACATTCATTCCTAAAGAAACACACAGAGGTCTACATTAATTATAAACTGGTTGGCCTAGTAGTTCAGGCTTTCTTTTAAAGGAAGGTTTTAACTTTAACATAGTAAATTTACATATAGCAAATTAGGTATCAAGCAAGAATTACAGTTACAATATATCTACTTTATGTTTTATTATAACTAAGGAAATCTATAATTGTAACTATCTATTCTTCAACTTCATCAAAGACTCCAGAAGGATATAATATCACCTAAGTTAACAGGAAGTGCATTGTAAGCAACTTCCAAAACTCTAGAATTGACAGAGACATCTTGCTGCTTGGACAGTCACCCAAAGTTCTTCTGTATCTTGGGGTATCCGATCTTCAGCCCACAGGCCCATAGTATCTGGCAGACTTTTCCATGAAGCAGGAAATTTGAAGATCTGTTCTGCCTTGTAATGGCAAGTTACTTTCTTCTTACGATTTAGTCAAGCCATTTCTAATATAAGACTTAGACTTCTTAGGATAGAATGATTATTGAAACATATAGCATATGTTCCTTGCTTTTTATTGTTTATTCTGGTTGTAATTCTAATTTTTTATACTTGATATTTGTTCTTCTTATATATAGTTTTGTATTAGCTTTAGAACTTTTATTTAAACATAAGGGGGGGGGTGCTATGCTATAGTAATTCCTTCAACCAGTAGCCTTTAAGATAGCAACCCACTGGACCATGGCCTCATATACTATAAGTGCCTGATGTAAAGCATATGCTTACTCTCTCTCCTGGCTTCTGGATTCCATTCCTGGTTCCCGTTCATGCAGAGGACTGTGATCTGTGAGTCTACCCCTAAATAAATAACCTTTTATTATGCACAATTCTGATCTAATGTGGGATTATTTTGCAACTTCCATCTTTAATATGGACTTTTTAAAAATAAAAAGTTATATTAATCCAACTGTTGTGTGCAGAAGGAAAAATAAAGAAGAAAAGAAGCCAGACACATGCCTTTAACCCCAGCACTTGGGAGGCAGAGGCAGCGGCAGGGGCAGGTAGATCTCTGAGAGTTTAAAGTTTAACCTGGTCTACACAACTAGTTCCAGGTCAGCCAGGGCTTCAAAGTGAGACCCTGTCCCAAACAAACAAACAGACAAGCAAATAAGAGAATGCAGAAGATCAACACAAGGCTATTTTTTCCAAGAAAAAAATCATGTTAGCCGTGTGTGTGTATACATGTAACAAGATACTTATTTTGGACACAGAAATTTAAAACTTTGGCAACCAGGAATTTAATCTTATTTATACTCTAATGGGGAACAGATTTGGAGACTTGGTGGGATGTGGAGATAAAATAGGGTGGTGCTTGCTGTAACCTAGCACTCAGGAAGCTGAGGCGGGAGAATCAAGAGTTCACAGATAGCTTGTACCCCAGTCAGTGAAGCCCTGAATTTAAAATAAGGACTGATAGTATAACTCAATGATAGAGCACATGCCTAACAAGCTTCAGGCCCTTGGTTTTATCTCTAACACCCTTGCCTCCACACACACACACACACACTCACAAAGGTAAAAACAAGTAAAGGAGGTGGGTGTCATTGCTTGATAGTGACTTAGAAAACAATCTTATTTTCTTTCTTTTTTTGGAATCAGCCTTGCTATGTACTCCAGATGATTTGAACTTACTGCTTAGCCCTAGCTGGCCTTTATCGTCCTTCAGTTCTTCTCCCTTCACCTCCTGAACACTAGGATTTCAGCTGTATGGTACATCCCTGGCTTGGAAGGCATTAATCTTGATAAGAGCAGTTTCAATGGCACTGTAGGGTGAAAGCAGTTTAGATGGAGGAACTAACATGTGTTTGTAAGTTTCTGAGAATATGGAGAAGGAATCAATGATCTAGTAGAGAGATAGTGTGCTTGTTAGTTTTATGTCAGTTTGACATAAGCTAGAGTCATTGAAAAGGAGGGGAACTCAGCTGAGAAAATGCCTCTATAAGACCAGGCTGTAGTTGTTGGAGGCCCATAACTTTAATCCCAGAGGCAGGCAGGTCTCTGAGTTTGAGGCCAAACTAATCGATGACCAAGTTCCAGGACAGTTGAAAAACAAACAAACAAACAAAAACCAACAACAAAAAGATCAGGCTGTCTCAATGAGGTAAGGATCATCAGAGTAGAGGAAAGAAGAAAAAAAAAACAGATAATTGTCTTGTAGAATACTAGTAGAAAAAAGTCAATTTCAAACAGACAGCATTTAATAATACTTGTTTGTAGTCTGTGATCATGAATTTACATATAGCCTGTCAGCAAGATTATCAGCAAGATTATATGATTTCTGCTGAAAGGTGGTGACACATGCCTTTAATTCAAGCACTTTGGAGTAAGAGGTAGGCAGATCTCTGTGATTTCAAGGCCAGTCTGGTCTACAGAGATAATGCCAGGTCAGACTCCAAAGCTATACAGGGAAATGCTGTCTCAAAAAACAAAAAACAAAAAAAACAAAAAAGATTATATGATTTCTTATAACACCATTAGGTTGTTTAGGATTAAATTCAGGGCAGGAAAATCTCTGAATTTATCCAGAGGTGAGATGAAAAAGTTGGGGACGTGCTTATAAGGATAGTCCAGTGACTATGCTGTATAAGGAGGGAGGAAGTAGAAAGATACTGAGAAAGTGGTAGGTTCAATATATTGGGCATCTCAATGAGGTTCTTTCATTGGCATATTAGACAAACAGCTGGAGAGGCCAAAATTATAGTAGCAACAAAATTTTAATATTAATATTTAATAAAATAAAATAGATACAGAAGTATACATATAAAGGATAGAATTTCAGACTAGCAAATCTAGAAATTTTAATATATAATATCAGATTGAATGAGTAACAAAAGAAGAAGGATAATTAGGCTTAATAAAGACATAGTTTTTTGAGAAACCAGAGAACAGCTTATACGTTTTTCAGTGTCTTGTATATTATTAGTCCATCCTTTGAATCTCACTAGGTTTAGTAGGCTTCAATCTTACATACTCCCAACAAAAAGTAGTAGCCTTACTGTTAGATCACCATTCTTGACCATCTTGTTTTTGACATTTTGTTTCTGGCCTTCATGGAAATAGTACTCCAGAGCATAATTTTAGGATCATCTGCTTACATCTTCCAACTGTCCTGTCACAGCTACTGTGAGTCCACAAATCTAAGAAATAATATGGACTATATCCTCAAACTAGGAGCCAAAATAAACCTTCTTTCCTTAAATATCCAAATGATCTAAATAATGAAAATGTCTTCAGATATATGCCCCCTCCAAACTGAAATAAATTCAGATGCATGGGGTAGAGTAATGTTATCAAAAATCCTTCACATTTCTCAAAAAGCAACAGGACAGTGAGGCAGCTGGAACAGTTCTCCCATGGTCAGGAAGCAGAGAGAGATGAAGGCTGCTACTCAGCTCATCTTTACCTTTTTATTCAGTCCTATACTTCAGCTCATGTGATGGTATCGCACACAGGTTAAGATGGGCCCCTCCCACCTTGAAAAACTGAATCTAGAAACTCCCTCAGACATGACCAGAAGGTTCCTTCCATGGTGATTCCAGATTCTGTCAGCATGGATGTGCATTTGTATATTCAAGGCTCTGAGAGGCTCTACGGCACTGGAAGCCCTTTGGCTGGATGTCATCTTGTGTTTCCCCAGTAGTCTTGCTTTTGTCTCATTCCATACTATGGGTTTCCATTCTTTCCAGAGAAGGCACTTTGAGGAATTTTGGTTTCCCAAGACTATGCGTTTTTCTTTTTAAAACAGTTTTTTTTTGAGATTATAATATCATTACAACATTTCCCCTTCTCTTTCCTTCCGACAAACCTTTCCATGTACCACCCTGTCCTGCACCTTGCTCTTGTTCAAATTCATGACCTTTTTAAAAATTGTTTACACATGTGCATGCGCGCGCGCACGCGCGCACACGCACACACACACACACACACACACACATACACACACCAAAATGTTGAAATAGGAGCAGCGGGGCTGTGTCCCACCACCCAGCCGCCCGCACGGCTAGCTTTATACCCGAAATAATTACACGGAAACTGTATTCTTTTAAACACTGCCTGGCCCATTAGTTCCAGCCTCTTAATGGCTAGCTCTTACATATTGACCTAACCCATTTCTAATAATCTGTGTAGCCCATGAGGTGGCTTACCAGGGAAGGTCTTAACTTGTGGCTGTGTCGGGAGTGAGAATCATGGCGACTCTCTGACTCAGCTTCTTTCTCCCAGCATTCTGTTCTGTTTACTCCGCCTATCTAAATTCTACCCTATCAGAGGGCCAAGCAGTTTTCTTTATTACTTAACCAATGAAAGCAACAGATAAGATACAACACCCACCTCCATCACCAAAATATATAAATACAATCTGCTCACCCTGTATAATATTGCTCATATGTATGTTTTCAAGACTGACCATTTGGTATTGGATAAGTAGTTGATATGCTGTTCCCTGTGGAAGACTATATAGCTATACACATTTCTTAGTTGTCTATAGTTCTTTGTGTAGGAGTGAGGCTCCTGAGCGTTGCCCTGCATTTATAGTAGCATGTCTATTATTGTTGTCCTTGTTCAGCTCATGTTTAGGCTGTCATGGTTTTGAGACTTTGGGTGTAGCTTCTGATATAACCAGGAGACAAAATATCATAGCAAATTCTTTGTTCCTCTGGCTTTTATAATCTTTCTTTCCCCTCTTTTACAATGATCCCCAAGCCTTAGATGAGGGAATTGTAGAGTGTTGTAGGGTTAGTAGAGTATTGGTTGTAGATTCTTTTCCAAGATCCATGTCTTTGTTAGCCTGGGGTAGTTGTCTAGGTTTCCAATATACAACATGTTTTTTTCCTCAGATTATTTGAATCCACAATATTTAAGTTATGCTGCAAAATCTTAGGGACTGAGGATCAGACAGATCTCAGTAAAATAACTCTCCCCTTGACTCATGATTCATGTCTACATTATAGATCCTGAAAATGAATGCCATTCTTCTCAGCCTCATGAGCACTTAGCTGATAATCTACCTTATTATCTATTGATGTCCTGTACATCGTCAAACATTTTGGCAATTCAGACAAAATTCCCTGGCAAATGGTGGTCTATGGGAATTAGAGGGTTAGACAAGGGAATTTTGCCTTGTTTGTGCATCTCAGGAATCTCTCCATTACTTGAAGGAGCCTAGATCTATGTCTGACCTCTCAAATCTCACCTGTGTGTTACTCTGCACAGCAAAGATTCAAATGCTATTTACCTGTGTACCACAGTTAAGATATGGAATGTCTCCAAAAGATAATGTGTTATGAACTTAATCCTCAAATCAGCACTATTGGGAGATGATAAAACCTTTAAGAAGCCACTTAGTCAAGAAAAAAGGGGGGCATTAGTAGCACATGCCTTTAAGCCCAGCACTAGGGAGGCAGAGGCAGGTATAGCTCTGTGAGTAAGATCAGCCTGGTCTACAAGAGCTACTTCCAGGACATCTAGGACTGTTACAAAGAGAAACCCTGTCTCAAAAAAAAAAAAAAAAAAGAGGTCACTTAGTGGAATGAAGTATGAAGTTATGGCATTGAATAGTCCTTGAATAGTCTATTGTTATCCCTGACCCTTCTTTGCTTTCCCACCTCCATGAAGTGAGCATCTTCTTCTGTTGCTAAAGGAAGCTGCCTAGGTGCTTCAAGCTCCTGTTGCTACGACTCCCTGCCAGGATGAACTATTACCTGGAATTATGAACCAAAGAAACCTTTTCTCCCTTAAATTTCTTTTGTTAGGGTATTTTACCACATCAGCAGGAAAAGAAACTAAAACATGATTTAACCACCTTGTGTCTTGTGAAATTGCTAATTTGAATAACCCCCATTCTTCTTCTTTTTGGGTCAATTTAGGGTACTTCTTTCCCTCCTTCCTTCCTCCATTTTTCTATTTTCCCTTTGAAGTGTGATCTCTCCTCTAGGCTTGGCTATAACTTGCTGTTTCACTGAGGAGGACCTTTAACTTTGGATGCTCTTGTCTCTACTTCCACATCTGATTTATGTAGTGCTGGGTATCAAACATAAGACCTCATGGATGCTAGGCATGGCACTCTACCAACTGAACTATATCTGTATTCTTCTTTAGAAAAAAATAATTCTATTGGCTCTTCAGTTTACTCCAGCACCTAATATACCTGCCTGTAGTTGAGAAATTCTTACTAATTAATCTGCAGAGAGACACCTATGCTCTCATCCCTAATCATGGAAAAGGAGGATCTTCACATGTGCCATGTTCATTCACAGCAGCATTATGTGAGCATTTTGTTTGTTCTCTGATTCTTTTAATTCTTTTTGAGTACAAAGAAACTGACTTTCCATTTACATCTATAATACCACAAAAGGTAACCTCTTTGGACTGGAGATTTAACAATTGCTTTTAATTTTTACTTCAAAATTTCTGATCTGCAATTTGTTTATCACAAAATTACCATTTTTATTATAACTTAAACTGTTTCCACTTAATCAATGTGCCTTGTTTTTAATATCTTTTCTTGTATTAAATTAATGTTTTTGGAACAAATAGAAAATATTGAATTTTATTTTCTAAAAGTATTTATTATTTTCTAGAAGGTTCTTTTTTCTTGGATACAGTAGATTTTGAGTGAGTTGATTATAAAATTCAATTTATGCTACCTTTTTTTGAGACAGGTTTCTTTTTGTAGCTTTGGAGCCTGTCCTGGAACTTGCTCTGTAGACCACGCTGGCCTCAAACTCACAGAGATCTGCCTGCCACTGCCTCCCGAGTGCTGGGATTAAAGGTGTTAGCAATTTTTAATGCCTTCTATGAAGAAATGTTTCCTCAGGTTCTTTACTCATTTTAAATCAGGCTATTTGTTTGTCTACTATTGGCTTATTTGTATTTTAATACATTTTGAATATTAATCTTTATTAGAATACATTTTATACTTTTTGTCCTAATATTAAGACTACCACTTCTTTTTATTGGAGGTAATAAGGTCACCACACAATGATGACTTTGGACCCTGTAATGGTAGAAGATGACAATGGTACAGGCTCTGTGAATTTGAGTGCAACAGCAGTAAGGACCCAAAAATGACAAAATGCCACTGTGGCTTGGTGACATAGCAATGACTATCCCTCTGATAGTGGGGTACCTTAGCAATTCAACTGGAAGGCCAGTCCAAATGCTGATACAGAAGATGCCATATCATGGCTGTTTGGCCAGGAATGTCAATCCCGGTGGAATGACACAGTTGAACTAAACTGGTATGAAACAATATTTGCTTGACCCTAGAAAAAAATGAGTATGCAGGTTAGCAGTACCTCCAGATCCCTAGGGTATAGGATACCACATTGATGCTGCAGCTAGTCCATTTGCCAATAACTCAGAGTCTTTGGGGTCCTGTGGCACCTGGATTAGGAGAGGAACTAGGATCAATTGCTCTGATGTGCAGGAGGCCTGAGGTATCTCTTGGGGGTGGAGTCTTGCCTTGACAGAGGATTCAAATCTCAAAATGCACAGAATGTTTGAGGTACTTGGAGGATGGAGTCAAGCTGCAACTTGACCATAAGTGGATCATGCACTTGTTGAATGGAATGAAGGAAATGGAAGGGATTCATGGTATTTTGGCCCTAGGCATTAGGGAATAGCAGCAGCTTGACTGGGGATGGCTATCAGATGGGTGTATTTCAGTTATGGCAATGCCTCTTGTTGAGAAGGCCTTGTGGGTACTTTCCTGCAGAACATGTGGTCCCAAGATGGTACTAAGTACAGTAGCAGCATGGGCTATGAGAAGTAGGGTATAATGTTCTTTACTTTTTCTGAGGGTAGCTTAGTATAAACACTGGGTAGTTACCTGATATGGATTCAGAGGCCATTCTTCTAAATGACTCTAGTTTGATTTCCAGCACCCACCCAACACTTTTTAGCTCCAGTTCCAGGGGAACTGACACCTACTTTTGGCCCCTGTGGGTATCAGATACATGAGTGGTACACAAACATATAGTAGGCAAAATACACATGCATATAAAGATATGTGTGTTTGCAAAGCATGTATGAATACCTGAGTCTGATTCCTGACACATATATGCACAAGAAAAAATGATGAAACAAATTAAAAATACTCTGCTTTTTCCTAATAGACTAAAATCCATATCTTGGTAAAGGCAAAAATCTTACATAATTTTTATTCTCCTCTATAATTCCTAACATAATTAAGTAACATTATAAATAAAATTTTCTAAGCAGTGGATAAATAGCACTCTTTTCTATTGTAAAGATAAGCAGAAGATGGTATACAGCATGTTAACTTCTGAGAGAATCAACCTCTGGACAGCTTTCATTCAAAAGTCTTAATCATGTGAACCTAAATTTTGTTATCATAGTATTTTAAGCTAGTGGTCACTTAGATAATGCTATACATCTACTACCCCTTTTAGGTGAGGAAACTGAGGCTTTGTTTAAGGTTATCATGCCAGGTTATTTTCTTTACGTTTTTCCTTCCCTTTATCCATTTATTATATATTTCATCATCTGAGTTCCAAGAAACTAATAGTGTATTTACTCTATTACTTAAGAGCCAAGGTCATTATCTGAAAAGAGTGGTGCTGAGAATGGGAGTACTTTAAATTTTTGAGGAACATGTGAAAATTTGAAAATTGTGGCAGAAAATGAAAAGAAAACACAGCAAAACTGATGAATCTCAGAATTCAGCTGCAAGTAGTAACTTAATATTATGTACTAAAATAAATCTGCCCGGTTTATAGCTTTGCCCCATAAGTGACTTCTAGATTTAGGATCAGAGAATGTAGATGGAAGGAATGATTAGTGGTCAGAATTTAACTAGATGCGTTAAATTGTCATCATCAAAATCATCAACAGCAACATCATTGTAAGGAAGGAAGCTAGATTATGATTTCAGCAAGGACATAATAGCAGTGATGTACTGTGAAACTTAAGCCAGCTAAAGAAGGTAGTGAAGAAAATTATAAATAGGCAAAGTAGAGGAAAGATCAGTAAACTAGTCTTGATGAACTGAAAGAATGGCTGTTGATAGTGAAAGTAGTAGGAGCAACCTATTGTGCTTGTGTTAGTGACTTTGGAGAAGGAGTGGTAAATGGTAATCATTGGTAACTTCCAGTTGTATGAAGAATGAGTGACTGATATGGCATGAAAGAAAGTCATTGGGGATGAGGAATTTAAAGACTCAGAGTTCACCATACGAGATATGTTGTGCCAAACTTTGATTAAGTTTTCTTCCCTTTCATTCCTTCATTTTTTCTTTCTTTTTAAATTTTAATTTAACTTAATGCGTATGGGTGATTTGCTTGCTTGTATGTCTGTGCATCATATGAGTGCCTGGTGCTCTCAGAGGCCAGAAGAAAGTTCAAATCCCCTGGAACTGAAGTTATAGATAGTTGGGAACCATTGTGTGTGACCTGGGAGTTAGATCTATGTCCTCTAAACAAAGCAGCCAATGCTCTTAACCACTGAGATATCTCTCTAGCACCAAGGATGGGTGCAGTAAGAAAGATGTATGAATTTTCAGTCCCTTCCTGTCTGCTATTCCCTTTGTCTTCAGACATTATCAGGGTTCCTCTTCTGAAAACTGTTTCCTCTGTTTAGGAAGGAAACTTAGTGGGAAATCCAACATTTGACCCAACTTTAAGTTTTCTTTAAACTGCCCTCTCAAATCTCTTATTCTTTTCATTGTTATAAATATTTATTTACTGGAAATAAATACTTTTCATCAAGCAATATTACATGGAAGAAGAGCAATAATTCTACAATTATAGTATACAACTTTTGTTATTTAAGAGTATACATACATACATATTATTTGCCCTTATGATTTGAATCATAAACAATATTATGAGGAAACAAAGGCTTGTATCATATATGTTACACACACATATAGTGTATACATATATGTGTGTAATACATACATGTACTTACATACAAATATCAGTGCTGGGGTGGAACTCAGGTTTGTGTGTGTAGGCAATCACTCTACCATTGAGCTACATTCCTAGTCCTAAAACATTTTAAGTTTGCATTTTGAATGTTTTTTAGTTAACATACCAGACATTTTCTGTTTTCTTCATATTCTTTAAAATGTTCAGATATTTAACTTTTTATATATTTTAAATTTAACTTTTTATATATGATGTTTTCTCATGGGCTGATCTTTCATGCAGTTTACAATTTCTGCTGTTCCTGACAACAATGTATTATATATCATCCTTTGTTCATGTTTTTTATTCTTAATTCTTTTATGTTTGTTTTTTGAGAAAGGGTTTCTCTCTGTTCTTTAAAAATACTTTTGCATGTGTCTCTATGTGTGTGCATGGACCTTTGTATGTACATTGTGTGTGTGTGTGTGTGTGTGTGTGTGTGTGTGTGTGTAAAGGCCTGAATTGATGTCTGAAGTCTTCTTTGATCACTCTCTACATTATTCATTGAGGCAAGGTCTCGGTTCAACACAGAACTCACCCATATGCCTAATTTAATAAGTCAACTAGCTTAGCTCAAGGATCCTCTCTCTCCTTTCTGAGCACTATATTTATAGGCAGGTCATCATGCTCACTCAGCATTTACATGGCTTCTTAAGATACACCCTCTTGTCGTCAAGCTTGAAGGCAAATGTTTTATCTACTGAGCCATGTTTCTAGCTCCCTTATTCTTTAGGTGAGTCTTTTAAAAAGATAAATTCCTAGAAGTGGGATTAGCTGGTCAAAGGTTATAAGCATTTTCATTCTGATGAGCTTATTGAAAGAACTGAATGTATACCCTTTGCCTTCATGACCTGACACTTTCCTTATGTAACTTGGAATTTGACTACAGTGAAGCATCTCTCAAAGGTTACAAACATGACTTTCTGTTTGGCAAATTAAACTGCTCATTTTGAATTTTAAGAATTCTGAAAACTTATTTTAATGTGTAGTACTTACTTCTTTACTGTCACCTTTTTGAAATTCTCCTGTTTTGACTCATGACATGACATTTAGTTCTCTTTCTACCTCCCTAATACTATTCTTTAGATGCCTGAAATATAGCCTTTCTCAGTCCATCCCTAACTATAAATAACCTACAAACTGCTTTCTCTAGCCCTGACTTTCTTTTTTAATTGAAAATACAAATATTTTTATACAGTATATTCTGATCATGGTTCCCCGCTTATTTTCTGCCTTCCTATTTCCCTTCCCTTTACACTCCAATTCCTTGCCTTCTTTCTCGCTCTCTTAGGAACACAAATAGTCAAATAAAAAAGTTGAACAAGGACAAAACAAGAAAAAATAACAAAAGAAGAAAACAGAAAGAAACTAAGAAAGAACACGAGAAGCACACACACACACACACACACACACACACACACACAAACCCTTAAAAACTCAAAATTGGAAACCAACATATAGAAGTAAAAGACTAGTCAGGTAGGTGGTTTATAATAAGCCCAAACAAAGTAATATGATATTTAAAAAATTCCAAAATTACCTTGCATTAATTTTGTGCTGGTCATCTACTGCTGGACATGGGGCCTTCCCCATAAGTGGGGTTTGTATACCTAGTGATGCTCCATTGGAAAAACTAATTTTTCCTTTATGAGTGGCTGTTTATTTTGTGGATAGTGTCTTGATTAAGAATGGGAACTCCAGTATACTTCCCATCTCAACACTTGGACTCTGTCTGGTTTGGAACTGTGCAGGCCCTGTGCATGCTGACAAGTCTCTGTGAGTTCATATGTGCATCTGACTTCTTTCTCAAGCTCAAGACTTCCATTGCTCATTCTTGTATCATGTAGTCATTATGTCTAAAAATGAATTCATTTCCATTCTTCCCCATACTGTTTTTCTGATAATACCATTGCCATTTCTAGAATTTGAAGACTGTGGACATGTGTGATCATTTTGCCTTATTCCATCTGTTCTACTGGTTGTTGTATTACATGAATTCTTTGACCTGTGGGTTTTTAATTTTTTACATTTTTATTTGTATAATTCTTTCATCCAACAAATATTTTTAGAGTATTACCATGTGCTAGGACCAATGGTATAGCAGAAGCACAAAAACAAAAAAAAATCCTGGAAAATTAGAGATGATATTCTAATGAGGAAAGATATGCAAGAATTAAAGTAAGGCATGCAGAATGTCAGATAAGATATATATTGAAGAATTAGGGAAAATAAAATCAGGGTATACATGTGTGCACAATTATGTTAGTTAGTTCAGTGAAGCTAACCTAGAAAGTAATGTTTGGGCAAAGATTTGAAGGTAGTCAGAAGAGAAGCCCACAGACTGGAAGAGAATGAGGGTGCATTCTAGGCAGGGCTGGCAGGTATAAAGGTTTTAGTGTTAATGAATTAGAATGAACAAAAGGAAAAGTAGTAAGGGGGCATCAGATTCGAAGTGAAAGAACCAGATCTTGTGAAGATTTTGGCATTGTGCTGTCAGTGAAATAGGAAGCCACCGGAGAGTTTGAGGGAAAGGAATGAGCTGGGCTTAATTTTATTATCAATGTATCCGTAGCTACTGTGTTGAGACTAGATTGTGTCAGTTCAACGGGAGAGGCAGGAAGCAAGTAAGGAGGCTGTTGAAGCTAATACGACGATGATGATGATGGTTTGGACCAAGGTATTAACAATGAAAGGCTGTTGGATTCCTTAATAAATATTGTTGAAATGTGAGATTTAAGAATAAAGAAGGGCATCAAAAATGACTTCAAGATTGTGTTCTGTCAAAAAAAAAACTTGAGTTTTTTAACTTGAGTTTTTCCTCTCTCTCTCTCTCTCTCTCTCTCTCTCTCTCTCTCTCTCTCTCTCTCTCTCTCTCCCCTCCCTCCCTCCCTCCCTCTCTCCCTCCCTCTCCTTCCCTCTCTCCCTATCCCCTATCCCCTCTCCCCTCTCCTGTTTTTGAGGCAGGGTCTTACTCTAGCCAGGCTGTCTTAGAATTCACTTATGTAGCCCAGGCTAGTCAAAATTATGGTTATCTTCCTACTTCAGCCCCACAAATGCTAGGATTACAGGCATAACCCATTTAAACCCAGAGGAGTTATTCAACTACTTTGTATTGATTGACTCTCTTATAGTTCCCACAGTACTTAATTCAACTCCACTCTATTCTGTTGCGTTCTTTAATTACCTTTTTACTTGGGCCCTGTCAATATTCTGGGCATATGTTCAGTGGTCAATCTGATCATCTTCTCTCTCTCCTTACTCCAATACATCTTCAATAAAGTGAATCACTAGTCATATTCTGTTTCAGATCTTCTTTGGTTTCTAATTGCACTTAACTCAAAAGACAGACTCTTCTACTTTGCATTTAAAACCTTTTATAATATGAGATCAACCTATTTAATCAGCTTTATATTTTATTAGTCCCATATGTATTCCAGATAAAATGGTTTGCTGTCTCTCTGAAGTTAGTGTTTATCAACACCTCCAGTTATAAATCATGCTTATTTGAAATAACATAAAGAACATACACTCTAGCTGAACATTCCAAGTTAATTGTGTCTCTATTTCTTACTGTATTTTGGTGCAGTTTACTTTGACCTCTCAGTTTTCTATCAGTAAAATAAAGATAACAGTCATCTACTTCATAGAAATGTTTGAGAATTAAAGGAGTTCATATGAATAGAACAATTGAACATTGCCTGACACATGTTTAGTGCTCAAAGTCGTTAGCTCTTATTGGTGCTATTATTAATATTCCTTATCTTCTTCCTAGAGTTACTGTAATACCAGGTCCATGTAGATGAGGACTTTATCTGTTCTATTTACTGCTCTATTTCCTGTGCCTACAATAGTGTGTTGCAAGTAAGAACGGTTACTGAATAAACGATTTTAGTTTCCTTGGCCTGAGATTCCTGCTACTGCTGCCACTTCTCCATATTTTCTTACGAACCTTATGAACCTACAAAGCTCATCATGAATGACATTTATTCCATAGAACACTCTGTGATTTTGATGATCCTTTTCCCAAACTAAATTTAACCTCTCATTTCTCTGAATTCCTGTAATATCTTGTTTATTCTTTTCTTACATCCTTTACTTTTCATTACCTTTCATCTTAGTCATTTGTATCTAATCTTGCTTACTAGATATCAGGGTCTTAAAGCACGTTCTGTGTCTTACTTATTTTGTATTCCCTGTGGTGTTAGCATAATGTCTCAAATATGGTAGATGCTCAATAAACTTTTGCTGATTGAATTGAATTGAATTCATTCTTCTATTTATATACTTAGTTTTATATGAATCTTTAGATTTCTAAGTCATGCTTCCAAAGAATTAAATCTCTAGGCAATCTACTTTTTAGGTACCCTAAGTATTCAAGCTTAGAAACACTATTTGCAATTACAGAAGGAGTAAATTTGTCTTTACCAAACCTATAAGTGGTTTGAGGATTTGTAACAGATCACAAAACTGTTCTAAGTCAGTGAAAGGGAAAGTTTGTCAAATATGATAATATACAGCTGAAATTCAATATTCTAATAAGTGTTCACGTAAGAGCCTAAATGGAGAAAAATAGCTTTTGTACAGATGATAAAGTATATGGTGTAAAATATATGCACTTAATCTCATGTACTTATAGGGTAAGCTCCTCAAGTACTCATAATTTATGTACTCATCATTACTCTTAAATCATCATTATTAGATTTACTAGCTAACATCTGTGGAGAGGCAAATTAGAAATGCTAAGAAGGTTCACAGAAGAGAGTAGGAGGGAGAGACAGCTGACTCCAATCAAAGAGACAAAAAAAAAATAAAAACCAGGTAAAGGACTTACAGCATTGTGGAACCAATAGCCCCCATATAGCTTAAATAGACCTTGAGAGCATCAGTGTGTTATAACAATACAGTGATCAATGAGTTGATGTTCATAATAATGACATGAATTTATTTTTAAAAACTATTAAATGTATTATATTCTATTAATGAAATAAGCAATAGGTAGTAAATGTTCAGATGTTCATCATCCAAAAGATTAAATTTCAGATAATTTTGTACATAAAACAGTAAACCCATATCTAGCTAGACAGATAACTCATTCCTGAGTTAAATACACAAGCTTTTCCTGTTCTTTATAATACCTTTCTTTTCCAGTCCCTCTAACTAGCATTGAAATGCAATGGTAAGGCAGCATGAGGCAGTAAATCCATAAAAATGAATTGTTCATTCACACTACATTTATAACATAGGAAATACGATTATAGAACAGATGTTGACTGATTGAAATGCTGTATGCTCAATCATGTTAGTGTTTATTTGATAAGGAATGCCATTTGTTTAGCTTTGCTCATTTATTTAGTGACTGTGGTCTGGAATTTGATTAGATGCTGTCTGGCTGTATATCTCTACCCACCAGAATCCTGAGACAGTATTAGTTTGCAGGAGAATGGAGGAAAGTTGTAGTTCTTTAGCTTTGAGAGTGAAAATAGGAAGCCAGTTTTGTCAATTTAAACATCTTTGTTTTTCTGTATTTCACTTTTTGTGGGCATCAGAATGTAGATATGACTAATATTCTGGCAGTAGTCCTTCCTTGTTTAACTTTACGCTGAAAACTGCATTTTTCTAAAAGTCTTTTCAGTGACAACAAGGAGAGAGAGAACCAAGAAAATTTCCTGAAATGAAATCGTTTACAGATGATGTGTTTCTGAATCATGGAGAAGCCTAAAATTTAATTATAAAGCTACTGTGATACTAAATAGCTCCTATATTTGAAATAAATTATTCAACTAATTTTGTTCTCCCTTGGAGACAGTTATCAAATATCTTTTATGTGGCAGCAAGATTACAGCAAATAATTTCATGGGAACATCTATTCAGATGTTATGCTTTATTAGCTGATAATGCCTATACCTTTATGATATAGAGTTTAGTATAATAAATAGATTTAGGAATGAGGTAATTTGGAATAAACATTTCAAAACATGAATTAGCTTTGATTTCTGGAGGTAGTATGTCAAGTTATTTTGTGATACAGTGTAAAAATCCAATTACAGTGAAATAAAAAACTAAGACCTCATTTAAAATATTGAGAAAAAATTTTCTCTACTTTTTTTTTTTTTTTTTTTTTTTTTTTGGTTTTTCGAGACAGGGTTTCTCTGTGGCTTCGGAGCCTGTCCTGGAACTAGCTCTGTAGACCAGCCTGGTCTCGAACTCACAGAGATCCGCCTGCCTCTGCCTCCCGAGTGCTGGGATTAAAGGCGTGTGCCACCATCGCCCAGCTTCTACTTTTAAAATTAAGATAAATAAGTTTCTAACACACCACTGAAATGTTTCTGTGTGGTTTTCCATCTTAAAGAGGTTAGAAAAAGTTATTTATTATTACTATCATCATTATTATTTTACATCTATTTAGTTATTTGTGTTTGTGTCTGCGTGCATGTGTATATGTGTATGTGTATGCATGCGCGTGCGTGCGTGTGTGTGTGTGTATGTGTTGTGTATGTGCCAAAATGCATGTGTGAAGGTCTTCCACTATATGGATTCCAAAAATTGAACTCAGGCCATTAATTAGGCTTGGTAGAAATCACCTTTACTGGCTAAGCCATCTCATTGGCCAGGAAAGAGTTTTAATGGTTACCAATGATGATCAAGTATTGTTGAACTCAAGCTAGATGACATGTCTGTCATCCCAGTACTTGGGGGCTGAGGTAGAAAGATTGTGAATTCAAGATCAATCTGATCAATATAACAAAATAAATCTCTGTCTCAAACAAAACAAAACGAAATGCTATATTCTCTACAAACTGCAGAGTAAAACTGAGTGTATATTATATCAGTGTATTATTTTAGTGTTGAATGTGAAGTTACTTATAATCTCTAAAAATAACTTTAAAATTTATTTTAAAAATAATCATAGGGGCTGGAAAGATGGCTCAGACGTCAAGAGCCCTGGCTGATCTTCTAAAGGACACGAGTTTGAGAGTTTGATTCCAGAACCTACATGGCAGCACACAACCTTCCTTAACTCCAGTTTCAGGGTACTCACAACGCTCTTCTGGCCTCCACGGACACCAGGGATACATATGGTGTACAGACATACATACAGGCAAAATAATTATACACATAAAAATAAACTTAAAACATAATAAAAATAACAATAGACCAATGCATGCTAACACAAGTAGCATCTAATGACAAGTAACTGTACATTCTTCTGCATCAGTAGTAACATTGTTAAATTAAATGTCATTTCTTTTCCTGAATGATGGTAAGACTATAATAGCCATTTGTATAATTTATCTCTGCTGCCTCAATCCAAGTCAAAGTCCTAGCAGTTTTCTCCACTCCTACTTAAAAAATACAATTTATTAAGATATTCACTACCATACAATTTACTCATTGAAATTGAATAATTTGAATTATTTTTAGCAAATTCACAAGTTGTAGAAACATCATTATAATCTTAAAGTAATAACAAAAAACTCATGTCCATAAATAGTTGCTTCCTTCATCTTCTGATTTTCCTAAGGGAACCATGGATAGACTTTTTGTTCCTATAGCTTTTAATATTGTGGATAGTTTGTTTAAACGGTATGCAATTGGTATTTTAACTTAGCATATTATTTTTAGTCTTTATGTAAATTAATATTCTATGCTACAGATATACCACACTTTGCTTCTCCATTCATTAGTGGATGGGCATTTGGGCTGTTTCCACTTTTGACTGTTGTGAATAGTGTGCTACTATGCATATATATATATATTATATATATAATATATATAATATATATATATATATATATGATTTTGTGGATATTTTTTCATTTCTCTTCACTGCATGCCTATAAATAGAATCACTAGCCCATGTGGTAACCCTGTTTGATTTTTCTTTTTTGAGACAGAGTCTCACAATGTAGATCTGGCTAGCCTGAATCTTACTGTGTAGAACAGGTTGGCTTCAAATTTACAGAGATCCACCTGCATTTGCCTCTGGAGTGCTGGGATTAAAGGTGTGAGCTACTACAGCCAGTCTATGTTTGATTTTTAGGGACTGTCAGACTGTTTTATAAGTGGGTAGCATAACTGTGGATGTTCTAACTACACCAAACCATTTTTTTTCTTCTGAGACATGGTCTTGCTATTATATAGCCTAGGCTGGCCTCACATCCACTATGTTCTGGAAACTGACCTTGAATTTATGCCTATCGTCTGTTATAACTTCACAAGTCCTTGTATATTACTAGCATGCATTGCCACAATTGGCTAATTCCATGTTGTTGTTGTTTTATTATATCCATTTCAGTGATTCCAAGGTAGTATTTTCATTGTGGTTTTAATGTGTATTCTGTAAATGATAATGATGTAGAGCATCTTTTCATGCAAGAATTGTCTGTTTGTATGTGTTCCTGGGATGAATTTATTTTTAAATCCTCTACCTGTTTTTCAATTGGAGCATATAGTTTTGATTATTGAGCTATAATTTTGGAACTTCAAAATGTTTTGTAGTTTTAGCTCATACATTTAGAACTTCATCATCGTCATCATTATCATCATCATCAGCAGCAGGAGCAACAATAGCAGCAGCAACAGCAGTAGCACCAGCAGCATTGTTTTGAGACAGAATCTACCTATGTAGTCTAGGGTGGCACTGAACTTAAGATCTGCATCATCCACCTAAGTGCTGGAGTTACAGGTATTATCATTGTACCTAGCTCCAATTCATCATACACACACACCCACCCACACAGAGACACACTTTTTAAAAAATATATACATTTTAAACAAATCATATATCAGCCACACACATAAGAATACATATATTGGAGAAGTAGAACTGTGAGTGCAGAAACAAGCCATCATATTTACAATCAATTACGTTTTTACAAAGATACCATGACAACTCAAAAAGAGAAAAAATCGTCAAACAAATAATGCTGGTACAACTGTAGCAAAACAATGAGTATGGAAACAGTTTGGTTACTTTTCTTATTGCTGTGACAAAACACCTGACAAGAGACTCATAAAGAAAGAATTTATTTCGGCATTGTTGAGGGATGCAGTCCATTGCAGTGAGGAAATCAAAGTGGCAGACCAGGCAAAATTGGCTCAACACACTGTATTCAGTCAGGAAGTGGAGAGAAACAAATGCTGGTGCTTAGTTCACATGCTCCTTCATATTCAGTCTGGAGCCCCAGCCAATGATAGGCCCAACCACATTCAGTGAGTCTCTTCCCTGATCTTTCAAACTTTTCTGAAAACACCTTCATAGACATAGCCTAAGATATTTCCAGGGTGATCCTAAATCCCACTAAGTTGACAACAGATACCTCATAATACACAACAATGAATACAGGTGTTGCAGAAAGCATAGATGTTGGATGCCCTGGACCTGGAATTATAGGCAAATGTGAACCCCTGATGTGGGTGCCGGGGAGCCTAACTTATCTTCTGAGAAAGCAGTATACACCCCCAACCACAGAATCATCTCTTCAGACCCTGTATATGGATATGGATATATTTTTATGGCAGTATGACAGTTTTGATTACTTTGTAGTTTTTCTAAGATTTATTTCTAATTGTGTTTCTGTGTGTGCTTTTGTGAGTGTGTGCCACTACTACATGTGTATGAATGCCCTGCAGAGACCAAAGGCATAAGATCCTGAATAAGTGCTGGGAGTTGAATTTGGATCTTCTGTAAGAGCAATATTTGCTCCTAACCACTGAGCAATCTCTCAAGCCTACACTTTGTAGCTTTTTATAACTTTTAATTTTACATGTAGGGGTGTTTTGTCTGCACATATGTCTTCACCATGTGTGTGTCTGGTACCCATGGAGGCCAGAAGAAGGTGTCAGATTCTCTGGAACTGGAGTAGCAAACAGTTCTGAGCCACCATGTGGGTGCTGTGATTCAAACCCAGGCTCTCTGGGGAAAATCAGCTAGTGCTCTGAAACCTTGAGCCATCTTTCCAGCCCTACTTTGTAGTTTGTACTTACTTTTGATACCAGAAGTGTGTGTCCTCTAACTTTTTTCTTTTCTTTTATAATCATGAGTGTTTTTGATGTTCTGTGCCTCTTGAATTTCAGTATGATTTTTTTTGAGTCAGCTTGTCAACTTCTATAATGATTCTAACTGAGATTTTAGTTGGTTGTTTTGCATCTGTAGATCAATTTAGGGTATAATTCAATACAATTTGCAAAATTATTCTTATGGAATGTGTATTTGATGTTATTATAAATAGGTTTGATTTTGATGGAACTGGAGATTGAACTCAGGTTTTACATTTGCTAAGCAAGAGTTTCAGCACTGAGCTTCATCCCCAGACCTTTAATGCCATTATTTTCTGATAGTTCATTACATATATAGAAATAGAGATTTTTTAACATTGACTTTCAGACTTGCTGAATTCCTTTATTAGCTTTGGTAATTTTTAAAAAGTTGAATACTTAGTTTTTCTCTAATACTTTTGTCGTCTGAAAAGAGATAATACTATTTTTTCCAAGATGGATACCTGTTTTTTATTGTTATTGCTTGGTTTAATAACTAATAATGGTATGCAGAATAGAAGTCATAAGAACACACACCCTGTCTCGTTAAGGGGGAAAGCAACGAGTCTTTAGTATTCAGTATGATGTTAACTTTGGGTCTTTCCTAGAGATATTTTTGGCAATCTGAGGAAGTTTCTTTTATTTTATATGTGTGGATTAAAGTGTTTTTGTAGTGGTATATAATTTGTATTTTGATAAATAAATCTTTCCTGAAGACCAGAGGCAAAGCTAAAGCCACTAGAGGTCAGGTAATGGTGGCACACACCTTTAATCTCAGGATTTGGGAGACAGAGTCAGATGGATCTCTATGAGTTCAAGGCCACCCAGGGCCACCCAAGATCAGTGCAGAAACAAATCTAGGTGGTGGTGGCCTACACCTTTAATCCCAGTACTAGGGAATCATATGCTCTTAATCCCAGCACTAGAGGGAATATAAAATGGGAGGAGAGAGAGGCTCTGTCTGCTTAGTCTGCGATTGCCCAGCCTTGGTAGAGGTAAGACTTTTCTAGGGGCTTGGCTGCTTTGCTTTTCTGGTTTTCAGGTTCCTTTTTTTTCTTTTCTTTTTTTTTTTTTTCGAGGCAGGGTTTCTCTATAGTTTTGGAGTGTGTCCTAGAACTTGCTCTGTAGACTAGGATGGCCTCGAACTCACAGAACTCTGCCTGCTTCTGCCTCTCTAGTGCTGGGATTAAAGGTGTGCACCACCACTACATGGCAAACCCCAATTTCTATCTCTGAGTTTTTATTATTCATGCTACAGTTTTATTTAATGTGTATGGATTAAGAATGTGCACCATTCTTAATTCATTATATATGTCTTCCTTTTAGTCATTAGAGTGGATACTGAAATTTTACTTACAGTGTCTTGCTGTATAGCCCAGGATAGCTTCAAACTCACGATCTTCCTACTTCAGCCTTCTAGTGCTAGGGTTGTTGGCATTTTTTTTTTTACCATATCTAGCTAAGGATATTTAATTTTCTCAACATTTTTAAATTTGTCTATTGAAATGTTCTTTGATTTCTTCTTTTATCTATGGTATGTTGCATTAGCTAATTTTTAATAAACAGAACTTGCAACCTGGAGATAAATTCTACTTGATCTCTCTCTCTCTCTCTTTCTCTCTCTCTCTCTCTCTCTCTCTCTCTCTCTCTCATTTTATGTATGGCTAGATTCAGTTTTAAAGTACTTCAATGATGGTGTGATGCCTTACAATGTCTGGACTATAGAGTGAGACTCCATCTCAAAAAAAAAAAAAAACCTCAAGGAAAACAAATGAAAAACCCTAAAGTATTTGTTGAGGACTTTTATGACCATATTCGTAAGTGATAGTTTTTCTTGTATTGACTTTGTCTGATTTGGGTGTCACTGTAATAATAGTCTTATAGAATAAGGTGGATTCTTTTTTTGACCTCTTAACAGTTCTTTAAAGAGTTGATGAGTCTTAACTGCAATCTTTTTTTCTTTTTTCTGTTTATTATTATTATTATTATTAATTAAAAATTTCCACCTCCTCCCCTCCTCCCATTTCCCTCCCCTCCCCCCATCCTCCTTCCCCTCCCTCTCCAATCCAAAGAGCAGTCAGGGTTCCCTGCCCTGTGGGAAGTCCAAGGTCCTCCCCCCTCCATCCAGGTCTAGGAAGGTTAGCATCCTAACAGACTAGGGTCCCACAAAGCCAGTACATGCAATAGGATAAAAATCCAGTACCATTGTCCTTCGTTTCTCAGTCAGCCCTCATTGTCCGCCACGTTCAAGGAGTCCGGTTTGATTACATGCTCCATTTAACTGTAATCTTTTGCTGGAGTTCATCAGTGAAACCATGGTCTGAATCTAGGCTTTTCTTCGTCAGAAATCCAGAATTTCTTTGTTTCCTGTAGAGCTGTCCATATTTTATTTTACTTATTAAATTAGTTTTGTAAGTTTTTTGTCTTTCTAGGAAAATTTTTATTTCATTTTAGTTGCCTAATTTCTGTACATAGAGTTCAAGTTATTCCTTTATAGTCCTAAATATCTGTGTTGTCTGTAACAATGCTCCCTCCATTCTGAATTTTAGTAATTTGAGTATTTTTTTTGCTTTATAATTTTCCTGTTAAATGCACTTAGACATTATTTCTTTTTTTAATTTATTTATTTATTAAAGATTTCTGTCTCTTCCCCTCCGCCGCCTCCCATTTTTCTCCCCCTCCCCCAATCAAGTCCCCCTCCGTCGTCAGCCCAAAGAGCAATCAGGGTTCCCTGACCTGTGGAAAGTCCAAGGACCACCCACCTCCATCCAGGTCTAGTAAGGTGAGCATCCAAACTGCCTAGGCTCCCCCAAAGCCAGTACGTGCAGTAGGATCAAAAACCCATTGCTATTGTTATTTGTTTCTTTTTTTTAAGTGATTAATTTGTTTTTGACAACTACACACATATACACATTCACACACACACAATGTATTCTGATTATTCTAGTCCCCCTAGCTGCTATCTTCCCCTCCTCCCTGTTAACCTGTACTTATCAATTTTCATATCTCTATAAGATAAAGGCTAGCATTTTAGTAAAGTTCTGTTATCTTTGTGAAATTTTATAGTATTATAATAAAGAATAAGTAGTTTTACAGTTACCAAAACTCACTTTGAACAAAGGAAATCAGATTGATCAGTTTTTAAACTTTCTATTACAAGTTTCTATACTCTGCTATCAGGATTTGCATTCTCTTCTTACTGAGTATCCTTTGGCCTAACCTCTTTCATAGGTCTGTAGATTTATTGCTTTTATTTGAGCTTTTATTTGAGGAAATAAGAATACTTTATGTCTAAATGTTTATCAATAAAAATTAATTCAATTCTGCTATCCATTGTGATGCAAGAGATGAGCTCAATATTTGGCCTAGGTATTTTTTATCTTCCTGAAGAGAAGAAAATTTGATGGCACCTCACTTCACAGGTGCCTGGCCAGCTAGTGTAGCTCTATCACTAACTTTGCCTTGTATTTAGCATGTGAAGTGGGAATAATTGAAAAGCAAAATGGGATTATTTATTAGATTTTGATAGGTCATCTGTAGCCTTGTCTGATAGAAGTAGATTATAAAATACAGTCATAAATCTAATGACAGAAAAATACTCCATACTCCAGGTTCCACACCAATAGTGTCCCTTTAATCTTACCAGTAACCCTAACTCCAACCAGGAGATATATTTTTTCTTTCCATGAGATATAGACAATGAAAACTTCTGAATAGATAAAAAAATTATTTTTAAGGGGTGTGCCCTAACTAACTCATGTACTTTATTGCCGCACCAGCACGGCAACTGTAGTTCTTCTGAGTGAGAGACATCAGGATTAACACACAACACAACTTCAGGTTCTGCAGACAAGCCTGTATTCCACTTTCTCACACAGTATATATAGCCCTCAGCAGGAGAGGCCAAGCCAGCAAAAGCAGGAAGCTCATCACAGTAACTCACATGGTTTAGGGGTAAACATCCTTAAAAACATTGTTGAAAACAACAGATTGGTCCTGTTTTTGTTCCTGTTTTCAACCAACCACAAGACTGCAAAACAGATCAAGTGGGGGTGCGAAGGTCTGTCCTCTAGGGACCCAACAATTCTCCCTTTTTTATTTTAAAAGCATGGGAGCCCCTGTCTTAGGACTCCCCCAGATAGAGACGGCTATGGGAGGCCTTAATCCCTGTCTTAGGTGAGCTCTCTATACCAGGACAGTTGCCCGTCGAAGGGATCCCTCATGACGTCTGAAGCATCTGCAGCCAGACTTGGGGTGCTTCCTGATTACTGTAACACAGCCCGAGCAACACTTGTTGAGTGACAGTGTGCTGTAGTGGGATTGCTGCATAAAGCAGCAGAGAATCTAAAACCAGATAACCCCAATAGCAATATCAGCATTACAGACAATGGCTGGACCCAGCCCCCCCAAGCTGGGCCATGGCATTTCACTGACTGGATCCAGACACAGCAGGGACCCGTGTGCTATTAATACTAACAATATGATGAGCTGTCTTCAGGGTAAAATTCAAAAAGGAGGAATTCCAATGGCCATCCAAACATGTATTCAACTGTTCAACCACATCAGAAGCACCCACAACATCAGCAGGTGCAACGCAAGCTACACTACAAGAATAAGAACAAGACACCCGCCACAGGAGCCAAAGGGAATCCACCCACTCCTGCTAAAGCTCAGTCCATAGATCCAAATTCAAAAGTCCAAGTCCAGTATGAGAGTCCAGAGCATTTTGTGTCTGCAGGGCCCCACCAACGTCCCCAGACAGCATAGTCTCTGCAGTCACAGCCATCTGTGAAATGGCAATTCCAGCAACCGTAGCTGCAGTGGCAGCAACAGCAATAGCAACAATTGCAGCTGTTATCCCAAAGTCTCACCACTGTCGATAAAGGTTGATCTCCTGACATTCTTTTTTTTAAATTAATTTATTTATTTATTAAAGATTTCTGTCTCTTCCCCGCCACCGCCTCCCATTTCCCTCCCCCTCCCCCAATTAAGTCCCCCCCCACTCAGCCCGAAAAGCAATCAGGGTTCCCTGTCCTGTGGGAAGTCCAAGGAACCCCCACCTCCATCCAGGTCTAGTAAGTTGAGCAACCAAACTGCCTAGGCTCCCACAAAGCCAGTGCGTGCAGTAGGATCAAAAACCCATTGCCATTGAATAAATGGGACCTCCTGAGACTGAGAAGCTTCTGTAAAGCAAAGGACACTGTCGCTAAGACACAAAGGCAACCCACTAACTGGGAGAAGATCTTCACCAACCCCGCAACTGACAAAGGTCTGATCTCCAAAATATATAAAGATCTCAAGAAAATCTCCTGACATTCTTGAGACACCAGCACTAGCAGAGGAATCACAACAGGCACTCGAACAATCAAAGCTCCATCAGAACCGTCCCAGCAATTACTCAGCTTGCAGATCCTGAAGTAGAAGGAGCATCGCGATCTTCATCCTGTGTCACCAGCCTTATGCACTGCTCCGGCACCCAAATTGGTGTATCAACTCCTAGAGGAAAAACACATACAGCTCCCCTCACCTTTGCCAACAAGGGGGGTGGTTCCATCCATCTTCCTGTTTGCAGATCTTTCCAACGAACCCATCTTAGGCTCTGAGCCCTAACTTGTGTATGGCGCTCCATATGTGAGTGCCCTTCAGCATCCACAGCCAAAAAATTTAAAATAAAGAGAATGGTGGATAATTGAGTTGCTGGGGAGAATATGAACTCCCCCCTTTTTATTTTTTGAAAATATTGCTTGAGGGTCTGATAGGGACTTTCCACAATTGCTTGACCCATTGGGTTATACGGGATGCCTATTTTATGGGAAATTTCATAAAATGAACAAAAGGATGAAAATTTTTTGCTGATATATGCATTATCTGTCTCAATAACTTCAAGACTGTCCATATAGGCAAAAGGCAGATAGGCAGTATGCAATGGCATCTTTTCCTTGTTCTCCCGAATCAAGGATGCAAAAATTACTCCTGAAAAGGTGTCTACTGATACATGGACAAACTTAAGTTTCCCTGTGGCAGGCAGGTGTGTAACATCCATCTGCCCAATGGGCCCCCTTTTTACATTGTGGGAACTTTCCTGGTCTGGCAGTAGCTCCCTGAGGGAGCTGTGGCTTGTTTTGCTGTGGTTTGTTTTTTTTTCTTTTTTTCTCTTTTTTCTTTCTATTTTTTCTCTTCTCCTCCCTCTCTCTCTCTCTGTTTCTCTCTCTCTGTTTCTCTCTCTCTGTTTCTCTCTCTCTCTCTCTCTCTCTCTCTCTCTCTCTCTCTCTCTCTCTCTCTCTCTCTCTCTCTCTCTCTTGTCCAGGGGAACCACAGTTAAAGCAGGTTTTATCTCCAGTTGTCTGGGGTCCTCGCCTAGGCCTGATGGCAGCGGCAATCACCTGGCCCTGAATGAAGTGCCCATCAATATTCCAGCAGATCCGGATGTATTCATTTAAGCTTTTTGCCTTATGTGGCCTCAAGGCTTCTTTACAGTATTTATTTGCATTCTCAAATGACAGCTGCTTAACTATGGGCATAGCTGTGGTCATATCACCAAACAATCTCCCTGCCAACTGCAATAGCCTATCCACATAGTCCTGAAATGGTTCTGAAGGCCCTTGTAAAACTTTTGACAGCTGATCCCTCATGGCCTTGTTTGGCAGGGCTTTCCAAGCTTTGGTAGCTGAAGCGGCCATTTGTAGATGTACGGCAGGATCGAGCACAATTTGATTGGCCAAGTCAGCATAAGCTCTTGCTCCAGTTAGCATGTCTAGATTGTGCTGTGCCTGTCCTGCTTGAGCATTTAACCTAGCCCTTTGTAAACAATTTTCTTGATATTCTCCCCTCCACAGTAAGTAATCTTCTCCCGATAGTACTGCATGGCATAGCTGCTGCCAATCACTAGGTGTAAGATTCAATGCCACAAAAGATTCTACTATGGCAAGAGTAAAGGGGGCCTGAGTACCGTATGCTGCCGTGGCCTCTTTCAATTGCTTCATCTCCTTAAAGTTCAAGGCCACATGTTGTCTCAGCATCTGTCCTGGATTGTTTGGATCAGGTACTTCTATGACAGGAGCAACTGTGTGCCCGGTCTGAAAACAGACACTTCCTCTTCTGCCTGAGCCCTCTTTGGTTCCCCTGTCATCTGTCAGTCCCCAACGGGACTTCCTCCTTCCCCAATCCTCATTAAAAGCAGGTGGGGCTGACGGCACACATAAGGAATCCTTCGCCTTACAGCGCTTCAGCCTTTTCTGAAATACCTTAATTTCCTGCATTAGCTGTGCTTCCTCATCAGATAAACTATTCTCTGCACTAGAGCTGAGGCTGCCTGCCCCATTTTCTGACTCAGAGGTTATTGCTATCTGGTTTTGTGCCCAAAAGCAGGCAGACTTTGACACTAGCCTTGGTCCTGAGACAGATTCCAAAGTTCCCCCTGGTACCCCTGACATTTCCTTTCAGTCCCTATGCGACTCTTCCGGCAATTCTATGGACAGGCGAGTCTCCTCCTCCTGTATTTCTTCAAGCATTTCTTTAGCTGCGGTGACCTCTAGTCTCACTTTCCCTTTATCAGTAAGTAGGACATTGTGGACCAGGAGCCATAGTGAAAGGATAGATATAGGGACACTATAGGCACCCTCCTTTTGCAGCTGTTTCTGCAAATTTCTTTTTACCTGTTTCCAATCAGAGATGTTCAAACCTCCACCTGTCAAAAACTATGGGCTTGCTGTGGCTATATTCTTTTTTTTAAAGCAATAAATGCTGATTTTTATTCACATATTAGAGGAAAATCAGAAATCATGGATAAGTAAAAGGATCACAGGGCAGGGTAAATATGAGCCAAGTGTAACTTGGACAGTATTTGATACTGAGGAGACAAGAGAGTTACTGGTCTGAAAGAAAGAAAGTGGGTGGCTATATTCTTAAGAAAATCCTCTATAGTTCTCTATTTGACCGTGGTTCCTTGTTGCTCTAACAATTTAGCTATCTGATATGTCAGGTCTCTCTTACTGCTTGTGGATCCCATTTTTACCCAATCCATTCTTACCGGCCTAGGAAGACCCTGTCCGCTATGCCTTCTTTCCCAGATCTCAGTGGAACCTCCACTTTGCTGTGCCAGTACAGCAACTGTAGTTCTCCTGAGCAAGAGTAGTCAGGATTAACTCACAACACAACTTCAGGTTCTGCAGACAAGCCTTTATTCCTCTTTCTCACACAGTATATATAGCCCTCAGCAGGGGAGGCTGAGCCAGCAAAAGCAGGAAGCTCTTCACAGTAACTCACATGGCTTAGGGGTAAACATCCTTAGAAACATTGCTGAAAATGACAGATTGTTCCTGTTTTGTTCCTGTTTTCAACCAACTACAAGAGTGCAAAACAGATCAGGTGGGGGTGCGAAGGCCTGTCCTCTAGGGACCCAACACTTTATTAGCAATATGAGCTCAAGGGAATTGTTCAACTTCTGAAGTTCAATTTTCACATGTATAAAATATGGGTGGTTTAACAGAGTTATAAAAATTTAATATGCTAATTTATGTGTAGTACTTAAAAATTGTAAAGAGTCTTTGTCAAAATAATTTATTTTCTATGGTCCATCTGGATGTTATAAACAGTCCATTGAAACATTCTTAGACTTCATTTGGAATTTCAGGATATGGACTACCTAAGTTAAATCTGTTAACTTTTTAAAAAATAATATTTATTCTTTGAAATTTCATACATTTAAACAATCTATTTTGAACATATCCATCCAACAGTACCTCCCTTTTTTTTAACTTCTGTGCCTCTTCCTTGTCTTCCTTCCTATGTCACATCTTCTTTTTATTATTATTATTAACTCCCTGAGTCTGCTTAGTGCTGTTCATATGTGCAAGCCAAGCATAATTAAGTATAAGTGCTCATCTGTGGATGGGTCACCACATCAACCTCTCCAACCCAAATATACTGAATTTTTAAGATTTTTACAAACAAAGGTATTATTATTAACAAACCTTACTTGTTTACCCCATCCTGTTATTGAAACTAGTTCTGCCCAGCCCCTGGCTACACAATCATTTTATTTTGCTACCACTATGATCTCATGCAATCCTGGTCTGTCCCAGATAATATTTCCTACTTGAAATGCAGTAGAATCTTAACCAAAGCAACTATCTTACCTAAAAAAAATCATATCCTATTGATTGGTACAGTACTGTAATAACAGAAAGTATATCCAAAGAAAGGAAGACTATCTTAGATAATAAAGATTTGCGTCTCTAGGAACATGAATTATAGGCTCAATGTCCTTTATTTATGGCTAGAAACCAAATATGAGTGAGTACATCCCATGTTCCTCTTTTTGGGTCTGGCTTACCTCACTCAGGATACTGTTTTCTATTTCCATCCATTTGTATGCAAAATTCAAGAAGTCCTTGTTTTTTACTGCTGAGTAATACTCTAATATGTATATATTCCATACTTTCTTCATCCATTCTTCCGTTGAAGGGCATCTAGGTTGTTTCCAGGTTCTGGCTATTACAAACAATGCTGCCATGAACATAGTTGAGCATATACTTTTGTTGTATGATAGGGCCTCTCTTGGGTATATTCCCAAGAGTGGTATTGCTGGATCCAGGGGTAGGTTGATCCCGAATTTCCTGAGAAACCGAAACACTGCTTTCCAGAGTGGTTGCACAAGTTTGCATTCCCACCAGCAATGGGTGAGTGTACCCCTTTCTCCACAACCTCTCCAGCAAAGGCTATCATTGGTGTTTTTTATTTTAGCCATTCTGACAGGTGTAAGGTGGTATCTTAAAGTTGTCTTGATTTGCATTTCCCTGATCGCTAAGGAAGTTGAGCATGACCTTAAGTGTCTTTTGGCCATTTGAAGTTCTTAATTCATGTTCCTAGAGAAGCTAAATAAGGTGAATCCAAAGACAAACACATAGGCATCCTCAGGAATATTAACCTTCATCAGGCGATGAAAGGAGACAGAGACAGAGACCCACACGGGAGCACCGGACAGAAATCTCAAGGTCCAAATCAGGAGCAGAAGGAGATGGAGCACGAGCAAGGAACTCAGGACCACGAGGGGTGCACCCACACACTAAGACAATGGGGATGTTCTATTGGGATCTCACCAAGGCCAGCTGGCCTAGGTCTGAAAAAGCATGGGATAAATCCGGACTAGCTGAACATAGCGGACAATGAGGAATACTGAGAATTCAAGAACAGTTGCAGTGGGTTTTTGATCCTACTGCACGTACTGGCTTTGTGGGAGCCTAGGCAGTTTGAATGCTCACCTTACGAGACCTGGATAGAGGTGGGCAGTCCTTGGGCTTCCCACAGGTCAGGGAACCCTGATTGCTCTTCGAGCAGATGAGGGGGGGGGACTTGATCGGGGGAGGGGGAGGGAAATGGGAAGCGGTTGTGGGGACGAGGCAGAAATCCTTAATAAATAAATAAATTAAAAAAAAGGAAGATTTGCGTCCACTTTGGTGATACTACCAAACATTTTTATGGACCCAAAGGCTATTTTAATTGAAATATATAAAAGTTATATGTCTAATTCAATAATTAGGATAATAGATATTCATTGACTTTTCATTATATGATAAGCACAGTGAGTAATAAATACTTACAAAGATCATTGTTGAAGAACCCTAACAGTTCTTAAAACTATCCTATTTTTTATCTACATTTTTGCAAATGAGTAAATATACATATACAGACATTAACCCATTAAGGTTAACATAGATGACAATTGGCAGATTGAGGTTTCAAACTGACATTTGATTCTAGCACTGCGTTCCTAAACTTATTACATGGTGTCTCTCATGTATTGTGAGTGTGACTTCTAGAACATCCAAGAAAGGTTTGTCCTTCCTTCCTTTCTTTTTTCCTTTCTTCCTTCTTTCCTTTTTCCTTCCTTCCTTCTTTTTTTTTTGAGACAGGGTTTTTATATGTAACAATACTCCCTATCCTTGAACTTGCTCTGTAGACGAGGCTGGCTTGAACTCGTTGAGTGCTGAGATTAAAGACATGCACCACTATCGTTTGGCTGAAAGGTTGTCTCTTAGTCCACCTAAATAAACTCAAATATTTCAATTTATTTTTTCTTGAGGCAGCCTTTTCTATTATGTGACCAATTAAATGGGTATTGAGAAAGATGTTGAAATAAAATCTGATGTTGTGTACACAGATTAACTCAAATACAATAATAGTCTATAACATCAATACCCAATTCTCACCAATAAACAGGTTATCCTGACCCCCCCCATATAGAAACAAGAAAGTAAATGGCATCATAGATTAAATGGATGTAGCAGACATCTACCAACCATTTGAGCGAAACACTGAAGAATTCATTCTTCTTGACAGTCTATGGAATGTCTTTTAAAATAGATCATATATTAGGATGCAGAGCAAGTCCTAACAAATACAGGGAAATTAAAATCATTTGTTGTATTCTAGCTGACAAAAATAGAATAAAATTAGACATCAACAAGAAGAGAAACTACAGAATATATACAAACTCATAGAGTTTGAACAACATTATATCAAATGAAGAATGTGTCATTGCAAAAGTTAAAAATGAATTTAAAAAATAGAATCAAGTTAGACACAGGACACAGAGAAGCCAATTTGGTATTGGCTAAGAAGCATCCTCCCTGCTGGCTAGTTTTCACAGTACTGAAAGGTGTAATGCAGGCTGCTGGGTGTTAGGAAGCATCACCAACTTTGCACCTGTCAGTTGTAGAAATGACCATTGTGGCACGCTATGCCCACGGGTGTCATAGTATCACAAATGTTATGGGTATAATCAACTGCTTTCTGATTGGACTTACGGTCAGCTCTATGGAAGGAAGCATATGCCTCATATTACAAATATGGCTCTGGCAGTTTGAATTGTAATGGCTCCCATAGGCTTATATATTTGAGTTCTTGGTCATTAGGGAGTGAGATTTTTGACAGGGATTAGGAGGTGTGGAGTTGGAGTAGGTCTGGCCTTGTTGGAGGAAATGTGTTACTGGAGAGTGTGCTTTGGGGTTTCAAATGCTCAAGTCAAACCCAGTGTCACTCTCTTCTTCCTGCTGTCTGAAGATTCAGATGTAGAACTCTGAGCTCCTCCAGCACCATATCTGCCTACGTATGTCCATGCTTTCTGCCATGCTAGTAATGGACTAAACCTCTGAACTGTATGCCAGCCTCAGTTCAATGTTTTCCTTTATAAGAGTTGCCATGGTCATGGTGGCCCTTCACAGCAATAGAACACTGACTAAGACAATGATCAAGAAGCCATGGTGGGAGCACACAGACTCCAAGAATGAACCTACTAATATTATTTTGTTAAATGTTTGTAGTATCAAGCTACCTCTAAATTCTTATCTCCATACTTGTAGATTAGTGCACTTTTAAGACCTCATCAGAAAAGTTTCTTTGTTCAGTGAATGACAGTTAATGCAGAATGTCACAAGTGGTCAAAGTGCAGAGAGTAAATATCAGTGGAGCACTGAGCCACAAATTGGACATCTACATCACACCCACTCCTCAGTACTCAAGGATTATTGTACAAAAAAGGTCAGAGAGATCATAAAGCAAGAGGCCAGGGAAGACCAGAGAGAAACAGTGTCTTTTGGACATGATATGATAAGAGCTGTAGTTGCCTGCACAAAATCAAGCTAGTCACCATTCAAGCATGAAGTGAGAAGTTTTTTGATCCTGCACCCCTAACTGAGTTGATGGCTTCTGTGGGAGGGAGAGTCAGTTTTATTTAAGGGTGTGTCTTTGAGTACATTGACCATGCTCCAGTGGAAGGGCCTGCATTCAGAGGTGTATGGGCAGCACAAATTAGTGTCAATAAGATATTAAATTCAAACAAAATTAAACCCAGTACTTGAAGACAGCCTGGTCTACATAGTGAGTTCCAGGCCAGCCAGGGATACTTAGAGAAACCCTGTCTCAACAAACTCCAATAAACAAGCAAACAAACAGGTAATTAATTAATCAATTAAATATAAAAAGAGAACATAAAGTTGGAGAGACTAGGGATGTAGGAATGTCTCTGGGAGGAGTAAAAGGGAGGAATTGGGAGTGAATATGATAAAAATACTTTCTATAAAAATTTTAAAGAATAAATAAAATATATAAAAAAGTAAAGGAACGGAAGAGATTGCCTAGTGGTTAAGAACACTTGCTGCTCTTGCCTTATGGTGGTGATGCATGCCTTTAATCCCAGTACTTGGGAGGCAGAGACAGGTGGATCTCTATGAGTTTAAGGCCAACCTGGTCTACAGAGCTAGTTCCAGGACAGGCTCCAGAGCTACAGAGAAACCCTGTCTCAAAAAACAAAACAAACAGAAAAAAAACCCAACCAACAACCAAAAAACAAAACAAACTTGCTGCTCTTACAGAGGACCTAGTTTAGTTTCTAGCACCCACATCAGGTGACTTTCAACTGTAATTCCATTTCAGGGGCATCTGATATTTTCTATCCTTTGTGGGCACATTCACATTTGAGAATATACCCACATGTAGACACACACAAAAATAAAAAAAAATTAAAAAATAGTTTAAGAACAATATAACACAATCTACTGGATAAAATAAAGGAGTCCCAAGGGGGAATTTTATGGCTATAAATGCTTATCTTAAAAGAAAAAAAAAGATGGTAGATGAGATGACTTAGCAGGTAAAGGCGATTTCTGCTATAGCAGTGACCTGACACTGAGCCTCTGGAAGTAACTCCTGAAAGTTATCCTTTGGCCTTCACATATGCACCATGGCACATGTGCTACCTCTCTGCTTCTCCAAAATAAAGAAGTGGATGCAAAAGAAACAATCATATCTCAAATAAATCACTTAATTATGTACCCTTGGACTTTGAAAAATATCAGAACAAGTCAAACTTGAAATCAGTTAAATTGAAATAGTTAATAATAGTTCAGTGCTACTTTGGTATCAAAACCAGATTAAAGAGAAAAGAAAAATATAAAGATTTATAAAAGCTAACTTTATATGTTCCCTCTTATTTGTGGATACTAGATCCTAAACTTTTGATTTGAGTATATAATCTGAAGTAATCAAAGAAGCCAGGAATATAGAAAGGGATAATTGGGGGAGTACAGGAGCTCTAGAGAGGGGGATAGTGGAAAACAGGTACAACAAAAGGGATAATGACAAAATGGGGAGGACTTGAACTGGCTAGGGGGCAGGAAGAGTAATACAGGGAGAGAGGGAGGAAAGAGAGATAAGTAGCACTAAATTGTTTGAAAAAGCTATGGGTAAACATTTTTATAAGCTTACTTAAAGATACACCCTCCATTGACCTCTGGCCTCCATATGCACACTACACCCACAAATCTGTGTGTATCCTCACGTGCAGATATGCACATCCAAATATCCATAAAACATACACACACACAAAGATGCCACCAGAAAACTTTTAGATCTGATTACACTTTGACAAATTGGCAGTGTACAAAATTAACATATAAAACTCAGTAGTCTTTCTATATTTATAACAATTATGTTTAGAAAGAAATCAGAAAAGCAGTTCCATTCACAATTGCTTCAAAACAAAATATCTTGGAACAAATTTAACAAAGAAAATAAAAATATCTATACTGAAAATTTAACACATTGAAGAAGTTGAAGTATTAGATAATGGATTGGTGGAACAGAGTTCTTATTGTGAAAATGTCTAAACAACTTAAAGAACCAGTAGACTCAATGCAATCCCCATCAAAATCCCTATTCCTTTCATGGAAATAGATTTAAAAAAATCTTAAAAATCACATACAAGTGACCATGGATAGTCAAAGCAATCCTGAGCAAAAAGAATAATACTGGATTGATTACCATACCTAATCTCAAGTAATATTCTCAAGCCATGGTAAGAAAAACAGCCTGGTACTGGCATGGAAAGAGATATGTAGACCAATGGAGTAGAATAAATGAGCCAGATATTAACTCACATAGCCACAGCCCCGATTTTTGACGTGTGCCAACAATATACATCAGAGAAAAGACTTTTTTTTTGACAAATGGTACAGGGAAAACTGAATATCCACATGTAGAATAATACAAGTAGATTCTTATCCCATAAAACAATCAACTCTGAATGGATCAGAACTTAATGTAAGCCCTTTAATTCTGAAACTGTTAAAACATTGGGGCACAGACAAGGACTTTCTCAAAAGTCCTAAAGTCACCCAGGGAATAGTTTAGTTTCAAGAGCTTACAAATGGGACTTCAAGAAATCAAAAAATCTTCTGTATTGAAAAAGAAACAGTTCATCAAGTCTGTACAATGGGAGAAAATCTTTGCATGCTATATATCTAGCAGAGGAATATTGTCAGGAATATACAAAGAACTGAAAATAAGACACAACAAGAAATCAAGCAGACCAATCAATAAATTGGGTAATGAAACGAGCAAACAATTCTCAAAAGGTGAAATAGAAATGGTCAAAAAACATGAAAAAAATGGCCAAATTAATTAGCCATCAGAGAAATAAAATATAAAATTATATTGAGAGTTTATTTAAAAATAACAACGAATGCTGGTAAGAATGTAGACAAATTGTACTGGCTTTTTGGGATCCTATTCTATTTGAATTCATACATTCCTAAGCCTGGATGTAGTGGGGAGGGCCTTGGACTTCCCACAGGGCAGGGTACCTTGCCCTCTCTCAGGACTGGAGGGGGAAAAGGGGAGAGTGTGTGGGGGAGCAGGAGAGAAGTGGTAGGAGGGGAGGAAGTGGAAATTTTGATTGGTATTATTTATAAAGTAATAAAAATGTACATTATAAAATAAAAATGTGATGACTTTGTATGCTAATTAACATAAATGAAAAAGAACTTCAGTACAATATATGTATTACTGAAATAAAAATGAAAAAATATAAAAAAAGAATGTAGACAAATAGGAACTTATACACACTGCTGGTGGGAAGGTAAACTAGTCCAACCTCTCTGAAAGTCAGTATGGAAGTTCTGCAAAAATCTACAAATAGATGTCGTACATAATGCGGTTATTCCACTCCTGAGGATTTATCAACATATCACCTGAGTATCAATATGTATTGTATTACTGTTTGCCATATCTAATTTATTGAACTATCCATGTATCTAAAATTAGAGGAGTGAGTAAATAAAATGTGGAATATAAATACAATGGAGTTTTTTTTTTCAGCCGCAAAGAACAAAGTCACGTCCTTTGTGGAGAAATGGATACAACTAGAGATCTTCATATTAAGTATAGTAAGTCAGTTTCAGAAAGACACACTTGCTTTCATTTTTGTTTCTAGGTTTTATGTATGCACGTATGCCAACAATAAGAGTGAAAATGTGTAGGGACAAAATGGACTAACGGAAGGAAGCATTAGTGAGAAAGAGGAAGAAGGGTATGGGGGTGATGTTCTTAGCATACAAAATATAATTGTGTGAGAATATCCTTGTTTATGTAGCGCAGTACCATGTACAATGAGTACATAAATTGAAATTTTAAAAAGTCTGATACTTAAACATTTTTATTACATTAATTTTACGGTATGAGTGAGCACATGGATCCCACAGTCACACGTGGAAGTCAGAGGACAACTTTTAGGAGTCAGTTCTCTCCTTCCTCTATGTGGGTCTCAGGAATTGAATTCAGTTGAATTCAGGTCCTTGAGATTTTTAGCAAGTGTCTTTGACAAATGAACAATCTCACTAGCGAAAACAAAAAAGCCTGATACCTTTTAAATGGCAATACAGATATAAAGCATTTAAGAGGTGTTTAGAGATTGTCTACTGTATCCCCTCCATGTTACAGATGAGACATTTCATTCTAATGAAGACAGGTGAATAAAATTTTATAGGACTTACTGAAGTTTGCTTGTCTGAAACCTCTGAAATAACTCTGTTCTATATTTTTCAGATAATACTTTTAGTATTTAAAATAGCCTTTTTTTTATTCTTCTCAACTTTTCTTTCATGCCAAGCATACATACCCAGTTTTTCAATTCCTTTATAACATGAATGATTTTCAGGCTGAATCATTCTGAAAAGCCATTCTGGATCCTGGTCCTAATCGATTATTTCCTCATTTAATTTGCAGTATGCAAAACTAACCCCATATATGCTTCTGAGATTGTTTATGCAGCCCCACCTTTTTTAAAGTCACTTACTAAAGAATTTTTTTAGTAAAGTTAGTATAGACTGTTGATGCTGCAGACTGGTCTGTATTTATTTCCCTTTCCTTATTATCAGATGAAAGGAACCATTTGAGACAACAAGCATATCTGAAATCATAGTTCTGAACACTAATTCAGTAATTATTTTCTTCAGCATAGATTGCTAATATCATGAGTAGTCTTTTTCTTAAACACTGATTTATTGGAAAAATGAAATGGCAGACATAATTTTGTTCTAGATATTTTATTCTCCTAGCTATATTGATTGGTTAAATTATAAACACCAGCATTTCCCACATTTGCTATTCATTTTTTTAAGGTAGACTAGCTTATGCGTCATTGACATCAAATAAGATTGTAAAGCTGATCACTACCTGAAGCCTAGGTGTTGAAAGACTTTCTTTTCCAAGAAAAACTAGTATTGACCCCCTGATTCACATAAAATGAGCTAATATGGAAATCAAGAGCATGTTGTTTCCTCACTATTACCCTGTTTCTGTGAATTCTAAGAGGAAGGGAGACAGTATCTGTGAAAAAAGCTGTAGGAGCCAGGGAAGCTCACCAGAGACAGTGTTAAAGAAACTGCAGCATGAATACAAGATCAATTTTATTATAATATTGTTATTTGCACTTTAGGACAAATTTTTAGAGGATGAATCTTGAAGACTAGGGGAAACGTGCTGAGTAATGATTGAACATAGCTTTACTGAACTTTAGATTATGTCAAAATGTTTTCTCACATTAATGGTTAAAATCTATGTCTATATGTTACTGTTTACAAATGTTTTGCCCTTGACAAACCTGAGTTTACTAGAATGTCCTCTCTGTCCCTCTATTTCCTTATCTATGAGGAACTTTTGCCTAGCTTCCATGTTACCATATAGGGGAATCTACTTAGTTCTTCTTAGTTCTTTAAATTACTCTTACGACTTCATGTAGGACTAACTTGTGTAAATTGTGGTTATGTATGTCCCCCATTGTATTATATATCTTTGAGGTCAGTGTCTAGCTATTTTTCATCTCTATGACATTCATAGTTTCTGAATTTTAAACTTATTCTTTGCAATTATTTTAGTGATTTTCTTTTTTTTAGTGATTTTCTTTAAATTATGAATTTATATATTTTCTGATTTTAGGGTGAAAATTTTATTTAAGCATATACTTAAACAAGAGCTAACTAGGAAAAAGAAAAAAAAAACAGAACAAAGCAAGTACACCTGACAAGAGAGGTGAATTAGGAAACATAAGAAATGAAAAATTATGTGGGTAGTTTAAAATTTAAGCAGAAAAGTATTGATGACTATTTTAAGAAGTGTGAGGAAGAGGGCTAAAGGATATGACTTTGAGGTAAGTGAAAAATGGCTTAAGTAAGGACAGTAACACTGTTGGAGAAGATAAAAATTAGAATAGAGATGGGATAGAGAGAAATCAATATAAAAGTGCATTCAAGATATAGCTTTAAAAGCTCTAGTGGTGACTGGGAATGTTTGTGCATGCTTGTTGTTCCAACATGTGGACAGCTGAGACAGGAAGATCTTGTGTTCAAAGCCAGTCTGGGCTATATAAGTAGCAAGACCTTGTTTCAGTAAAACAAAACAAAACAAAAAACAAACAAACAAAACCTCAGTACTTAGTAACAGAGGAATTGCAAGGAAACATAGTGGTTAAGCACACATACCTAAGAAGCTCTGCCCCTTACTAGCTTTGAAGTTGATCAGGTTTTAATTTTCTTTGCCTTTAGTTTCCCCTTCTAGAAAATGGGTTTTATAGTACATTTTACAGGATTGTTACACAGATCAGATGAGGAAATACATGTTGGTGTAATGGTGTAAACATTCAGTAATTAGTTGCTATGAGTTGGAGTTGTATCTTTCAGAAGTTGATTTTCATTAGGGAAGTGAAAGGATGTTATACTCTGGGAAGGTCTGTCCAAATGTACTATAACAACTTGATGACATAAAAAAGAATTAAGTTTTTTTTTCAAGAATTAAATGCTAGTTTATGTATAACACATAAAAATATAGTGTTTTCCAATCTAGTATGTCATTTAGTCCACACTTCACTTTAACCCACCAAAACCATCCTCTGAAGATTTGATTGGTTTTAGCATGCTTACAGAAGAGCTGTTGGTTAAGCATAGTTAATCAGAGAGAGTTGGGATTGCCAATCCTATCACCTTGGTTCTTCCCCATCCTCTTATATTTCCTCCAAAATAATTTTGGGTTGGAAAGAGGTTAACTTTAGTCAAAATGCTTACCAGGGAATGAAGCAAACATGTTCACCTTTTTCTTTTCTCTGTTTGTCACTCACACACAGTCTTTTGAGCAGTCTGGGGCAGTGTTTAAGAATTTATGTGCAGAGCATTGTTTTTGAAGTTTGGATTTAAAGCATCAGTGAAACCACAAGAAAGTAATCAGAAGCATAATTGAGCAGGTGGAACAAATTTGTTAAGTTTGCTTTGGGAAAGCAATAACTGGTTTTTAAGTAATAAATCCGCCTTAGGTTCCATGTTCTATAATGAGAGTGGGAACAAGAGAGAAGAAGATAATGCATTGGTTTCTGAAGACATATGAGACTATAAGCTATGCATCTAATACTGCTGATTTCAATGGGGTGGGTGATGGGGAGGGGATGCTTGTCATTAGCTCTTCTGTAATGCAGGTCATGGTTCAAGAGAATTTATCTTGTACATGTTGTCATGAGATTATATTATAAATTATATTATAAAACAAGGAATTTGGAGTCTACAGTTAAGTTGTAATGTGCTATGTAGAGGAAAATGATTTCTATTAAGTATTGTTCTTTAAAACAAAGTTGGATAAATATATTTAGCATACAATTTTTGTCATGTCATTTGTAGACTGATTTAGTTTTTATAAAAAAAATCTTCCTTATTTAATACTATAGCTATAAATTGTCTTCTATATGACAAACAATGATGAGCACTCCCCTCAATTTTCTTCAACCCCACCCTCAAGACTAAGCATGTTCTTTCTACTGTCCTTTTATCACTTTGAAGCTGTATTTATTCATCCTCTCAACTGTGAGCTCCTTGAGGGCATGGGCCACATCATATCTTTGAATGTTTCTGGTATGTAAAGTGTTTGAATTAAGAACATCATAATATTCAAGCTACTCTTTTTTTTTTGTTCTCTGACTTATCTTTCATTAAACTAATATTTATTGAATGCCATCTGGTATCAGACACTGCCATTGTTTAGAAATACAGCAGTTAAAGATATATAGGCTTGAAGTATTAGATAAAATCAAGAAAAGAGCAATACAAAACAAGGTGATTAGGATGTGGTAAAGGATGTGAACAACACATAGTTTTCTGGGAATCACGAAAGGTATTTGTTTCCTCGTTGTTAAAACGAGGAAATATTCTCAGTATATTTTGACTGGCCCTAATGATCATATATTTTACTTCAATTTATATGTTTATTGTAATTTTACGTAATAGTTGCTTCTAAATGTGTAATCATTCAGTAAGAATCTATTGAGCTTCTATCATGTATAAGGATTTGTGTCAAGTACTGAAGCTATAACAATTATTAGAAATAGATATACTAGGGAGCTAATGAAGCAAGTTCTAATAGCCGTATAACTAATTTTGTGTTTGTAATTTTGTATTCTGTTCTTTAAGGAGGATCCTGCAAATTGTATAAATACCAAAGCAAAACCACCTTGTATTTGCCTTAGGCTACAGAGTTTTTGTTTTGGCACTGTCTTTCTGATGGAGCTGAGATGAAACCTGGGGTGTGGGAGGGTGGGGTGGGAGGAAACCAACAACAACAGATTGATATGCAGTATATCTAGAATTTGTCAGGTGGAAGTAAAATTTTTCAAAAATAAGGAAACAAGTGTGAAGTTAAGTGTTGGTATCTCATTTCAGTTTTTAGAAAGGATTCTGATAAAAATGAGATCTGTAAGAAAAGATTAAGGATATGTAGATAGTTAATAAAACCAACCAAGTGGAGGCAAAGACTTGTGCAAAGATCCTGACTCTAGAATGTGTTTGGTGTATTTGAGGAATGGTGTAGAAGAAGCTGTGATAAGAAATGGAGTCTGAGACAGAATGATTTGTTGAGCTTTCTGTTAAGTCCTAATGTTCAGTCATGATATAATTTCTACTTAATTGTATTTTCACCTTTGTAAATCGTTTTCATTTGTATTCCAGATTTTATTGTGTTGCATTACAGCCATGTAATATGTTAATTTTTTGATTCTAATAAACCTAAAACTAATCTTATAATTTGGACCTTAATAATTCTTGTATCTTGAAGGATTGGTCTCAAGCCCTTTTAGGAGGTTAAGCCTAGTGGAAGTAAGTGTGGTATTTAAGAGAATGTCCTTGAACAGATTATTAAATCCCCATCCTTGTCATGAGGTGCTGCTATCATGAGGTGAAGAGCTTTACTTCACAGTGTATTTGTGATCACAATATTCTGCCTCATTTCAAGCCCACAAACAGTAGGACAAACAAGAGTAGGCCTAAATTTCTGAAAGTATGAGCCAAAATTAGTATTTCTTTCTTTTAAATCTTTCTTTCAGGTAGTTTGTTTCAGGAAAGGAAAGATGATTAATACAATTAACTATATGTCTTTCCTTCAGGCCATCTGTATTTTTAGTCAACATGCTTTCTGTTTGCTATTCAAGTCATTAATAGAAATCTTGAAAAGGATGGTGCTTTTTGTTTGGAAACCATTGATTGACATTTAATCTGTAAATCAGTATTCAGAATATTCTCTTTGAAATAAGCTTCAATGGAATAAGTTAATTTTTGCTCTTTCTGTAAGGGTATCTCACAAACCTATCAAATACTTCCCTAGAATCAATAAATAAAAACAGTTATAAATTACACTTGATTACTTTTATGACAAGAGGAGAGAAAAGGAATGGAAGAAGGGAGGGAGGAAGGAATGGAATTTTTTGTCTAGGACTTTGTACATATGCAGTGAAGTACATCCTCAAGCTGATATGTTTTGTGAAAATAAACCTGAGTGTGTGTGTGTGTGTGTGTGTGTGTGTGTGAGTGCACACATGTGCTCATATTCTCTCTCACACACACACGCACACACACACTTTCATGCACTAGTACACACTGGCACAGCTCTAGTGTGAATGTCGTAGGACAGCCTTGGTGTTGGTCTTCAGCTTCCACCATGTTTAAAATAAGGTCTCTCTCTTTTTTTTTTTAACCACTGCATAGGCCAGGTAGTTGTCCCAGGAGATTCTGGGGATTTTGTATGTTCTATCTTGTCTGGCTTTATGTGGATCCTGAGCATCTGAAGTCAGGTCCTCATGCTTATGCGGCAATTTCTTTAACCATTAAATCATCTCCCCAGCCTGGGGTGATGGAGGAGGGTCATCTGTCTATGGGTTATTTTATTGGTTAATAAAGAAACTGCCTTGGCTTTTTGATAGGACAGCAGCTTAGATAGGTGGAGTAGACAGAACAGAATGCTGGGAAGAAGGGAAGTGAGGCAGACGCCATAGCTCTCCTCTCTGAGATGGACGCCGGTTAGACTCGTCCTGGTAAGCCACAGTCAAGTGGCAATACACATTAATAGAAATGGGTTAAATCAGTGTGTAAGAACTAGCCAATAATAGGTTAAAACTAATGAGCCAGACAGTGTTTAAATGAATACAATTTGTGTGTTGTTATTTCGGGGCATAAGCTAGCCAGGCAGCCGGGAGCCATGTGGCAGGAACGCTCCTTCTACATTGGAGCATGTTACTTAATAAAATCATATTAACTATGAGGTCTGTTTCTCATCCTGTATCTCTTCCACACCCACCCACAAACACAAACACACTCACATACACAGGCTTTTTGACTATTTCCTATAGCTAGCTATGTAGCCCAGGTTGGAACTAATGGTAGTTCTCCTGCCTCAGCTTCCTGGGTGCCTGGATTATAGATGTGTACCACAGCATATAGCTCACTTTTCTTATTTTTTAACTGTCTTGAATTTTTTAACTGGAATTGTTATATAGATAAAGATTTAATATGCAGTTCTGAAAACTTGATACCCAGTGTGATAAAAGACACCATAACCAAAAGTTTATTTCTGCTTACCTTTCTCAGGTCACATTCCATCACTGAGGAAGTAGGGAGGAATTCAGGGAAGAAACTGAAACAGAGTCCATGGAGGAATTCTGCTTACTGGCTTGTTCTCCATTGTTGACTCACACTGCTTTCTCTTTTTCTCTCATTTTTTTTTTTTGATTTTTCGAAAACGGGTTTATCTGTAGCTTTGGAGCATGTCCTGGAACTAGCTCTTGTAGACCAGGCTGGCCCCAAACTCACAGAGGTCTGCCTGCCTTTGCCTCCAAAGTACTGGGATTAAAGGCAGGCACTACCACCACCCTACTTTTCCCCCATTTTAAAAATTGTTTTTAAAGTTATAATATAAATATATCAGTTCCCTTTTTCCATCCAAACCTTCCAGTATACCCATCCTTATTCTCTTTCAAATTTATGTCCTCCTTTTCATTAATTGTTACAACTATATATGTATATGTATGTGTATTTATTCTCTTTTTTTGTTTTTGAGACAGAGTTTCTCTGTGTAACAAGCCTAGCTGTCTTGGAACTCACTCAACTCTCTTTGTAGACCAGGCTAGCCTCAAACTCACAGAGATCCACCTGCCTCTGCCTTTTGAGTGCTGGGATTAAAGGCATGTGCAATGAGGCCTGACCCGTGTATTTATTATTAAATACACAAGTACAACTTGATCAGTCTGTATAGTGTTACTTTGTGTGTATGTTTTTAGAGCTGGCTATTTGGTATTGGATAACCGATTGATGTACTCTTTTGTGGAAAGACTACTTCTCCCACTCTCAGTATTTTTTAGTTATCTGTAGTTTGAGGCTTCCTGGGCTTTTTCCCATCCACATTAGCAAATCTATTGTTGTCCTTGTTCAACTCCTGTTTAGGCAGTCATCTCTGAGAAACTGTAAGGGTATATCTTCTGACGTTGCTAGGAGATACAATCTCACAGCAAACTTCTGATCCTCCGGCTCTTACAATTTATCTACCCTCTCTTCCACAATGATCCCTGATCTTTATGTTTTCATTCTTCTGTATTTATCTCCCTCTTCCCTCCCCATTCCTAATTAGAGACTCTCTCATTCACATTTACCACTTCAGATCATGTCTACCCTGATATTCTCCTCTCCCTTCCTTTCCCAGAGCCTCCCCCAATCCCCTAGTGGACAGGCCAAACATTCATAACTCATAATATGTCTCTGTGTCATGATGTAGGACCTGTTTGGCAGCACAAAGAAAGCCTGCCATTTGTCATTACAATGTGGGACCCAAATTTCCACATAGGGCCTGAGAAAGCTGAAAACAAAATAAACAAAAAAAATGGATACTGCTCTTTTAAGAGGCTCTGCAGTATGTTGAGCACTTGAGTAGCCAGTATGAAAAGTAGAAACAGCAAGTTAAGTAAAATTGCCTGCCACAGTTTGTGGCAACAACTCCCTAGAACTGGGGTGGTTAAACACAGCTCCCAGTTGAATGCAGCTTGTGGCCAGGCTTGTGGAACATAAAGCCCTGCTTTCACAGACTTAACAGTTTTAAGACTTGGTTCATGCATCCAGAAAAGGCTACAGACATGCAGTGAAGACAGATCCAGATGGGAAAAAAAAAACTCTAAACAGGTTTCAGTGTGTTTGAAAACATGCATAGGATTATTAAGGAAAACAAAATGGGTATAGATGGTCATAGAAAAAACAAATAGTTTAAAATAATAAAGTCTTTAAAGAAAGAGTAAAGTAAAAGAGAGTAAGTAATATAAAGAGAAAACGTCACCTAAAGATGGAAAATATATAGTCTGAATCCTGTGTGTTGTGTTGACTTTGGAATTTTGAAAACTGATGAGTGAATGACAGCTGCTGAGTGACATGGGATTGTAAAGGGGACTACTGAATTAAACCAACCTAGATACTTTAAGGTTGTCTTAAAAATAAAGTGGAAGTCAGAAAAATGTATTGAGTTGGAGAAGAGGTTATACTTTTCTTTCCACAGGAAAAGAAAGGCTGTGGATTTCTTCAAGGTTAATAGAGATCAAATTTGATTAGGGGAGACCTCCTGAAAATCTTGGCTACAGATATAAAGAAATAAATCAGGAAAAACTACGTAAACCGGTGATTGTATATACTGATTCCTCTACATGGGAACAGTTCTGAGACTGGACAAAAATGTTCCAACTAGTTTTTCCAGGAATTTACCATTATTTCGATTTTCGCAGGTTCAACAGGTGATAAATATACTGATCCCTCTGCAGGGGAACAGTTACAACTAGTTTTCTCAGGACTTGACCATTATCTCAATTTTCTCAGGTTCCCAGATGTTGTTATCCTCAGACAGCAGGAAGCAGTCTAGAGAACACAACACCCATATTCCCATGAGGTAGGGTGGGTGGTTTTTGGTGGATTATGGATGTTTATTATTGTTTATGTGGGAATATAGAAATATAGAATAAGAAGACAGTCATTAACCTCAAATATTTTGCATTGGTATGGATTTTGGTATATTGATACAATTTAAAGCTATTTTTTGTTATATTGTATGTATGTTTATATTGTTTGGGGTATTGTGCTTATGCAGCACATTTTAAAATGCAATGTATTGTAGAAGGAGCGGTGGGCTGCATTCCCGCCTGGCTCCCGCACGGCTAGCTTTACACCCAAAATAACAACACACAAATTGTATTCATTTAAACACTGTCTGGCCCATTAGCTATAGCCCCTTACTGGCTAACTCTCACATCTTGATTAACCCATTTCTATTAATGTGTGTACCACCATGATGTGGTGGCTTACCAGGAAGATTCTAACCTGCCTCCATCTCTGAGAGAAGAGGTATGGCATTTGACTCACTTCCCTTCTTACGAGCATCCTGTTCTGTCTACTCCGCCCACCTCTGTTCTGACCTATCAGGCCAAGCAGTTTCTTTATTAATTAACCAATGAAAGCAACACATAGAAAGAAGAGCCACCTATATCATTTTCCCTTTTTCTGTTTTTAAAAAAGAAAGGCCTTCATTCTAACATAGTAAAATTACATAAAACAGTTATCAAGCAAGAATTACAGTTACAATATTTATATCTATTTTATCTTTTATTATAACTAAGGAAAACTAAAACTATGACTATCCATTCTTCAACTCCATCAAAGACTCCAGAAGGATATAATATTACTTAATTAAACAAGAAGTAAGCAACTTCTAAAATTCTAGAAATGACAGAGACATCTCGCTGCCTGGACAGTCACTCAAAGTTCTTCTTACCATTGGGGCATCCATCTTCAGCCTACAGGCCCATAGTATTCAGCAGACATTTCCATGAAGCAGGAAATTTCAAAGGCAGTTCAGTCACTATCTGCTGTGTCCTGCAGAATGTCTTGCAGACTCTTTCATGAATCAGGAACCCCGAAAGATCATCTCACCTATGGCAAGTTCAGCAGTCCTCTCTCTGCAGATTCTCTGTGTCCAGTTTATGCAACAGTCCAGGCAAGAGCAGTTTCTTGCCCAAATGCCTATCAAACTTCATAAGGAGCTTCTTCGATGCCCATCTTCCTCTTGAAGTAGATTGGTGCTGCCGGGAGCAGATGTGTCTCATTGTCATGAAAAGCCCTAAGTTACTAAAACATTTAAAATGTCATATTCTGTATTCTTTGAAAGATATGAAGAATACCTATCTGAAATATGTCTATGCACATCTAGAAAATCTAACTAACATGACTACAATCTTTACTATTATCGATGATTATCCATTAGCAACCTATATACATTACATTTTTAAATGAACTATACAATCACAATACCGTAAATCAAGAGCAGAAATATATATACATATAACAAAATTGTCCTTAAAATCCATACCAATGCAAATTATTCATATCTAAATCATCTCCCCCTTTAAATGTAAAAGAACATTTATAAACAATATTTGGGAATATGGGCGTAGTTATTTCTCTTCAAACTTCTTCCTGCCATATAGGGGTGCTGTTAATCAGATCTTTTATGGTGTAACCTGTGTGTGAGGTTCCTCTCAGTTGGCAGTTGAGTGAAGTAATTTTTTGAGGGTGTTCACACCAACCTTTCAGGAGGGTGTGGTCTATCATACCATACTGGGATAGAAGCAATCCACAGGGTCTCATCCTCTGTGAAAACAAAAGAAGAAACTCTTTTCCAAAGCATGATATCCTTAGATCCAAATTCTGAAGTCAAGATACCTTTAGAACATATATATTGGTCGACTTCTCTGTTTTTATGCCAGTACCACACTGTTTTCATCACTGTAGCTCTTTAATAGAGTTTGAAGTCAGGGATGGTAATGCCTCCAGAAGTTCCTTTATTGTATAAGATTGTTTTGGCTATCCTGGGTTTTTTGTTTTTCCATACAAAGTTGATTATTGTCCTCTCAAGATCTGTGAAGAATTTTGATGGGACCTTGATGGGGATTGCATTGAATCTATAAATTGCCTTTGGTAGAATCGCCATTTTTACTATGTTGATCCTCCCAATCCAGGAGCAAGGGAGATCCTTCCATTTTCTGGTATCCTCTTCAATTTCTTTCTTCAATGCCTTAAAGTTCTTGTCAAATAGATCTTTCACTTCCTTGGTTAGAGTTACCCCAAGATATTTATGCTGTTTAAGGCTATCGTGAAAGGTGATGCTTCTATGAAGAAAGTGTGGAATATATACACATTAGAGTACTACTCAGCAGTAAAAAACAATGACTTCTCGAATTTTGCATGCAAATGGATGGAAATAGAAAACACTATCCTGAGTGAGGTATCCAGGACCCAAAAAGAGAAACATGGGATGTACTCACTCTAGCCACAAATAATGGTCATTGAGTCTGTAATCCGGGATCCTAAAGAAGCTAAATAAGAAGGTGAACCCAAAGAAAAACATATAGTTGTTATCCTGGGTATGGGAAGTAGACAAGATTGCTGGGCAAAAAATTGGGACTTGGGGGTGGCGTGGGACGGGGGTAAGGGGAGATGGGGAGAGAAAAGTAAGAAGGGGAGAATGGGGGGAACTTGGGGAAACAGGATGATTGGGAGAAAGGAAGGTTGGATAGAGGAGCAGGGAATCACATAACTTAATTAAGGGAGCCATCTTTTTTTTATTTATTTATTAAAGATTTCTGTCTCTTCCCCGCCACCGCCTCCCATTTCCCTCCCCCTCCCCCAATTAAGTCCCCCCCCTCAGCCCGAAAAGCAATCGGGGTTCCCTGTTCTGTGGGAAGTCCAAGGAACCCCCACCTCCATCCAGGTCAAGTAAGTTGAGCATCCAAACTGCCTAGGCTCCCACAAAGCCAGTACGTGCAGTAGGATCAGAAACCCATTGCCATTGTTCTTGAGTTCTCAGTAGTCCTCATTGTCCGCTATGTTCAGAGAGTCCGGTTTTATCCCAGGCTTTTCCAGGCCAGCTGGTCTTGGTGAGTTCCCAGTAGAACATCCCCATTGTCTCAGTGTGTGGGTGCATCCCTCACGGTCCTGAGTTCCTTGCTCGTGCTCTCTCTCCTTCTGCTCCTGATGTGGACCTTGGGATTTCAGTCCTGTGCTCCAATGTGGGTCTCTGTCTCTGTCTCCTTTCATCGCTTGCTGAAGGTTAATATTCAGGAGGATGCCTATATGTTTTTCTTTGGGTTCTCCTTATTTAGCATCTCTAGGATCACTAATTATAGGCTCAATGTCCTTGGTTTATGGCTAGAGACCAAATATGAGTGAGTACATCCCATGTTCCTCTTTTTGGGTCTGGCTTACCTCACTCAGGATAGTGTTTTCTATTTCCATCCATTTGTATGCAAAATTCAAGAAGTCCTTGTTTTTTATTGCTGAGTAGTACTCTAATATGTATATATTCCACACTTTCTTCATCCATTCTTCCATTGAAGGGCATCTAGGTTGTTTCCAGGTTCTGGCTATCACAAACAATGCTGCTATGAACATCGTAGAGCATATACTTTTGTTGTATGATAAGGCCTCTCTTGGGTATATTCCCAAGAGTGGTATTGCTGGGTCCAGGGGTAAGTTGATCCCGAATTTCCTGAGAAACCGCCATACTGCTTTCCAAAGTGGTTGCACAAGTTTGCATTCCCACCAGCAATGGATGAGTGTACCCCTTTCTCCACAACCTCTCCAACAAAGGCTATCATTGGTGTTTTTTATTTTAGCCATTCTGACAGGTGTAAGATGGTATCTTAAAGTTGTCTTGATTTGCATTTCCCTGATTGCTAAGAAAGTTGAGCATGACCTTAAGTGTCTTTTGGCCATTTGAAGTTCTTCTGTTGAGAATTCTCTGTTCAGCTCAATGCCCCATTTTATAATTGGGTTGGTTAGCCTTTTACGGTCTAGTTTCCTGAGATCTTTATATATTTTGGAGATCAGACCTTTGTCAGTTGCAGGGTTGGTGAAGATCTTTTCCCAGTCAGTGGGTTGCCTTTTTGTCTTAGTGACCGTGTCCTTTGCTTTACAGAAGCTTCTCAGTCTCAGGAGGTCCCATTTATTCAATGAGGTCCTTAATGTCTGTGCAACTGGGGTTATACATAAGAAGTGGTCTCCTGTGCCCATGTGTTGTAGAGTACTTCCCACTTTCTCTTCTATCAGGTTCAGTGTGTTCCGACTGATATTGAGGTCTTTAATCCATTTGGACTTGAGTTTTGTGCATGGTGATAGATATGGATCTATTTTCATTCTTCTACAGATTGACACCTAGTTTTGCCAGCACAATTTGTTGAAGATGCTCTCTTTTTTCCATTGTATACTTTTAGCTCAGTCAGTATGAACTCTTCTAGTTTCATATATTTCCCTAGAAAATTAATGATTTTGTTTTTCTTTGCAACTGAATAATAGCATATTCTGGATATTGATCCTTTGTCAAATGTAAAGCTGCCTAAAATTCTCTCCCATTCCGTGGGCTTCCTTTTCACCCTATTGATTGTTTCCTTGCCTTTGTACCTTTTATATGAAGCTAATTTTATGACGTCTCACTTTCAATTTTTGTTCTTAATTTTCTGGTAAATGGAGTTAGTCTTAAGTGTTTCTATTGCTGTGAATAGACACCATGACCACAGCAAATCTTAAAAAGGAAAACATTTAATTGGGCGACTTACAGTTTCTGAAGTTTAGTCCAATAACATCATCAGACATGGAGACATTCCAACAGATGTGGTCCTAGAGAAGAAACTGAGAGTCCTACATTTTGAACTTCAGGCAGCAGGAGAGACTGTGTACTGGGTGTAGCTTGAGCATATATGAGACCTCAAAGCCTGCCTTCACAGTAACTCACTTCCTCCAACAAGGCAACATGTATTCCAACAAAGCCACACCTCCTAATCCCTATGAAATTATGGGGGTCAATTACATTTGAACTACCAGAGTCCTATTGTATGTCTTGTATCTATGCCTTTGTTTTCTTCTAGCAGTTTCAGGTTTCACAGTTAGGTTGTCGATCTAGTTGGAATTGGTATTTTGGTGTGAGGTGATAGATATGGGTCTAATTTTATTCTTCTGTATATTTACATCCATTTTCCAGCACTATTTCCTTTTAGGCTATTGTGAATGGGATGTTATCCATGATCTCTGTATGTTGATTGCTGGTGTATAGGAAAGCAATTGGTTTGTCCAGTGGATTCTGTATCCTGCATTCAGGCCATTGCTGAATATCTTTTTTATTGTTTCTATAAGTAAAAAAAAAATGCTTTTCAGAAAGATAGTGTTTGGCGATCTCTAACATGATGTCACATCATCTTCAAATAGAGATAGTTTGAATTCTTTCCATATTTGTGGTCGTTTAATTCCCATCTCTTGCCTTACTGCTCCAGCTAGTGCTGCAAGCATAATATGGAAAAGGAATGGGGATACTGGACATCCTTGTCATGTTCCTGACTTACAGTGGGATTACTTCAGGTTTTCCTCCATTTAGGATAATGTTAGCTGTGGATTTCTCCATATATAGCTTTCATTATGCTGAGGACTGTTCTGTCCAGTCCTTCATTCTTTATGACTTCTATCATGAAGGCATGTTGGATTTTTTTCAAGTCTTTTTCTGACTTGACATTGGAGTGATCGTGTGATTTTTTTTCTTTGTGTCTATTAATGTAGCTTAGTACTTTTATTGACTTGCATATGTTGAATCATTCCTGCATTTTATAAATAAACCAACTTGGTCATGGTGGATAATACTGTTGATGTATTCTTTTTTGTTTTCTTTTTTTTATTAAAAATTTCCACCTCCTCCCCCCTCCCATCTCCCTCCCCCTCCCCCTCCCCCACCTCTCCAGTCCAAAGAGAAGTCAGGGGTTCCCTGCCCTGTGGTAAGTCCAAGGTCCTCCCCCCTCCATCCAGGTCTAAGAAGGTGAGCATCCAAACAGACTAGGCTCCCACAAAGCCAGTACATGCAGTAGAATCAAAACCCACTGCCATTGTCCTTAGCTTCTCAGTCTGCCCTTGTTGTCAGCCATGTTCAGAGAGTCCGGTTTGATCACATGCTCCATCAGACCCAGTCCAGCCCCAATAGATCAGCCCCAATAGATCAGCTCCCAATAGATCAGCTCCACCGTCTCAGTGGGTGGGCGCACCCCTTGCGGTCCTGACTTCCTTGCTCATGTTCTCCATCGCCAGATGAAGATATTCATCAGTGTGGCTGTAGGATAGGGCCAGTTCAGGTGCCCTCTTTTCAGCTGCCAAGGAACAAGCTGGGGACATCTCCTTGGACACCTGGGAACCCCTCTAGAGTCAAGTCTCTTGCCAACCCTAAAATGGCTCCCTTAATTAAGATGTATACTTCCCTGCTCCCATATCTACCCTTCCTCCATCCCAACTGTTCGATTACCCCAAGCTCTCCCCATCCTCCCCTTCTCACTTCTCTCTCCCCATCTCCCCTTACCCCCACCTCACCTCCACCCCCAAGCTCCCAATTTTTGCCTGGCAATCTTGTCTACTTCCAATATCCAGGAGGATAACTATATGTTTTTCTTTTTGTATTTTGTTATGCCCCTTTGCTTCTATGTTTATCAGAAAAATTGGTCTGAAATTTTTGTTGTTGTTGTTGTTATGTCTTTACTTGATTTTTATATTAGACTCATACATACTAGCTTCATAGAAAAAATTTAGGAGTGCTTCTTCTGTTTCTATATTTTAAAAAACAATTTAAAGTATTGTCTGTAAATCTGTAATTTTGGGAGAATTCTGCTATGAATTCATCTGGACCTGACTTTTCTTAAGTTGGAGGACATTTTTGTTTCCATTTCTGTTTCCACATTTATTTTTGGTCTTTTAGTTTGTTGACTTATTCTTGACTTATGTTTGCTGTTTTGGTAGAATATAGAAATTCATCCATTTCTTCTAGGTTTCCAACTTAATGGAGTACAGGGTTTTACAAATATTACATTATAATATTTTGAATTTCTTTGATGTCTGTTGTAATATTTTGTTTATTTATCATTATGTTAATTTGCCCCCTCTTTGTTTCTTTTGGTTAGTTTGGCCAAGTTGTGTCAATCTGTTTATCTTCTCAAAGAACTAGTTTTTACATTCATTGATTCTTTATATTTCTTCCTTTGCTTCTATTTTATTGATTTTTGTCCTATTTTTTTATTATTTTTTACAGTTGGCTGGGTTTGGATAAAGTTTTTCTTGTTTTTCCAATTTTTTGAGTTGCATCATCAAGCCATTAAGTTGTTCTTTTCCTTACTTTTTAATGTGGGTACTAAGACCTATAAATTTACCTTGTAGGACTCATTTCAATATATTCAAGAGGTTTTGTTGTGTTGTGTTTTCATTTTTATTTTTCCAGAGCATTTTTATTTTAATTTGATTTCTTCTTTACCTATTCATTATTTACTAATGAGTTATTTATTCATGAGTGTGTGTATTTACTGGAGAGTTGTTTGTTGTCAATTTTACATTTTATTAAATTGTGTTCAGATAGGACACAGGTAATGATTTTATTCTTTTTGAATTTATAAAGGTAGGTTTTGTATCCCAGGATGTGGTCTGTTTTAGATAAGCTTCCATGTACTGCTGAACACAATGTACATACTTTTTGGTGTTTGGGTGCAATATTCTGTAGATATCTGTTAAGTCCATTTGATATATGATGCCATTTAATTAAAATATTTCAGTGTTTATTTTTTGTTCAAATGACCTGTCTGTTGGATACAGTGGCATATTAAAATCATGTACTATTAATGAACCGATGCTAATTGTTGTCTTTAAATACCATCCTCCATTTTTAAATGAAATTGGATGACCCAGGCATACATGTGTAGGATGATAATGTCTTCTTGTTTAACCACTTTCACTTCTCATTAGTTTTAGTCTGAAGTCTATTTATCACTTACTAGGATAGTGATACCAGATTGCTTTCTGACCACATTTTATTGGTGTACTTTTGTCCACCCCTTTCCTTTAAGGTAGTACCTATCTTTAAGTTAAGAAGTGTTTCTTGTACATAACAGGTAGATGAATTTGATTTCTCAGACCATTCAGACAGCCTTTGTCTTTTATTATGAAGAATTTGGGCTATTGACATTTAAAGTTATAACTTGATAAACTTAAATTTAAAGTTTGTGTTCTCAGTGGTACTTTGTGTTTTAATAATTATGACTTTGTATTTCTTTGCACAGTATCTTGGCTATGCCCATTCCTCACTTCTGCCCAAAATATTGCTTCCTCTATTTTCTTTAGGTTTGTTTTATTGAATATACATGTTTTACTTTTATATTTATATAAATATTTATATATATATGTTATACTTTTATATATAAACTGCTGTTGTTTATAGCAGAAAGCATTTTTCCACTTTTAATATGATACATAGTTTCTCTGGGTATATTAGCCTAGCTTAGGTATCTTGATTTCTTTTTAGGACCTGGAACGCATTGCTCTAGATTCTTCTGGCTTTCAAAGTTTCCATTGGAAAATCAGGTGCTGTTCGGATGGGTTTTTCTTTATAAGTGCCTTTTATGTTTTTCTCTTACTGTTTTCAATACACGTTCTCAGTTCTGTATACTTAGTGTTTTAACTATAAATATGCTGTGGAATTTTCTTTTTTGGTCTTGGCTATTTGATGTTATGTGTACTTCTATTTGTATAAGTGTGTCTTTCTTTAGTTTGAAAATTTTTTCTTCTATGATATTATTGAAGATCTGTCCTATGCAATTGTCTTAGGCTTCTTCTTACTCCTGTGCCTTTAATTTGAAGGCTTAGTCTTTTTCCTTGTGTCTCACATTCCCTGTATGTTCCATTTTTTTCTTTTTAAAATTTTTCATGTTTCTTTTTCATTTTGTTTAAATCCTCTGCTTTATCTTTGAGTCCTGATATTCTGTCTCTTCCTTGATCCATTCTACTTGTTAGGCTTTCTGTTGAGTTTTCTAGTTGAGCTATTGGGTTTTTTTTCCTTATTCCATCTTTATTTCAGCTTGAGTCCTCTTCAGTGTTTCTGTCTCTTTGTCAAATTTCATTCCCATGTTCTGGATTGTCTTCATCATTTCTATCAACCTATCATAAGTGTGTGTGTGTGTGTGTGTGTGTGTGTGTGTGTGTGTGTGTGTGTGTTGGGCATCACTCACATTATTTATCATCCTTAAGTTCTTTTTCCTTAGTTTCTGAAGTCTTCTTTAAATTCTTTGAATTTTTTAAATGCAGTTTATGATTATTTTTTTTAAATTTCATGTCCTTGGGCTCATCTAGGTAATTCTTATTGGCAGTCATTTCTTCTGAACTGGTATGTTTTGGCGAGGACATAGAGGCTTGATCGTTTGTGCTGTTTGTATTGCTGTGATGAGAGCTGGGCATGTGTACTTCTCTTGTTAGTTCTGTGTCTGATGTGGACAACAACAGGTTAGATTTGAGACCTAGAATATTCAACAGACTTTTCTGTGAAGCAGTATATTCTGAAGGACTGTCTCACCTCGTCTTGACAATGTTTGACACTCACTCTCTTATGTCTAGTTAGGACAGCATACTGTCAGCAGTAGAGGCAAGGGCATTTTCTTGTCCATTGGCCACAAAGAAAGTAAGCTCCATGTGGAGTCTCTTCGATGCCCATTATGTTCTCTGAAGTAGATTGGTGCTACCATGAGCAGACATGTCTCATTACCATTAAAACGAACCTATATTATTAAAACATCTTAAATGCCATATTTTGTAGCTATCTGAAGTGTTTGAAGATGACATGTTTATCTAAAATATGTCTTTGTTTGACCTTGAAAACATACCTAATGTGGTTACAAGTTTGATTATAATAGATAATTAACTACTACTATGTATTTCCTTATTATTCTAAACAGTTGATAATGATAATTTTCAAGGACTGGAAATTTGCATTATATTGCTAATTGCATTGTATAGGTATAATACCTTGAACAAGAGTAAAAATGTATGTACGATATGTTCTACTAAAATTAATCTCAAATTTGTATCAATATACAAAATTTGTGTGCCATATGCAAAAGTACAATCCAATGTGAAACATTTAAAACTAGTAATTGCATTTTAAAAGTAGAGTCAATAATCTACCTTTTTATAATCATATCTATATCCACCCTTATTTCTTTCCAGAGTAGATTCAATAATCTACCTTTTATTTTATGTATCTATATCCTACTCCTTTTCTTCTGTAGAAAGAGATTGACTATGACAAATAACAATTTATAACCAAACCTGCTAAACAAAGACAATCATCCACAATCTAATTTTTTGGGAATGTGGATGTACATTTCTAGGCTACTTCTTTCTGATTTTTGGTACTGGTAATCTTTGGTGAACCCTGAGAAAATTTAGGATTATGGTAAAGTCCTGCCTGGAGTATTCTGTGAGGCTGGATCATCTCAACCAGTCTCAACCTTGAAGCTATTGTGGATGTTGAACTCAGAGGAAACTGCAACAGAGGCACTCTGAGAGTTTGGATCATCTGGGTCATATGCTCCCACTGGAGATTTTTCAGGGAATCTTCCACAATCAAACCTGATTTTTCTGAGCCTGGAATAAATTCACAGGCTCTCATTTTCTTTGGAAATAAAAGCATAACCTCTTCTCCAAAGTAATATATCTTTTGACCTAAATATTAAAGTCAAGGCATTTTCAAAATATATAGGTTGGATTAATCTAGTAGCATATATAATCAAATGCTTTTATCAGCTTTTGCTCCTTCCTCAGCTGTCAAGCAATTCAAAGACAACACAATAACATACAGTATCCACACTCTCTGTGCATTTTCCGTCTTTGCATGACTTTTAAAAATATTACTTTACTCCCTTTTAAAGGACTCTACTTAGTTATTTTAAACCTGTATATTTCTTTTTTATGACTTCTCTTTTCTCTCCCAAGCTTATGTGTATTTTTAAACACACTATAAACCATTTAGAGGGTATTTTTTGGGGGGGGGGAGTTCTGGATCTGTTTTTACTGCTTATCTCTTTTTCTGACAACGTGAGCATTTATTTACTCTGCCGAACATGTGTGACTGGGATTAAAGTGGCTGATTCCACCTTATGCCTTGGCTTCCTGAGATCCTAACTTCGTGGTGGAGGTCCTGGCAGGAGCCACATGTATTGTCCTGAAATCTGGGGAAGTTTTATGTCCATGCTACTGGCTGTTCATAATAACCATTTAAGTGTTTATTAGCAGGGCCTCTTAAAAGAGCCATGGTTTTTCCTGCTAAAGCTGAATCAGGAAGCTTCTCATAAAGAAGCCACACCTCTGCAATCTTTAGCAAACAGCCCTCCAGAGATAATGCTGCTACCAAGAAGTCATGCTTGACTCTGTTCTTTTGTGTTTAGAATCCCTTTTTAAGCTTTTGTCAGGTTTTACATGGAAATTCTTGTCAAACATTTGGGCATCATATGTAGCATGAATTATAAAAAAGCAGAGATAGATATTGGGGTTCAACCTGAAGATCAGAAAAACAAAGCAGCCAGCCACTGGTTCTTACCTCTACCTCAGATTGAAAATGGGTGATCCTGCCTTCAGGAATCCTCAGATTGAGACTAAGAGTGCGAGCTGTCTCCTCCAATTTTATATTGTATTGCTCTCTAGTGCTGGAATTAAAAGTGTACACTACCATTGCCTAGACTCTATAGGTGATAGTGTGGCTGTTGGGATTCAAGGTGTGTGCCACCACTGCCTGGCCTGAATCACTCACTAGTGTGGCTGCTTTTCACTGATCTTCAGGCAAGCCTTATTTACTAAAACACAAATAATATAAGACTTTATTAGGTAGATGCAGGGGATAGTTGTGCAGGATGTTCTTCCTTGTCCAAGCCTGGTGTATGTGGGTAAATATGGGTTTTGGGGAGTATGTGTCGAGGGAAGAATCAGGCATACTCACTAGGTTAGGTCCTGGAGAAGGAGTTGTCGTATCTGGCTGTGTGTTATATATGAAGGCTCCTGAAATTTATATGTTAATTTTGTATCCTGATACTTTTCTGGAAATGTCAGCTCTAGAAGTTTCCTGTTTGTATCCATTTTATTTCTCTTTTTTTGTCATGTTGCTCTACTAGACTTCTAGCACTATACTGAATAGGAGTGGAGATCATATACACTTGATCTTAATGGAAATACTTTTTAATTTTTCTTCATTTAGCATAACTGGCTATAAATTTTCTGTTAATGGCATTTATTTTATTGTGACATATTGCCTCTATTCCTTGACTTTTCAGGACTTTTATCATAAAGAGTTGTTGGATTTTTGCCAAGGACTTGATCTGCATCTGTTGAGACAATCTTGTGATTTCTGACCTTAAGACCATTTATATGATGTATTATATTTATTTATTTATTTGCAGATGTTGAACCATCCCTGAATCTCTGGAATGAAGCCAACTTGATCATGCTGAATGATTTTCTTGATGTATGCTTGAATTTGGTTTGCAAGTATTTCATTGAGAATTTTTTTCATCTATGTACATTAAGGAAATTAGTCTTTTGCTTTTTTGATTGTGTCTTTATCTGGTTTTGATAACAAAATAATACTGGCTCTGTTGAAATAGTTCTGTGGTGTTTCTCCCTCCTATTTTTATGGATTTTATGGAGGAATATTAGTGTTAGCTCTTTGAAGTTCTGGTAGAATTAAGCAGTTAATTCATCTGGGCCTGTGTTTTTGTAGGTGGCTTTTTTTTAAAATTACTATTTCAGTCATGCTGCTTTAACATCTATTGAAATTCTTTAACTCATCTTGGTTTAACTTTGGTAGGTCATATGCATCTAGAAATTCACCCATTTCCTTTACATTTTAAAATTTAATGAAATATAAGTTTTAAGGTATATGCATATGTTTTTCTGAATTTCATTAATATCTATTTTAATATCTCCCTTCTTGTCTCTAATTTTATTAATTTGAATCCTGTCTCTTTCTCTCTGTTTAGTTTGACTAAGGTTTTGTCTATCTTGTTTATCTTATCAAAGGACTGACTTTTTGGGTCATTGATTTGGAGTGTTTTTTATTCTTATTTCTAGTTCATTAATTTCTACCCTGATCTGAATCATTTATTTATATCTACTGATTTTGAGTTTGGCTCATTCATGTTCTTCTAAGTACCTCATATCATTACATTATGTGTTCCAGGTCTCTATGGTTATAAATTAAAGACACTTGGAATTGGAAACTTTTCCTTTAGACTACTTTCATTGTATCCCATTGGTTTTGGCATATTGTATTTTCATTCTTATTCATGTATAGAAAATGATTTTCTGTTTGATTTCTTCAGTGGTCAAGTAATCATTTTGTAGTGTGTTGTCCATTCTATAGACATTTGTCTATGTTCTATAGTTTTTCTTGCTGTTGATTTTTAGCTTTATTCCTTTGTGGTAGATAGGTTACCAGAGTTATTTCAATTTAACTGCGTGTTGAGACTTGCCTTGTGTACTAATATTTGATGCATTATAGATAAGTTGTATAGAATGCTTAAAAGAATGTATATTTCAGAGTTTAGATGGAATGTTTCTGTAGATATCTATTATGTCCATTTGTTACATGGTGTCATTTAATTCTTTGTGTTTCTTTGTTTACATTTTGTTGGCTTGACCTGTCTCTTAGTGAGAGTAGGGTAGGTGTTACCCACTATTATTTGGTGTTTGTTTTATGAAATTGGATGCATCTATGTTTGAAGTATGTATACTTAAATTGTAATATCTATCAAGTGCCCCTTTTGTCAATATGAAGAGAATTTCTTTATTTCTGGTTTGAAGTTTGTTTGTTAGACATCAGAGCAGTGATATTTTAATCCTAGTTTCATTTTCTTGGACTATATTTTGTTTTTAATATTTTATCCCTGGAGCAATAGCTATCTTTAATGGTTAGGTGTGTGTGTGTGTTTTTAAAGGAAGTGCTATAGATCTTATATTTTCTGGATCCTTGGTGTAGGAGGTTCTTCTGTTCATGTGTTGCTTTCATTGGCCAGTGAATAAAGAAACTGCTTTGTGCCTGATAGGGCAGAACTTAGGTAGGCGGAGAAGACAGAACTAGATGCAGGTAGGAAGGGCAGAGTGGGAGATGCCATGGATCTTCTGCCTGAGATGGATACTGGTTAGAATCTTGCTGGTAAGCCACAGTCATGTGGCAATAAACAGATTAATAGAAATGGGTTAAATGAAGATGTAAGAATTAGCCAATAAGAAGTTAGAGCTAAGGGGCCAAACAGTGTTTTAATGAATACAGTTTCTGTGTGGCTATTTTGGGTGTAAGCTAGCCAGGTGGGTGGGACAAAAAAGGGCCCCCCTCTCCTTGTAACAGTAACACAATATTTTATTGTCACATCTTGGTGTTCTGTATTTTACTTGATGCATTCTATTTATACCTTGATTTTCTAATTGTGCTATTGGGATTTTCAAACCCATTTTCATTTCAGGTTGAGTTCCCTTTAGTGTTTCTGTCTCTTTATTGAATTCAGTTTTCAAATCATTAATTGCCTTTGTCATCTCATTCAGCCTTGTGTTTGTGTTTTCTTGAGCATCAATCACTCAGGCATTTGTATGAGGAGGCAAGGCCCCTTGTTTGTCCTGGCTTCCCAGAACCGACATAATCACACCAAAACAATATTAATTAAATCTCTGCTTGACCCATTAGCTCTAACATCTTATTGGCTGACTCTTACATACTAATTTAACCTATTTCTTTTAATCTGTGTATCACCATGTGGCTGTGGCTTACCAGGTAAAGTTCCATCTGGCTTCTGTGGGGCTACATGGTTTCTCTCTGGCTCAGTCTTCTTTCTCCCAGCATTCAGCTTAGTTTTTCCTGCCTAGCTCTGTTCCCCTATAGCTCTGTTACAGGCCGAAAGTAGTTCCTTTATTTATCAATGGTAATCACAGCATACAAAGGGAAATCCCACATCAGGCATTTATTCTTTTGGAGTTCATTAAGATGTTTGGATTTTGTTTTATTTAAACTCCCTGAATCCTTTGATGAAGTTCATGATTGATTTTTCAAGATCTGTATCCTAGGGTTCATGTAGAGATTTCATTTGAGAACAATTTTTAAGGCTGGTGGATTTGGGGAGAGACATATGGTTTTGCTCTTTTGTGTTACTTTTGTATTTGTGATGATATCTGGACATCTGGGTCTCTTTTATTGATTGTCTGATGTGGACCCAGCAGACTGGGCTGGAGAACAGAATGTGCATTCTGACCTAAGTATGGAGGTTGGGAATAGCATCGATGGGGCTCCTCAGACTGGACTGGGACAGTGGATTTAGGAACAGGCTTCCATTTGAGGACCAGGGTATGTGAAACTCCAAAATATAATTTTGAATGTCTAATTCTACATTCAATTCTATCAGTCTTTGATTTTTGTGTGCTTGAACTCTGTTGTTTCTGCACATATACTTTAGGACATTCATCTTTTATTACTTTGTAACTTTTATTTCTTCTGAAGTTCATTTTATCTTATATTTACATAGACAATTTCCTTATTTAATGATGTGGGATTCCCCTCTGTATGCTGCGACTGTTATTGGTTAGTAAAGGAACTGCTTTGGGCTTATAGCAGAGCTATAGGGGAACAGAGCTAGGCAGGGAAAACTAAACTGAAGGCTGGGAGAAAGAAGGGCAGAGTCAGAGAGAAGCCGTGTAGCCCAGCCTGAGACAGACACTGGGAACTTTACTCAGTAAGCCACAGCCATGTGGCAGTTCGCATATTAATGGAGATGGGTTAAATTAATATGTAAGAGTTAGCCAATAAGAAACTAGGGCCAATGGGCCAAGTAGTGATTTAATTAGTATAGTTTCTTTGTGATTATTTTGGTTCTGGGTGGCTGGGATGAACAAGCAGTCCCTTATACTTTAAAATGTTTATGTACTGGACAGTCAATAGGTATGCTTTTAGTTGTCTAGACTCAAATATCAGCCCTGAAATTATATGTACAAGTAATATTACATGAACTGAAAATGTTATATTAAAGAATATATATGTGTATATATATATATACACATATATGCATGCAATAACAATTACTGAAAAAAGAGGCCTTGATTTAAAGGAGAGTGGGGAGGGATATATGGGAGTGTTTGGAGGGAGGAAATAGAAGGAAGAAATGTTGTACTATCAAAAATAAAATTAAAAATAGTAATTTTATTAAGTATTATTTTATTATTAAATAGTAAAATTATTAATGTATAAATTTTGCAAAATTAGCTACCAAAAATGTTCATGTAGTATTTTCTTCAATTATTTTACTTTTGATTTGTCTATTTCATTGAATTTGAAGTTAGTTTTTTGTAAAGAATGCATAGTTGAGCTGGGTGTGGTGATATATGCCTCTGTTCTCAGAGCTTGGAAGCTAAGGCAGAAGGATCACAAGATTGTGGTCTTCTAGAGCTACACAGAAAGTTCATTCAAACATGGCTACATAGTGAGACTGTAAAATACATACAAAAAACCCAGTAAGTCTAAACCATACACAGCCATTTCTTTTTATCCCTCTCTGCCAATCTTTGTCTTTTAACTGGGTAATCTAAACCATTATCACTTATGGAAATTATTGACATTTAGAGATGCTTACATGTGTTATTTATTATTATTATCCCTGTTTTTGTTGCAGTTATCTTTGTTCTTAAGTCCCAGGTTGCATTATTAAGCCCAGCCTGGCCTGAAATTCCCAGTATTCATTCCTTAGCCTCCCTTGTAGATGGGGGAAAGGTTCACTGCCACCACACCAGGCTTTCTTTTTCTTTTTTTTCTCTGTAGCTAGTCTTTCTCTCTCTTTCTCTTTTATTTTCCTTGTGTTCTTGTGAATTACTTGAACATTTTCAGTTTGGTTCATAGGGCCTTTGAGTATATTTCCTTGTATCATTTTTGTTTTGGTTGGTGTAGGTGTTTGTGTGTATATGTATCTATGTATATATGTCAAATATATATTATGCAGATGCTATATACATATATTATACAGCTTATATATAATATATAAAAATAGTAGCATATTTAGGTATCTCATTATGAGGCCCTTTGTTATTTTTTAATCTTTTAATATAAAATATTAATAGATTGATTGATTTAGTGTATATGAGTGTATGTGTGAATGTGCATGTGTGTACCACAGCATACATGTGGAGATCAGAGGACATCTTGCAGAAGTCAGTTCTCTCCTTCCACTGTGTTGGTCCCAACGAGAGAACACATATCATCAATTTTGTTGGAAAGTTTCCTTACCTGATGAGCGAGTTTTAAATATTTTTGTTTTCAGTATTATAATTTTGTTTCCAATGATATAAAACTCAAGAGAAAAAGGATAACTATGTTTATTCTTTCTGAATTTATTTCTTCTTCTTTTTTCCTGGTGCTCCTAGATTCTTCTTTTATAGTTTCCCTTCTGTTTAAAGAAGTTCTCTTGGATACTCTTAAGGGCTGGTTCTTCTAGCAATAAATTCTTTTAGTTTTTCTTCATCTGAAAATATTTTATTTCTCCTATACCCCTAAAGGAGTTTTACCAGATACAGAATTCGTGGTTGACAGTTGTTTGCTTTCACAACTAGAAAGATTTTGTTATCACTTTTCTGCTGGCCTTCAGTTTCTGAACAAAACTCCCCAGTCTTTTGAACTGGTGTTCACATATAGTCAATGTGCATTTCTTTCTGTTTTCTTTTTACAATTGTTTGTCATAGGTTTACAAAATTTTAATTGTAATGTGTTCAAGAATGAATGCTTTTGAATTTATATCATATGGAATTCACTCAGTTTTCTGGATGTGTGTCTTGTACCTAATTTTGAAAGTTTGCTACGTGGTTTCTTTGAATATGCCATCATCTCCTTATGCTTTCACCTCATTTTGAAACTCCAATTATACGGATATTGGATTTTTTTTGTTGATTCATATGTACCTGAGGCCCCGAACATTTTGGGTTTTTTTCAGTCTCTGTTTCTATTGCTTAAGTTGGTAACTGCTGCTCTTTTCTCCAAAAGTCTACTAATTCCATTCTTTGTCATTTCCATTGTAGTATTGAGCCTTCCACTAACAACATTTTAAATGTCCATCATTTTATTTTTATGTGCATAGTTTTTTGGGTTCTTTTTTATGATATTTATATCTTTAATAAGGTGTTTATTATTTTCATTAATTTCCGGAGAATTTATAGTTGGTGATGAAACGTTTTTATGATAGCTGCTTTGAAGTTTTGTCAAATAATTCCAATGTGATTCGTCCCAGTGTCAATCCTAGTTGATTGTCTTTTCTCCATCAAGTTGTTTTTTTATTTTATCATTTCTTCGAATGTCTGCTAGTTTTTTATTATATAATGGATGCTTTGATAAGAAATACTAAGTACTATTGCACTTTTAGCAAATTATCTACTTACATTTAGTTTAGCAATAGTATTACTTATATTTATTGTATTGGCTGTGGGCTACATTTTGAATTGTGATTCCAATGGCAGCTTAGTTTTCCTTACCTTTGAGGTTTCCATTTGCTCGTTTTTCTGGTGCTTCCCACTTAGTGGTAGAAAATTTCCTCAGGCATGACTCTGAACATCTCTGGAAGAAGAAGTAGCATGGTGAAATACTCCACCATTTTCCTCATCATATTCTGCTCCATTATGTATAGGCAAAGGAAGAAAGACTTGGATTTGTGAGGTAAAGAAACATTTAAGAACTAGGTCTCTTTGCTTGGCATAGGTCCTGTCTTGGGTTCCATCTTCCCTCTTTGGTAGAGACAGAGACATTTGGGCCCTTTAGGACAAACTGCTTCCCCGGACTAGAGGAGGTCTGAGAACGGTAGAAGAGAGTGTATTTCCCTAGCTACTTATTCTAGCTGTTCTAAAGAGTGTTCTCTCATCCCATGTCAGAGGAGTATTGTTTCATTTATGAGATAAATGAGCCACTCCCTGTATTACTGACCTTTGTTGGTATAGTCGGGGAATCAGGAATACCAGATCTGTGTATAATCTCAGAACTTGGGAGGCTGAGGCAGGAGTATTACAAGTATGAAGTCAGTCTATAAGACATTGTCATACAAACTAACACCAATTAAAACAGCTGGAAACACCATGTATGGGCATTCTTTTTCTGTGTGTTAGTGTTCATAAGACTTCTTCTTATTGTGCTGTTTTTCTCATTCCCAGTCCAGCTCATATTCTTATTACTCTTCAAAGTTATTTGTTTTTCTCTGGTGTTTAGCAGAGATGAGCAGGGAAAAACACTATCTTACTCAGAGTAGATTATTATGAAATAATATGTTCTATAGAACCTAGCCAGAATTGTTGCTCTATTCCCCAGTTTGAAGATATGACTTTTAAGAAAAAAATCAGGTGTATGTGTGCCTCTCTCCAGACTCCTGCCCCTTCTCATTATTCACATCACTGTCTAGACAGTAGTTTGAAAATCTTAGCCCAAGGTCTTTTCTGTATCCTGGAATTTATTTAATTTTATTTATTTTATTTCCTTCTATGAATGCTGCTTGTACCCTTTCCTGTCCTGAATTTTGTTAACAGAGTCCATATGGAAATAATACAGGAATTGAATCATTTTACTTTCTCTGTCACCTAACATAGTTACTGATTACAGTTTGGAATTCCTTTTCATTATCTTCAAGATATCTCTTTGTGCAGCTTAGGTCATTTTGACTTTTTATGTGTTTTGCAGACACATGCCACTCTTGTAGTTATCATTGGCTAGATCTATGCCATTACATCCACAGAGTTATGTAAATGGACCTGAGAGGTAGAAAATCTTGTATTTGGATCTGACCTGTACCATTCTCTGTAGTTGTGTGCTTTGGGGCCGGCTGTTAACCTCTGAGCTTATTTTATCATCTGTAAATTAGAAGCAACACTGCTGCTACTAAGCGTACCAACTTCATAGTTTTATTAAGATTAAATGAGATACTATGTGTTGAGCAGTGTGACACAGTTCCTTATAGAGCGAAAGCATTCTGACTGTTGTCATGTATTTTTAAAATCTAAGATTGTAGAAAACTTTTACTGTTGTTTCTTTGTGTGTATAGTGCTCAATTCAGTTTTCAGAGCCTTCCAGTTAGGTTATATAAATTAAAGTTCTCAGGGAAGAAGATTGCATATCTTTTAAATTGTGAAATTTTATCTATTTACAACTGACACTCTTAATACAGTGCTGCTTGATTTTTTTACTGAGCAGTAAATGCAAATATTTTACAGCCCAGTCTCCATGGAATTGATGTGTAGGTGTTAAATTAGCCTTTCTGGTTAACCATCCATAAATATTTCAAAATACATACCTTGTGTGGGTACCCAGCTTGCTTCTACATGCTGCAAAATTTTTTGCTTGTTAGGCACTTCATTATGTCTTACCCGTATTTCTTGACATATTTTAAATAAGTGTATGGTGGTAGTACATCCACATTCTTTTAAAAATTAAGTCTATCAGACATTTAGTTTGACCCTTCTGAATATAGGTAATAGTATTGTATTTTGTGCAGTTTATGACATGTTTTAGTTCAGGTTTTTATCCCTAGTTATTGCACCTAAAATGACAGCAGTTACAGGAAGGCTAAACGTTGTCTGTTTATAAGAATTCAAGTAACGTATTTCTTCCAGTACACTTTTCCTTGAGTTAAAGCTGGTAATCTTTTTAATCTTAGTAAATTCTTTAGGTTTCATGTTTGATAGCTATAATTCTGGAACCTCCCAAAACTATCTTAATTAGAGGCATGTTGGAATGTGTTTGAAATTTTTCTGCTGTAGTTCAGTTACTTCTGGCAGTATTATGTAATCTTAAGGATATGTACTTTCTTCGGGGAATCGGCCTTTCCTGATATCTTTCACTTATTTTTTTAGTGTTTCATCCTCCCCTTGGGGAGAATAGTAATCCAAATATAAGCTGTTGTTAGGCTTTAGCAAATATTTAGAACTTAGGTCTTGCTAACCGTAACCTTCCAATGTTCTAGATTGTTTTTGAAGGCCAGAACTGCTGTTGCAACCAAATTCCAGTTTGAGTAATTTAGATTCTGGTATCAGAAATCTAAAAGAAAAAGTACAAGGTCTAGTGTTTTCCTTCCTGGTGCTATGAAATGCCAATGTGCAGTGCCTTGATATTTGGCTTTCTGTGAGATTTCTTTGGTAAGCTGATTTCTAGGTATAATTTTATACGAATGTAAAGTGTTCATCAGTTGTTAGTAAGAATAAAGGATTTGATTAGTAGTGGTTGTGGATGCTTTTTGCTACCCTACAGAACTATACCCTTGCCCACAAAAAGATAGATGAAATGAGCGGATTCCTTTTGCCTGAACTAGAAGCAACCCTGCTTGAGATGTTCAGTGACGCTGATTTTCATGTTCATTTTAGGCCGTTCATGGCCCATTTTTGTTTTTTTTTTTAATTTTTAAGTGTCAGACATATTTTAGTAACTTTCTTCCCCTCATCTTCTCTCACTCCCTCCCTCCCCTCCTGAAACCCTTGAAACCCCTTCTTTCCAACAAGTCCATCTCCTACTTTCAGTGGATTTTTTGTTTGTTTGTTTGTCTTGATGAGAGTCTGTCAATATTTCATTGTGGGTGGGGGAGAAGCTCATGAGGCCTCACCTGTCCCCAGGGGGACATTGATGGTCAGTGGTTGCTTTGGGGGAACATGTCACTTTGTTCAGTGGTATAGCTACTGAAGCTGTTCATGCTCTTTATTTAAAAAATTTTTTTATTGAGAAAAAGGAAAAAAAAAGTTTCTGCCTCCTCCCAGCCTCCCATTTCCCTCCCCCTCCTCCCACCCTTCTCCTCCTCCCCCCACTCGTCTCCCCCTCCCTCTCCAGTCCAAAGAGCAGTCAGGGTTCCCTGCCCTGTGGGAAGCCCAAGGTCCTCCCCCCTCCATCCATGTCTAGGAAGGTGAACATCCGAACTGGCTAGGCTTCCACAAAGCCAGAACATGAAGTAGGATCAAAACCCAGTGCCATTGTCCTTGGCTTCTCATCAGCCCTCATTGTTCGCTATGTTCAGAGAGTCCGGTTTTATCCCATGCTTTTTCAGTCCCAGTCCAGCTGGCCTTGGTGAGCTCCCAATAGATCAGCCCCACCGTCTCAGTGGGTGGGTGCACCCCTCGTGGTCCTGACTTCCTTGCTCATGTTCTCCCTCCTTCTGCTCCTCATTGGGACCTTGGGAGCTCAGTCCAGTGCTCCAGTGTGGGTCTCTGTCTCTATCTCCATCCATCACCAGATGAAGTTGCTATGGTGATATGCAAGATATTCGTCAATATTGCTATAGGATAGGGTCATGCTCTTTTAAAGACAGAGTTCAATCATGTAGAATATGCTGGTCTCAAACTGTGATTGTCATTCCTCAGTCCCAATGTACTGGGTTTACAGGTATATGCCACCAGGCCTGGGTTTCTGACTTGGTATTTCATAGAAAAACATATTATGGCTTTCTTGTATGCCCAGTTTTTATTTTCTGACTGTTTACATTTGTGTCATGCATAGAGAATGCTGTCTTCTTTGTCTGCCAAACCATTTCTCTGTTGTCATCTTGAAAGAGCTAGAAATTTTACCTCCTTCATTAAACTCTGCTGACCTGGGTGTCATGGAAGTGACAGTTCCCTGAGGCATAGATCATGTTTTATGCTGCTGTCTTGGTATCTTTGTGGGACAGTTATCTTTGTTGTTGGCATTTTAGATTTTAATTTCACAAAGTAGAGAAGTGCTTTCTGACTTACTGGATATTCAGTATTACAAGTAAGTATTTAATACATTGTTCTTAGATGACAGCATTGTTGAAAAAAGTGTACAGATCATTTCTGTGAAAATGTATAACTCATGCCACTTATTGAACTTGCTTAGGTGTTGGAAATGATATTTGGATATTCAACCTTTACATTCTTGGCTACACAGTATTTATTAATGCTTTTTATCAATAATGTTTTAGAATATTTATTTCAATTTTCTGTAAAGTAGTCAAGGCTTCAAGACCTAGTAATTTTTGTATGCATGATAATACTGCCTTTGAATTTACAAGCTTTTGAGTTCAGAAAAACCTAAATTTCAGTTGTTTTTTAAAATCTGTTATTATTTTTACATGTTTAGATATCTTGCCTATATGTATGTCTGTGCTACATGTATGTCTGTGTACCATGGGTGTGCTTGGTACCCTCAGAGGCCAGAAGAGGGTGTCACATCCCCTGGCATTGGTATTACAGACAGATGTGATCCTCCCTGTGGGTGCTGGGAATCAAACCTGGATCTTTTGGAAGAACAGTCAATGATTTTAACCTCTGAGCATCTCTGCAGGACTTTAATTTCTTTTGTTACATTCTCTACAAATTTGACTGAGTGTGTGGTAGATTTCCACATCTAGGGATGCCATTTACTACCTGAACAAAATTTTGAAAAATAGAGCTAACATCTTCTACATACAGAATTCTTCCTGAGTTTCCTCCTTTATGTCCCTATCACTGATCTAGCACCAGACATACCAAATGAGCAGTCATTTCTCAATACTACTATTCCGTAGTATACATGTACTGCCTTCTCTGTTTGAAGGCATCTGAGAGTTACCAAAGAAAGAATGGTGTCAAAATTCTAGAAAAAAAGGTAATGTGACTATGTCTCCTTCAGAGCATTTGCCAATGGAGGTAGTATGAACAAAGAAACCAAGGAACTAAACTAAAAGTAGTGAAACAGACAGAAAAACTTACAGTGCTATGAAGATACGAAATAGAGTTAAGATATATCCTGATGATTCAAAGTTCAGCTTTCAAATTGCCAAAGAAAAAGAAAGTACAATGAGTCCAGTCCAATATTTTGTATTATTTTCCCTTGGAACATTTCCTGATTTATAAGTGGGACAGGACAAAGAAGTTGGAAAAGCTAAACAAAGCAGCAGATGTAAATCTCAGCAGCTAAGCAGAGCTTTCAGTAATTCCATAATGTTGGGGAGACAGAAATTAGAGTTCAGAGCCTGCCAAAGAGGAGGGACCCTGAATAATTACCCCAATTATTCAGTTGGGATCCCCAAAGGGCTAAATTCTAGAAGTAGTACTGAACTAGAAAAATACTATTCTCCCCAAAGCCTAAAGTATAACTTTGAATTAGCTCAGTCTTAGGTAGGACTAAGGTGAGTTTGTCCCTTACCACTTTCTAGAAGTGAAGTAAATCTCTGGAGGACAATAATAATGTACTGAGCTTGATTAACTTTTAAATCCAATATATAACATGAATAAGAAAGTCACTGGGTTTGCCAGGCATATTAATCTTCTAGGGCTGCCATGACATAGTACAACAAACCGGGTAGCTTCAGCAACAAAAAAAATGATTAGATCACAATTCTGGAGACTCTCAGACAGAGGTGCTAGTAGATTTGCAATCTCCTGAAGGCACTCTTCCTGATTCATTGTTGATCCTTGTTTCTGTTTATATAGATGGAAAGAACATGATATCTTAGGGGTCTTTTTTAATAAGGGGATTAATTCCATTTAGGAGGGTCTTTATTTGTTTGTTCATCTGATTTTTTTGAGACAGGGTTTCCCTGTGTATCTGTGTCTGTTCTGGAACTCTCTAGTTGTAGACCAACTCACAGAGATCTGCCTGCCTCTACCTCCCGGTGCTGAGAGGGTCTTTATGACTAAAGGATTTTACTAATACCATTGCATTTTGGGTTAAAATTTCAATATGTAAATTTTCAGAAAATGCAGACATTCAGTAAACAACAATAAAAAAGAAAGCAAATTCTGGAAGTGAAGATTCTAGTAACTAAAATACATGATTTGATACATGCATTTAACAGTAAATTAAATCGACAACTCAAGAAAAGATTGGTTGGTCAACTTGAAGACAGGCCAGTAAAAATATTCTGACTGAAGGACCAAGAAAGAGAAGAAACGCGCCCCCCCACACACACACACTGAGAAAAGTTGACACAATTGTGTAGCTTGGGAGTATTGCTTGAGCTCAAGAGTTCAAACTTAGCATGGAAAAGAAACATTGTTAAATTGGTCTCAGGAAGGGAAGGAAAGGGGGGCAGGAAAAAGAGAGAGAAAGGTAGGAGGTGTCCCGGGAGAGAATATATATGAATATGAGAAAAGGAGAATGAATCCAAATAGTTTATTGGTTCTTATAGGTGTCCTTGTTGGGAAACCATGCCAAATCTACTCAGCTAAGTAGTATAGAGATAATAGATTTATTACCAGTCTACCTCAACTGTGCCATTTTTCTTTCTTACTGAGTATATTATCTTTGATTTCTAATTCTCTGAGTCTTAGTTTCCTCAGACTTAAAGGGAATACAATTCTCTTATAGAGTTACTATGCTAATTAAGTTACAAACTACAAAGTCAAATAGCATATTTGTTCTTTATTGTTCTCGAGGTGTTTATATTATCTTGAGCTGAAATGTATAGATATTTCTATTCTAGAACGACATCTTCTCTAATGATTTTTGTGAGTTTTTATTCTATCCATTGTTTATATCCTTGGTGAAAAAGGAGGGGTGTAGACTGAAACATGCCTTTTCTTTTAGGTTTTATTTCACTATTTTTGTCTGCACTTAAGTATAGGCCTTTAAAATTGATTGCTTCCCTTTTTTAAAAGCTTTCATGGCACTTTCTAGTACCATGAAATGAGTCATTAGGAACGAGGCATTCAGATCCGGGTCTTTTCCAGCTCAGGGGCCTCTGGGCCCTGTGTCTTAAGTACATACTGTCTTCAGGATTAGGGATTTACCTTCTACTTCTGGTAGACAACCTAGGGCAATAGCAATAGCCTGTATGTTTTGGGAGTCCCTTGGACAACCCTGACCAATAACTCTAAAGAGGACTTCTCATGCCTGGTTTTGGAAGTTTTGTTATGGAGTCTTGTCTCTTAGATATTGCCAGCCCAGATGAGAAAATTTCATTCAAGTCTATGGTTCTCAGCCTTTCTATTTCTGTGACCCTTTAATACAGTTTTCCATGTCATAGTGACCCCCATAAAATTATCTCGCTACTTTGTAACTGTGATTTTGCTACTGTTATTAATCATAATGTAAATATCTGTGTTTTCTGGTGGTCTTTGGCAACCCCTGTGAAAAGTTCATCTGACCCCAGGTCCACTTGTTGAGGACTTCTATTTAAATTATATGTATGTATGTATGTATGTATGTATGTATATATATATATATATATGTGTGTGTGTGTGTGTGTGTGTGTGTGTGTGTGTGTAGGGTATTTTTTGGTAACTAGTTAATGTCAACTTATATTTTTGGCTTACTTTCGTTTCTAACAGTCAATATACTCAATAAACTTCTATTGCTGTTCTATATGCTAGGCTCTGTACTAAAAGCTTGTGATAAAAGATGAGTGATATAGCTGGTGGGGAAGCTATGCACCTGAGTGCTTTTGATGTGGTAACATGACTACTAGAGGTGAACACAGGCAAGCAAAAATGAGGTTACTTTTTCCTTGGGTTCTGCCGAGAGGGCGACATTTGAGCCAAGTCTCTAATGATTAGAAGATATGCATTCCAGGAATAGAAAACAGTATATAGGAACACAGGGTAACTAACAGATCTGTTGTAGTCAGGGATCAAATATTATTTTATGTGGCTAGGATACAGGATATAAAGCAAGAAAAAGAGATGTAGTGGCAGATCAAGTGCGAGTGCTACATAAACTTGTATTGACGGTGTCTTGGTAATTTTCTGGAGAGGGGTCTGAAGAAATAAAGAGCTTCGATACCGATGCAAGGGCCCAAGTAAGAAAAGATGAGGAAAATGGCAGTGGGGTGGAGATTTGAGAGGTATGACAGAGGTAGTAGATAGACCACATCATCACTTCTTGGAGTAGAAGTTTCTCCTGTAAGAAAATGAATGGTTTATAATTCTCTCCGTAGTAAATTACTTATATGAGTGTTTCTATCATTCAAAGTGAGGATTTAATGAGGAAAGAATTCTAAAAACATACACAAACCAAGCCAAATGAACCCAGCTGGGTGGAAATTGATACAGAGGTGAAGACTTAGTGACTATGTTTGGATGTCTGTTTTACAGCTCCTTCCAACAAATCTCTCCTTTTCATTCCTGGCTCCAGATTTCTTTCTGCTGCAAAAGAAAAAGCAGTCAGTAGTGAGCCCTCAAGTTTCCTACTTTCATACTTCCATGCCTGCTTCTGTGCCAAATTTCTCTCCTGTTCCTCTATGTGAACTGTCCATGTTTTTATCTAAAGCCAACTCCTCCTCCCGTGCACCACATTCCATTTCCATCAAAAGAACCCTGTTCCAGCGATTCTAAACCCAGTTCTCCCCATCCCCCATAGTCTAGTCAATGCCCTAGCAATTTTATTCACTTAACATAAATATTTTCCATATGGATTCTTATGTCCTCTGCCTCTAATTTGGTATAAATCAACATACTTGATCTACATTGATTTCATAGCTCCATAATTTCCACTATTACTTCCTATTTCATTCTAATCTCCATATAGCTGCTAGAATGATCCTTTAAAAATCAATGTCATGTCCTTCTTTCACTCCCATTTTATGATAATGAACAGTCTTTAATGTGATCTGCAGTTACCTTTTTTGTCGTTTTCTATTATTCTGTTCTTTGTTCTTAGTACCAGCCAGCCAAACTTGCTAAACATGTTGTAGATTTGGGAGGTTTGTACTTCATATGTCTTCCCCTCCCCAGAGGTGAGCGCCAAATGGCCTGCTTCCTTATCTCTTTTCGTTTTCTCCTAAAATCACAAATATCTTTCCTCAACAAATCCTCCTAGCATATGAAACTCTCCCTCTCATAAACCATATTTATCCTGCATTATTTTCATTCATATAATTTATCAATATTTACATTCTTATACTTACTTGTTTATTTTATGTTGTCTCCTTAGAATGAGAGAGCTCTGTGAAGAGACAGATTTTCTTTTGTTTACTGCGGTATCCATAGTGCCTAAGTGTACTAGGTGCTTAATAAATATATCTGAGTGAAGAAATTTATTAATTAGTCAGTCACTCTGTCCTAGAAGTGAGTTTGGAGGAGGGTTCTCAATGCATGGAAGGCTAGAACTTGGTGGGAAGGTGATAGACAGCATCATAGATAGGCTCAGTGCCATTTACTAAGATAGAAATGGAAGAATAAGCTCTTGAGGTATGAGGAGAGTAAGCATTCTGTCTTAGTATTTTGAGATGCCATGCAAGGTATTAATGGAAGTGATAGTTTTATTTTGCCATTTATTTATTTATTTACTGGGACTTTTTTTTTTGAGACAGGGTCTCACTATGTCTTGGAACTTACTAGGTAGACCAGACCAGGCTGGCCTCAAACTCACAGAGATCCACCTGCCTCTACTTTGTGAGTTCTGGGATCAAAAGTGTGTTTCACCACGCCAGACTGTTACCTTTTAAATCCTTTCCAGTCTTAAAAATTTTAAATTCTGCCTCTTTGGAAAGTCATTGAACACTACAAGTTTACATTCATAACTAGTCTGTTCTTTGGGAGAGGAACCCTGATTTAGTCATACATACTCAGGAAGTGCTCAGAAAGTATTTGATGTTGGAAAAAGAAATTATCTGATGATTTGAGTGCTGTAATTGATGAGATGACCTAAGTTTTGTGACTTTTGATCAGTAGAACATAATGAAAATGAGTATTACATATAGGACATTCCCTTCTTTAATGTGAGGTAAATGAATAAGCATAACTCCTAGATATCAATTTTCTGATTTTTATCTTGAGAATATATACATATATGTCAAATCACATCAACATTTTCACTTAAAATTGGTGAATTTTGCTACATATTAATTTTATTTAAATGTTTGGTTGAATTTTCCAGTGAAGCTATGTCAACCTGGCATTACCTTTTCTGTTCAGTTATAACTATACATTGTTTGTTTACTAGATATAGGATTGTTCAGGTTATGTATGAATTAGTTCTGTTATTTTGTGTCTTTCAAAAAATTGGTTGATTTCTTCTTCATAGACCTCATTTAATTTTTAAATATCTACAAAATGGGTCATATGAGACTTATTTTCATTTTTGATACTAGTCACTTGTAAGTTTTTTCCCTTTTTCTTCATTTATATAGTTAAAGGATTGTCATTTATATTGATCCTCCTCCCAAAGAAACTAGCTTTATATTGACTTCTGAAATTACCAAAAAATCTCTTTATTGAGCTTATTTTATTATTTTTCTCTAATTTCACTAAACTGAACACTTAGGTCCTTGTAGATTATGGACCTCCAGCCTAGCTCTAGACTCAGTGAGAAGCTCTCTCTGGAGGAAATAAAGTAGAGAGTGACAGAGCAGAATACCTGGTGGTCTCACTTGGCCTGTGCATACACTACTACGTGTACCTACACTCGTGTGTGCATATAGTACACACACCCATCACACTCACATATTCATTCAAACTCACAATGAAAAACTACTTTAACATTGTGAATGAGAGCATAAAGTGGGAACATTATATGAAAACCCAATTAATTTGTTAAAATAGATCATGTATTCTATTAAATTCAATACTTCATCTACTTTTATATATGTATGAATAGAAGTAGTATGGTGTTAAATGTGTTGTGATAGCAATAAAACCACTGACACAATTTAAGAAGTAAAATAAAAAATAAATAATGCTATTATAGAATCTTCATAGTGTTAAAATAAAAAAATAGTGTAAAACATGAGTCATAATGCACAAAATATAAAAATAGTTTTATAAATAGAAATTACAAAGAATTTTTGGTAAGACTATCCATTTGAAATTTTTCTTATGTATGCATATAGAATTAGTAATAATATAGAAATACGTTTGCAGTTGAAGGAACTATATTCAGGAGGCTGCTTAGTTACTTCTGTATGATGGAAGAAGAAAAAAGAGTTATATAACTATTTCTGTGTTAGTTATCTATTGTGTTTAGAAATACTATTAAACAATTACTATCAACTGATGATATTTAAAAGGTAGCTAAACATGAATGTTAACATTCTAGAAATTGATGACTGCTCACATTCTACCTATTGTGTGACCTTAGGGAAATTACTTACCCTTTCCATTGAGAACAGTAATAGCATCATGTTATTAAAAAGATAATAAGACTTAACGTCTATAAAGTCATCAGAATATAACAATTCTTATGTGTTCTTTCAGTAGTAAATAAAAATTTAATAAAGATGAGTAGTGTGTATGTTTTTATAACAATTCATTATAACTCTTTATTAAAATCATTTAGGAATTATTATAAATGGATTTTATGTTTATTTGGCTTGCTTTTTAAAAAGCTCTCTCTGTGTGTTTATGTGCGCATGCACACATACATACACCTATGCATGCTATACCACATGTATGGAGAACATGTCAAAGAACAAACTTGGTTGTTGATCCTAACCTTCCTCCTGATTAAGAATAGTCTCTTGTTTGATGCTGTGCTAGTTGGCCCATAAATTTCAAGGATTCTCCTGTATCCATTCTCATCTCACAGTAGGAGACCTGGGATTATAGACACACACTATTCCACCTGGCTTTTCTGGGTTCCAGGAATTCAAACTTAGATTCTCACACGTGAGCAGCAAGTGCTTTACCTATTATGCCACCCCTATAGACTCTCCTTTTATTTTCTTTTTTTTTTTTTTTTTTTTTTTTTTTTTGGTTTTTCGAGACAGGGTTTCTCTGTGGTTTTGGAGCCTGTCCTGGAACTAGCTCTTGTAGACCAGGCTGGTCTCGAACTCACAGAGATCCGCCTGCCTCTGCCTCCCGAGTGCTGGGATTAAAGGCGTGCGCCACCACCGCCCGGCTCTCCTTTTATTTTCATTGGGATTTCCTGTACTCCAGATTGTCTTCACAATCACTATGCATCCAGGGTGGCTTTTCATTTGCCTTTCTCCTGCTTCTGCTCTCCATGTGGTAGGTTTAGCACAAATGTTACTGTTGAGGATATACATCCTCTAAAATGAAATACTCATTCCTGGAAGGAAGAGGGAACCTCAAGAAAATGACCAACTTCAGAAAAGCAAGGAAACTTAAACTGCTCCAGAAGCTCATGAAAGTTAGAAAATTCGTAAGATTCCTACCCAAGTCTATAAAAATCAATGGAGAAAAAGTATTAAAGTTATAAATAATAAAAAAATAAAAATAAGTTTAAAAAGATGTATGTTGAATTTAGTCAAATATGCTTTGGACTTACTGAGATCAAGAGATCATCTCTCTTCTTTTGTATCCTGTTAAATAGTGAGTTACATTGATTATTTTTGAACATTTTATTGAAAGCTTTCACATCTACATTCACAAGTGATGTTGTCCTTTAACTTCCTTGTAATGCTTTTTCCTACAAGTTTGTGAGAGATTATTATTTAAAAGTTTGATAGAATTCATCAGTGAAGTTGCTAGGCTTGTAAATTTTTTTCTTGCTAGAATTGTTCTAACAAACCAAATTTTAAGAAAGCTATAAAAGTGCTCATATCATCCCAATTCATTGCAGGAACCCTTGTCAGTGTGTGACTTTGAAAGAAATACATTCTGTCTAATTTTTACCAATTTCCAGGCACAAAGTCCTTTCTCTTAAATTTCTGCAAGGTCAAGCATGATGTCCCTTCTTTATTTTTGATGCTCATAATTTGTCTTCTGTCCTGTTTTCTGGCCAGGCTGCAGACATCTCAGTTTTACTGATTCCCCAATCCCCCTGCCCCAAACACACACCGCGAAGGACTAGCTATTGGCTTGATTAAAAACAGGCAAATAACTGACACAAACAATTTCATTAATTCCCACTTTTAACTTTTTTCTGTTATCTCTGGGTTTAATTTATCTTTTTTTCTAGTAAGGAATGTTTTAGTTAATTTTGATACTGCAGGTCGAACCCTGGGCTTGTACATGTTGGATAAGCACTCTGCCTATGAGCTACACCCTAGCTAAATTTTCATTTTCACTTCAATGTATTTTAAATTTTTGCCTTACAGTTTTTTTTTTGATCCTTAGGTTATTTGCATACAGATTTTTAAATTGCCAACTATTTAAGAGGTAGGGACTCTTATTTTATATTATTTATTTTGAGTTTAATTTCATTATGTTTAGAGAACATCCTTTATATGATTTCAATTCTTACAAAAGTTTACCAATCCATTTAATGCACTGCTAGTGGAATTATAAAGCAATGCAGCTACTATGGAAAACGAGAAGGAGGTTTCTCAAAAATAAATAAATAAATATAGGAAACTGTGATGTGATCCAGCAACCCCAACACTATCTTTAAAAGATATTTCACGTCCACATTTGTAGCAGCAGTATTCACAGTGGTAAAGAGCTGGAAGCTGTCCAAAATGTTTGTTAATAGATGGATTATGGAATATATCTACAATACACCTTAATATTTGCTCTTAGAAAGGTATGCAGCAGGGTGGTGGTGGCTGCATACCTCCAAAGAGCCTTAATCTTAGCACTCAGGAGGCAGAGGCAGGCGGATCCCTACAAGTTTGAGGCCAGCTTGGTCTACAGAACGAGTTCCAGGAGAGGCTCCAAAAGCAACAGAGAAAGCCTGTCTTGGAAAAAACCAAAACAACAACAACCAAAAAAGAAAGAAAGAAAGAAAGAAAGAAAGAAAGAAAGAAAGAAAGAAAGAAAGAAAGAAAGAAAGAAAGAAAGAAAGAAAGAAAGAAAGAAAAAGAAAGAAAGAAAAAATAAAGGTATCTCAACTACATGGATGGTCTGTGAAGGATTTACATTATGTGAAATAAGCCAAAGATTTTATGTCTCCATTTATATGAATTACCTAACATAGTTAAATTCATAGAAACAGAAAGTATAATGATGACTATTAGGAGCCGGGGAAGTAAGTGAAGCGTAGTTGTTATTTAATGAGCATAGCATTTCAGCTTTGCAAGGTGAAAAATTCTGTTTCCAACAATATGAATATACTTGATACTACTGCAATGTACAAAACTGACAAATTTTACATCACATGTACATTTTTACTGCAATTAGATATAAAGTAAATTTTTTTGAGATTTGTTTTATAGACCAGAATATGGGGTAACCTGGTGAATACTCTTTGTGCACTTATAAAAACTATGCTTTCTTCTCTGCAGAATAGAGCTTTCTATCAATGTCAATTAACTGGAATTAGCTGACAGTGTTGTGCTGCTCTACTCTTACTGATTTTCTGCCTACTTGTCTTATTGATTGCTGAGAGAAGAGTGTTAAAATCCCCAGCTATAGCTGTCGTTTCCCCTACTTATCCTTTTTAGCTGTGTCAAGTTTTGCATCATATATCTTGAACCTCTGTTGTTAGTTGCATACATAATCAGGTTTGTGAGGATTTCTAGTTGAAGTGATCCTTTACGCATTACATGATTGTCACTGTTTATTTCTGATGATATTCTTCATTCTGAAGTCTACTTTATATTACTATAAAGTGAACTTCTTATATGAAACTTGAAATTTTAAAATTGATGTATTTTGTAGGGTATAGTTATTTAGCTGATTTATGTTTGATGTAATTACTGATATAATTAGATTTTTATCTATTTCATCTGCTTTCTGATTATTGATGGACTTGGTTCTGATTTTCTTTCTTTAAGATCACTTGGAAATATTTATTAGTCCATTTTAATTTCTGTGTTTTTGCTGCATGTTACATTTGTATTTTGATGTTTGATCTGTGAATTTCACACCACATGCTTAGTATTGCAATGTCAATTTCAGGTACAGTATAGAAGCCTTAACTAACCATAAGGCTTCATTTATCCTACCCTATTTTTATTTATAATTATGAGAATTATATATACAAATATTGACTATTGTATGTGCTATTTCATAAATTTTCTTCTAATAGTTGCCCATATTTTTTATTGAGCTCTACATTTTTCTCTGCTCCCCTCCCTGCCTCCCCCCTCCCCTTCAACCCTCTCCCAAGGTCCCCATGCTCCCAATTTACTCAGGAGATCTTGTCTTTTTCTACTTCCCATGTAGATTAGATCCATGTATGTCTCTATTGGAGTCCTCATTGATGTCTAGGTTCTCTGGAATTGTGATTTGTGGGCTGGTTTTCTTTGCTTTATGTTTAAAAACCACTTAAAACCACTTATGAGTGATAATTGTCTTTCTGTATCTGAGTTACCTCACTCAAAATGATGTTTTCTAGCTCCGTCAATTTGCCTGCAAAATTCAAGATGTTATTTTTTCTACTGTGTAGTACTCCATTGTGTAAAAGTACCACATTTTCCTTATCCATTCATCTGTTGAAGGGCATTTAGGTTGTTTCCGGTTTCTGGCATATTTTTAAGGACATAAATGTTACTTGGAATATTTATAATTGATTTAATACTTCTATTGTATTTTCATTTTTTCTGATTCTTTAAGTTTCTATTTAAAACAATTTCCTTTCACCTGAAATAATTTCCTGTCAAGTTTTTTAGCCAGTATTACTTTTTTTAGTTTTCATTCATATGAAAATATTTTTATTTCCCCTTTATTTTTAAAAGATTTTCTGAGCATGTCATAAATAAGTACTATACTTACATCATTTCTTTTCCCCTTTCTTCTTCTAACTCTTCTTGAGAAGATACATTCACTATATGTAAAAGTCTTAGTTCTATTTGTTTAGAAATTTAAATATGCATTCTACTGTCTAAGGGCTTCCATTTTTTATAAGAAATCTCATATTTTCTTGATTGTTCAAATTTTGTTTTGTTTAAGACAGAGTCTGGCCATGTAACTCAGGCTGACCTTAGACTCATTATGTAATATATAATATACATTTTTTTTATTTTGTTTTTTAGTTTTTTGAGACAGGGTTTCTCTGTGTAACAGTCCTTGCTGTCCTGGAACTTACTTTGTAGACCAGACTGGCCTTGAACTCACAAAGATCCACGTTCCTTTGCCTCCCAAGTGCTGGGATTAAAGGTGTGTGTTTTTAATATATGTTGTTAGGAATAATATATTGTTGTATATAACATATATATATATATATATATATAAAGGTGTTTTCAACTTTTAAAAAGTATCTTTGTTTCTTAACATTGTGGCCATAGTTTTGTTTGTCTTCACAAACCTGTACGTCTTTCACCAAATTTTAGAAGTTTTCAATGTAATACTTTTATGTATATTTCCTATAGTTATTTCTTTCTCTTTGCATACAAAAGTTAAAATGTTTATTATTATTCTATAAGTTTCTTGTCATTTGTTCCCTTTCTCAATATTTTCCCTTCTATTAATATTGTTGGATAGTTCCTACTGATCTATCTTAAAATTCTCTTTTTCTCTGTCATTTCCATTCCTATTTTACCATTAAGCTCATCCAGTAGTTTTAAATTTTTCAGATCTCATATCACTCAGTTCTAAATTTGCATTTGGTTCTTTTTATAGTTTCACATTTCTAATTAAACTTATGTAGTATGTTTACCTTTATTGCATGTAGCTCTCTATTGCTGTATAATATGCTGTATAGCATGTTAGCTCTCTATTGCTGTATAATAAATTGTGGGCACTTAGCGGCTTAAAACACCAATATGTTATCCACAAATTTCCATGCATCAGGGTTTTACGGTAGCGTAATCAATTTGTTGACAGAGTTGTTCTGTTACCTTGGTGTTGAGGTCTTCTTCTGAGCGGATGTAGTTGTTGGCAGAGTTTAGCTCCTTGTAGCTGAAGGACTGAATTCCTCTACTACTGAAAACTACTTGCAGTTTCCATGCCACAAGTTCCTCTCTAGAGGTAGTTCACATTTTAGCAACCTGTTCTTTAAAGAAGAACAGAAAGTGTACTGAAATTGGTGGGATTTTTCTTTTGAAGGTTATAAAAGCAATTTAAAAAAAAAAAAGAAGAAAACAAACTATCTTTTTTCATTTTGCATACCAATCCCAGTCCCCTCTCCTTCCCCTCCTCCCATTACCTCCACCTACTTCCCACCCCACCCCACCCCACCCCACCCCACCCCACCCCATCCACTCCTCAGAGAGGGTTAGGCACATTGCTTTGGGGAAGGTCCGAGGCCCTCCCTACTATATCTAGGCTGAGCAAGGTATCCATCCAAAGAGAATGGGTTCCCAAAAAGCCAGTATAAGCAGTAGGGATAATCCTGGTGCTACTGCCAGTGTCCCCGCAGTCCGCCCCAGCCATGCATCTTACATTCAGAGGAACTAATTTGGACCTATGCTGTTTCCTTCCCTGTCCGACTGGAGTTGGTGAGCCCCCATTAGCTCAGGTACACTGTTTCAGTGGATTCCCCATCATAGTCTTGACTTCTTTGCTCATATTCTCATTCTTCCCACTCTTCAACTGGACTTTGGGAGCTCAGCCCAGTGCTCCAATGCATGTTGTTGCCTCTGTTTCCATCAGTTGCTGGATGAAGGTTCTATGGTGATATTTAAGAAATTCATCAGTCTGACTTCAGGGCAAGGCCAGTTCAGACACCCTCTCCTCTATTGCTTAGGGTAACTGGGGTCATCCTTGTGGATTCCTGGGAATTTCTCTAGAGCCAAGTTTCTTGCTAACCCCATCATGGCTCCCTCAATCAAAATATCTGTTTTCTTACTCTCATCTGTGTCCTTCCTCCATCTTGACTATCCCATTCCCTCAAGTTCTCCTCCCCCCTCTCCTCCTCTCATCTTTCCCTTCCACCCTTCCTACTCCCCCAACCCCCATGCTCCCAATTTTGTCTACTTCCCCTTTCCACATGGATCTATGCATGTTTTTCTTAGGGTTCACCTTGTTACTTAGCTTCTCTAGGATCATGAACTATAGGCTCAATATCCTTTGATTTACATCTAGTATCCACTTATGAGTGAGTCCATACCATGTTCATCTTTCTGGGTCTGGGTTAGCTCACTCAGGATGATTTTTTTGTAGTTTCATCCATTTGCATGCAAATTTCAAGATGTCGTTGATTTTTACTGCTGAGTAGTACTCTAATGTATAAATGTGCCACATTTTCTTTATCCATTCTTTGGTTGAGGGGCATCTATGTTGTTTCCAGGTTCTGGCTATTACAAATAATGCTGCTATGAACATAGTTGAACAAATGTCCTTGTAGTACGATTGAACATCCTTTGGGTATATGCCCAAGAGTGGTATTGCTGGATCCTGAGGGGTAGGTTGTTTCCCAATTTTCTGATTAGGCTTACTTATGGGCAAAGCAGCTAGAAAAGAGTAGGAAAAAAACAAACCAATTAAACAGATTTATCACACACACTCTGACTCACAGGGATCACTTTTAAAAATTCTTATTCTGGCTAGTAATAGTGGTTGTTCATTTGTTTCTTTGAGACAGGGTTGATAAAGCCTTTAAGTAGTTGATTTTTGTATTTTCTCTAGAATTTTATTTTACCAAGAAAGGTCAGCTGTAGTTGAGATTACTCCATCTTGACCAGAATTGGAGCTTTTTACTTAAATCATGTTTTCACATTTACAGTGTGCTTCTTAGAGACAGCACATAATTTGCTTGTTTTTTTTTTAAGCTAACCTCAATTTTGACGTTTAATTTGGATGTTTAGATAATTTTCTTTTCATTAAACTTGAGGACATTTTCTTTAGAGTTTGAGAGAAAAACTACAAGGCAGGAAAGCTGAAAATCTCAGCAGCTGCTTGGCATAGAAAAATGGACAGTAAGTCATTTCATTTGTAAGCAGCCACATAGTGGAAGTGCAGATAGCTTCAGAGAAAGAGTGAGAAAACCTACAGTGTTAGGGAAAGCATGCCAAGACTTTAGGAAATTAGATAAAGAAAAAAATTTCGCCTTTTTCTGTAACACACACTCAGAGTTGTTCAGGCTTAGCAGAACCACATTGTGCTGCCTCCATCAGTAACAGCACAAGGAAAGGCTTCTGGGAAGGGAAAGTGCATTATGTAATCAGGGGAATAATTATTCCTCCACTCTGCTCAGCATGTCTTCAGGTGAATAAGATTTCCTGGGGGATGTGCTCCTGGGCAGGTGGTTGACAGTCCCAGCTGGATTAACTCTTATTCCAGAAGACAATAGTATTTAAAGTTCTGATCTTTGGAGCAGATCATGTCACATCTCCATCCAGGGCCAGAGGCAGATTCCATTAATTTTTACCAGGAAGAAATAGCTTTCCCTTAATAGGCCATAACAGAGCTCTGATTTTCATCCTCAGTGGCTTCCAAAGTTGCTGTAACATGCTCTCTTGAAGAGTTAAGACCCTAAAAACTTATTTAGGAAATAGACAGAATTAGAAAAATAAATAAAACCCATTTCTGCCATGAAAATGTGGAGATCTAATTCTAAACATGTTTTCCAGGGAGATTAGTACCTGGACTATCCCACCCTCATGTAAGCCTCCAAGCACGGGCAATAATTTAGAAGACAATAACAGGAAATAAGAGCTCCTGTTGGTTATTCTTGGCCCCTGGCCAGGACAGAGCCAAGGACATTTCCAGCTTTTGGCCAAAGACAAGAATGAAAACTGTTCTCCTTTTGGGATCCCTGCTCCTAAGTCTCCCTAATCTATTTCTATCTCCTGTCCTCATCAACTAACCATTTAAAGAGGTGACCCTAATTCTTGTTAGGGATTTGGACAATAACTGATTCTGGCATCTACATGCTAAAGAGGGTCGGTCATCAACCCCTCCAATCGACCTATAGAAGGGACTTAAAAATGCATTAATGGCTCCATTTAAATAACAGATGTAGGGAAGAAAGAAAGTTCTTGCCTAAATACAGATGTGAGGGTTGAGAAAAGGCAAGAAAGAAGTCAGGGAGAACTGAAAGTCGAACCCTTTGAACAGGAGAAATGATTCCTTCCGACCAAGAGCAGGTACAAAAGTTTTTACAATAGCTTAGAATTATAAACCCTAGTCAGAAAACCAGGAGAAGTCAGAACAAAGAACAGTTAAATATATCTGAATCATGCTAGTGGTGGTAGCACACACCTTTAACACCAGCATTGGAGATGCAGAGACAGGCAGATCTCTGTGAGTTTGAGGACAGCCTGGTCTACAGAGTGAGTCCCAGGACAGCCAGCACTACAAAGTGAAACCCTGTCTCAAAAAAAAAGTCCATGTCAAAGTGCATTAGAATCCCTTAATAAGCTCACAAGAACATCTATCCATATCTGGCATATTGAATTTCTCCTTGGAGTTTTTTCTATGGCTTATAAAGCCTGACTGAAGAGTGATGAACCCAGGTTCTCCTTTCAGGCACTTTGATAGCTGATAGAGTCATTATAAAAATCAAATGCTAGAGCCTACAGAAAATGGCTCAACAGGTGAAAGTAACTACTCCTGTTGTAGAAGATGAGTTTAATTCTCAGCATCCACATTACTGGTGTACAACCAACAGGAGATCTGATACCCTCTTCTTGCCTCTTTGGCTAATGGCACACATGGTGCACTTACCCACACCCCACACACAAACACACTCACACACATACACATTGAAATGTTTGTGATAGAAACCAATAAAGTTTATGATAGAAAGACCAAATTATTTCTTCCCTGGCCCTCTGCAAAAGTGTTCGCCAACAGTAAACTAGCCATTAAAATTGCAGTAAGCGTTTTTACTCTATCATTCTGAAGGTTCAGGGTCATTCATTGGTCTGTCCTTAAAATTTATTTTTTTTATTGATTGTTATTTAACTCTACATTTTTCTCTGCTCCCCTCCCCTCCCCGCCTCTCCCTTCTCTCCTTCAACACTCCCCCAAGGTCCCCATGCTCCCAATTTACTCAGGAGATCTTGTCAAAGGATGCTCAATCGTACCACAAGGACATGTGCTCAACTATGTTCATAGCAGCATTGTTTGTCATAGCCAGAACCTGGAAACAACCTAGATACCCCTCGACCGAAGAATGGGTAAGGAAAATGTGGTACATTTACACAATGGAGTACTACACAGCAGAAAAAAAATAATGACATCTTGAATTTTGCAGGAAAATGGATGCTGCCCTTACAATTTCTAAAGCAAAAAGAAAAACAAAACAAAAAAACCGAGGCAACAAAATTCAGGCTCAAATAAGAGGTCATTTTAAGGGCAATTCAAAGGTAAAACAATAGCCAATTTTTTATGAGATGTATGAACCTGTGAGTATTCTACTTAACAGAGCATAAAAATCCAAGGAACCTTGCAACTGGTGAATTGTGTGTAATCATAAGTTCTTACTGTCTTAGTTGTTCTGATAGAACACCATGAATATGTGACAACAAAGTATATTGTGTTGTCAAAAAAAAAGAAAAAGCCGCCGGGCGGTGGTGGCGCACGCCTTTAATCCCAGCCCTCGTGAGGCAGAGGCAGGCGGATCTCTGTGAGTTCGAAGCCAGCCTGGTCTACAAGAGCTAGTTCCAGGACAGGCTCCAAAGCCGCAGACAAACCCTGTCTCGAAAAACATACAACAAAAGTATATGCTCAACTATGTTCATGGCAGCATTGTTTGTAATAGCCAGAACCTGGAAACAACCTAGATGCCCTTCAACGGAAGAATGGATGAAGAAAGTATGGAATATATACATATTAGAGTATTACTCAGCAGTAAAAAACAAGGACTTCTTGAATTTTGCATACAAATGGATGGAAATAGAAAACACTATCCTGAGTGAGGTAAGCCAGACCCAAAAAGAGGAACATGGGATGTACTCACTCATATTTGGTCTCTAGCCATAAATAAAGGACATTGAGCTTATAATTCATGTTCCTAGAGAAGCTAAATAAGGTGAATCCAAAGACAAACACATAGGCATCCTCAGGAATATTAACCTTCATCAGGCGATGAAAGGAGACAGAGACAGAGACCCACACGGGAGCACCGGACAGAAATCTCAAGGTCCAAATCAGGAGCAGAAGGAGACGGAGCACGAGCAAGGAACTCAGGACCACGAGGGGTGCACCCACACACTAAGACAATGGGGATGTTCTATTGGGATCTCACCAAGGCCAGCTGGCCTAGGTCTGAAAAAGCATGGGATAAATCCGGACTAGCTGAACATAGCGGACAATGAGGAATACTGAGAATTCAAGAACAGTTGCAGTGGGTTTTTGATCCTACTGCACGTACTGGCTTTGTGGGAGCCTAGGCAGTTTGAATGCTCACCTTACGAGACCTGGATAGAGGTGGGCAGTCCTTGGGCTTCCCACAGGTCAGGGAACCCTGATTGCTCTTCGAGCAGATGAGGGGGGGGGACTTGATCGGGGGAGGGGGAGGGAAATGGGAAGCGGTTGTGGGGACGAGGCAGCAGAAATCCTTAATAAATAAATAAATTAAAAAAAAAAAACAAGGTTAGCAACTCCAAACAGGAACCTGATGGCAGGAACTAAAGCAGAGACCATGGAAGAGTGCTGTTCATTGGCTTGCTCTCCATGGCATCCTCAGCCTGCTTCCTTATACAACTCAGGACCACCTGTCCAGAGATGACACCACCAACCGTGGGCTGGGCCCTCCTACATCAATCATTAATCAAGAAAATTCTCTATAGGCTTGCCTACAGGGAATCTGGGGGAGATATTTTCTCAATTGAAGAGTATCTCTTCCCAGATGACTTTAGCTTGTATCAAATTGATAAAAAAAAAAACCAGCAGTACAATCATCAAAAGTTTTAGAAGGCTTATTTGGCAAATATCTTAAGAAAGGAAAATTAAGGGCACACAAGAGCTGAAAGTGTCAAAACAGACCATGGAGGAAACACTGAACAAGTACCCCCTGACTCTCAAAATTTCGGCTGTATAAGTTTGAGAACAGTATTTTTCACAACTTATAAATCTGGGGATTTCTTTTCTCAATCAAAATTCTTAGGGACCAATAGTAAAAACATATTTCCTTTTACTTAATCATAGCTACAGAGAATATTCCTTTGATTCAAGTGTTTACTGAGGACAACTATAATCATATGCCTTTCTCTTATCAGTAATTCTTAAGTCTCAGCGTAGTAAACTCAAGTTTTGTTTAATATTTTTATAATCAAATGGAAATAGCCCTGTGTGGGGGAACTTACATAGTCAAGATTACCCAAAAAGTTTGAAGTAAAAGAGAAACCTTATAAACACAGCTAAATATGGTCCTTCCATAAATTTGGGGGAAAAGGAAATTTACATTGTTAGAACATAAAGTAGTGTCTTTGCAAAAAAAAAAAAATATTTATGTATGCATCTGGTTGTTTAGGCTGCATGGATATCTGCACACCAGAAGAGGGCATTAGATTCCCATGGAACTACAGTTATAGATGGTTGTGGGCTACCATGTGGATTCTGGGAATTTAACTCGGGACCTCTGGTAGAACAGCCAGTTCTCTTAACTGCTGAGTTATCTCTTCAGCCCCTAGCGTAATGTCTTTTATGATCAAAACACATTGAGCAATGAGAACTTCCCTTTGATTCCATGAAACTATTAGTTCTCTTTGTGAGTGTCTTTCTGCCTGTGGCTTGAAATTGCATGCCATAAACTGGAACAATAATTTGCCCTGCCTTTTCTTAAGAACTGCAGTTTTGTGCTTCTTGTTTATTATCTGAAAGAAAAATTTTCTAGGCTTTTAGTTGTTTAATGAAGGAAGATTAATCTGGTTCTTTTTACTACACTTCACTGGAAATAAGATTCTTAGGCCAGTGTTTTTCTCTTTTTATTTTTCTTGAATAAGAGCTGAGGCTCATTTTGAATTATGACTGTCCAGTAGTCAAGGCAGTTACTCCAATCTTCTGTGCCTCATCACTGCTTTCTGTGGAATTGAGATAGTAACTATCTTACCCTCATACTGTTGTTCACATGATAAGTGAGTAAATGTATTAAATTGTTTATAAAAGATTATAGTTAGCTGAAATAAGTTTTAAACTCTAATACCCTCAAACTTTTACTATTATTACCACGGACACAGCTGTCTTTATTTCCCATATGTCATTGGGGAAATTGTCCAAGGTATCACTTATGAAATGTATGTACTTGTGGACTGGATCACAATATCTAGCAGTGACTTCTAAATATTATTGTATAACAGCTGTTTTTTATGTATTGAAGTCATATAAGTCTGTATTTGTATATGTAGAAAGACTTTAGTATGGAAGACTTGGAGAGCTGAAAAGATGATAGATATATTTACTTTGCACATGAACATATTTATACTAATAGTGGTGATTACATTGGTGAAAATTCCCATAACAAGACATATCTCCATGAAGTATAATACTACTTGATCTTTTGTTATGTTATTCCGTTTTGGTCACCACCCAAGCAAGAATTATGCTAGCAAATCTGTACAATTATCTTGTTTTATAAATTGAGAGTCAAGGATGTTGATTTATGCAAATAATTTAAGCACTTGGGAGGTTGAGGCAAGTATCAGAAGTTCAAGGCTATCCTGGACTATACAGTGAGACTGTATCTATTTTAAAAATGAGATAAAGCAAAAGATAGTTGACCACATGAAGTTTTAGGTTAGTTTAATCCAAGTAGGTAGAAGGGTCCAATACCCAAACATTAGCAGAATATCTGTGGCATGTTTCTGTTTTTATAAAGATCTGGAAATAGTTAAGGTGGCTACTTTTAGAAATATGTTGCATTTCCATCTGGTCTAAATCAATGAAATTAAAGTTTATGCTGTGTAAGATGGAGATTCCAGATTTAGAGACTGTTATATAACATTCTCAGAATCTTCCTTTAGTATTATAAGAGAAACTAATTTACTTATCAGGACACAGGTGATATGGTATAAGTAATTTCAATTAAAAGAATTTTTTTGATAAAAAGAAATTTTTTGATAAAAATAAATTTTGTGACTTGGACACCTTCCTTTTGAGCCTTCCCTGTATAAACGTTCTTTATCAAGAGAATAATGTGTTAGCATTTCAATATAAAATGTTCTTCGACTTGGCGAGATGATATAGTAAAACTGATAAAGTAGTATTGGTCATGTTTGTGCCAGGGATTGTGTTAAATCATTTGTGTATGCATGTTATACCACCTGATTCTCACAGAAACATTTTGGCTACTGGAGCAATGGCTCAGTGATTAAGAGTATGTACTGTTCTTCACAGGACCCCAGATCTGTTCCAAGCACCCATGTCAGGTAGCCTACAGCTGCCTATAACTACAACTTCAGGGGATTCTATACCCTCTTCTGGATTCTTTGGGCACTGCACTCAAGCATAGGAACCCTTGTTAAAGACATACACATAAACATCTAATTAAAAATAAAATTCAAAAGAAACATTTTGATGGAGGTGTTATATTCCAGTTTTATAGAAAAGGAAACTGAGGTTCAAAAAGATATAATGTCCAAGATTACAAAACAACTCAGTGGCAGATTTGGAATTCTGATCCACCATCTTACTGATGTCCTATTTAAAGAACAGTATCATTAGAATTACTATTAAGATCTTTGCTCATACCACTGCTATCTAATGATAGTTCTAGCACACAAATTGTTAAAGGCATTGTTATAAAGATAATACAGTGTACTTTTATACCCAGAAGATTACCAGGGGGAGTAAGTAATTAAAGATTGCATGTCAGATAAGACTTTGGTGAAAGTTTAACAGCCACCAGGTGGTCTTAGAGAAAAGAGATGTTTTTAAAGCTCAGCAGAAAGTGCAAAAAGTTACTGTGGTTTAGAATTTTAAGAATTGGCAGGGGGAAGGTAGTTACTAGGTTCCTGTAGGATTTTGTTTTGATTATAAGTAGAGATTATCATTCTTATTTTCAGATAAAAAAATTGAAGCTTAATAATTAAATTTGCTTAAGGGAACAAGCTGTTGTATTTTTTATCATCATCCTTTAGGTTGACCTTCCTTTTACCATACCCCACTTTTTTCTTCTCAGCTATGATCCTGGTAACACTATCCCTGCTAATAACTCCGTTTCCTCTTAGTCTTTTGATTTCTGGGTTCTTTTTCAGTGGTTACAGGGAAGAAATATTTCTTTATGTTGTAAAATTTTTCATTGAAGAGGAGCATGGGGTTCTGCAGAATATATTTAATCCATCCGTAGTCAGTGAAGGACAGAATTGAATATCTTGGAAATTTTTTCATGTCCCAATTAACATGTCCAGTGTCTTTGCTTAACCAACTAAGGATAACACTCATTATCACATAGTGATCTCAAGTTCCATTGTGTAGCTAAATATTTTTTATTGATAGAATAAAAGAATGGCCAATTTATTTACAAGTTTCAACTTTCAAAAATGAGGTACTTTTGAGAAAATAGGATAAAAGAGACTTCAGTGAAAAGAAGTTCTTATAGTTGATGTTGTTTTGTGGGGGTAGGGGTTGGTGAGCTGGCTGGAGAGATTGATAGATTCTGCATCCCCATTCCATTAACTAACCTTTAATGACAGCTAACACAAAAGAAACTAAGAAAGGAAGGAAGTAAATACATAGTTTTATACTCCAAAATCCTTTCACTATGGCTGTTTGGTACATCAAAGCAGCCTCTTCTTTTTCTCATTAAGAAGAAGATACCCTTTAGTATTTTACAAATAAAATGCTAAATGCCTCACTAATGGAATTGACTTATCAGTGTTCCAAAATATTGAGTGCCCAGAAACATTCTGTCATAAGAAGCTAAATTGTGAAATATCAAGATCCTCTGCTCCTCCTTCCCCCTCCCTTACTCCTTTCCTTTCCGGTGCCTCTACTTCTCCCTTCCCCTCCCATGCTCCTCCTATTTTCCGATTCTTTTACTTATTCTTCATGTGTTCTCATTTTCTTTCTCCCCCCTTTCATCTTTGTTTACATTATAACTGCTGCTCCTTTATGTGAACACTAAGTAATAGTCATGTTTGCTTCAGGTTGCCATGGAAATATTGCAAGTAAGCCTTTAAAGAAACTGGTCTGCTCTATTAATACCTAGATCTTCTAAGGATAATAATATAGGAAAAAATATACATAGGTCTCAGAACTCTGAACTCTAATTTCTTTTCTCCTACAGATATCTTTTTAAATATTGGTGTATGATTTTATTAATAGGTGATTTCTTTAGACTTATTTCATTTCACCACAGAAAAGTGACTTCCAGTATTTTTCTTTTTAGAGAAGAAGGTGGATTCACAAATTGAAATCTTGGATAAATGAAACTTTGATTGAGGTAGAAATAAAAGTGTTTTAGAGTAGGAGAGACTTGTTAACTCTCAAAGGGGCATGAAGGTAGGAAACAGTGCAGGCTGTGTGTGTGTGTGTGTGTGTGTGTGTGTGTGTGTGTGTGTGTGCGTGCGTGCGTGCGTGTGTGTGTGTGTGTGTGTGCACTCCCCAACCTGTGTCTCCAGAATAAGAAGAAAGTAGTTGAAGCGAGGCTTCAGTCTCTGGGTAATGAAAAGTAAGCATGTTTTTCTTTTTTTTATGGGGATGGAACAAAGGAAGCACTAGGTACTGTAGAAAATAGTGTGAAAAGAAACATCATATTCAGAACATCAACCTTAGGGAGACCCAAGTGTCATTTAAAGGTCTATTTCTGTAACACTGTGATATACTGCTGTTTCCTCCCTTCTCCAAATGGGTCTTAAGGTTTTTTATCCTTGAGATATAGTTGTGAATAAATCTAGTCTTTTCCTTCCTAGAGCTTAGGTGGGGCTGGTGTGGTGTGGTGTGTGTGTATGTGTGTGTAGGTAACAACTTTCAAAGTTAACAAAGATCTTGTGATATAAAGAAAAAAACAAATACATTGGCAGATGTTTCTGTCCTGCCCAATCCCACAGTCATTCAGTCCCAAAGAAACACACAGAGGGCTACATTATTTATAAACCAGTTGGCCTAGTAGCTCAGGCTTCTTATTAATTCTTATAACTTATATTAGCCCATAATTCTTGTCTGTGTTAGCCACGTGGCTTGGTACCTTTTTTGGTTAGTCAGTGACATCTTGCTTCCTCTGCATCTGGGTGATGGCTGCAGACTGACTTTTCCTCCTCCCAGAATTTTCCTGTTCTTGTGGTCCCACTTCTACTTCCTGCCTGGCTACTGGCCAATCAACATTCTATTAAACAATTACAGGAAACAAATCTTTAGAGGGTAAAACCATTCATTGTCCTACAGCACTTCCCCCCCCCCTTTTTTTCAAAACAAGAACTCTGAATCGAATTTCCCTTGTTTAGCTTTCTTCCTGACCATTATCTCTACAAATTGTAACCAACACTTTAAACAAAGAAAAATTTCCATAATCCATTTTTGGGGAATGTATACATAGTTTCCCAGCCTACTTCCTGCTGATTGGGGGCACTGATAATCTTATGGGGACCTAAGAAAATTTAAGATTATAGTCAAGTCCTGACTGGAAAATTCTGTGAGGCTTGATTATCTCAGTCAGCAGTCTTGAAACTGTTCTAGATGCAAAACTCAGAGGAAACTCCAACAGAGGTCCTCTGAAATGTTGGATCATCTAGACCATCTGCTCCTATTGAAAATTCTTCAGGGGGTCTTCCTTGATCAAACCTGATTTTTCTTAACCCAGAATAAATCCATAGCCTCTAATTTCCTGTGGAAACAAGAGCAAAACCTCTTCTCCAAAGTAACATACCTCTTGCCTTAAATTTTGAAGTCAAGCCATTTTCAAAATATATATGTTCAATTAACCCAGCAGCCTTTATAATCAAATATCTTTTAGCAGCTTTTGCCCCTTCCTCAGCCATCAAACAATTTATAGACAACACAATAACATACAGTATCCAGACTCTCTGCATATTTTTCATCTTTACTTAGCTTTATTTTCAACTCTATTTCTTTTATTTTTATTTTTAATTTTTGGCTTTCTGAGACAGGGTTTCTCTGTGTATCTTTGCTGTCCTGGAACTCACTCTGTAGACCAGGTTGTCCTTGAACTCATAGAGATATGCCTGCCTCTGCCTCCCAAGTTCTGGGATTAAAGGTATGTGCCACCATACCTTGAATTTGCAGAGGTCTGTCTGCCTCTGCCTCCCAAGTGTTGGGATTAATGGTACCACACCCAACTACTCTCTTTATTTCTTTATTATTTTAAGAACTTTATCCTTTTTCTTTTCTCTCACAAGCCTACATATATTTTTAAACGCACTGTAAACCATTTAGAGGTTTTCTTCTTCTTTGAATCTATCTTTACTATATATCTCTCTTTTTCTGACCACATAAGTCTCTACTTTTCTAAGCAATATGGCTAGGATTAAAGCTACGGCTTTGACGGCTGGATCCAGCCCATTCTTTTGCTTTCTAAGAGTCTAGACTCATGGCGGAGATACTAGCAGGAGGCATGTTTATTGCCACAACTCTATGGAGTTTCAAGGTCCCTGATACCACCAAGAAGCATGCTGTCGGCAATTCATAAACCCCATTTAAATGTTTGGTGACAGGGCCTCTTAAAAGAGCTGCAAAGTTTTGCAGCTAAAGCTGAGTCAGGAAGCCTCTCTTAAGTGAGATTTGCTTGCTTCTAGTAAAGAGAGCAAACCCAAGAAATTGCTGCTACCAAGAAGCCATGCTTAATGTTGTTATTTTGTGTCTAGAATTATTTCCCAGGCTCTCTCGGGTTTTCTGTGGATGCATTTATCCACATGTTGGGCACCATTTGTTGTAGGGAGACCACTTGTTTGTTTCCTGGCTGCCTAGCAGGTCAGACTCAAAATAATCATACAAAAACTATATTATTTAAATCACTGCTTGGCCCATTATCTCTAGCTTCTTATTTTCTAACTTTTATATCTTAATTTAATCCATTTCTAGTAATCTGTGTATCACCACAAGACTGTGGCTTACTGGGTAAAGTTCCCGCATCTGTGTCTGGCAGGGCTACGTGGCTTCTCGCTAACTCCTCCCTCTTTCTCCCAGCATTCAGTTTAGTTTTTCCCACCTACCTCTATTACTTGTACAGGTCTAAGACAATTTCTTTATTAAGCAATGCTATTCACAGCATACAGAGGGAAATTTCACATCACAAATAGGATAGTGATAGCAAAAAGTAATTAAAATCAGAAGATATCCTTTTAATAATATGCAAAGTGAGACTTAAAGATTTGTGTACACTTAGAGCCCTGAGAAATCTGTTTCAGAAATAGAAAGAGGCAATTTCAAAAGCCCTGTAATAGGAAGGCTTTAGCCTCTATTAGGAACCAAAAATAAGTGTGGATACTATGAAAGATTGGCAGAACCCAGATCATGTTGAATAGGATTTATAGGCCATGGTAAGGGATGAGTATTTTATTCTAGATATTGGAGGAAACAATTGGAGGATTTTATATGGATGCATAATCAATTAGATGAGGCTTTAACAAGATTATGTTCTACAGAATGGACAATGGATACAAAGAGGTCAAACATAGAAGCAGAAAGACTAGGAAAACATTGCTTTTATTCAAGACTGAGATAATGTCTTAAATCAGAATGATAATAAAGGAGATAGAGAGAAATAGAAGGATTTTGATTAAAATTTGAAGAAGTTAACAGGAATTAATGATGTATTAAGTGTGGTGGCATGGGAAAGGAAAGATTTAAGAATCTCTTTTTAGCTTTGGTAACTGGGTAGCTCAAAATAAAGTACGGGAAGAATTCTCCTTGGAATAGAAGGAAGGGCAGTGGTTTGGAAAATAAAAACCCACATGAGAGTGGCAGAGTTCTGGAATTGATAGGCTGACAACAGTCAGTTCAGTAGTTGCCAACTGCAAGAGAAGAGAAGTAGCATCGTGGAATAGACTAAAGTTAGGAAAGTTGCTCAGCTGACTCGACTCCTGTGGTTCTGGTAGCAGTTAGTAAATGCTGAAGAAATCTTGTCTGGAAAAGAAGAGAAATGGAAAGCCTGATGTTCTAGGATTGGGGTCAGAAAGGGTTTGAATGTTCTTGGTACCTTTTATTATGACTCAAATCCTTTTGCCCCCAGAACCATAGAATCCAGATTAAACCTATAGTATAAAAGTTTGGGGAAATAAAAGCTACACCCTTCTTTTTATAAAGTGAAGGCTGATTAGATAAAGAGGTGAGTGTAAGATGATTTATACAGTATTATTCTCCTCAACCATGACTCTAAGAGTTTGCAGAGTTTTATTACTAAGACTAAAAGGCCTGCTATGCAATATGTTGTTAAGTAGTCACCATGTAAACAAAGTTAGGATGTTTGCCACCTATTTGTTTGCTTTTAAAGAACTATAACATCAATATTATACATTTTTAGAGGAAAACAAGACATATTTAAAATAATTTGTGAAATGGCCCTCATCATTTATTTTTATCTTTGTGAATATGGCATAGCATAATTGTTAAAACCATGCACTCTTGATATTCCTGGGTTCTTATCTCCTGTCTACTAAAGAAGCTTTTCTTCTTCATGAAATGAAGCTAAGATACCTATCTCCTAAGCTTGTTTTGCTAATGAAATGCGTTGACATTTATAAACTTCTTAGAACAGTATCTATGGATTTGGTAAATAAGTTTTTTTTTTGTTTTGTTTTTGTTTTTGAGACAGGGTTTTTCTGTAGCTTTGGAACCTGTCCTGGAACTAGCTCTTGTAGACCAGGCTGGCCTCAAACTCACAGAGATCCGCCTGCCTCTGCCTCCCAAGTGCTGAGATTAAAGGTTTGCACCACCACCGCCAGGCTTAACATTTTTAAAAAAGTATTTAGATAGGAAGCTAATCAAAGAATATATGACTGGCCCAGAATTCAGGTTCACTAGGTTAGGTTGGCAAGGCAGAGAATTGACTGGGAGTTGAACACAGGTTTAGAATAGCTAGAAACTGCTGTTATAGTAGGACTGGGGTGCATGTTATGAATTGATCAGTATCCTTCTGGCTTCAGGAAGGAAACTGATACATACGCGAGTCTCAAGTACAAGTGAAGAATCCCTACATTCTCTAAGAATGCTAAATTATATACAAGTAGTTAAATAACTCCCTGTTGACATAAAATTTAATAGGACATTATTTCCTAAAACCACTATTTTTTTCCAAAGGTAAGTATGATTGTCAGTGTGTGCTTATGGAAACTATTCCTCATTAAGGTTTCTTTTTGTTAGGAAAAGTCAGTAATCAGAGGGAGAGCCATTAATTCAAAAGAATTGATGAAGTTAGAGAAACCTCTTTTTAGGTTTATTATTATTATATAAAAAAGTGATTCTGAACTCTTTTGTGAACACATCATATATATTGTTTCATTTGTAAACATTTCCTTTACCTCCTCTTCTCATTTCAAATACCCCTATCTAAAAGATTTATAATTGTATTTTTTCTATATTAGATGAATTACCAAGTGGTGCTTCATGAGCATCAAATGGCAAAAGTCAGCATCTGTTGATGAATCAGGTTAATAATTATAAGTGACAGGTTTATCTTATCCCATCTGTGCAGTACAGGAGAACTGAGACCATTCTAAAGTTATAGGACCATATAGGTTTGTACTGGTCTCATCTATCTTACTCCCTCTAGGCTTACCTCTGCCTAAACAATTTTAGAAGGATGAATGACTTATTTTTAAAGGGCCTTTGGGAATTAAATTTTGTAACCCTCCTTCTAAGTCATTCTTGCGTTGAGAACTTTCACAGTCAAGACATTTTGCCTTTTACTCAAGTAAAATCTCATTACAAAGATATCTTTCTCTTTTTCTTGAATGCTTTATAAAAATGGTGCTTTATTGCACTGAGTACAATGGACTACATTACTACAAATAAACCTATTCAAGCAGATTTTTTCTGACCCTGATTTTGTATCAGCTAGGTTATAAGACATACATCTGAGAGAGAGACTGTGTTGTGAGAGGAAAATGAATAAAGATTGTGGAGGAGGTTTGCAAAGCTTATTTTGTAGCCTTTGTTTTTACTATTAGGCTGTGATCACTTGCTGATTTATTTTTGACGTTGAGCTCTGTTGCCTTTTGAGCTCATAAGTTTGTAATGTAATTTCTAGAAATATGATAATTAAAAAATATATTCGACTTTAGCATGTCTTTAATTCCAGTGCTTGGAAAACTAAATCAGAATGATTACTGTGAGATCAAGGGTAGCCTGGGCATTACACGAAGAGATTCTGTCTCAAAAAATATCAAGCAACACAATAAGAAAAAGACTCTGTGTGCTATAATTCTGAACTGCCATACAGAATATGCCCACTGATGCAATAATGACATGAATGTTTTGAGAGCAACAAACCACATTATAATTATATGTGACAACCACTCCACAAGAGGTAATATATGCCTGGTACTGTAAACCTGGTTGAAAACTTATGGCTGTGGGTGTCAAAAGCACTAAGGGAGAAATTACTACTAATACTTTGATAAATGGACATTTAGTCAAAGTTCTTTCTAACTATGTGTTTGCACCTGTCGATTAGTGTTGTTCTCAGTCTTGAGAGCAACTCCAAAAGGAACTACATGCCTGTGTATTGGTGCTGCCCTTAGCCTTGATCAGAGAAGCTTCTTTTTGCAAAAGGCAATAGTTAGTTAGTACAGAGACTCAAAACTGACTAAAGTGCTGAGAGTAAGTGACTGTTTTGTTTCTTAAATAGGACATCTATGTCATCAGTTCCAAAATTCAGGAAATAATGCAGAAGAGGGGCCAGAAAGAATAGTAGAACTGGATGGTGGGAAGGGAGCTGTGAAATGGTGTTTTCTGGATATGGCATGGCCATTTCAATCATAAAGACACCACAGCTATGGTTATCTGCATGAGTACACAGACACATAAGTAGAAGAGGAAGAGGGACTCAAATAGGAGTGGGAGTTGTAAGAGATGATAGAGACGTGCATATGTTCACAATGCATGCTTATGAAACTGACATAAATGTTTAAGATAAGAAAGGAAGTAACAATAGAGCATTATTTTGGCAACTTACTTTTAAGTGGGTGACAAAAAGCATTCTTTGAAAACCTTTTGCCTGAAGTACCGTAATGTAATGTAATGATACCTCTGGACTCTGAAACCTTTCTTTAAATTTGAAACAAATAAATGAACAAACAAAACAACAGCAGCAGCAAAACAGCTGTGTAACATGAACTGACAGTGGCATAAAATCAAGCTGGGAAAAATTCCATTGTGAAACAGGTCCATACAGTCCAAACCCTAGCTGAGAAGTTTCAGCAGTTAATGGCAGCTGGGGTAGGGAGAGTAAGGTTTCTTCAAGGATATAGCCCCTGGAAGGCCACCCATGCTCTAGTAGATGGCTGGTTTGATCAAAATACATTACATGAATGTATGAAAATCTCAAATAATAATATACCCGTGTGAAATTATAAAAAATTAAAAAGAAGAAACTGAGAAAATGAGAGTTGACTAGGGGAAGATGAATTAGTGATACAAACATCTGTATTTTCCCTTTTGTCTTTCTCAGTATTTGAAATCTTCTGGTCCTTTTGATTGTCACATTGGTTTTTTTTTTTTTTCAGAGTGTAACCCATGAGATGGTCCTAGTAGATGTGTTGAACTAAGAAGGATGGATACTTAAGTTGTGTTTCTTCAGAAATTAAAAATGATAATTAAAGGACATACTGACCACCATGGTTGACCAAATGTGATAGTTCACAGTTCACATCTGCTTAGCTGACCTAACTCCAAGAATGAATTAGTTGAAATGTTTCTTTTTAAGCTAATACTGATTGCATAATACCGAGTATTCAATATTAAATCATCTTAACCTAGTATATTTCTTTTAGAAGGTAAAAAGCTATCATCTGGTAGGCATTAAGGGTCTAATGTAGTCCACATTTCTTTCTTAATAACTAAAAAATTCTAACTTCATCTCAGTAGATACTGTGATAACTGCTTAGCAGCAACATGTTCAGATTTAACTCTGCCCTGAGGGGTACTGTAAAGCATTGTGAACAGAAAACTAAACTTTCATAATGAAGCCATTGTGAATAGTGTGTCAAGATGTCATTTTAATAATCCATATTTTAATCATACTGATTTCAGCTGTCACATCATATTTTATTTCCTATTAGCCATGCACTGCTGAGAAGCTCAGTAAAAGGCAGTGGTGATAGAATCTACACCTGTCCTAATTTGTTTGCATTGCCAGGTATTGATGGGAGAGTGGGTTTTTAAATACTTTTATAAAGATCTCCATCTGGGTTCAATCTCTGAATGGAATATGTTCTTTATGTGGGTACATATAGGAACTTGTCAGCATCTTTTGGGTATGGAGTCAACATTTTCAAGTGATTTGTCTGTGTTTTTACTATGTATCTCTCAGAAGTAGAGCTATATTGAAATTTATGCTGAGATGCTCCCGTGGTGTGGACTAGATTGTTAATAGACAAGGAAGAAAGAGCTGGCATCTTCTGATATCCTTAAAAAGAACAAGTTGAACAGTCAGAATTTATAGATTGTCATTGTGTGCTTTCTCTGCTCTTATATTGTTCTCATTTGAATGTTTTTAAAACTGTTACTTGGACCTGGGAACATATTTACAATTAGAAAACTTTTCAAAGCACTTTTTTAACTGTAAGCTTAGATGGGGAAAGTTCGTTTTTCTTTTAAAAAAATATTAACCCAAACAAAAATCAGAATGCCACCATATCTTTTTCTTTTTATATGTACACTTATGAAACCAGTTGCTGAGGTTAGGGTTATGGCTCATACGTGAATTCTGGGTCCACATAAGAATTTATTTCTGTCTAATCTGAAGTTAGCTTCTAATTCATTTTGATCTTTAAAGTTACTTTAAGTCCCTAAATGTTTGCGTTCATGACAGAATGGGTTTTATTATTCAGTAACTATCAGTATCTTAAGGTTTTTTTTGCCTGTTTGCTCTGGGGAAATCAATGGTTTTACTTTTTAAAACCAGAATTGTTTCCCAGAAGAGCACAGTAACTGATGATAGCTAGGATATGCTCAATTCCAAGTGGAACAGGGTTACTTTTCTGTAAACTAGAGGAGAAAGATCATCTGTAGATTATCTTGAAAGAAAATAGCTTTGTGTTCTACTTTTAGAGGAGCATCTTGAAGGGTATTTAATTTGATGTTCTTATCTGTAAGAAATACAGCAGGATAAAGCATGTGCACTCAGATGTGTAGCTGATAGCATCCTTGAAAATGGAAAGTGCTATTTTTTTTTTACTTTTAAAAAATATGCAAGAAGGCCCCAAAATAATTCAGGGAAAGAAAAATGATAGTAAACTGAAGTTACACGATTCAGTAGATAACTCTGGTGAAACTCAGGAAGAGCCGTATTAGTGATAGTCTAGAAGTATACACAGTGCTTTACAATAGGTTGACTGCACTAAACAAAAGAGAAAATCCTTTCTATAAAGAACTTACAATCTAAAGGTACAAGTTGGTAGTTACAATGTGGAATGAGAATAATAAGTGATCCCCATAGTGGGTGGCCGTCAGAGCTGTAATACTTCAAAAATAAGGTGAGGGTTAGAGAGGGAGTTGAGGGGGAATAGAAGCGTATTCTTTTGATATTGGTGAATGGGGATAAGGAAGTGAAGGTTGGACAATGTGTCTGAAAAGAGGCTCAGCATAAGAATGGGTAAAGGGATGAGACTGATGACATTATAGAGCTTGGAGGTTTAGCAGAGGAGAACTGAAACATTCTGTAAACATTCTGTAATAAGGCTCTGTATTACAGCAAATACCCCATCTTTAAAGATCCACATTTGGAGAATGCAGCTTGCAACAGCTTTCTTGCCAGTGTTGACTTTGATAGCAGAGAAGGAATAGTGTAGCATGTGCTTTATAAGCAGTAAACCATTATAAATGTACATATATCATCATATTTTGCTTAGTTTTGACTTTATTGAATTTTGGTTAGTACAATATTTTAAGTCAAGTGATTATCAGTATAACGTTCCATTTCAGAGATGTTCTCAGGTCTTAATTTGCTATTATAATAAATGTTTTATTTTTTCCATGTTGTTAGCTCATTATAAATTCTCAATATGAGTGTCACAGAGCTCACTCTTTCAGTGAACTAACATACATACATCTTCACTGAAATCAGCCAAACTTCTCATCCTTCCTCACTTGCTTCTAACCTCTTTTATACTTCTGATTCATGTATGATGCATTTTCTTTGATATAACAACATTATTTTATATTATGCCTCATTCCAATAGATCTTCAGCACATTTATAGTTAAGCATATTTTTAAAACAGGCTTAAAAGATCAACAAAGAAATGGGTCTGTTAGAAAAATATATGTAAGTTAAATGGGAATGAGATAAGATTAGTACAATAAATACACAACTTTAAGGATTTTATGGTTATACTCCAACTGACCAAGCTTCTCGCCAGACTAATAAAGAAAGAAAGTATTAACTAAAGTATTTGCAAGTGTCCATAGGCTGAGGAGCACAGTTCTTTAAATGTGTGAGAAATTTCTCTCTCCCTCCCATCTGTGTGTGTCCATGTGTACATGAACTTGTGTGCAAATCTATGTGGAAGCCAGAACAATCTGGTTGTAGTTCCATAAGAGCTCCACATCTTGTTTTTATTTTATTTTGACAAGGCTATCTCATTGGCCTAGAGTAGGGATACTGGACATCCTGGTCTTGTTCCTGACTTACAGTGGGTTTGCTTCAAGCTTTTTTTCATTTAGATGATGTTGTCTGAAGATTTTCATATATAGCTCTTAGTATGCTTAGCACTGTTCCCTCTAGTTCCACATTTTCTAGGATTTTTATAATAAAGGTGCGCAAGATTTTGTCAGACTTTTTCTGCCTCTATTGACATAATCATATGAATTTGTGTTATGTTCATTCGTGTAGTTTATTACATTTACTGAATTGCATATGTTTAACCACTCTGAATTTAAGGGAAAAAGTAAATTTGTCATGGTGTATAATATTTCTGATGCATGTTTGTATTTTTTCTAAGTATTTTGTTTACTATAAATTTATCAGAGCTATTTATTGGCCTATTGTTTTCTTTTTTGTTGTGGCTTTACCTGTATTGTGTATTAGAGTGTTACTGTCTTCATGGGAGAAGTTTAGGAGTGCTGGCTCCTACTTCTGCTCCTCCTCCCCTCCCTTTCCTTCTCCTCCTTCTTCTTCATCTTGTTTACTATTACTAGTATTATTATTAGAGACAGGATTTCACTATGTATCACTTGAACTATGTAATCCTGGAACTCACATTGTAGTCCAGGTTGTCCTCAGACTCACTGAGATCCACCTGCATCTACCTCCCAACTCTTGGTGTCAAAGGTGTGTGCCACTATTCCTGGGTCTTTGCTGCTGTCTGCCTCTTCTTCCCCTCCTCTTCCCTTGTAGAAGGAGCTGCAGGCTGTGTCCCTGCCACCTGGCTCCTGGCCGCCTAGCTAGCTTATACCCCGAAATAATTACACAGAGACTGTATTCCTTTAAACACTGCCTGGCCCATTAGCTCTAGCCTCTTCTTGGCTAACTTACATATCTTGATTAACCCATTTCTAATAATCTGTGTAGTACCACGAGGTGGTGGTTTACCAGGAAAGATTCAGCATGTCTAATCTAGCGGCTGGCTCCATGGCAATCTGACCTCACTTCCCTTCTTCCCAGCATTCTATTCTGTCTACTCTACCCACCTAAGGGCTGGCCTATCAAGTGGCCAAGGCAGTTTCTTTATTAACCAATGAAATCAACACAAAACAGAAGACCCTCCCACATCATTCCCTCTTCTTTTGAATAGTTTGAAAAGAATTGGTTGTAGATCTTTAAGGGTCTGGTATAAATCTGCTTCAAATTCATCTTGTCATGGGATTTTTTTTTTAAGCTGGAAGGCTTTTAATGATTCAATCTCTTCATTAGATATTGATCAATTTAGGTTGTTGGGTTGTTGACTTCTTGGTTTCATTTTGGTGGTTTGCCTGAATGTAAAAATCCATCTTTTTTTTTTTTTTTTGGTTTTCTGTTCTTTGGCATTGACTTGGAATTCTTCTCTCTCATCTGCACCTATAATTCAAGGTTTGGCTTTTTCATGGTGTCCCACATTTCCTCTGTGTTCCTTTCCTTTATGTGTATGTGTGTATCTTATTATTTGGTCTAGATCTTCTAGTTTATCTTTGAGTCCTGATATTCAATTTTCTGCTTGATTCATTCTACTTGTAAGGTTTTCCTGTAGTTTTCGAGTTGAGTTATTGGGGTTTTTGGTTTTATTCTCATTTTGCTTGAGTCCTCTTTATTTATATCTCCTGATTGAATTCTGTTCTCAAGTGCTGCATCGTCTTCATCATTTTCATCACCCTTATGTTTGTGTTTCTTGGGCATCGACTTTGTCGACTTTGTTCTGTTTAAGCTTTTTCCTTCATTTCATTGAGCTGTTTCTTTGTGTCTTCCTTAATTTCTTTGAATTCTTTGATGAAGTTTATGAATCTTCTTTTAAGTTCTGTGTCCTGGAGTTCATCTAGCAGAGTGTCATTGGCGAACATTTGTGCAGGATAGGCAGGTTTTGGAGAGAAGATACTGGCTTGATCTTTCATATTGCTGGTATTTTTGTAATGAGATCTGGACATGTGGACTTGTTTTGTTAGTACTGAGTCTGATATGGATAGAGTAGATTGGGGAAGAAGGGAGTTTGTTCAAATGCTTTGGGTCTAGAGGTTGGAAATGGTGTGAGTGGAATAAAGTCACATGGATTGAAGGGACTGTGCTGCTTTACAGCACGTGCTTCCTATTCCAAGCCTGGAGTGTGGGGGGAGATCTCACTGGGTACAAAGGTTGGATATGGCATGGAAAAGTACCATGGGCTGGGGTATAGGTAGGGAGGATCCTGGACAAAGCCTAGTTGCTCCTCCCTTATTTAAGCTGGTGCATTTGTTGTGGGTATGTCAGGTGGGTTGGGGAACAAGCATGGATTTGGAGGTCAGGGGAACTCTCTGAAGGAGGAAGATAGGGGAATTCTGGGTACTGGTGGGGTAGTTAGAAACTGTGCAGATGGAACTTGTGGATGGTTGCAGGTAAGACAGGTCCTGTTGTAAGACTGGAAGTTGCCTGCGGAACAGACACAGGTGTGTAGCACGAATTCTAATTGGTCTTAATAAATAAAACTGGAATCAGATATAATACTGGTTAATGCTGAAGATCAGAGAAGCAGTACAGCCAGCCACAAGCTTTTACCTCTACCTTAACCCAAATCCTCAGACTGAATACTCTCTCTATGAAGCCTCAGACTGCATCCTCAGATTGCTTCCAAGCTCCAGTCTCCTCCTGCCTTATATTCCTCTCTCTGCCCAGCCATATCAATCCTGTCTCCACTTCCGTAGTGCTGGGATTAAAGGCATGGGATCCCAAGTGCTGGGATCACCTTTGTATGAGCTCTGTTTCTCTTTTAGAGAGATTCAATCTCATGTAGGCCAGGGTGGCCTTGAACTCACAGAGATCTGTCTGCCTCTGTCTTCTGAGTGCTGGAATTAAAGGTGTATGCCACCATTGCCTGGTCTTCATGGCTAACTAGTGGCTACCTCTGCACTCTGATATTCAGCCAAGTTTTATTTGTTATACCACAAACAAAATAACACTACACAGATAATCAGACTAGGCTGAGGCACGGGGTGTGGGACCCTAAGAAAACCTAGAAATTGATTGAAGTACAGGTGAAGAATGTTCGTACCAGGCTTGGGCACTGGTTGAGAGACCAGGGCTCATCGGTGGGTTGCAGGAAAGGCTTGGATGGGAGACTCACCAAGGTGGGTTATTTATGGAGGAGAACATGTGACATCTGGGTGCTGAGTGGAGTTATTGGAGGCTTGCAGAAAGGGCCTGTGGGTTGTAGCAGGTAGGGTGGGTAATGGCAGAAGCCTAGAAGTTAGCTAAGGTACAGGCAGGAGTGGTTAGACTAGGCACCGGCCGTTGCTATGTAACTTGGGCTAGATTTGGCAGGTTATGCAAAAGACTTGGATCAGAAGGTCAAAGGGATCCACCAGGCTTGACCCTGGAAGAGGACATGGGAAGTCTGGGTACAGAGTAGGGTGGATTGAAGGAGCACAGAAAAGACCTGTGGGTGGTTCCATTCTGAGTTTGCATCCTTACATATTGGAGTAAATACAACAAAGAAAATGGAGAGTAGCACATTTTTTTATAAAGTGCTTTTACACAGCTGTCTTATTTCGTCCTCGTGAAATCCCTACATTAAAGTAATAGTATCCACATTTTACAATAAAAATTAGATGACTTAGATGACTGTTTTATGTAAAGCTATATAACTAATAAATAAGTCATTTGCTTTCTTCCTTATGAAGCTATGGTGCTTTAAGATAGAGCTGTGTGTGTAATATTACTAGAAGACAAAATTAAGACAAGGTTACAGTTTTGTTATCATGATTTTTTTCTACTCTTCTTTACAAAATTGTTGAATTGGGAACTTTTGATATGAATGATACTGCTTGCTCTGGTACTAAATATCCTTGGAAAGCTATACTTTGAAATTTTCATATCTTCTTTTATCCTTCTTTAATCTCTTTCTCTGCTGTCAGCTGTTACTATTTGATGTATCTGACAGCTTTCCTACGTATAATCAGTTGTGCCCTGGGCTGGAAACCAGATAAATTTGCCTGGTTCTTTTAGGTATAATCTTGAGATTGACTATACAGTAGGTGAGAGCACAGGGGCTCTCTTCTGATAATACGGTCTTACTCTGTTAGGTTTTCCTTCTTTGAAAACACATTTTTGCCTGTTTTTAGGTTATTAGCTAATTCTGAGTAGCTGAAGGTGGTAGGTAAATTACCTAGAAAGGTAAGGTATTGCTGTATTTCTTTACCACCTGTGGCTGGTTCCCTTTTGAGTTCTTTTCTTACATTTTGGATAAAATACAATAAAGAAAATAGTGAGTAGCACATGTTTTTTGAAGTGCTTTTACACCCTGTCTTATTTTGTCCTTGTGAAATCCGTGCATGGGAAGTAGTAGTATCCACATTTTACCATTTAAAAAAAAATCTGAGGCTAACTAACTGATCTATGTAAAGATATATAACTAATAAGTGTAATTCTTGGCCTTTTTATTTTTATTTATCTTTTGAGGCAAAATCTCGCTATATAGCTCAGGTTTTCTTCAAACTCACAGTCTCCTGGCCTCTACCATCTAAGTACTGAAATTATAGGCATCAAATACCACACCTGACTTGACCCTTCTTTTAAATAAAAATTTACTGGGGCTAAGCAAATGGTTCAGTTGGTACAATATTTGGCACACAAACGTAAAGGTCTAAGTTCAGATCCCCACAACTCATGTAAATTCCAGGAGTGATAGTATATGGCTGTAATCCCAGGGCTCAGGACAAAGAGACAGGAAGATTTTTGGACTTGCTAGCCAACCATTTTATCTGATTCTGTGAGCTTACAGTTCAGTAAGAGACCCTATCTCAAAAATTAAGTTGAAGAGTGATTGAAGACAACACCCAACATTGACTTCTGGCCTCCATTCACATTCTCTCTCTCTCTCTCTCTCTCTCTCTCTCTCTCTCTCTCTCTCTCTCTCTCTCTCTCTCTGTGTGTGTGTGTGTGTGTGTGTGTGTGAGAGAGAGAGAGAGAGAGAGAGAGAGAGAGTCCCATCACCACACTTTGCAAACAGAATACCATGAACTTTTACTCAATGATAGGCTATTTATTGAAGGTTTGAAGTGACTGCCCAATGTACCTTATTCCAGAGTACTTACTGACTACTTTTTCCATTCTCTTTTGTGAAGACGTTGCCTTTTGTCTCAGTGTAACTCTTCCCAAAGTACTCACAGAAGCTTCCATACAACCTTCTCTGCCGAGGTCTACTTGTTTTCCCCTTTTCCATCTGGCAATAAGCCTTTATACAACGAATTATTGACTGTCTGCAGGGACAGAGTTCTTATGGTTAGCACTGTACTCCTCATGGTAAAATCTGTGTCTCTAACTGGCTGAATAAAGTACCTTCATTTTATAACACTTGGTACAGTATATATATAAAATTTCGATGTGAGGACTATAAACATGGGCACCCAGATCGTTTCCAAAGAGAAATGGTGTTTTTCTCCAAATTTATCTTTCAAATTACTTTTTGAGGTGATGAACAATTTGTGACTAATCAATATATTAATTAACCCACCAAATCTTGTTGAAAGAGAGGATGCAGATTTTATACTCTGTGAAATATGAAATTAATATAAGTTGACATCATTAGAACTCAGAAAAGTCAGTAACTAAAACACTTGTTTTTTTTTTTTTAATTTATTTATTTATTAAGGATTTCTGCCTCGTCCCCACAACCGCTTCCCATTTCCCTCCCCCTCCCCCCGATCAAGTCCCCCTCCCTCATCTGCTCGAAGAGCAATCAGGGTTCCCTGACCTGTGGGAAGCCCAAGGACTGCCCACCTCTATCCAGGTCTCCTACGGTGAGCATTCAAACTGCCTAGGCTCCCACAAAGCCAGTACGTGCAGTAGGATCAAAAACCCACTGAAGGCGTAAGTCACAAACAATGCCACACCAATTCGGGGTTATGATTATTAGGGTGGTATTTATTTAAAGGGGAAAAAACTTACAGATCACTGTCCCAGGCAACAGCCCTCTACGCAACCAGGAAAGGAGTCTAGTCGCAGGCGGAGCAGGAAGTGAAGAGAGAGAGGAGAGGGAAGTGGCCGCTTTTTTAAAGGGAGAGAAACCACGCCCCAATGGGCTGGTACCTCAGCGGTGATAGGCTGGAGGAGTGGGAGGACCTCCCGCAACACCTCCCCCTTTTGTTTAAATAAGAGAGTTCTAAACCTACTATGAAATTATATACAATAAGTACAAATATCCTATTCTAACTAAATTAGGTCTTGTATAATAAATAACTTGGCCAAGTCATGAGAGAAAGTAACTACATTTATATAGTCTTCAACCCCATCGAAGATCTGAGAAGGGAAATAATGTTACCTGGGTAATTAGGAAGTTCAGTAGAACAACTTCCAAAACATGCAACAAATTACAGAGACAACTAGCTACCTGGGCAATCACCCAAAGTCACATTAGCAGCGTTGAAGCAACCAACTTTGGCTAAGGCCTAACATAACTGACATACCATTTTCTAAGGCAAGCAACTTTTCAAAACTATCTTACCCTGTCTTGGCAGGATATGACAGTCCTGTTTTATCCATTGATGCATGCTCTGTATCTTTGTCAGTTGTTGAGGTATGGGCATTTCTTTGCCCAAACGCCAGTTCTGCCAAAAAGAAAGGCTCCAGGTGGAGTGTCTTTGGTGCTCAACATTCTCTCGGGAATAGAGTGGTGTTGCCAGGAGCAATTGTGTCTCACTACCACAAAACTCTGAGTTAGATTAAAGGCCATTTTCTACAGCTCTTTGAAGAAGTTGAAGATTATCTATCTATACTGAGTATAATCTCTATATATCTAAAGAACCTGATTAGTCTATTATAAATGACAAACTTAGATGACTATTAGTCTATATAATTCTCAATATCTATCTAACTTAAAGACTAAGACAATAAACGACTGTGAAACAAATGAGGACAATGACCTCCAAATATAAACAATGTACAAATATACATTGCAGTAGGCAAATATATATCAATACACAATCATTATATAAGTATCTTAATCAGAGGTAGAAATGTACACTGCAATATGGTAAATATATACAATATATATATATATCAATACAATATATGTCAATACATAAAAAAATGTTTTAAACAGAGGTAGAAACATGCATGCGTACAATAGTCAATATAATTTAACTTTGTATCAATATACAAGAATCTATACCAATGTATTTGTCTAAAAACAGTAACTCACAATTACAAATCTATTATCCCATCATCCCTCTTTTTTTTTTTTTTTTTCAAAATGATCCCTGAGCGTATAAAATTCCTCCCCCAACCCTCAATCGTATACTAATTATAATCAACCCCTAAATGATGTCCCTAAACCCAAGGGCAAGTTTTACTGGGAAAGGGGACGTCGTCCTCTAGAATTACTTCCAGCTGTCATGGGGGCGACGTTCTTTCTGGGGGATCCTGTGAAAGTGAAATGATGGTTAAATTTCAAGATCAATGTCTTTTAAAATTGCCAATAGTCTCTGAGTATTTTGTGCAGGTCTGGCCAAAATGTTGTATAAGATGTGCACCATTTCAGCTAACCAAGTTGGAACTGTCTTGTGCAGCTGGTACCAAAAGCAGGTCTTGTAGTAGCGCTATCAGTATCATGACGTCATATCAACCAGGTGGAGTTGTTGTTATGGGGCCCCATCTTCTTCCTGGAAACTTCAAATGTCACTTCAGAAAAAACTCATTGTTCATTATGAAAAACTTAAACATTAATCATATAGACATATATATATATTCAATGAAAGACATGATAGATGTATTCAATGAAAAGTATGATAGATATGAAGAAAAGCAAAGATGTTTTCTAAACTCATATTTCTTTCTGTCCCATATCATGGCTCTTGACATGAGACAGAAACTCCAGAAACTCTGGGTTTTTCTCTTACTAACAGGCTTGGAATTGGAGAGGGACTGAGCCAAAGTCCAACTTCAAAACCAGCTTTATAAATTTAGAAATATGGTTTAATATTACTTACACAATCCATTCAGTTGTCTTCATATTTCCTATTGGGCAGGTATTTTTCCATCTGTCAGTATCCAAACATCCAGGGTCCCTTGAATTTCTCAAAGATGAGTGTTTTCCTGTGGAGATAAGAACAGAACCCTGCCCCCATTCTATATGTTTTTCTTACCACCTGTATGAATATCATCGTTGTGGATGAGTTGTCATTTCTCCTTTCCAAGAGGTTTCTCCTCTTCAAATCGAAACTTTATTAATTTTGATGGTATCCACAATTTTTCTTCTCCTGTGGAAACAAGAGCAAAACCCCTTCCCCAACGTAGCACATCTCCTGGCTTCCACTGAGAGGTCAGCACATCTTTGAAATAAATCGGTTGATTTAGTTCAGCAGACTTTTCCATTATCCAATGTCTTTCTGCTGCTGTCGTTCCTTTCTCATTAGCGTTAAGAAAATTCAAGGTTAATAAAGCATTATGTAATCTATTTCTGGGGGTATTTTCAGTCCCTTTCTGTTTGTTCAGCATATCCTTTAGAGTACGATTTGATCTTTCTATAACTGCCTGACCTGTAGGATTATTTGGTATACCTGTAATGTGTTTTATATTATAATAATCAAAAAAGCGTTTCATTTTCTTAGATACATATGCTGGACCATTATCTGTCTTTATTTGCGCAGGTATACCCATGATGGCCATAACTTCCAATAAATGTGTGATTACTGAATCAGCCTTTTCTGAGCTCAGGGCAGTAGCCCATTGAAAACCTGAATACGTGTCTATGGTGTGGTGTACATATTTTAATTTACCAAATTCCATAAAGTGGAACACATCCATCTGCCAGATTTCATTTCTCTTAGTACCCTTTGGGTTACTCCCTGCAGGCAACGGTGTTTGATTATAGAAAGAACAAGTAGGACATCTCTTTATAATGTCCTTAGCTTGTTGCCAAGTAATGGAAAATTCTTTCTTTAGGCCTTTACTATTGACATGATGCTTCTTATGAAATTCCGAGGCCTGCAACACACTTCCAATCAATAATTGATCAATCTCAGCATTGCCTTGGGCTAGAGGACCAGGCAGACCTGTATGGGACCGGATGTGTGTTATGTACATCGGACAAAGCCTGTTCCTGATTATGTCTTGTACCTGGATAAACAATGAAGTCAACTCTGTGTCATCTGGTATAAATTCAGCGGTTTCAATATGCAAGATAACTCTTTCTGCATATTGTGAATCTGTAACTATATTAAGAGGTTCTTTAAAATCCCTTAGCACCATAAGAATGGCATATAATTCTGCCTTCTGGACAGAATTATAAGGGCTTTGTTCCACCTTACTCAATTCATCTGACTTGTAACCTGCTTTCCCTGATTTATTTGCATCAGTATAGAATGTACGGGCTCCAGTTATTGGAGCATCACGTACAATTCTAGGAAGAATCCAAGAAGTTCTTTTTATGAGATTAAGTCTATCACTTTTGGGATAGTTGCTATTAATTTCTCCCAAAAAGTTAGCACAAGCTCTTTGCCACGGTTCATTGTCTTCCCATAACTTTTTTATTTCTTCAGTAGTAAAAGGCACTATAATTTCTGCTGGGTCTATACCTGCTAGTTGACGAAGTCTCAGCTTACCTTTTATAATTAATTCAGAGACCTTTTCCACATAAGTTTTTAATTTTTTACTTGGTTTATTAGGTATAAATATCCACTCTAAAATAATATCTTCCCTCTGCATTAGAATCCCTGTAGGAGAAATTCTGGAAGGCAATATGACTAGGATGCAGCTAAGATTTGGGTTCACCCTATCCACATGTGCCTCCTGTAATTTTTCCTCAATCATTGTCAGTTCCTTTTCTGCTTCAGCTGTCAGTTCTCTTGGACTATTCAAATCTTTATCACCATCTAAGGTTTTGTTTAAATGAACTATTAGATCAGGTGTTATCCCAACAGCTGGTCGTAGACTGGAAATGTCTCCTAACAATCTTTGGAAGTCATTAAGAGTCTTTAACCGGTCTCTCCTAATTTGTGCCTTTTGCGTTTTAATTTTCTCTAACCCTATTCTGTAACCTAGGTAATTAATAGAATTTCCTCTTTGAATCTTTTCAGGGGCAATTTGTAATCCCCACCTAGGCAAGACTTTCTTTACTTCTTCAAACATCCTTTCTAAAGTATCTTTATTTGAATCAGATAATAAAATGTCATCCATGTAATGATAAATGATGGACTTGGGGAATTGTTTACGAATTATTTCCAATGGCTTACTTACAAAATATTGGCACAGTGTAGGACTATTGAGCATACCCTGTGGGAGGACAGTCCACTGATATCTCCTATTAGGCTGAGAATTATTATAAGTAGGCACTGTGAAGGCAAATTTTTCTCTATCCTTTTCTTGTAACGGTATAGTGAAAAAACAATCTTTCAAATCAATAACTATAAGAGGCCATCCTTTTGGTAACAGAGAAGGCAAAGGAATTCCAGATTGTAGTGGGCCCATAGGTTGAATTACTTTGTTGACAGCTCTTAGATCTGTCACCATTCTCCATTTACCAGATTTCTTTTTTACAACAAACACAGGAGAATTCCAAGGGCTGGTTGATTCTTCAATATGGTGAGCATCTAGTTGCTCTTGCACCAGCTGTTCCAATGCCTGTAGTTTATCTTCAGCTAGAGGCCATTGTTTGGTCCATATTGGCTTCTCAGTTAGCCATTTTAAAGGTAGGGCCGTTGGTACCTCTAAAGGTTTGGTATTTGCTGTATGTTCTTGTACAGCCTGAATGGCTGGTGACCTTTTTCCATAATACCTCATCATATCCTTCCCAGAATTATGAGTTCCTGGAAATACAGGAATGTTAATCTGGGTATTCCATTGCTGTAGCAGGTCACGGCCCCATAAATTTATGGCAATATTGGCTATATATGGCCTTAGTCTTCCTATTTGCCCTTCGGGCCCTATGCATTCAACCCATCTTGTGCTTTGTTTTACACGAGATAGGGTTCCAATTCCCAGGAACTGAACATCTACCTCTTGAAGAGGCCAATTCGGATGCCAAGATTCTGGGGTAATGATACTTACATCCGCACCTGTGTCTAATAAGCCTTCAATAAAAGTGCCATTTATACAGACTCTTAGCTTTGGTCTTTGATCATTAATAGAAGTCTGCCAAAATATACGTTTACTCTGTCCTATTGGGTTTTTTGACTCATCCTCCACACGTAATTCTTCATTTAGACCAGTATTACTTTTTACAGCAGAAATTGGAGCTTTTAATTTTCTTGGTGAGGCACGTTCTCCACTGTGACTGGGAATGACTGGGCCACTGTTGGCTTGGGGGCCTGCGAGAGGCCCCCCAAGGAGTTTCCCGATGATATCGGATTGCCCCGTCTGTCTGTTGTTGACCTACATTCATTGGACCAATGCCTGCCTTTACCGCATCTCCTACATATACCTGAAGGCCGAGGACTCCTATTTTTGTCATTCCCAGAAGAGATATTATTCCTAGAAATTCTTTGCCTGCAATTCCTTTGCAAATGTCCTAATTTACCACAATTAAAACACCTGGCAGTTTGATGTCTCCTCATTGCTTTGGAAATCGCTTCTCCTACCCAAGATTCATCATTATAGCTAAACGTCTCAACATTCATCGTATGCTGAATCCATTCATCCATAGGTGCTGATCTAGACTTTAAAGGCCCAATTATCTTTTTGCATTCTATGTTTGCATTCTCAAAAGCTAGAGATTCAAGAAGTATTCGTCTAGCTTCTGGGTCTGTTACCCCTATGTCCAGAGCCTTAATTAATCTTTGCAAAAAGTCAATAAAGGGTTCTCTCTGTCCCTGCCTAATTCTGGTATATGATTCAACCCTTTTTGCTGGATCTTGTATCCTATTCCAAGCATTTAAAGCTGCTTGGTGACATAGACACAGTACTTCATCGTCATAAAGAGCTTGGACCTGTGGATCAGCATATTCTCCTGCACCAAGAATTTGATCTTGGGAAACCTCAATACCTTTTGCTCTTCCTTGCTGTTCCATATGTTTGGATTCTTCTCTGAAATAAATTCCAAACATCAAGGAAGGCCCATTATCTAAAACTGCAGACACTAACTGATGGAAATCATGGGGAGTAGCTCTAGCATTAGAAGCCCAAGTCCTTATCATTTCCTTTACATATGCATTGTGCAAGCCAAAATTAACAACAGCTTGCTTAATTTCTTTCAGATCATTCATTGCTATTGGCGTCCATCTAGCTTCTCTGACTCCCTTTGAGCCTTTAGAAGTTGATGCTTTTTCAGAATTAAGTATAGGGTATGTCGCTAGAACCCTGGGTAAGCCAGTTCTAATAGCTGGTGGAGGCCTTGTATCCTGTCCTTGTGCCTCCTTACTCTGTTCACCAGCTGCAATAATTTCCCCAATCTTTTCAAATCTTTTTATCATTGTCTCTCTTAAATCCTGAATCTCCTGACCTGTATATATTTCCAGTGATTTCACTGAGGTATCAATTTTTTGGTCCCCATTCTGCACCTGTGATTCCAAAGCTTTAATTTTTTCCTTCAAAGATAACATGTCCTCCTTAAACTTTTCTTGTATATCATGTAGATTCCCATCTTGGAGGTACATTCTGTCTGTTACCTTATCAAAACTTTGTGATAAAGTCTGAACGTCAAATTCAACAGCCTGAACCCTTTCAGGTAACTTTCTAATACCCTTGGATATGGAATCAATTTTGTCTGTCATAGTATCCACTTGTTCAGATAACCTCTGATTTTCAATAATTTTAATCCTGTCAATTAGTTGTTCATTATTAGTTCGTAAAGATTCTATCATTCTTAGGAGTGCCATATTCTTCTGTTCATTATTAGTACGTAAAGATTCAATCGTTCTTAGTAGTGCCATATTCTTCCTTAATGATAGAATATGGAAAAGAAAACTGAAGGCTAGTAACAAGCAAATTAAGGTATCCCCATAATCATATAAACCTTGTATGATGTAATTCATTGTATTAGTAAATATAAATTTACTAATCCATTGTATTAGTGAAAACAAAGCAGTAAAATTTGCGTTAGAAACAAAAACTGCAATATTCCCTATTATCCAGCAGGTGGCGCTGTTGCAGAGTCGCGGTGAAAACATGGTCCTGTTTCAGTGCCTTAGTAGATGTTAAAAACTGGAAAATTCAAGTTTCTCAACAAAATAAATCTAATTAAATCAATTCCTGAGACGGAACAAGTCACCCTGAGGGGTTGCAGCTTTCAGCAACCACGTGCTCTGGTTCGTGCCACTTAAGAGCTGTACTTGCAAGGGAGATTTAAAAATGACTCAGAAAAGAGCAAACCACGCGGCCAGAGACTACGCGGGCCTGTGGAGTTTAAATCCACGTGGGGAGTCCAAGGCCGCTGGCGGCTGAGGAAGGGGAGGGCTCCCGCCAAGCCGAACTAGAGCCCGCCAAGCCCGCGGCCGCCAAGCTGAACTTGCGCCCGCCAAGCCCGCAGCCGCCAAGCCGAACTTGGGGCCGCCAAGCCGAACTCGCGGCTGCGAGTGGGGAAAGGAGAGGTTCTAAAACCAAACGTTGGGCGCCAAAATGAAGGCGTAAGTCACAAACAATGCCACACCAATTCGGGGTTATGATTATTAGGGTGGTATTTATTTAAAGGGGAAAAAACTTACAGATCACTGTCCCAGGCAACAGCCCTCTACGCAACCAGGAAAGGAGTCTAGTCGCAGGCGGAGCAGGAAGTGAAGAGAGAGAGGAGAGGGAAGTGGCCGCTTTTTTAAAGGGAGAGAAACCACGCCCCAATGGGCTGGTACCTCAGCGGTGATAGGCTGGAGGAGTGGGAGGACCTCCCGCAACAACCCACTGCAATTGTTCTTGAATTCTCAGTATTCCTCATTGTCCGCTATGTTCAGCTAGTCCGGATTTATCCCATGCTTTTTCAGACCTAGGCCAGCTGGCCTTGGTGAGATCCCAATAGAACATCCCCATTGTCTTAGTGTGTGGGTGCACCCCTTGTGGTCCTGAGTTCCTTGCTCGTGCTCCGTCTCCTTCTGCTCCTGATTTGGACCTTGAGATTTCTGTCCGGTGCTCCCGTGTGGGTCTCTGTCTCTGTCTCCTTTCATCGCCTGATGAAGGTTAATATTCCTGAGGATGCCTATGTGTTTGTCTTTGGATTCGCCTTATTTAGCTTCTCTAGGAACATGAATTATAAGCTCAATGTCCTTTATTTATGGCTAGAAACCCAATATGAGTGAGTACATCCCATGTTCCTCTTTTTGGGTCTGGCTTACCTCACTCAGGATAGTGTTTTCTATTTCCATCCATTTGTATGCAAAATTCAAGAAGTCCTTGTTTTTTACTGCTGAGTAATACTCTAATATGTATATATTCCATACTTTCTTCATCCATTCTTCCGTTGAAGGGCATCTAGGTTGTTTCCAGGTTCTGGCTATTACAAACAATGCTGCCATGAACATAGTTGAGCATATACTTTTGTTGTATGATAGGGCCTCTCTTGGGTATATTCCCAAGAGTGGTATTGCTGGATCCAGGGGTAGGTTGATCCCGAATTTCCTGAGAAACCGAAACACTGCTTTCCAGAGTGGTTGCACAAGTTTGCATTCCCACCAGCAATGGGTGAGTGTACCCCTTTCTCCACAACCTCTCCAGCAAAGGCTATCATTGGTGTTTTTTATTTTAGCCATTCTGACAGGTGTAAGGTGGTATCTTAAAGTTGTCTTGATTTGCATTTCCCTGATCGCTAAGGAAGTTGAGCATGACCTTAAGTATCTTTTGGCCATTTGAACTTCTTCTGTCGAGAATTCTCTGTTCAGCTCAGTGCCCCATTTTATAATTGGGTTGATTAGCCTTTTACGGTCTAGTTTCTTGAGTTCTTTATATATTTTGGAGATCAAACCTTTGTCAGTTGCAGGGTTGGTGAAGATCTTCTCCCAGTCAGTGGGTTGTCTTTTTGTCTTAGTGACAGTGTCCTTTGCTTTACAGAAGCTTCTCAGCCTCAGGAAGTCCCATTTATTCAATGATGCCCTTAGTGTCTGTGCTGCTGGGGTTATACATAGAAAGTGGTCTCCTGTGCCCATTTGCTGTAGAGTACTTCCCACTTTCTCTTCTATCAGGTTCAGTGTGTTCAGACTGATATTGAGGTCTTTAATCCATTTGGATTTGAGTTTTGTGCATGGTGATAGATATGGATCTATTTTCATTCTTCTACAGATTGACATCCAGTTTTGCCAGCACCATTTGTTGAAGATGCTCTCTTTTTTCCATTGTATACTTTTGGCTCCTTTATCGAAGATCAGGTGTTCATAGGTTTGTGGGTTAATGTCAGGGTCTTCTATTCGATTCCATTGGTCGACTTCTCTGTTTTTATGCCAATACCAAGCTGTTTTCAATACTGTAGCTCTGTAATAGAGTTTGAAGTCAGGGATGGTAATGCCTCCAGACAATCCTTTATTGTATAAGATTGTTTTGGCTATCCTGGGTTTTTTGTTTTTCCATATAAAGTTAATTATTGTCTTCTCCAGATCTGTGAAGAATTTTGATGGGATTTTGATGGGGATTGCATTGAATCTATAGATTGCTTTTGGTAGAATTGCCATTTTTACTATGTTGATCCTCCCAATCCAAGAGCAAGGGAGGTCTTTCCATTTTCTGGTGTCTTCTTCAATTTCTTTCTTCAAAGACTTATAGTTCTTGTCAAGTAGATCTTTCACTTCCTTGGTCAGGGTTACCCCAAGGTATTTTATGCTATTTGTGGCTATCGTGAAAGGTGATGCTTCTCTGATTTCCCTCTCTGCTTCCTTATCCTTAGTGTATAGGAACGCAACTGATTTTTTGGAGTTGATCTTGTATCCTGCCACATTACTAAAGCTGTTTATCAGCTGTAGGAGTTCTTTGGTAGAATTTTTGGGGTCGCTTATGTACACTATCATATCATCTGCAAATAATGAAAGCTTAACTTCTTCCTTTCCAATACGAATCCCCTTGATCTCCTTATGTTGTCTTATTGCTATTGCTAGAATTTCAAGCACTATATTGAAGAGGTATGGAGAGAGTGGACATCCTTGTCGTGTTCCTGATTTTAGTGGGATGGCTTTGAGTTTTTCTCCGTTTAATTTAATGTTAGCTGTTGGCTTGCTGTAAATAGCTTTTATTATATTTAGGTAGGACCCTTGTATCCCTATTCTCTCCAAGACCTTTATCATAAAGGGGTGTTGAATTTTGTCGAATGCTTTTTCAGCATCTAGTGAAATGATCATATGGTTTTTTTCTTTCAGTTTATTTATATGGTGGATTACATTGATAGATTTGCGTATGTTGAACCAGCCCTGCATCTCTGGGATGAAGCCTACTTGATCATAATGGATAATTTTTCTTATGTGTTCTTGGATTCGGTTTGCCAGTATTTTATTGAAAATTTTTGCGTCTATGTTCATGAGTGAGATCGGTCTGTAATTCTCTTTCTTGGTTGGGTCTTTTTGTGGTTTTGGTATCAGGGTAACTGTAGCTTCATAAAAGGAATTTGGCAATGACTCTTCTGATTCTATATTGTGAAATACCTTAAGGAGTATAGGTATTAATTCTTCTTGGAAGTTCTGGTAGAATTCTGCATTGAAACCATCTGGTCCTGGGCTTTTTTTCGAAGGGAGATTTTTGATAACCATTTCTAATTCTTCGCGAGAAACCGGTCTATTTAGATCATTCACCTGGTCTTGGTTTAGCTTTGGTATATGATACTTATTTAAAAAAATGTCCATTTCTTTTGTATTTTCCAGTTTTGTGGCATACAGGCTTTTGTAGTAAGATCTAATGATTCTCTGAATTTCCTCTGTGTCTGTGGTTATGTCCCCCTTTTCATTTCTGATCTTATTTATTTGCGTGTTCTCTCTCTGTTGTTTAATTAGTTTGGATAGGGGTTTGTCGATCTTGTTGATTTTCTCCAAGAACCAGCTTTTTGTTTCATTGATTCTTTGGACTGTTTTCTGTGTTTCTATTTTGTTGATTTCAGCCCTCAGTTTTATTATTTCCAGTCTTCTACTTCTCCTGGGCGCGTCGGCTTCTTTTTTTTCTAGAGCTTTCAGGTGTGTTTTTAAGTCCCCAATGTATGCATTCTCCGTTTTCTTTAAGTGGGCACTTAGTGCTATGAACTTTCCTCTTAGCACTGCTTTCATTGTGTCCCATAGGTTTGAGTATGTTGTCCCTTTATTTTCATTAAATTCAAGGAAGACTTTAATTTCTTTCTTGATTTCTTCCTTGACCCAGGTGTGGTTCAGTAGTTGACTGTTCAGTTTCCATGAGTTTGTCGGTTTTTTGGGGGCAGCGTGGTTGTTGCCTTCTAACTTTAATCCGTGATGATCTGATAAGACACAGGTGGACACTGATATTTTTTTGTATCTGTGGAGGTTTCCTTTGTTACCAAGTATGTGGTCAATTTTTGAGAAGGTTCCATGAGCTGCAGAGAAGAAGGTATATTCTTTCCTATTTGGGTGGAATGTTCTATAGATGTCTGTTAAGTCCATTTGCTTCATTACCTCCAATAATTCTCTTAATTCTCTATTAGGTTTCTGTCTGATTGACCTGTCCCTTGGAGAGAGAGGTGTGTTGAAGTCTCCTACTACTAGTGTGTGTGGTTTGATGTCTGCCTTGAGTTCTAGTAATATTTCTTTTACATAAGTAGGTGCTTTTATATTGGGGGCGTATATATTCAGGATTGAGACGTCCTCCTGATGAATTGTTCCTGTTATGAGTATAAAGTGACCGTCTCGGTCTCTTCTGATTGATTTTAGTTTGAAGTCAGTTTTGTTAGAAATTAGTATGGCCACACCTGCTTTTTTCTTAGGACCATTTGCTTGAAACACCTTTTCCCAACCCTTTACTCTGAGTAGGTGCCTGTCTTTGTGGTTGAGATGTGTTTCTTGCAAACAGCAGAATGTTGGATCCTGTTTTCGTATCCAATCTTTTAGCCTGTGCCTTTTTATAGGTGAATTGAGCCCATTAATATTAAGTGATATTAATGACCAGTGGTTGTTTACTCCGGTTATTCTTATTGCTTTTGGTAGTAGAGATTGTGTGTCTCCCTTCTTTGAGATGTGCTCGTGAAGGGTCATTAGATGCCTGGGTTATTGTAGGCAGTGTTGGCAGTGTTGGATTCCTTGGGTTGCGATTTTCCTTCTATTACTTTCTGTAGGGCTGGATTTGTGGCTACGTATTGTTTAAATTTGTTCTTATCCTGGAATGTCTTGTTTTCTCCATTGATAATGAACGATAGCTTGGCTGGGTATAGTAGTTTGGGTTTGCATCCATGGTCTCTTAGCTTCTGCAGAACCTCTATCCAGGACCTTCTGGCTTTCATAGTTTCCATCGAGAAGTCAGGTGTAAGTCTGATCGGTTTACCTTTATAAGTTACTTGCCCCTTTTCTTTTGCAGCTCTTAATATTCTTTCTTTAACCTGTATATTTTGTGTTTTGATTATTATATGGCGAGGAGATGTTTTTCTTTGATCCAGTCTGTTTGGTGTTCTGTATGCTTCTTGAATATTTAAATGAATATCTTTCTTTAAGTTGGGAAAGTTTTCTTCCATAATTTTGTTGAAAATATTTTCTGGGCCTTTGAGCTGTGACTCTTCTCCTTCTTCTATTCCTATTATTCTTAGGTTTGGTTTTTTTATTGTGTCCCATAGTTCCTGAATGTTTTGTGTTGAGAATTTGTTGGCTTTGCTGTTTTCTTTGATCTGTTCGTTTATTTTCTCTATGGTGTCCTCAGCATCTGAGAGTCTTTCTTCTAGCTCTTGTATTCTATTGATTATGCTTGTTTCTGTAGACTCTGCTCGTTGGTCTAGATTTTCCATATCCAGCTGGTCCTCAGTTTGTATTTTCTTCTTTGCCTTCATTTCAGTTTTCAATTCTTGAACTGTTTCCATTACCTGCTTGATGGTTTTTTCTTGGTTTCCCAGGGTATCATGTACATATTTACTCATTTCTTCAAACTTTTTGTTATACTTCTCATCCATTTCTATAAGGGCATTTTTTACATGTTGTTTAAGGGACTCTATTATCTTCATAAAGTCGATTTTTTCCACTTCTTCTGTGTTAGGTTGTTCAAATACTTCTGTTGTAAGATCATTGGGTTCTGATGTTTTCATGTTGTTTTTCGGATTATTGGGTGAATTCTTGCCTTGGCGCCTGCCCATTTCCTCCTATTGATCCTATCCAATGGGTCCTTTAAAAACCGGATCAGGTTTCCCTGCTGGCCAAGGGCTCCGCTTACAAAATGCCCTCACTCTCTTTCGTGGTTCCTGCTGCAGGCCAAGAACCCTCTCACCCCTCCGAAGGATCTTCAGGACAGGACCAGGCTCCCCTTGTGCCAGTGACCTGGCCAACCAAAAGCCTACCTCTTTGATTCAATTGTAGTAGGGCGAACTGCTCTCCTTATTGCACGCCTGTCCCCGCCGCTTGGGTCTGCCGCTGCGCTGGTCCCCGATAGCCTCTTCCTGTATGTGGTGTTGCTCCGCCGCGTCTGGCCGCCTTGCGCCGCTCCGCCTCTGTGCGTCTGGCCGCCTTGCGTGGCTCCGCCTCTGCGCGTCTGGCCGCCTTGCGCCGCTCCGCCTCTGCGCGTCTGGCCGCCTTGCCAAACACTTGTTTTTAAATATGTTCCAGGAGAGATTGTATTCTTCATAGTGATGAGAACGCAAAGCACTTATTTTTCATCTATGTAATTAAAGGTAAAAGAATCACTTTTACTGTCACAACTTCCACATGTGTCACCTAATGCAAACAAAAATGGGAATGACTTTGGAATTTTTGTGGTCTATGGAAAAATGGAGCTGTTATGTTACCATCTCATGCCTTCGAATTGGGCTTTAAGAAAATGTTTCTAGCTCGAATCCTTTTGGAACTCATGATTGGAGTTAAGATTTATAATATGATTGATCATATTCTAATATTTATAATCATTTATAATATGATCCTAGCCCTACAGCAGCTAGGATCTGAGTGGACATCTGTTGTTCCTGTTGCAACTGAGGGCTTTGTGGCTGACTGGGATCTGATCAGTCACCTGGGACTATGTTGGTGCCCAAGGGCCGTGCTGAAGCTAGAGCCATACATATCTAAATGGTACCTGGTGCCATAGTGATGTCTGAGTCAGGGCTGCATCTGGGGGCCATGTCTAGGTTTGTGGCCCTACTGCAGCCAGGGTATTGGTTGATGTCCGTGGTAACTGTGGTCATGTGTATTTCCTGGATTTAAACAGCCACCTGGGTCTGTATTGGTGTCCAAGGACCATGCTGCTGCTGGGGCAAGACCAATGTGAGTGGTGGTCTTCACTGCTGCCGTGGTGACATCCACACCCAGAATTCTACCAAGGAGCATGTCTAGGTCCATGGCCCTACTGCAGTCAAAATCTGTACTGAAGTCCATGCCCCATGTTGCCACCAGGGCCTATGCAGAGGCTTGGGGTCTGGTCACAACCTTTGGCCTTGTTGGAATCTTGGGATCATGCTGCAGCCAGGGACATACATATCTGAGTGGCTTGTGCTGCCACCCAGGGCCATGGTGTCATCTCTGGTTGGAGCTGCTGCTGAGGGCCATGTCTGAGTCCATGGCCCTATAGCTGCCAGGCTGTGTGTTGATCATGTTTCCTGTATGACTGTGTGGATGCCCGCAGTCAGGTCAGCCTCCTGAGTCCATGTTGGTGTCTGAGAGCCATGTTGCAGCTAGGGCCATACAGATCTGAGTGGACTGCTTTTCTACCCTATACCATAGTGATGCCCAGGCCAGAGCTGCAGCAGAGGGCCATGTCGTGGTCCATGGTCCTCCTGCATCCAGGGTCTGTATTGATGTCCAAGGCTTCTGTTACTATCAAGGGCCATGTGAATGCCCAAGGTCGGGGGACATATTAGTGTCTGAAGGCCACCCTGCTGCTGGGGTCATGCTGATCTGAGTGGCCTGCATTGCCACCTGTATTTATGGAGACATCTAGACCCCGCTGCTGCCAAAGACCATGTCTGGGTCCATGGTCCTATTACAGCTGGGGCTTGTGTTGAGGTCCAAGACTCATTTTGCCTCAAAGGTCATATGGAAGCCTAGGGTTGGGGACAAAACTTTTGGTCTTGTTATTGCCTTGGGGCAGTGCTGCCACCTAGAGCCAGGATGTTGTCCAGGCCAGAGCTACTGCCGAGGGCCATATCTGGGCCCTTGATCCTGCTGCAGCTGGGGACTGTGTTGATGTTTGTGGCCTGTGTCATTTCAGGGGACCATAAGAACCATGTGTGGTGAAATCAGAGGGCCATGCTGAACTGGCCCCACCTTTCACTGGCTCTGGTAGAGCTGGCCATGTTCCTCACTGGACACTGCAGTAAGAGATCTGGCTCCGACCCTTATGGGAGAGTTGCTCCGCCAGCACTTGGGAGAGATGGCCACAGCCCTCATTATAGGCAAGGGAGAACTGATTCTGTTGGCATGGGCATAGTGGAGCTGGCTCTGCCTCCTCACCTTCAGGGAGCAGCCCCGGTGGCCTGAACTAACTAACTCAGCTACCATCCAGGCCCACAGCTGGGCCTTGGATTGGCCCTTCCTGACATCTACCCCCTCTAGGACCTGATGGAGCTCATGAAGGGATTAGTCCTGTGGAAGGATACCCACAGGATCTCCATGATTCAGGACAAAAGCAGCATATCTGAGAGGAGTTTCAATGAGGACCCAGTGGTGATGGTGTGCCAGAAACCAGAGGCCTTGAACCAGACCTATGGCTCATGGCAATGAACATTTGCTAATAAAGCTGATTGAACAAAAGGGTGTGTTGTGTGACACATGGAGGCTCCCAATGCCATCAGGACAAATGAAGAGGCATTGGAGAGGTGGGAAAAATGAAGGAACAAAGAGATTTGTTTGTTTGTTTGTTTTATTTTGCTTTGTTGCTTGCTTGTTTTGGTTTGGTTTGATTTTTTAAAATTTTCTTTTGGGGGGCGCTGCAGGGGTGAGTAAAGGATATAGGGGGACAGGGAGGTAAGCAGTATTGGGTTACATGATGTGAAATTCCTAAAGAATGAATAAAGAAATTATGTTAAATAAATAATAATATGATTGGCAAAATACAAGTTTAAATACCCTTACATAAATCCATTTGTGGCATGAAAGCATTTTCTAGAAGTAGATAGGACAGCCAAGTCTTGAAGAGATCCAGGGGATAGTTTCCTATAGTCCCCTTGTATTAATTACTTTTCTGGTTTCTGTGATAAAATACCATGCTCAAAGTCAGCTCAAAAATGGAGTTTGTTTTCGCTTATGGTTCCAGAGGGAGATGACCATCATGTTTGGAAGACATGACAGCAAGTGGTAGCGTCATTGCAGGAGTAAAAAGCTGAGAGATCACATCTCTAGCCACAAATGAGAAACGGGGAGAAAACTTGAAGTGAAATGAAGTTATGAAGGCTCAAAGTTCACCTCCAGGGCATACTTCCTCCAGCAAGCCTGCATCACTGCTCTAAAGCATGCTGTCCACCAGGGACCATGTGCTCAAATAGCTGAGCATATGGGCACAATCTCATTCAAACTACCACACCTTTCGTCTTTGGTAGGTGTCCTGTTTTGCATGTGACCATTTAAATTTTAGGCTGACCTTTCAGAAAGAGAGAAATCTTTTTTTTATTTTTTGCTTTTATATTTGTCTACTATAGGAACATACATTTAGTGGGTATTCCAATGATTCTGATGAATGCTTATTAGTAAGTGAAAAAAAGTTTTCTGAGGAGTGCAAATGGTCTTCTCTCTAAAGATAAACAGATTTATCACTTCAGAAATATGACAATGAAACTAAAGTGTCTGGATTGAATGGTAAATTATGAATTATGTCTATGGAATGGTGTAACTGCTGCCTTATGTGACCTCAACTCTAGCAATTATAATAAAAGTAAATTAATGAGTATTTAAACAGTCTCACTTACTAAATAAAAAATCAGTAGCTTAATGTGTTATCCTTGGACCTAGTACTAGAGATGCTTCATGTGGTAATGTTTGTAAGGTCAGCCCTGGTAATTGAAAGACGTTGTGCAAATTTAACCAGAGCAGCCTGGTTTGAAATTCTCTCTCGGACGTATCCATTAGCTTCAGTGTCCTGTGAGTAGAAAGGAGATGATGATGAGTGGGTATCAAGTGTAAGCTGTAATATAAACAAATGAGATGTACGGTTTTAGGCTTTCAATTACATTTCGTTTGTTAACTGCATTGAACTTTCATTTAGTGAACTAAAGTAACATTGACCGACTGGCATCTGTTTTGAGACTCTGCTATAATAAATCTTGATTAAGCATTAGTAGACATAATAGGAATAAGAATTGAGCTAGCCAGAAAAGGACAGGTGGGTGGACATTTCTGAACTGTAGAGAGGATAATGAGATGATATCAAAATGAAGCATATCTCTTCACCCTTCCTCTCTGCCACTATTTTATTTTGAGCACTAAAATTATAGATCAGTGGTCCTTTTTAAACTTTCTTATACCACAGCTACTCCCATTTATTTCTTAATTTGAAATCCTGTGTCTTACTAGAAATTCCTTATTAAGGAATCATATAATTAGAGAAAGACAGCAAGAACAACTTTGCTTATCTTTGTTTTGAAAAAAGCTGCCTAATTCCCTCTATCTTTCTATATTGATGCTATGCAACTAAATGCCTTATCAGATAATCTCATACACATTTGTTATAAAAGGATTCTTATAAATGACCAAAACTGAAATAATATTGCTTATCCGAGAAATTACATTCTTTGGGTCACATCTCTATCATTCTGACACTCTGCCATCTAGGTGGCATCCCAGGATATTTATAATCTTCCCAGTGGTTACCATGAAATTATCAAACCAAAATTAATTTGAAATCATTTTACGTAAAATGATTTCAATAAGATCTCCAAATTAAAGGGTTATACTCATTGAACCATTTAGCTATTAGAAATCTGAGCTTTGTAATAATGGTTCATAAACTATTTCATTTCTACAGGATATAATCTATCATACTCCACTCAAAGAACAACAATCATTTAGCACTAAACATTGCAAATCATAGTCTGGCCAAGATCTGAGCCCCTATGGTGGCATTAAAGCCTTTATATGAACAGGAAGAGACGCTTAAGAAAACAGGCTTGCTGTTTCTGTCTGTGATACTTAGCCTGTGTTATGCAGACAAAAGGCCCCTACTAGATGATGAGCAGATGCTAATGCCATGATCTTGAACTTCCCTGCCCCTAGAACCATGAGGTAAATAGACTTTTATTCTTTATACCTTACCGTGTCTCTAGTGTTTTGTTACACCAAAAGAAGACTAAAACAAACAGTATGTAGTTGGGGATTTGTCACTATCTAGTATTGTGTTTTGTCTAAGATGTTTCTCTAGTCTATAGCATTTGTCTTAGCTAGGATATCTATTGTTGTGATAAACCACTATGACCAAAAGCAACTTGGAGAGGGAAAAGGTTATCTTACAATTCTGACGTCACTCTCCCATCACTGACAGAAGTCAGGGCAGAAACCAGGAAGCAGGAGCTGATATAGAGGCCATAAAGGAGTACTGCTGACTAGCTTGTTCCTCATAGCTTACTCAACCTGCTTTCTTACAATGCCCACCTACAGTGAGCTGGGCCTTTCCACATTAATCATCAATTTTTTAAAAAAGCCACAACTTGCCCACAGGACAATCTGGTTGAGGCATTTTTCCCAGTTGGATTTGACTTGTATTGAGCTGACAAAATGAAAACAAACAACACCAAACCAAGACAGCATCTTATCCATTCATAACTGTCATTCTTTGTTGAATGTTTCCAGTGTTTTGACTTTATTTTTTCTTTATTTTTAAACTTTATTTGAAATGTCTTAACATAACCTTTTACTTCTAAAACTTTGCAGGAAATTTCAGAAAGTGCAGAGAGGTCTGGGCTACCCTTCATTCAATTTCTCCTAATGGTTACATTTTGTATGGCTTCGTTATAATATCAAAATAGGAAACTGATATTGGTACACTGGTTTTTATATACCTTATGCCATTTTACCACATGAAGAATTTTATACTCAGTCAAGATACAGAAATATTTTATTACCACAAAGAGCTCCATCTTCCTACCTACATTTTAGGGTCAAACCCATCCCTTCCCATTCTTTACTTTTCATTAAACCCAGTCAGCAACTAATTTGTTTTCTATCACTGAAACGTGGTCATTTCTAGATGAATATGTAACTGATGGCACACACATTTATCACAGCACTCCGAGGCAGAGACAGATGGATCTCTGTGTGTTCAAGACCAACCTGAGCTATGTAGCTAGACCCTGTTTTTTTTTTAAAAAAAAAAAAACAGAAACTAAAAAGACATTGAATAATTATAACTTGTTTTCTGTTTCCAGTTTGGACTATAACGACATGAACTTTTGTATAAAGTTTTAGTACATGAGTGTAAATTTTTATTTTTCTGGGATTATTACTCAAGAGTGCAAGTAATAGGTTGCATAGCAGTTACACATATTGTTTTATATAAGACCTCCAAATTGTTTTTCAAAGCATCTGTGCCATTTTATAGTCCCCCACACTATATAATATCTAGTCTCAGATTCACATTTGATATTGTTACTAATTTATATTCCATTTAACATTACTGTCCACATACACACATGCATGTGTGAGTACATATGCCTGCAAGTGTATGTCTGTCACATGAGCGGAGGTCAGAAAACAATGTTTGGGAGTCAATTTTCTCCTTCCAACATGTGTTCCTGAAATTGTGACTAGTGCTTTTACTTTCTGAGCCATCTTGCTGGCTATTTTAGTCTTTTAGATAGGCCTATAATGATATCCCATTATTGTGACAAGTTCCATTTGTTTAATGACTAATGAGGTGGAACATCTTTTCATGTGCTTATTTTTTCTTCCTTATATGATGAAATATGTTTTCAGGTTGCTTTCACAGCCTCTCTGTCTTTTTCTTGTTTTTGATATATATATACATGCTGTGTTTGTGTCTATGTGTTCAAACACACAGTTGTATGTGTGTACAAATATATGGAGACCAAAAGTCAGTGCCAGGTGTCTTCCTTACTCTCCATATTTTTTATTACTTTTAATAAGAATTTTATTCTTCAAAAGTTCCATTTATTTATAGAATGTATATTCATCATATCCATCTACCACCACCTCCCTTCTACTCCTCCTACTGCCTCCACATTATTTCCCTGCAAGTTTCATGTCCTCCTTTTATTAAGGTTTTTGTTACTAATAATCCCCCTAACCCATTTAATACTCTCTCTCTCTCTCTCTCTCTCTCTCTCTCTCTCTCTCTCTCTCTCTCTCTCTCTGTGTGTGTGTGTGTGTGTGTGTGTGCGTGTGTGTGTGTGTGTGTGCGTGTGTGTGTGTGTGTGCGTGTGTGTGTGTGTTTGTGTGTGTGACATTCCACTGGGGCACGAACAATCTTCCAGTGTCCAAGTACCCAAAGAAAATGGACTCTCTCCCTCAACAACTATCAACTGCCAATAACTACTCTAAAAAGTATGAAAACTTGGGTCCCCTCTCCATGCTGGAATTTTGGCTGGCGAGATCTTATGCGCAGGTACCTGCAACTGTTATTAGTTGTCACTGCCAACAGTCAGATCATGTCCAGAACTCATTTTATACCCTTCTTCCCACTCACTGACTCTTAAATTCTTCCTGCTTCTTCTTCCAAGTTCCCTGAGTTGGTGGGAGGCTGCATCTACAGCTTACGACTCACCAAACCTAGAACTCACAGATTTAGCTAATCTGGCTGGTCATTAAACTCCAGGGTCTACCTATCCCAGCCTCCCCAGCATTGGAATTATAGGTTCACACCACTGTACTTGACTTTTGGCTTTTTACATAGGCCCTGGTGTAGAAGCAGGAGCTGCGGGCCGCGTTCCTGCCGCTGGCTCCTGGCCGCCAGCTAGCTTATGCCCCGAAATAATTACACGGAAACTGTATTTTTTTAAACACTGCCTGGCCCATTAGTTCCAGCCTCTTATTGGCTAGCTCTTACATATTGATCTAACCCATTTCTAATATTCTGTGTAGACCACGAGCTGGCTTACCAGGAAAGATCTTAACTTGCGTCTGTGTCCCGTGGGAGAATTATGGCGACTCTCTGACTCAGCTTCTTTCTCCCAGCATTCTGTTCCTTTTACTCTACCCACCTAAGGGTTGGCCTATCAAATGGGCCTAGGCAGTTTTTTTTATTAATTAACCAATAAAAGCATCAGATTAAAAAGAAATCACTCCCACATCACCCTGGGGATATAAACTTGGGTACCTATGATTTTATAGCTAGCACTTTACCAACTGAATCATCTCCTAAATTCCCTTCTCTTATTTTTTTATTCTCTCTTTTCTTTTCCTTGTTCCTTTTCTCTGGGATCTTTCTTTTTCTCCCAACTCTCTCACTGAGCTTTTAACTTAGTGTCTTGTATATGCTGAGGAAATCCCCTACCACTGAGCTGTATCGCCAGTCCTCCTTTCACTTTTTAGTTTTAAATGGGGCTTAAGTTGCCCCGACTGGGCAGGAACTCACTCTGTAGTCCAAATTGGCTTATTTATTTAGGTATTTATTTGCTTGTTTTAAAACTATCTTTTTCACTTTACATACCAATCCCAGTTCCTGCTCCCTTACCTCCTCCTGCTCCCGCCACTTTCTTCCCCTCCCACCCCTCATTCACTCCTCAGAGAGGGAAAGGCTTCCCATGGGAAGTCAACAAAGTCTAGCACAATGCGTTGAGGAAGGATCAAGACCCTCCCCACTATATCTATGCTGAGCAATGTATCCCTTCAAAAAGAATGGGTTCCAAAAAAACAACAAACAGTAGATATAAATCCTAGTCTCACTGTCAGTGACCCCACAGTCTGCCCCAGCCATACAACTGTCACCCATGTTTGGAGGTCTTCATTTGGTCCTATGTTGGTTCTCCCACTGTCAGGCCAGAGGAGGTGAGCTCCCATTAACTCAGGTAAGCTATTTCAGTGGGTGTCCCCATCATGGTCTTAATACCTTTGCTCATGTTATCATTCCCCCCTCTCTTGGACTTTTGGAGCTCAGCCCAGTGTTCTGTGTAGATCTCTGCATCTGCTTCCATTAGTTGCTGGATGAAGGTTTTATAATGACATTTAATATAGTCATCAATCTGATTACAGGGCAGGGCTAGTTCAAGCACCCTCTCCATATTGCTTAGGGTCTTAGCTGGGGTCATCGTTGTGGATTCCTGGGAATTTCTCTACTGGCAGGTTTCTTGCTAACCCCATAATGTCTCCCTCAATCAAGATATCTCTTTCCTTGCTGTCCCTCTCTGCCTTTCCCCCATCTGGACCATCCAGTTCCCTCAAGTTCTCCCCCTCCTCTCCTTCTCCCTCCTCCTTCCTTTCCACCCTCCCTTCTGCCCCTACCCTCACACTCCTTGGCATAAATTGTCTCAGGAGATCTTGCTTATTTCCCCTTCCCAGGGGGATCCATGTATGTCTCTCTTAGGGTTCTCCTTGTTACCTAGCTTCTCTGGGGTCATGAACTATAGGCTTGTTATCCTTTGCTTTACATTTAATATTCACTTGTGATCCTTCCACTTGAATGACTGGGATTACAGGCCTGTGCCAATAAACCTTGCTTCTTTCAAATTTTCTTACTGATTTTTTTTAACTAGTATATCACCATTTAGCCCAGGGTAGCCTCAAATGTGTTATATTCTTGCCTTTATAAGGTTTTTAATTTTTAATGTTTTTATAATTTCATACATGTTTATGACAAATTGTGGTCAAATTCACTTATCCACCCTCTCTTATCCTTATGCTACCCCTATACCCCTTTCTCTAACCAAGTTTCCACCTGACTTATCTGTCTCTTTGCTTTGTTTTTATTTTTGCTTTGTGTAATCAAGCCCGCTTTTGTGAAATGGGTATGAAGCTTTCTACTGAGGCATGAGCAGATTTCCAGTTTGCTGTATAGCTGAAGACAGCAACTTCTTCTCTAGACACTCTACAGTGCTATCATCTCCCCTAGTAGGGCCAGCACTCATGAGCCCCTTCTTCATCTATGACTCCATATTTACTGATTCAGTCTTGTGTAGCCCCTGTGCTGGCAGGTGCAGCTGTTGTAAGTTCACAAGTGCCAGGACCATGTCATGCCCCCAAACTACTGTTTATCAACCCGCCTCATCATCACTCATCTCATAAATTCTTTAAACCTCATCTTCTGTAATTTTTCCTGAGTCTTGCAGGTGCCTTTATAAGGCAGATTATGCAACAGTTCATTTGTTCTGCTTCTGGGTACCTCAAGCTGCTAGACTCTTCAGTAATTGCCAACAGTCATTCAAACACACATAAAGAACATTCTTTGATGAAAGTTGAAGATATCACTAGTGTATCATTATAAACACAAATATTTAAATGGAAATTTAACAACATATTTATTTAGCAAAATCAATAGTATTAAGTTCACACCTAGGACCTAGGACCTTCACACTCATGGGCTTTTGTCCAGGTTCATAGTACTGAGCATTAACTCTGTCCTGCTTAGTGGTCCTGAGATCTATTCAGAATAGTCATTACGCCACTAAGTAACTTTCCTGGAAAGTTAATATTGCAACAGGCAACTAGGGAGGGCAGTCGCTGACTTTTTCCTTCAAGTTGCTTGCATGGTAAATCCCAAACACTATGAAGAAGCCTTAGTTAATTTTATATTGCTGTGATACAACACCATCCATGACCAATGCAAAGAAAGTGTTTATTTGGCTTAACAGTTCTAGAAGGATAATAGTTAATCACCATCATGGCCGAGAAGCGTGGCAGCAAGCTTCTGACATGCCAACAGGAAACACAGGAAGGGAAAGTAACTCACATCTCTTACCACAAGCAGGAAACATAGGAAGGGAAAGTAGACCAAAATGGCACACTTAAAGTCTTTAAGCTCTCAAAACCCACCCCTGGTGTCATACTTTCTCCAACAAGGCCACACTTCCTAAGCCTGCCTAAACAGGGTCATGAACTGGGAACCAATAATTCAAATGCCTGAGAATATTGGGGCATCTTCTATCTCATTCAAATCACAATAGAGAGATAACCAATCGGAAGGGAGCCTCCAGTTTAATTCTATCATAATTTCTCTGTATTTTGTAAACCAAGAATATGGTATCTTCAACAATAGTGTTTTACCATCCAGTTTTACTGTGTAACCAATGACAACTTGTATAGTTTTGGGGACTCTGGAGTCTTCCTGTTCAACAGCTCCTATGGAAGTATCCCACATCTAGCACTGGATTTTCTTTAGCAAGCTATGATTTCTGAGGTCAGGATTATCCACCCACTAATAGTACCTCTATTCAAAGTCTTTTAAAAATATTTTTTGATTAGCTTATAAACTAGTGGGCTTCCATGTGGCTTGTTCATACATATCTTTGGTTAGTCTTTTCCATGAATTCTATCTTCTCTTCCATCTCCCACTCCCATTCTTGTTTAAACTTTGCCACCCCCAGTACTTCCTTCCTCTTTCTTTCTTGCCTTCCTTAAGACCTCTTTTCTCCCTCACAATGATTTCTTTCTTGCTTCGAGATCACTACAGGAATCCCAAGATAAACAATCTAAAAGATGCAAATCTGTACCTCTGAGAAAGGGTGTATGATGTTTGACTTTCTGAGGCCGAGTTACCCCATTCAATATATTTTTTTCTATTTCCATTCATTTTCCTACAGATTCTGTTTTTCTTCACAACTGAATAAAAGCCTCTTATATGCATGTGCTGCATTTTATTGTTTACTGACCTGTTGGTGGATATGTAGACTGACTACATTTACTAGAAATTGTGAATAGGGCCACAATGAATATAGATGTGACAGTATCTCTATTGTAGGATATAGAGTCCTTTGTATATGTGTCTAGGAATGGTATAGCTTGATCATATGACAATTCTATTTCTAGTTTAAAAAACAAACAATCCAAAAAACACCTCCAGACTGATTGTGGTAGTTTGAATCAGAATGCACCCCACAGGTGCATGTATTTGAATGCTTAATTTTCAGGGAGTAGAACTATTTTGTAAGGATTAGGAGGAGTGTTACTGGGGTTGGGCTTTGAGGCTTCCAAACGAACTGCCTCACCCCCAGCTGCCCTGGCTTGCTGTCTCTGGATTAGGGTGTAAAGCTCTCAGCAACTGCCTCAGCTCCATGCTTGTCTCCTTGCCACACTGATGTTCATGGACTAAGCCTCTGAAAGTGTAGGCAAGCCCCCAATTAAATGCTTTCTTTATAAGAGCTGCCTTGGTCTTGGTGTCTAATCACAGAGATAGTAACCCTAACTTTGACACTGATGTTCAAAGTGGTTGCACTAATTTACACTTCTACCAACAGTGGTAAGATAGAATCTTAAAGTAGTTTCAGTAGGCATCTCTCTTATGGTGAAGAATGTTAAACACTTAAAAGTGTTTAGTAGTCATTTGTATGTATTTCTTCTTTTGCAAACTCTGTGTAGTTCCATAAGCCATTTTAAATTGGTTGTTTTACTTACTTGATATTTAGGTTTTTTTAAAGTTCTTTGTACATTCTAGATATGAATTCTCAGTCAGATATATAGCTGGTAAAGATTTTCTATTGAGTTTGACGGGTTTTTTATATATTTACTTACTATTCTTTTGGTATATGTGGTTTTAGATATTTTTCCAGCCTGTACCTTGTATTTTCATATTTTTTAATTTAATTTTTTCATACAATATATTTGATCATGTTTAAGGGAATTTTTCTATAAGAAGAGATTTAATTTGGATAATATTCAATGTACTGCTTGTTTTTAAAGAGCTCGTGTAATCATTCAATTAATACTCTTTTGTAATTAGTTTATTTCATTTGGTATGTTTTGAAGGTTTATCTTTATAGCATGAATGAGAATATTTTATTTATTTTTTTAATTAATTAATTTATTTATTAAAATTTTCCACTTCTTCCCCTCCTCCCATTTCCCTCCCACTCCCCCTCCCTCTCCAGTCCTAAGAGAAGTTAGGGTTCCCTGCCATGTGGGAAGTCTAAGGTCCTCCCCGCTCCATCCAGGTCTAGGAAAGGTGAGCATCCAAACAGACTAGGCTCCCACAAAGCCAGTTCATGCAGTAGGATTAAAACCCAGTGCCATTGTCCTTGGTTTCTCTGCAGCCCTCATTGTCCACCATATTCAGAGAGTCCGGTTTTATCCCATGCTTTTTCAGTCCCAGTCCAGCTGGACTTGGTGAGCTCCCATTAGATCAGCCCCACCGTCTCAGTGGGTGGATGCACCCCTCGCTGTCCTGACTTCCTTGCTTATGTTCTCCCTCCTTCTGCTCTTCATCTGGACCTTGGGAACTCAGTTCAGTGCTCCAATGTGGGTATGTGTCTCTGTCTCCATCCATCGCCAGATGAAGGTTCTATGGTGATATGCAAGATATTCATTAGTGTGGCTATGGGAGAAGGCCAGTTCAGGCATCCTCTCCTCTGCTGCCCAAGGACCTAGCTGGGGAAATCCCCTTGGACACCTGGGAACCCCTCTAGAGCCAAGTCTCTTGCCAACTCAAAAATGGCTCCCTTAATTAAGATATCTTCTTCCTTGCTCCCGTATCCACCCTTCCTCCATCTCAACCATCCCATCCCCCCAATCTCTCACCAATCCCCCCTTCTCCCTTCTCTCTCCCCATCTCCCCTTCCTCCCACCCCACCCCCATCCCCGTGCTCCCAAATTTTGCCCAGCAATCTTGTCTACTTCCAGTATCCAGGAGGATAAATGTATGTTTTTCTTTGGGTTCACCTTATTTAGTTTCTCTAGGATCACGAACTATAGGCTCAATGTCCTTTGTTTATGGCTAGAATCCACTAATGAATGAGTACATACCATATTCATCTTTTGGGGTCTGGGTTATCTCACTCAGTAAAGTGTTTTCTATTTCCATCCATTTGCATGCAAAATTCAAGATGTCATTGTTTTAAAGCCAAACAGTCCATTGTATGAAAAGACATACATAATGTCTTTATCCATTCGTATGTTATTAGATGTTTGAACTGTTTCTAGCTTTGGGCTATTGCTATTCATGCTGCTATGAACACACACATGAACATACACATACACACACGTTCGCATATGTACTCTCTAAAGACTTTATATTTAACTGTCTATATATGTGTGTGTATATATATATATATAGAAAGAGACATATGGATAGATAGATAGATAGATAGATAGATAGATAGATAGATAGATAGATAGATGATAAATAGAATCCATTTTCAATTTTTTGGTTATATATTTAAAAGTAAAAATTCTAAAGTATATTGCAATTATGTGTTTAAGTTTTTGTAGAGCCACTGTACTGTTTCCATAAAGGCTAACATTTTGCCAACATCACCACCAATTCACAAAGAATCCAATTGCCCCTTACTTATACATAACATTCATCTATCTGTCTGTCTATCACAAATATATCATCTCATTGTTTTTACAATTTGTACATGGTTTCATATGCGTTGCCATTTGCATAGATTCTCTGGAATCTATTTTTTATTTGGGTTGTGTGTGTGTGTTGAGTTTAGGAATTATTTATTTATTCCAGTTCATTTTTTGAGTTCATAGGACAGTTTTGTAGAGTTGGTTCTCTCTTTCCACCTTTACAAGGGTTCTAGGAATTGAACTCAGTTGATCAAACTTTCATGGCAAGTGAATTTGCTGATTGAGCCATCTCACCAGTTAAGCTTCCCCAATTTTTATGTGTTTTGCTTTCACTTATTTAGTTAAAAATTAAAATTGATATATAATACATAACATGCTTATTATAATATTGTATATATTCTCACATATTATATATTACAGTGTTCTAATCAGGTTAACATAATTATTTCCTTGAATATTAATTATTTCTTTGTTATAGAAACCTTCAAAAACTTCTTTCTGGGATTTTGCAATGTAAAATTTATAATTGATTTCTAATGTCACTTTACTATGCAATAGTACCATAGATAGAGCTTGCTGCTCTGATCTAAGTTCTTGCCTTTTGTTTTGGATAATTGTCATTTTAGCTAAAGTGAAGTGATAGCTTGTAGTGGTCTTGATTTGCATTTACCTGATGTTGAATGTTTTCCTATGCTTCTTAGCCTTTGAGAAACATGTGTTTAAATACATTATCCATTTTATCAAGGGACTTTGAAGTTGTTGAATTTTGGGAATTCCTTACATATCAACAACGTGTTAAATGCATAGTTTACAAATATTTTTCCCAATCTGCAAGTTGTTTCTGCATTCCCTTTAGTGTTTTCTTTGCTCTGCAGAAGAATTTTAGTTTTACAAAGTTCTGGTTGTATGTTTTGCTTTTGTTTCCTGTTGGCTTAGGGTCTTGTTCAAAAATCTTTTCTTATTTTAGTATTTGAAGCATTCTTCATATGTTTTCTCCTACTAGTTTAATGATTATATATAATTATATTTAAATCTAATTCATTTCGAATTGCTATTTCTGATGAGACAGCAGTATAGTTTCATTTTTGTGCATTTGAATATCCAATCTTCTCAGCACCATTTATTTGAAAGAATGTCCTTTCTCAAGTGCATCTTCTTATCAACCTTGTTGAAAATCGGTTGGCCATATCTCTCTTTCGCACTGGTTCATATAATTGTTTATATGGCAGCACAACAAATGCTGTTCTGATTACTACAATATTGTAATATGATTTTAAGTTACATAGCATAGTGCCTCTCCCTTTGCCCTTTCATTTAAAATGACTTTAGCTATTTTAGATTTTATTTGTGTTCTTATTTAAATTTTAGGATCTTTAAGAACAACATTTCATTTAATCCTTAAATCACTTAAACAGTATAGGCATTGTTTTCCAACATTTAGTCATCTAAGACACAAATGTAGAATATTTTTTACCCCCTTTTTGTCAGTGCTGGGAATCAAATCCAGGGCCTTGAGCAGATATCCTATCACAGCCCTGGTTTTTTGTTTATTTACTTTTGAGGTATCCTCATCAGCGTCTTTTTTTTATCAAGGTTTTATGATTTCCATTGTAGAGGTCTTAGTTCAATTTATTCCTACATATTTAACTTTCATAGCGATTATAAATGAGATGGGTTTCTTCATTTATATGTCACATATTTCCTTATTGACATATAACATTAGTACTTATTTTGTGCATTGATCTGAAGGGTTTCCTATCTATTACTTCACTGTTTCCATAATGCTCTTTGATGAACAAAAGGTTTTAGTTTTGTAGATGTTGGGCATTGTTTTATCCCCTAAGTTGTCTGTGGCTCTGCTCTGGGAAGCTATTAAGTTTAATTCTTCTAAGTATTGCTTGTAAGATTAGTTAGGTACAGAGCAGAGTTTGCTCTAGAGCTAATTATCCCCAACTCCCAAGGAAACACCTCATTGTGTGCTCTAGTCAGTCAGTGCCTTGTGAATTATGAGCTTTTCCATTCTGTGGCAGAGAGCTGCTCTCACTGGGCACTGAGTGATTACTGGGTTCTGGTTTCTCAAGTCCTTTTAAGTGTTTTTTTCCCCTCTAATCTGGCATTACTCAGTTCCTTTATATGTATGTACTGGTTTCAGTACTTTGTCAGATACTCAACTGGGAGTCCTAACGGTCTATGGAATATTCTATTTTTCCTGCCCTTCTCTCCACAGCTTTGTACTGTGAACTTTAAATAAACTTAATCCACCTAGACTCTCGGTTTTGTCTTATCAACTTGAAGAGTCTGCCAATCTCCACCTGGCTTTTTTTTTGCCTATACAGAAACCTGAAGTCCTTCACAGAACAAGCTAGTACAATCATTGGACTCAATTCATTGTTTCCAGTTCCCCACAGAGCATTCCTTTTTGTTGCCTGATGTTCCATATTTTCAAAACCCTTTTTGTCTTGTGTGTGTGTGTGTGTGTGTGTGTGTGTGTGTGTGTGTGCGCGCGCGCGCGCGCGCGCGCGCGCGCATGTGGGCACACAGTGCTCATGTGGAAGTTAGAGGACAGCTTGTGAAACTCTTCTCTCCATCCACTATGTGGGTCTTGGAGACTACACTCAATTCATCAGATTTGGTGGCAATTGCTGTTTCCCACTGAACCATCTGTCTATCTCTGAAAAATATTTTTAAAATTTTTGTTTTGCTTCTTTGACGCCATTATTTTGTATTGACCAGAAGTGAAGCTGTTTTGAATTAAAAGTTCAGTATACTTTCTGATTCCAGAGACCTCTCTGAGTCTGCATAGCCTCAGACTCTTTAAGTCATATTATCTTTGAAAGGTTGACTAAATAAATGTAATAGCAAGATCAATCAAATAATTAGAGTATTCTTTTTGTTCATTTTCTGTTATTTGTTCCTTTCCTAACTCTTCCCATCACCTAAGTGGAAATCTTTGTCTCTCAAGCATCCCTCAAAATATTATTGTGTTGGACAGAAGCATTAAAATATCTGTTATAGGGCAGTATGGTTGCTCTTGCTGTCTCCAGTCTCCTGCTTTGAGAATAAATATGCCCAAGTTCTACATTCTCATTCTTACAGTAAACTGTCATGATTGAATTACCTATTGACTTAAAACTGTAAGAATCATTTACATGCATATTTTGAACTATCTTTTGAGAGACTCTTACTGCTCATATGAGAAATATTCTTTCCTTTTTTGTTATCTTCCCTGAATTCAAATTTTTAACTTTTTAGAGAAAATTCCTGTTCAAAGATTGTGTGTGTGTGTGTGTGTGTGTGTGTGTGTGTGTGTGTGTGTCCATGTCCTTAAGTGTGTGCTACTATATGTGATTGCAGATTTATGTGCATGCTTGTGGAGACCATAGGATGGCTTTGGATGTTGTTCCTCAGCAACTGCCTACCTTGTTTATTTGAGACAGGATCTCTCACATCATGGATCTGATGAAGTACACTAAGCTGGCTGTTAGTGAGTCCCAGGAATTTCCTGTCTCCACCTCCCTAGTATTGGGGTAATAATTATATAAGCACTATCACCTCTGACTTTGTCACATGGATTTGGGGACTCAAATGTAGACCCTAAAGATTGCATGGAATGCAGTTTGCCAACTGAGCTATCTCCCTAGGCATTATTAGAATTTTGAAAAGTTTTACAAAGATGGTTGGGTTCAGTGCTCTGATGTTGTTTGTGTTCCACTATGACTTTGATAATATCCATCTGAGTCATCATTTGTCAAACAAAACAAAACAAGAAACCATTCACCTTTTTATTTTTATTATCATATAGCAGCCTTCCTTTCTTTATCTAAACCAATGCCTTTGCTAATTTCTCTATGTCTGTTATGTTTTAATGTATGGCTACCCTTGAATTACATTGCATATTTTATATTATATCTAAGATATTTACATGATTGTATGGATAAATCAAATCTCCTACTATTGCCTGCCTTGAGAACTCTCAGGACAATTAAGAATGTAGTGAACACAACACATAAATTTGATATGTTTTGAAAATATTCCCACATTGACTCAGAGCATATCACATTGTAAATTATTTATATCATATCTCACCAAATTTACCACATTATCTCTAGAAAATATGTCTAATTGTTGTAATTTGCAAGGAAAATTCAATTTTTACTATTTTTTATAAAGCTACAAAATTTAAATATAATTGCTTCAAAGAATACCAAAATTTGAAATAAGGTATTATATATGATAGTTATATCCTGGAGGTATATCAAAATCTATTCTATTTTTATATTTTGGTTTTGATACATAGTATGGAGCATATTATTGTTTGTTCAGATAGCTATAAAAGACAACAAATTATGTACTTGTAAATCATAGATCATTAATTAATTTTGAAACTTAATAAAAGACTAAGGACTCAATCAGGTCATATTTATGAATATATGTATATATAAATATATATGAACATACTAACAATTAATGAAAAATAGACCATGTATTTGAAGAAGAGTGGGAAGGATTATATGGGAGGGCTTGGAAGGAGGAAAGGGAAGGGGAAGGGTTGTAATTAAATTGCAATCTCAAAAGTAAAAAATAAATAGAAGACTAGCAGGAATCTTTTATTTCCAAGTTGAATCAATACATTTTTAATAAAAATATAAGAAAAACTTCTAACACTCATAAGTGTATAAATGGCAATGCAAATGTACTGAGGTCTTCAATTGCTACTATGTGACAAATTGCTATAGTATGACAAAGACATAGTTTAACAGGTTATATAGACTAAGTTTGATTCTAGCAAAGTTTAATGGTGTACTTGTGTCTCAAAATTTGCGATGAGCAGAAATGTGATTATATCCAAGTTCTAAGAGAATTAATAAAAATACTATATTAAAATTAAAACAAAGTGTGCCGGGTGGAAGTGGTGTGAGTCTTTAATCCCAGGACTGAGAAGACAGAGGTAGGTGGATCTCTGTGAGTTCAAGGACAGTCTGGTCTACACAGCAAGTTCCTGGACAGCCAGGGCTGTTACACAGAGAAACCCTGTCTAACCCCATCCCCACAAAAACAGGTGGACCTGAAGATTTCATGAAAGAGGAGCTCTGGCTTTGTTAGTTAGCAGCGTGGCTCAATGAGTCCAATATGGTGCACAGAAATTGCTGGGGAAGATTTACTCTGAAGATTGAGAAATACTAGTTATCCTGATGAAATAAATTAATGTTAACTTTATGTGAGTTCTGGTGATTGAACTCAGGTTGTCAGGCTTGTGCAGTAAGTGCATTTAACCACCAAGCAATTTTGTTGGCCCTGTTGCAGCATCTGAATTAGTTAAATTATTTTAAAATGACTTTCAATCTAAGGATTGGCATGATATTTGAAGCACTTCTGCACTTCTGCATCCTAGAATTCAGGAGACTACAATTTTAAAATTATTCAAAATGTAAATATTTAATATTATGCTTTCATATTAGTTTCATGATTTAGTTACACTCATGAAAAAATTTAAATGTATTTAGCCAGGGATTGTTTTCTTTCATGAAAACAAAGGTTACAATAATGCTCTACGTTGATTACCAATAGGTTACAATACTTTCTGTTGATTACCAATAGGTTACAGTAATGCTTTCTGTTGATTCTGTTTTATTGTTTTAGGCACTTTTCATAAGTTTTCTCAGCATGGAGGTTAATCATGCTAAATTGTGCCTCTATAGAGACTGCTAATGAATGTTAGGGATAGGTTGGTCAATATTTGTTGACACTTTCTCTGTCCTTTGCTTGAGAAACTGTGGTAAGTTATACCCTTATAAGAGTCATATGTTTGCTTTCTCGCCTATTTCTTTTTTAGTTTTGTAGCATACAGGATCTCATTTAATGTAATTATAAATAGCATTTGGTGGGGTTAAAAATTACCACCTGTAGAATTAGTGCATCTAATTTACTTGTTTTATAAGTCAATTTGGGAGTAACAGGCTAATATCCTTAATATAATTACTGACATGTTGTCCTCTAAGTATATCATTTTCACTATCATCTTTTAAGTGGTCCTGTCACATTCTTGTGTGCCATGTGTGTGATCAGAGTCAAATGTCAAGACAGAAAACATTACCTTATTTTTAATGTTGTGTGAACTTTGTAGGGAATGCCAGATATGTTTCTGCATGACTGTAGTCTCAACATTCAGGAGGCTGGGGCAGGATAATTTTCATAAGTTCAAGGCCACCACATGCAACATAGTGAAGCCATGTCTGAAAACAAACGAAAAAGGGAGATGTACAGGGAAAGTGTTTCATGAGAATGTCTTACAAATTACTAAAATTAGAGTTAGGAATTACTTATACATTATACGTTTCAGTAAAAAGCAATTGAAGCATGTCAGAAAAGCTGTTAATAAAATGTTTGTGAATACAGTTAAATATGCAATATTATGACCAAAAACTACAGCTGATCTTGTCCATTTAATGAATTTTGCACAGATCTCTGATAAAGTAATAAATATGTATACAGATTCCTCTTTGTATGATTTATGAGCCTGGTCATAACGCATTACTCTAGGGGCTGAAGAGATAGCTCAGCAGTTAAGTGAACTGGCTGTTCTACCAGAGGTTCCAAGTTAAATTCCCAGTACCCACATGGTAGCCCACAACCATCTATAACTGTAGTTCCATGAGAATCTAATGCCCTCTTCTGGTGTGCAGATGTCCATGCAGCCAAAACACCCAGATGCATACATAAATAATTTTTTTTTACAAAGACATGACTCTATTTTTCTAACAATGTAAATTCCTTTTTCCTCCAAATTTGTGGAAGGACCATATTTAGCTATGTTTAAGAGGTTTCTCTTCTACTTCAAACTTTTTGGGTAATCTTGATTGTGTAAGTTCCCCTACACAGGGCTATTTCTATTTGATTATAAAAATATTACACAAAACTTGAGGTTAATATGATGAGACTTTAGAAATACTGATAAGATAAAGGTCTAAGATTATAGTTGTTCTCAGTAAACACTTGAATCAAAGGAATATTGTCACATATTCATGGTGTTCTATCAGAACAACTAAGACAGTGAGAACTTATGATTACACACAATTGTTTTCACCAGTTGCAAGGTTCCTTGGATTGTTATGCTCTGTTAAGAATACTCACAGGTTCATACATCTCATAAGAAGTCGGCTATCATTTTGCTTTTGAATTACCCCTAAAATGACCTCTTATTTGATCTTGAATCTTGTTGCCTCGTTTTTTGTATTGTTTTTCTTTTTTCTTTAGAAATTGTAAGGGCAGACCAATGAATGACCCTGAACCTTCAGAATGATAGAGTAAAAACGCTTACTGCAATTTTAATGCCATTTTAGTGTTAGTGAACACTTTTGCAGAGGGCCAGGGAAGAAATAATTTGGTCTTTCTATCATGAACGTTATTGGTTTCTATCACAAACATTCAATTTTCCTGATAATCTTAGTAAGCTGTCATAGACAATACAGAACGTATGACTATGTAGTATTAAATCTGTGCTTACAAAAACAGACAGCAACAGAAATAATTTTCAAAAATATGTACAGATATCCAACAAACATGAAAAGAGGTTCAGCATTATTACTAATTAGGAAAGTGAAAATTACTTTATATTTCACTAAGCATGTATATAATTTAAGAACTTCACCTGTGTTTTAGGAATTTCACCTCAAAACAAAAATGGACAATTGTCTTGACTGACTACAGTTTACTGACCTCTCCTCTATTTGCTGCCTTCAGTCTCCTTCATTTCTGAGGTCTCGCTATCTCTGGTATCATCAGAGCTACTATAGAATATGCCTAAAGTTTCAGAAAAATAATTTATATGGCTATAGTACAACCAAACTTCCAAGAGATGGTAAAACATAGAATGTTTCTCTCAGGGTTTTGTCACTCAAAATCATCATCATGAAAATCACCATTATCATGATCATCACTTTGAGGCAAAGTATCACTATGTAGCCCTTGATGGCCTGGAACTCACTATATAGACCAGTCTGGCCTTGAACTCATAAAGCTCAAATGTCTGCTTCCAGAGTGCTGGGTTTAAAGGGGTTTACTACCACATCAAGCTGACAAATGTTTATAGAAGTAGCCTTGCTGAGAAATAATCCACTTTACCATACAATTCAACCATTTAAGTTACATGATTTATTTTTTAAATCATATTCCCAAGGTGTCCAACTACTATATTTAATTTTAGACAATCTTTGGTGTTTCTTATTTTAGCCATTATAATAATACACCTGGAGTGTGAGAAGATGGTTCAGTGGGAGGACCTAGATTTGGATCCCAGAACCTAAGTGAAAGAGACAGGTGCTATGGTACATTCTTATAGTCCTAGCACTGGGAAGGCAAAGATGGGAAGATTCCTGGGGCTCACTGTCCAGCCTATCAGTCCAGCGGAAGCAGCAACCCCCGAGGCCAATAAGAGATCGTTTCTCATAAAATAAGATATATATTTCCTGGGAGTCAATACTCATGATCAGTCTTTGGCCTCCACATGCATGCCTACATTTACGTACAATTCATCTCTGAACATTCACATGCAGATTTTTGTGTGGGCATATGTAACCATTTCTTTTATATATGTACCTGGGGGTACAATTGATGGATTATTTATATGACAACTCTGTGTTTAACCTATTGTTATCAAATCAGTAGAAATTTGTGAAAGTTCTCATTTTCTTTCAACCTTAACACCACACATTATTATCTGTCTGTTAATAAAGAGTTATTTGAAATACCACCATACTCATTATTTATATGTTGTCTGTGGCTACTTTTGCGGTACAACCAGCATTTAGTAGTTACAACAAAGCCTATATATTTCTATATAACAGCCTGCAGTACTTACTAATGGAACTTTTATTGTTTTACTAACTTGAGTTTTAAATTAAAATTTTGCCAGCTGCTGCTATAGTAAGATTCTCATTAAAATGAAGTTAAATTGTGTTTTGAATGTCTTAGTGAAGTCTGATAGTTAGGATTCTCTTTTTTACATTGTTTTCCTTTGAATGACACTCCTAAGTAGCCTGTAGTCACTTAAAATATATGTATATGGGCAGTGTCCTAGATATATAGTTATATCTGATAGGTAGAAATCCTCTGATTAAAAATGACAGTTTGTTGTCATAGTGTATCATCCAAAGCTTTGACAGTAAAAGAGTACAAATATCAAAAGGGTACCAGTAAATGTGCTATTCCAGAACATGTGAATTATATAGCTTGCAGTATTATAATTGAGGGGGAAGACTGAATTAGTAAGTTAAAAATGAAGTGAGAAAGGAGTTTGGCAGGTAAAATCATGGGGATAAGGCCGTCGCTAAGTCTTAGAAGAATATACAATGCTAACTTTGTTCCCAGAAGTGGCTATAGCCACTGGTTCATTTTCCACCAAGAGAGCCAAATACAGATCAGAATGGTCAGAGACAGAGAAAACTGGTTTTAGGACCTTTCCTTTTGTTTTTTGGATTTTTTGGTTTGTTTTTGTTGTTCTTTTTTTTTTTCTTTTTGCAACAATCTTATTTTACATACCAAACCCAGTTCCCTCTCCTGTCCTCCTGATCCCTCCACCTTCTCCCTGCCCCACCCCCAATCCTTTCATCAGAGAGGGTGAGGTCTCCCATGGGGAGTCAACAAAGTCTGTCACATCACTAGAAACAGGACTAAGGCCTTACTCCCTGTATTGAAGCTGAGCAAGGGATCTCTTCATAGGGAATGGGCTCCAAAAGCATAAATCCAAATCACGCTGCCAGTGGCCTCACAGACTATCCAAGCCACACACAACTGTCACCCACATTCAGAGGGCCTAGTTAGGTCTTATGCAAGTTCCCCAGCTGTCAGTCTGGAGCCAGTAAGGCTCCCACTTGCTCAGGTCAGCTGTCCTTTTTGATAAGGAAAAGGATTGTACATGAAGTATGCATTGTGATCAGGATGGGGTGAGTGAAAAAAGGACTCGAAAAGTAAATCAGGCAGAGATCCCTGAAGAGTTTTAATTGCTACTAATTGTATTCAGAAAAATAACATTAAATGTTCTAGAAAATATACAATAGCTACTAGGGAAACTTGAACTTTAGGGAAGAGGAGGGGTTACAGAGCCTTGCCTAGAAGTTATTTTTGTTTTGCGTGGTCACACAAATGAGTAGCTTAGCAACTGAATTCAACTACAAGGCACATTAGTGATGCTTTGTGTGATTATACAGTAGTACTTGATTTAAGCAGGACCTACTTCATTATGGAAGAGGTATATTTCTGAAAGATTTGTTAATTGAGATGTCCCAGGGATAGAGTTTTGTTTCGAATGTCTAGGTGCAGTAGTACATAGACGCTCGTACTTGGCTTCTATGTTGGGAGATAACTGATAAAAATGGATGGAGCAGGAAAGCATTATATTAAATGAAGTAACTCAGATTCAGAAAAAAAAATTGCATGTTCTATCTCATATGTGCTCCCTTATTTATAAGGTTTATATGTATGTATATGAGTGGGGGAAAGTGTAGGTAGAGATTATGAAACTAGAAAGGAAGCCATGAGAGGTCTAAAGAGGTGTTGGGAGACCAGTGGAGGACATATGAGACATGAAAGAAAAGAGGGAGCAATGAGCAGTGGATGAAAGAATAATTGATGCAGTCCTCAGGAGGATTGGGAGAAAGGGGACTGGGGGAAAGGATCAACAAAAGCAAAATTTGATTTAAAATGCCAGAATGAAACACAACATTATGTGTACTAATTAAAACATTTTAAAATAAAAGTATCCTTTTTCCCCAAAAAGTTCATTAACCCAATTAAGGACTTGGAGACTGAACTTAGTAAAGCTCCTTCCCTCACTTGTCCTACAAAGTTGCTTCTTGTAGAGAACGCACTAAGACCATGGCAAAACATTCATTTCTGTGCATTGTTCACCACAAAAAGTCATGTTCATTGTAATGTCACTTTTCCCTTTATAGGTATATAATATGATCTACAGATAATAAATAATATATAATAAGGAATTTGCATTGTTATATGCCAGAACTGACATACATAAAAATAAAAAGTAGTGGGACTGGATATTCAATGCGAAAAGAAATAAAAAAGAAAGGTTATGACTGCCCCTAGGTGTGTCAGAAGAGAAAGTTTATTATAGATAAAAGGGAGAGCATAGGCAGAGTCTGGAACATCTGAGAGAGTCCAGAGTGAATATGATACACACCCCCAGCTGGGCCATGTGAGGAGACAGGAAGGGAGAGAAGGGAAAGGAGCAGCAAACCAAGATGGGTGGCCTGGGCCTAGAGACTGGCCAAGAGGGTAAAGGTTGGACCAAAAGGGATAAAGGGACTGGTATAGCAAAATGTATGGATTATATAGGGAAGGGCAGTTGGGGGAAGAACAGCCCAGTCCCTGGACTAGAGAAGTTTAGGGTAGGGGGTCTGGATGTGCCAGCTGGGGGAGGGTGCTATAACAGGTAGAGACTGAGGGATCCAGGGAGAACTTGACAGCCATTGTCTGCTTTGATATGTTAAACCCAGTTAGGTCTCAAACCCAGCCATTATTCCTAGGTTTGAGGCCTAACAGAAATGAACCAAAAATGTAGGTAAAGTGGTAAAATAATTGTCATTCAACTAAAAAAACAATGACTTTCTGAGGAATTAGAAGTCATGGAACAGTTTTAATGACAGAAAAGATGCTTTGTGGGCTGAAGTATGAAATGCACTCTGCTTTTATTTCTTGGCCAAACTACGGTAGCAGCAAAAGGACCAAATAAGATTTATGAAATCAGTATCAAGTAATGAGGTCATATCACATTCCTTGAGACAAACTCCAAATGAGTGATATAGGCCAGATGTCTTCATTTCCTCCATATTCACTGTCCCCTGTCTGTTAAAACTATTGTCAAGTAATCTCAGACTAAATTCCTAAGTGCATTGGATGTTGCTCAGTTTCCATTCTTTATACATTTGACAGCCATCTTACAGTGATTTCCTGGTCTTGGTAGTAATATGCCATCCTGCTTTTCCTTCTTTTTTTTTGTTTCTTTTTTTTAAATTTCTTTTTTTTAATTAATTAATTTATTTATTAAAGATTTCTGTCTCTTCCCCGCCACCGCCTCCCATTTCCCTCCCCCTCCCCCAATTAAGTCCCCCCCCACTCAGCCCGAAAAGTAATCAGGGTTCCCTGTCCTGTGGGAAGTCCAAGGAACCCCCACCTCCATCCAGGTCTAGTAAGTTGAGCATCCAAACTGCCTAGGCTCCCACAAAGCCAGTACGTGCAGTAGGATCAAAAACCCATTGCCATTGTTCTTGAGTTCTCAGTAGTCCACATTGTCTGCTATGTTCAGAGAGTCCGGTTTTATCCCAGGCTTTTCCAGACCCAGGCCAGCTGGTCTTGGTGAGTTCCCGATAGAACATCCCCATTGTCTCAGTGTGTGGGTGCACCCCTCGCGGTCCTGAGTTCCTTGTTCGTGTTCTCTCTCCTTCTGCTCCTGATTTGGACCTTGAGATTTCAGTCCTGTGCTCCAATGTGGGTCTCTGTCTCTGTCTCCTTTCATCGCTTACTGAAGGTTAATATTCAGGAGGATGCCTATATGTTTTTCTTTGGGTTCTCCTTATTTAGTTTCTCTAGGATCACTAATTATAGGCTCAATGTCCTTGGTTTATGGCTAGAAACCAAATATGAGTGACTACATCCCATGTTCCTCTTTTTGGGTCTGGCTTACCTCACTCAGGATAGTGTTTTCTATTTCCATCCATTTGTATGCAAAATTCAAGAAGTCCTTGTTTCTTACTGCTGATATAATATGTATATATAATATATAATATGTATATATTCCATACTTTCTTCATCCATTCTTCCATTGAAGGGCATCTAGGTTGTTTCCAGGTTCTGGCTATCACAAACAATGCTGCTATGAACATCGTAGAGCATATACTTTTGTTGTATGATAAGGCCTCTCTTGGGTATTTTCCCAAGAGTGGTATTGCTGGGTCCAGGGGTAAGTTGATCCCGAATTTCCTGAGAAACTGCCATACTGCTTTCCAAAGTGGTTGCACAAGTTTGCATTCCCACCAGCAATGGATGAGTGTACCCCTTTCTCCACAACCTCTCCATCAAAGGCTATCATTGGTGTTTTTGATTTTAGCCATTCTGACAGGTGTAAGATGGTATCTTAAAGTTGTCTTGTTGCTTTTCCTTCTAAATTTTTTCTTTTCCTTTTAGTAGCATGTATCACTCATACATAATAGTGGGTTACTGTTGTTGGGGTTTCTGGCCTGCCCGGTTCCTGCAGTCATTAAGTCCCAAAGAATCACACAGAAGTTTACATTAGTTATAAAACTGATTGGACTATTAGCTCAGGTTTCTTATTAACTCTTATAACTTACATTAGTGCATTATTCTTGTCTAAGTTAGCCACATGGCTCGGTACCTTTTTCAGCGAGGTAGTCACATCTTGCTTTTTCTGTGGATGCATCAAGACTGCAGAGGAATGGGCTTCCTCCTTCCCTCAATTCTCCTGTTCTCATTAACCTGCCTATATTTCCTGTCTGGTTGTCCCTCCTATACTTCCTGCTTGGCTACTGGCCAGGCAGGATTTATTTAAAATATACTTGACAAGGTTGATGAATGAGACCTGTGTTGCTGCCTAGTGCCAAATGGTCTATACCCCAGCCTGAAGCCATGTTGATGTTCATGGGTTGTGTTGCCTCTAGAGGTCATATTGATGTGAGTGGCCTGCGCTGCCACCTGAGGCCATGACGATGTCCATTGTCTAGGTTGCCTCCAAAGGCCTTGTCTGGATTGTGGTCCTACTGCAGCTGGGGCCATGTCCGTGGTCTGTGCTGTCACCAGAAAACATGTGGAAGCCCATGAATCTGTGCTCTCGTTGACTATAAAGAGGAAGGAGACTGCTTTTGCAGTGGTATCAATGACTACAGACACACAATAAGAAAGAAGGAAATGGATGACTTTCTGTGACAACCCCTATCTCCACCCCAATCTCCCAAAAAGCAACAGCCGAAACAGGAAGCCATTGAAGTATAAGGTCCATGCATGTCTCTCTTAGGGTCCTCTTTGTTGTCTAGGTTCTCTGGGATTATGAATACACTGGTTTTTCTTTGCTTTATGTTTAAAAGCCACTTTTGAGTGAATAAGTTCATATTATAGTTGTCTTTTTGAGTCTGGGCTACCTCACTCAATATGGTATTTTCTAGATCCATATCTTTGCCTTCAAATTTCAAGATGTCATTATTTTTTCCACTGTGTAGTATTCGATTGTATAAATGTACCACATTTTCCTTATCCATTCTTCGGTCTGAAGCACTTAAATTGTTTTCAGGTTCTGGCTATGACAAACAATGCTGCTATGAACACAGTTGAGCACATGTCCTTGTGGCACAATTGAGCATTCCTTGGTTATATACACCAAAGTGATATTGCTGGGTCTTGAGGTAGATATTGCCATACTGATTTACAAAGCAGCTGTACCAGTTTGCACTCCCACCAGCAATGGAGGAATGTTCTCTTTACCCCACATCCTCTCCAGCATAAGCTGTGATCAGTGTTTTTGATCTTGTCCAGATGACAGGTATAAGATGGAATCTCAGAGTTATTTTGATTCACATTTCTCTAAGGATGACTAAGAATGTTGAGCCTTTCCTTAAGCATCTTTCAGCCATTTTAGATTCCTCTGTTGAGAGTTCTCTGTGTAGGTCTGTACCCCATTTTTATAGGATTATTTGTTTTTTGATGACCAATTTCTTTAGATATATATACACATATGTATGTATGTATGTATATACATATAGATATATAGATATAGTTTTCCAAGACAGGGTTTCTCTGTAGCTTTGGAGCCTGTCCTGGACTAGCTCTTGTAGACAAGGTTGGCCTTGAACTCACAGAGATTCTCCTGCCTCTGCTTCCCGAGTGCTGTGATTAAAGGTGTGCACCACCACCAGGCTAGTTCTTTGTATATTTTGAATATCAGCCTTCTGTCCGATGTGTAGTTGGTGAATGATGGAGGAGAGTCATTTGTCTATGTGTTACTTTCATTGGTTAATAAAGAAACTGCCTTGGCTTTTGAGAGGACATCAGTTTAGATAGGCGGAGTAAACAGAACAGAATGCTGGGAGGAAGAAGGCAGTGAGGCAGACGCTATAGCTCTCCTCTCCAAGATGGACACAGGTTAAGATCCTTCCCTGTAAGCCACTACCTCATGGTGCTACACAGATTATTAGAAATGGGTTAATAAAGATGTGAGAATTATCCAGTAAGAGGCTAGAGCTAATGGGCCAAGCAGTGTTTAAAAGAATATAGTTTCCGTGTAATTATTTCGGGTATAAAGCTAGCCGGGTGGCAGGACGTAGCCCGCCGTTCCCACTACAGGTGAAGACCTTTTCCCATTCTGTAGGCTGCAGTTTTATCTTGTTGAACATGTCATTTACTTTACAGAGGCTTCTCAATTTCAGGAGGTCCCATTTGCTAATTGTTGTTCTCAGTGTCTGTGCTACTGTGGTTATATTTAGGAAGTGGTCTACTGTGCCAATGCATTCAAGTGTACTTTCCAAGTTCTCTTCTATGAGGTTTGGTGTGGTTGGTTTTATATTGAGGTCTTTGATCCATTTGGACTTGAGTTTTGTGCGTGTTGATAGATATGGATCTATTTTAATTCTTTTGATTTTATCATAATAAAACCAAAATTTTTAATGAAGCAGAATCTCCAGAATGGTATGCCCTGGATGAACATTGTTTATACTTCACAGGCCTGTGTTATCCTGTGAACTGTCAAGATGCTCACACACATGCCTTTGTTAAGATGAAAATAAAATGGATCCAGTGTTTCAAATGTTTTTGAGATACCGGGTGGGTGTGAATGCTATGCAACCAAATGGGAACTGTCAAAATAGCACACCAACTGAGTTCATAGTTTACACAGTATCTGACAGAGTAAGTGTTATTTTTTGTTGTTATCATTGTTCTCAGCCTCATGCACTTTTATAGAATAGTACATTTCACATGAGCCATATCTGACCTCTTGGATTAAATATGTAAATGTGTCACATGGTCTGCTCCATGATGTTGTGCTTTAGCATAGCATTGGTTGGTATTAACTACTTGTGATTCAAGTTACTTTCTTTAATTTATTAAATAAATCATAACTTTAGAAGCTGATAATTTCTCTCACAATTTATTTTTGTTTATTTAAAACACTCTAAATTTATGTAATATTTTCCTGCCAACACCCAAACCAGAAAATTGAAGGAATTATTAGTGTTTTACTTTTTAGCTGCAAAGTATAACAAATACTTATTATGTTGGGAAATTTAAATATATACTCAGATAGATTAGTATGATACTTTTCCTATATAGTGTATATATTACCAGGCTTCAAAAAATATTTATATATAGTCATTTTAAACAAAATTTGTATGTATAACATTGGAAAATGTATTATGCCTAAGAATCTTATAGAGCTGTAGGTACTTAAGAAAGTTAATAATACATTTTACTGTCAAGCTAATTTTAAGTGGTCTTTACTTGTGTCAATTATGTCATTTCTACAAAATCCATTCAAAAATGGGGGTAAGGTATACCACAGTACATATGAGGACAACTTTCAAGAATCTGTAACCTCCTTCCACTCTGTGGATCCAGGTAATCAAAGCCATGCCATCAGGCGTGGTGGCATACACCTTTCCCCAATGTGCCATCTCTATGCCCCGAAAAGTCAATTTCATGGAAACTCTAAATTGAACTTTTTAGTTTTGTTTGTTTTGGCTTTTGATTTGCTTTATTTTTGAAGACAGGGTCTCACTGCATAACACAGATTGATCTCATATTCATTAGATAGCCCAGGCTGACCTGGAACTTACAATTTTCTGCCTCTTTCTCACCAGTGTTAGGACTGCAAGTGTGTGTCAGTGCACCCAGTTTATGGGAACTATATAAATACAATTTTATAAATAAATAAGAGCAAACAAATAAATCATTTGAGGCACATACTGGTAAAATAATGTGTTAATGTAGCCAGCTTCCAATTGACAGAGCACACAGATTTGACTTCAGTAAGCCTGAGATCATGTTCTTAATCGCTGTCAAATTGACAAAATAAAGAAAATCAATGTGATATCTAATTAAATGTCAGTCAGAAATTGAAGTTATATTTTAGGAAATGATATATCAATATAGAAATGGTATTTTTATTGAAATTTGAGTGATAACTTTTGAGGGCTGTATTTGTTATTGAAGTCAGTTTTCTACACTGCATCAAAACCCCTGAAAATATCAACTAAAAGGAAGGAAAGATTTGTTTTGGCTCATGCTACCACAGGCTTTAGTCAATGATCACTTGGACTCATTGCCTTTGGTCCTAAATAGTACAGTGGAAGCACTTGGTGGAGTTAAATACACAACTTACGCTGGTAGTGAGGCAAAAGTAGTAAAAGGAAAGGAAGCAGTCCCTAGTTACCTTCTAGAACATATGACCTGTTACTAGGTCCCACCTCCTAAAACTTTAGTCACCTCGTATTAGCCTCAACTTAGAAACATACTTATCTTTGGGGGACATTTAAATTATACCTCCTAACATCTATTTCATGGCATAAAGGCATACAACCACAATGAAACTGTCTTACATCAGTTTTATTTTGCTATATTTATTCCATCACTCAATATGATCATTATCAGTTAAGATTTCTTTGGGTGGAAATAACAGAAAACCCAACCAACTCAGGTGACTTTTAACAGAGTTTTATTTTCTCCAGGAATATGCTAGTCAAGACTCTAGAACTAAGAGGTTCCAACAAAGATCCAGGCGCTTTCCGTTTTTCTCTTTTACCAGACTTTGCATGGCAGCTTTTGCCTATAATCTTGTCTTCTAATAGCTGAAAAGTTTTTTTTGCTGCAATTTTACATATTACATCTTAATAAAAATGCATGTAGGAAATCACTAGTAATATTCATTAAGATAGTCACACTTGTGGCTATGATTTAGTCTGAAAAAAGTGCAGTGTGTTAGAAAAGGATATAGGACAATCTAAAAGAATTCATGCTCTTCCAGTACTTCCCACAATGGTGTCCCAGAGAACATATTTAATTGAAGCAAACCATATGCCATATACTGTCTACAAGAGCCTACTAGAGACTCAGCACCTAGGGTTTTTTTTTGGGGGGGGGTGATCAATTAGGAAACCTCTGCGTAGAACATAATAAAAATTCACTCTTCCAGAAAGAAAGTAAATATTCCATATGCACTACATTGGTTAAACAGACAGAACAAGTATAGTAAGATACCCTCATCAATTGAGGAAGTTACACACCAGAAATTCAAATTCCCAGATGCAAACCAAAGACCAACCTTGTTGGTGGAGTTTTCTAAAGCCAATTCTAGGCCTGCCATAACATTTTTCTGTATGAGTTAGAAAACTTTTCTTGCAAGCAAAGCTTTCTGGGAGACAAAGTGACAGACACTGTCAATATTGGAATAGTTGCCCATTCCGCAGTTGAAAGGAGAGTTGGGGAAATCTAGTGTTTTGAAATTTTAGCCTCTGATAGAAGATGGATTTTATCATGAAGGAAAGAGCAAGGGCTTCTGAATAGGGACAACTAGTAGCTACTTCCAAAACATCTTTACACGTAGCTGGGTTTAAAAGTTTGCTATTTGAACTTGCTATTGCTTCATTCATTAGTCATTAACTATTTATTTAATGCTTCTTCCTTAAAAATTCTTCAACTGAAAGGTGGGTGATGAATGGGAGAGATTCTGGATAGAAGAAAGAGCACCATAAGAAGCATGTGTTTTATGTGTCCAAAGGACTAAAAGTAAGATATAGCAAACAGGCAATGGGCCAGGGGTGGATTTAAAAAACTGGGTATGAGATACAGGCATAGGTCAGACTCTGCAGGACATTGTACACCACAGCTGTAGGGATTTGGGCCTTTTGCTTAAAACTCTGGGAAGCTATTGAAGGTCTTTGAATAGTCAGCTTCACATTTAAATTTGTTATTTTTTTTATTTGAAAATAACTTGAAAGTAAATTTCGACATAATAAAATAAGTTTTAGTCTTCTATTTCCCTGTATAACCCCTATATATAGGGGTTTGTTGTAAATAACAATCTTGAATGATTCTTATATGAATATACTGTGGTTTATCAACATCGGGAAGCTAATACAAAACTGAAGTACAGACCTTTACTAACGTGCTACTGGTTAAGAATTTTTAACTGTTCCCCTGGATACAGTGAAGGAAATCATCTCAGTAGTAGAATGTCAACAATTAGATTCAGTAGATATGTATAATAGAACAAAATGGGGTGATTCGTTGGGTGGGATGTTCAGAGAAATAAAGCAAGGAATAGTTTATAAATTTCTAGCTTAGAGAACTTGACAGAGGTGCTGCTATCTGCTAATATAAGGACTAGGTTTGTAAATATGTGATAGGGTAGAGATCAGCAGGTAGAGCCCTTAAGTACACAGTGGATGTTAAACTCTGGAGCTCAGATGAGGGACTACGTAGACTCTATAGCATGGTTACATCATGACATATTTGCAATCATTTTCTATTAAACATCAGGAAGAATTTTTCACTTACAGTGTGCAAAACACATATTTGATGCTAAATATTTATATATATATATATATTATTTTCTGAGAGTAAATTTTCAGAAATGAAATTTATAGACCAAAGACCATGCATATTTTATTTTAATACTAATTTGCTCAATATTGAAGTCACTTCTCTTCTATGTGATCCTAATGCGATTCCTCATTAGCAAGATTGTTTTGTGGATTATAATATTATTAAGCACCAAGATACCATAACAAATTGCACGTGTTAAAATGTTCTTTGTTCCCTACATGTGCATGTGCTGAGAACTTGGTCTTCGATATGACAATATTAAGAGTTGATGAGTTCTTTTGAAGAGGTGAGGCTTAGTGAGATATTGTTAAGTCATTGGAAGTATTTGGAAATTATTAGCCTGGCTCTTTAGAATCTCAGTCTTTATCTGCCTTCCTGCCTTCCTGTGAGATCTCTTTCTCTTGCAAATGTTCACACCATGATGCCATCATGATTTGACCCAGCCAGCAAGGCCTTGATTGGAGCCAAATACACCCACAGTGTTTTCAAATCTTGGGTTTTCAGCCTCTTAAACTGTGAGCTACATAAATCTACTTGCTTTATAAAGAACTTGGCCACAAATGGTTTTCCTACCAATGAAGAACAGACTAAGAGACCAATATAATTGTTTTGGTGCTATCTGTGGAATAAATAAACAAACTTGAATCATCTAAGTCAAGCTATAATCTTGTGAGTAATATAATTGAGAAATTGTACAACAGAAAAGTAAAGTGTGAATTCCATTTGCTAGTGACTGTCTTAGTCCATGTCTTACCACGTTTAAAATTTTAAAATATTGCTCTACTTTTAAAATAAAATCATTTTGTTACTGTAGAAACTGTAAGATGTATCCTTTACTGAATGTTCTTTTATATTAGGCTGGGGATTTTTCCAGGGTCTTTATCTACTGAGGTTTAACTCAACCACCTAAGGTTTTGCTCTTTCTTAAAGCAAAGATTTAAAGAAATTTATAAAATATTTTAGTTTTCTGTGACCTCTACAAGTTTACCAATACAAAAACTACCATGTAGGAAATGAACATATACAAACTCTATTTGGTACTTACAGTCATGAACAATTCCAAAGTACATCCAAGGACTGATTTCTTTAGCTATACATATATCCCTTTTTAGCCAGAGCTGGAGCGGATATATAAATGAAAATGCAAACAGAAACTCTAGAGACCTGCCAAGGCAGTCCTAAAAGGAAAATTTATAGTGATACACATTCAGGTTAAAAAATTTAAGAAATACTCAAATAAAAAGCAGAATGATTCAAGGCTCTCAAAAAATAAAAGGCAGTCAATCCAAAACCCAATGAATAGCAAAAATTAGTAAAGAATGTGGAAGTAATTAATGAAAAAGAACATAAAAGAACAAAACAGAATATCAACCACACAATAATTTTAGAATCCTTTCCTTTAGTCTAACTCATTTCTGGCAACATTGTATTTAAATTGCATAGAGTTCTTTATTATATTCTTAGGTACCATTATTACTTATAGACAGGTATCAGAACTACAAACAGAAAGCTCTATACCAGTCATTCTCAGCCTTCCTAATGCTGTGCCACTCATGTTGTGGTGACCCTCCAACCATAAAATTACTTTCATTGGCACTTCATAACTATAGTTTTGGTACTGGTATGAATCATAATGTAAATATCTGTGTTTCCTGATAGTCTTAGGCAAAACTTGTGAAAGGATCATCTGACCCCCTCCCCAGGGTTGAGCTCCATTGGTTGAAAACCAACCGCCTCTACTGCAAAACCTAAAGCAAGAAAACCTAAGTGATCAGAGAAGATTCAGTAATAGCTGTTTTCTTCCCTTAATCTGTTAAGGTGTATGTGGGTGGTTTAAACAGTTATGTACAATGATACAGATACTGTGATTTTAAGATGCATCTGTAATAACCCATCTGCAAATATTCTCCTTTTGTAATGTATCTTGTCTTTTTAGTACCTGAAAAAGATGATTCACTTGGTGGTATTTTAAAAATGATTTTAGGAAAATGTCTCATACATGTCACTGAGTTTTTACTGTTTTTAATCACGGGTAACCTAATTCATATTTGAAAAGGGATGTGGTTTACTTCTTAATACTTTTTTTTTAGTTTTCATATCATTTACTGTTTTCTGTGGGGGTCTTCATCAGGAGTAAAATGACCTTAAGACCATGGCATTCCACTGCTAAATGTCTTTCATTTTTTCACTTTTGAACATTGGTCACTTTATGTTGTTCAAGAAAAAGGCAGCAAGAAGAATGACCTTCCTCAGTGAATCTTATCTAATTCTTGGTTGGTTTGTTTTAATTCAATATTGGGCCATATTAGCTATTTAAAACTTGTCAGAGGGCATGTCCATGGCTTACCACTTGTAATTCTCATTGAAAGTATGAAATATTTAATTTAGCTTTTATTTATTTTAGGTTTGTAAACACTGTAATGATAGGAATTATAAGCAAGGAAATAATACCGATTATTAAGATGTTACATACCTGCCTGTCCTCTACTTTATGTCTAGCAACTCCTCTTAAATTTAGTGGGATGTTATGATATAATATAATCAAAGTCGTGACATTGATTAAAACCATGAGAATTTGCCAGTGGGTACATTTTGGTAAATGCTAAAATAAATTTAGAACCTATGTACCTACAATTACAAACCAATCTTTGTTGTTTGTTGTTTTTTGTTTTTTACTTTTTTGTCACATAAATTGTCTCATAATATTTGGATTTCCAATTAGGGTATAATTATAGACTTCTGTTTTACTTTTGAGCTGTTATGTTTTCTTTTATACTGCTAAAGGGTGACTCCCAGACATTGCTAGGCAAGCATATACCACTGAGACACATCCTAGCACTTGTGCTTCAGGTTTTGTTTTTGCTTATGTCAAGGTTTGTCAATTTATTTTGTTTTTTTTAAAAGTTTTTTATAATTCTTTTTTTTTTTTTTTTTGGTTTTTGGAGACAGGGTTTCTCTGTGGCTTTGGAGCCTGTCCTGGAACTAGTTTTTTATAATTCTGCGTATTTCATGAAAAAAATCCTTTCAACCCTGTTCATAATATGTTTTTGCCCCCAAAGAATGCTAACTCAAAATCATCAAGTTTCATGTTTAATGGCCTTCCAAATGTAATTGTTAATTATTTTATTTGAAATCCTTAATCTTAAGTCAAGTTTGATTTAACATTTTGGCATATTGGAAAACCACATAACTTTGCTGAACCCAGAGCCATAGTTGGTTCTTTCTATTGTTTTCCACAAAGAGTAACTGCTTCATCTGAACATTTTTAAAATTTGTGTGTGTGTGTGTGTGTGTGTGTGTGTGTGTGTGTGTGTGTGTGTGTATTTTAGATAAGGTCTTGCTTATATTGCTTAGACAGGTCTTAAACTCATTGATTGATTCAATGGATCCTCCTGCCTCGCCTTCCCGTAATGGCTGAGAATATAGATGCATTCTTTATTCAACAAACTAGATCTACTACAAGTTCAAAAAACAAAACAACTAGAGTTCTTATAATGGCCACTGAGTGCCACAGGTATCTATATATAACCTTGCTTGTCGGAAGTTTTTTGATGATATAAACAATAAAAAAACACTGATGAACTATGATATTTAGAATATGGACTAAAGCATGCTGCATGGTGATTATTCTTTGCTATATAGCCAACTAACCAATAGGCTCATATATTATAGAGAATGTGTTTTTTTTTCTGAGTACTGTACAAAATAAGGAAAGGAACTCATTATCATGTGCAATTAACAATCATAGGAAAGAGTCATTCCCCTGAACCTAGCATCAATTGTCTTCTACTAGAATCAAGACTCCTGATTTGATCTTAAACAGTTATATAGGCCATAATCAGTGTAGGGATACTTTAACTAGAGCCCTAATTTCATATTCCTAAATGTAAGTCATCGAGACATATGAATTAGATAAGTTAAGTTAGATAAGTTAAACAGAAACTCGGGCGGACATATCAAATGTAGTACAGCACAGCAAAACTTGACACAAAATGATCAGAAGGCAGCAGCACAGTTCAAATACATTCTGGCATACGCACAAAGGAGACCCAGTTAGTAAATCAAAAGGAAAGAATGAAAGCTCCCTAGGTAATTCATATTGACATTCTACTTAAAGTTCAGTTGTCTTATGGTCGCTCTGCAAAGAGTCTGATCAACCCCCACCCAAACTATGATTTGAATTCTACCCATGTACTAAAAAAAGTACAAGAAAGTTTGTTACTGACACAATTAGGTGTTTGTTTTCTTTGTTTGTTTGTAGAGATAGAGGTGTCTCTCAAACCACAGATACCTTGAGTGAAGGGAAGGGCAATTTTATTGTGGTTGGATGGTAGGTCCTATGATGGCTGGGCATGCACGGTGTGAACTTGCATGTGTGCCTGTGTGCCATATGGAAAGCAATGGCCAAGCCTTCTTATCAGGTTGCCCTGATGTGGCACAAAAGGGAGAAGGAAATCATTTGGAAGTAAAATGAGATAGGCAGGAGTTAAAAGTAGAGAAGAGAGAATAATAGGGGAGTAATATGATCAAAATATATTATATACATGTATGGAAGTAAATTTCATAATGAAGTTCATTATTATGGATAAATTAAACATTTTAAAATAATAAAACATTTTTAAAAGGAAGGAAAGAGGTTATTGCTTGAAAGCTGTCAACATCAAAACAGTAGTAGGGCTCTTTATTAAAATTTACAACCCTAAAAATAAGTCCCAGTGTCACCAGTAGAAGTTTTCCAGCTGAACAGAGCTCTATAATAGTCGCAGATTTTTCTTGAGTTTATCGGTCTTCTTTTTGCTGTTGTAGTGAAGATGATGATGTAGTGGTAAGATCCATTTCCTTTCCTCTGTGTGATTTTGTTTTTAGGCAGCTTTGATGTGATGCTTAATTTTCAAAATATGTTCTTTTATTTCTAAAGATTTCTTATCTGTCTTAGAATAAAACTAAATAATGTCTCGCAGAAGTCAAGACCTGTGGCCTGTGCCAGTGGACCTTTTTCCGCATCACAATTTAACTATGCTGTTTTGGGAAAGCAGTTTAATCTGTGCATCTGCTTCTTCGTGTTCCTTCTATAAGATAGATATTACAAAAGGTGCTGAGGGTACAAACCTTAGTAAGTTATCTCCCAGTGTTGAAGAAGATTCCCATCTGCTAGGGAGCATAATGCTTCCCATACAATATGGAATGGTAATTGCCACAACCTAAGTGTACATGTGGTGCTGGGAATTATCAGGATAATACTTTAACTACATTAGTGGGAGGTAATATTTTTTAAAAAAACTGTGTTAAATTACTTTGAGATATATAAAATAAAATCACAGATATGTTTTCCTAATTTATCAAATTTACAATTAAGTACTTAGAGCTTATGGTATTCCTAAGATGTATTTTTGGAATTTGGGGAGGTTTGGGGGCTCTGTTGGTTGTATTTCTAATTAAGATTCATTTTTAGTTCCTAATGGTTTTATTTTCCGGAGTAGGGAACTGTGTGTTCCTCTTGCCGCAATGACTAAGTGCTGCTGGCACAAAAAAGACCACTGTGAAGATTTTTAATATTATAAAATCATGGCTTCCAAAGACCCCAACTGCCCCCATAGAGTACAATTTACTAATCCTTTATGTGTTCTTAATTATTCCCCTTTTCTGTTGACATTGGTAACCAGTGCAAACTTTACTGTAACTTTTCTCATGAACATGTCTCCATACATTTTCTCTGACTCAGACCTCTACCTTCGTTAGCTGTCTTTCGTCCTACATTCTGTGAGATACAGCATGCTGCACCTCTAACTAGTAAGTGGGCTCTCATGCTGCCTCTCCACATTTGTATATACTATTTCTGACTGAGCAACCACCATACAATAAACTTTACTATTTCCCGCTTTCTCCAGATTCAGACAGCATATCTCTCCTTTGTGAGACCTTTGACAGCATTCTAGCCCTTATATTCTCTTCTAGGCAGACTTTCTGCTATCAACGAACATAATATAAAATACTGTACTTGTTTAGTTTCATTCCTGTCTCTTCTAATAAACTGTGAAATCCTAAAGAACAGGTACTATTTAATTTGTCTGTGCGTTCCCTGAACAAAATATGGTGCTGGCACAAATATATTTATTGAGAGAGGAAAAAGAGGGAAAGAATATAAATATAAGTATATGCTTCTTTGAGAACACAAGCCAATTTTTTTATGTCTTTCAACCTTTTAAAGTAGTTTTCAATGGCATACCCATTTCCATTTTCTCTCAACCTTTACAAAACTTTCTTTCCATTTAATAGATACATGCTGAAATTTTTTAACGGAACTTCAACAAAGACAGCTGTCTGACAGCTGTACACCATCTGTGCTTTTCAGCCTGAGTAAAAACATCTGGCTACTTGAGAATAGGAGCCCTGTACTAAAGAACTTTCCCAGGCTGGTGATTATTAGTATTCTGCAAGTGTGCTTTGCTTTGTCCCACTTTGACATGATAATTTATACAACTTGTCCTTCTGAATTATGAAGTTTCCCTTTGCTTACACACCTCACCAAAGCTAAAAACAAAATATACAAAATTAAAGAGAAATGGTAGCATGTTGCTACATTTGCTCCGTGAACATCTTTTATAGTAATATATTAATAGCACAGAAAAGTAAGTGATTAACAGAAAAGTATGTACATGTATACCTACCTGTACATTTGTGCTTTGGGTCAATAACCTCCACTGGTTATGAATCTCCCTTTAAACAAAATTAGTTCACATTTAAATGCTCTTTTCTTTACTTCCTTCATTTGGAATTACTTCAGGGGCTATTATTTTCATTAAAAGATAGAAAAGGGACCAAGGGGAGAAATATTAATTTGAGGCTAGAGGGCTGTAATGGAATTGAAGTGACATGAAAACATAACAGAGAACTATTTGACGAGAGGAAGAGAACCAGCAAGAGGGGTAGCAGGAAGGATGGAGGAGTGAAGTAGAGGAGAGGGACGAATAAAAGCAAAGCAAAAATGGTGTGTGTGTGTGTGTAAGTGTCATAATGAAGCACATAACTTCATATACTAACTTTAAAAAATCAAGAAAAATGAAAATAAAAAAAATACATGGAACAAATATAGTGTAAGAACCCTGGGTTTTGTCTCAAAGTCAATACAGTGCTTGCTGTCTTGTACCTTACCTAACCCTTTTGAATCAACTTCCCTGACCTAATTCTGAAACATATCTTCTTAATTACTCTGAGTGTTACCCCCCTTGCGCCCATTCTGTTTCATATGTTCTTTCTTGTAGCTAGCAATAACGATAATATTTTTGTTTCAAAATTGTTTTCAAATATGTTTCAGGTTTCACAACTATGGTCTCAAATGATTAGTCTTACTAATAATAATTTTCAAGTACATTAAATTGTGAATTTCAGAATTGTTAAGGCTTGAATGTGTTCTTCCAAACCATATGCTGTAAACCTAAACACCAATGCAACATTGTTGTGTAGTGGAGCCTACTAGGATATTTAGTTCAAGAGGGCCTCATCCTCACTGGCTAAAAGGTCTTCAGGCTGCATGATCACTCATGTGTTTTCCTGCTCCTCTGCCTTTTGCTATGAGGTTTAAAAAAACAAAAAGGAAAGCCCTCACCAGATATCAGTCCCTCAAACATAGACTTCTCCTCCTCCAGAACTATGAGATACAAATTTTGCTTCTCTGAAAATTACCCAATGTACAGTACTCTGTCATAGCTACACAAAATAGACTAAGTATAGTTGACCTTATCTACTTCTAACATTAACACAAAACTTGATAGCAGTCAAATTTCAGTTCCAAGGGCCTGGTGTATGCTGTGAATGTATCTCCAATAATGGAGTGCTTCGAACATGCACAAAACCCCGAATTTGATCGCCTGCACTGCATAAACTGGGTGTGGTAGCACAGACCTGCAATCTCAGCACCTGACTGGTAAAGGTGGGAAGACCAGAAGTTCAACTTTATCCTTGACTACATAGCAAGTTTTATGCTAGCCCAAAATACATGAGACCATGTATAAAAAAAAAAAAATCCTAATGGTTGCCTCTGCCTTAGTGTATATATAAATTAAGCAGTTAATAAAATGAAATTATGATGGCAGTTGTGTCTAACACATTTACAACACTTTCTTGTTTTTGTTTGTTTTGTTTTTTCGAGACAGAGTTTCTTTGTGTAACAGTATTGGCTGTCCTGGAACTTGCTCTGTAGGCCAGGCTGGCCTCGAACTCACAGAGATTTGTCTACCTCTGCCTCCCAAGTGCTGGGATTAAAGACGTGCGCCACAACCACACCCAGTTTCCATGTACATCATGTTTTTTGTTGTTTTTTTTACAACACACTTTTTACTACTGATTTTGCTTGGATGCTTTCAGGACATACATTATATATGTGTATGTTTATGTATATGTGCAAATATACACATATAGTATGCATTTGTGTGCATGCTTGTATATGTAGACACATGTGTATGCATTCATGTGTGTAGAGGCCAGAAGATTATCTCATCTGTCAGTCCTCAAGTTCTGTTCACCATTTTGTTAACATAGGGTCTCTTACTGGACTAGAACTCACCAAGTAGGCCAGAGCAGGTAGCCTGTGATTCCCAAGGATATCCTTGTTCCTGCCTCCCTAGAACTGCGATTGCAAACATACACCACCAAGCCCAGCTTTTTTATGCAGATTCTGGGGATCTAAGTTAAGTCCTCATGTTTTCCAGGAAACAATTTGACTGATTGAGCCATCTCCCTATCTCCTTTTCAATATATTTTTAGCATATATTTATTGTGCAAAATAGCTGGTACCATAGTAGCACATTAATGTATCAATATTATTATTGTTATAAAATAAGCATAACAAAATTTTCAATCATTTGAAGTATTAATGTTATTTAATATATATCCATAATATACAATCATGATCACTCTTCATCTTTATTATTATTACTATCTTGCAAAATAAATCATTTGAACATACTTGGTGAGTGTGATATTGTATAATTCTGTTATTTAAAAATGGAATCTGAATCTTTAAGTTTGTAAATATTTTCACAGGTAGTTTGATTTTAAGTAACTTACTAAGACACTGTAATACTGATGTATCTGGAGGAAACATAGCTTCTAGACAGTCAAGATGCCCTAAGCAATGGTTGAAGAACTTGGCTTAGAAAAAGAGTCATAAATGGCAATATACTGTTTACTTTTTAAAGGGTAGGGTTAGAGTCAATTATTGGGAATTCCTGAACACCAATTTTGAGTTAGTGTACAAAGAAAATTTGTAGTATCTGGGATACCTCAGAGTGGAGTGTAGTACCTTAAATGCTGAATTATTTAAGCAGTATAGCCATGATGATAAGTGGAGGAATACATTGTATGGGAAAGTAGATTGAGTTCCCCCATTCTTCTGCAATTATATCAAATATGTTAAAGGTATTGAATGGTAGTCATGTTTTCTGTTGTTTCAGATGATACATTTGCCTATCAACTAAATAGTTACAGCATATTGTCAAGTGGTTAACAATGTTCTGCTTTACTCTTCCTGTTTCTTGCACCCAGAAAATTCTTCCCTTAGATCACAACATTATTTTTTAATCACGCATAGCATACAAATGCGTCACTTCAGGAAGGCCTTCCTTCAACATCCTATTTAAAATTTCCACCTGTATCCTACTATCACCATCTCTACAACTTTATTTCTATCAGAGAAACCATTATATTCTCTAATTTTCTTGTTTGCTTTTTTACTGCCTTTCTCCACAAAAGAAAGCCTATCTTTGTTATATTAACAAGTAACTTCCTATTTTCCAGAGCAATGGCATGCATAAAATACGAAGTTGGCAATTATTTGTTAAATGAAGAAATGCAGACCTCTCTACGGGTTGACGTTTACGTTATGTTAAAACATTCTGGTTGTAGAAGATTCTTGCTCAAAGGCATTTTGCACTTCTCCACAATGAAAAATCAGATACTTGTGTGTCCATGAATGATAATTTTTCAATTTTTTTATGTGTCAAAAATCACTCATGAGACTAATTTTATGAATTATAAAGACAAGAATTGGAACATTCATGGGGAAATGTAATTAAAATTTTGTGTGTATTTAATAGTATATGATGACCATCACAGATGGTCATTTGCAAATGCATATGTGTGTGTGTATGTGTGTGTGTGTGTATACTTAGTTGCTTGGACTTCATCCAGGGAATTGCTATAACTTAATTACTTACCTGATAGATCAAAAGACAATATAACATCTGAGACATTATAACATCTGCTTCTGAAACCATAATGGAAGTGAGCTTTATAACGTTTTTGTCCCCAAGATCTAGTGAAGCTACTTAACTACTTACTTTGGCTTGTCTTTTCTTTAGTGCTCATTCGTGTTTCATTTTCCTCCTTCCTAATATTAATGGTTCGAACAAGTAATTTATCAGTTTTATGTGGGTGTTAACATTAAACTACTTTTCTCTTTTCATAAATTCCGTAAGAGCACATATTCTTTACCAAACCTTTTCGTTTGCAATGACCCTGTGGTAGAATTTCCCATTACTTTTTTCCCTATATTCAACAGTATTGCCTAATGTATTTTAGGCAGGCTTTTTGATCAGGCAGTTTTTCCTGATAATAACAGGCAAGTATTTCCATTAGGCTTCAGCTTCCTATTCCGTTTATCATTATATTCTTTCTTGCTTAATCCTGCCTTTTTATCTTGCTTCTTCCAAAATCATTTTTTTCTATTTATCTTTAAATATTTTCTTATGTGATATGTGATAAATTAATATCGACAAAATTGTTTCTATAAATAAAGAAATACTTGGATTTAGTGCAAATTTAACATGGTTTCTTTTTCTTCCTAAAGACAAAAGACTATTTTCCATATTAGCTAATGTAAGCTTCAGATTCCTGGTCCTGTGGAGGAAGTCACATAGGAGTATTCAGCATTTTTCTTAAAATTTTGTACAGATTAGAATATAGTCTAATTGATAAGTTGATTATTTATTGAACAAGTTAGATGTAATCAAGTATGTTATCTTTATGTCTGCTGAAGCTCCAAGAATAAGAAGAAATTCAGCAAGTCAATAAATCCACATTGTACCAACTTCAGAGAGGTGGTTATGATGTAAATGAACTATAAAAGGTCACGCACACCCTGCAGCCAGTCCACAGGCCAGTCTGAATCCTTGCCAAACTCTTTGCTATCTCTCCTTTAATAAATTAACTTCTTAACTATCTCTTTGTCTCTGTACAGTTTCTTGTAAAGTGGCACAAAACCTGGAAACTCCAGTGACTGCTCTTCAGACTCAAAACCAAGAATCTTTAACAAGAAAAAAATCTAAAATCCTAAAACAAAGAGTGTTACAAAAGAAATGTAATCTAGAACACTGAACAGAATAGAATGAAATGAAAAGGATCCCCCTTCCCACACTATGGGGGACAACAAGCAAAAGAATGGAGGAAGGTCTCCAGAAGCAAACTCCACAACAACAAAACCTTGAAAAGGAGATCTGCATGGGGCCCAGAAGTAGACACATAGAAGGTACATAGTACAGGCTGTGCCCACTTTCCTCCAAAGCAGAGACAAAAGAGGAAGCTGTTCTCGAGCTCCTGCCATCAAACTGCTCTGTCAGGAAGAGCAGAAAATCTGTTGCTATAAAATCTCCAATCAGCTGTGCCCCTACCCTTTTTCCTGATTAGTTTAGACAGGACCCTGAAAACTGGAACAAAAGAAATAAGCTGACCCTGACATAGACTCATGAATGCAAACATATTCAGGCAAGGGCTGTGGGTCATGAGTTTTGGAAAATTTGTCTGGGTTCTAGTGGGAAGAAAACCCAGAGGCAAAGCTAAATACAAGCATGGGTGCCCCCTACACACATCTTAAGAGCTTTAGATAGTGACAGCCATGCATAGAAAATGTGATCACGCAGCACACCAGAAAGCAGGCAGTACTGGCAGGGGCCTACTGAGGACCAGGAAATTCCTATTGAGGGCTGATTCTTTTGAAGGAATCTATCCCAGCAGTGGAGACATTCTGGTTTAACTTGTTTTGAACTGCATATAATTTAGCAACCTTCTTCCTACTTGCAGAGTCAGCTACAAAAGACAACTTATAGGGTAGGAAGAACCATATTCATTCTACAAGGAAGAATTACAGACTGGTGATAATATAATATTTATATTTACTTTATTTTCTTCTCAGTTTCACTTTTGTATAAAAAAGAACATCAGTGATGGAAACAATGTTGAGGTAATATTTCACTCAAACATTAAATAAAAATAAGCCACAACACCTAAGAACTCATATGTGGTCAAGAGATCAAGCTTAAGAATCTATATGACAGTGAAAGGAACTGAGATAAAAACAAAGGACACAGAAAACCATTTTAATGAAATTATATCAGAAAATTTTCAAACTTAAAAATTAACATCCAAGTACAAGAAGTGGTGTTGGATTCCCCTCTACATGCTGTGAATAGCATTGGTTAATAAAGAAACTGTCTTGGCCTATTGATAGGTAGGCAGGAAAAACTAACCTGAATGCTGGGCGGAAGAATGCAGAGTAAGAGAGAAGCCATCTAGCCCCAGCAGAGACAGATGCTAGAGCATTACATGATATGCCACAGCCAGGTGGCGATACACAGATTAATGGAGATGGGTTAAATAAAGATGTAAGAGTTAGCCAATAAAAAGATAGAGCTAATGGACCAAGCAGTTATTTATATAATATAGTTTCTGTGCGATTATTTCTGGACTGAGCAGCTGGGAACCAACAAGCAGCCTCCAGCTACAAAGAGGCGTTTAAAAGCACAAATAAGACACAGAAGAACCTTTTAACAATACAGCCAAGGTAACATATATAGTGTTGTAAGAGAAAAACACATACCTACCAAGCTTCGAAAGAAAATATATCAGAATAACATCAGGCTTCTCAGCAACTCAAAGCTAGGAAAAGACTGTAATGATGTATTTCAAATTCTGAAAGTAAATAACCACCAACCAAGATTGCTATTTCCAGCAAAGCTCATTTAACATTGACGAAAAGATAAGGATATTTCAAGACATGTGCAAAGCGGATCAATTCATGACCACCAGGCTAGCACTATAAAAGATGCTTGATGGAATCCTTAACACAGAGGAGAAATAAAAGGTCTTAATCAGAGAGTAGAGGAAAGAATAAATTTTATAAGAGAAATGAATAAACAAATGAGAACTAAGAAATAATCCATCATGCTCAACAAAACCCTAATCCTAATAGAGAAAAAAGAAAAGAACAAACAAAAATTCAACCAACCAGAAAAATAACCAACACAATTATAGGAATTAGAAACCTCTCTTCAGTAATTGAATGTAAATGGCCTCAAATCTCCCATTAAAACATGCAGACCAGATGACTGAAATAAAAAACAAGATCAAACTATCTGTTGTCTCCAAGAAATGTGCCTGAATGTCAAAGACACTTAAAGATTGTCAGAGGATAGGAAGAAATTTGTCAAACAAATGGAAGCTGAAAGCAGTCTGTCATGGATATTCTGATATTCAAAGTAGACCTCAAACAAAAATTAGCCAGAAGAAATAATGCTACTACATATTAATAAAAGAAACACATCATCAAAAAAACATGGAATTTATAAATATATATGCATTACATATTAGGACTACTAGTTTCATTTTAAAGAGTGAATGAATATAAAATGTCATATAAATCCTGATAAAATGATAGCATATAATTTCAATTCCCCACTCCTATCCATTCAAACTAAAAATCAGAATTAAACTGCATCGTAGATCAAATGAACATAACAGGTATCTCCTGATTTTTATATTCAACAAAATCAGAATACACAGTTGAATTAATTACTTTTCTATAGCTCTGATAAAAAATATGAAAAAAACAAGTTGTTGAGAAAGAGGTTTATTTGGTTTATAATTCCAGTTACTATTTCATCTTTAAAGGAAGACAGGGCAAGAACTCAATACAGGAGCAGAGGTAGATACCATGAAGGAAGGCTGCTTCGTAAGTCTGTATGTATGTGCTTTGAGTTAGAGTCTAATATGGCAGTTTATCCTATATCTAAGATTAACAGGTCTAGGAATCAAGAGTTAGAGATGGAAATAATATCAATCACTGTTACCCCTAGTGAGCCACAAGGAAAAATTTTGCTTCCTATCCCTGTGATCTTATGCTCTGTGACCTAGAAATTTTGGTTTCAGATCAAGGACCAATTCTTCCAGGAGATTCTGGAAAACTATTAATCTGGACTTTAAGACTTTTTCCAGGTCAGCCACTTTGGGCTCTTGATACCCAAAAGTCAACAGGCTAAAAAGGACAGGTGATTGTTAGGACAGGTGATTGATCCAGACTACCAGGAGATAATTGGATTGCTTCTAAACAGTGGAGATAAGGAAGATTATGTCAAAAGAATAGGAGATTCTTTAGGGTGTCTCTTGGTGTTACCATTTCTTGTGATTAAAGTCAATAAGAAACTATAAAAACCCAATCCACAGGATGACAAAGGGCCTAGCCCTCGGGGTTGGAGATATGAGTTATCCTTCCAGAAAAGAGCCAAGACCTACTAAGGTACTTGTTGAAGGCAGAGGAAGCATGAAATGGATAGATGAATAGTACAGCAAATTAGTTTTAAGTAACAGATAAAGTCACATGACCAGTTGCTGAGGATTGTAATTAACATGAGTGTTTCTGTCCTATTTTGTTAAGAATATGTTTTTGTAGATGTTCACATATATTAAGCTGATATTTGCACTTCCCTCTTTCTTTATCATATAAAATACTGTACATTGAGATATATAAGTCTATATTATCATATTTAGGCTATGAGACACTATAAGACTAAGCATTCCTCAAGGGACTTTGCCACCTAATCTAAAATTATATAGTGTGCTGGCAGTTGACATGGGATAGTTATATCACATTAAGTGGAATTATAGCAGTTGTGGGATATTTGTTTGCGCTGACACTCCAAGACGGACAATAAAGTTTAACCTTGAATCGGGGGCAGAGGTAGCCACTGGCTGACCAGAATTAGCCATAGAGGTTTTGGAACACCCAGGATATATATAGAAAAACACAGGAAGTAGTAGGAAGGAGCTTAGAAAGATCCATATGCCGTTTTAATTGGGGAAGGAGAGAGAGGAGGCCACTTACGATTTCTTCACAACATCTCTGATCAATCAGGTTTTTATCCCAGTATCTGACTACCAAGTTTTATTGAGTAATAGAATAATATAAGTAAATGCTTCATATGACTTTCTTATTATTTTCATTTGAAAATGAAGCATAACATAAGAAATGTGACTGGGTATCATATTGATAAGGAGTGGACTTGTGTATAATCTTGGTTGTCAACTTTACTGGATCTAGAATCTACTAAAATGTGGGAGGTTGGAACCCCTATTAGAAACTTTCTTGATCAGATTATTTGAAGAGGAAAGACCCACCCTCGATGTGGTTGACACCTTCTGGTGGCAGATAATATGAAAGGACAAGAAGATGGAAACTTTTTTGTTTGCTTGCCTTCATTCTCACTGGCAAGTTCTTTTACCTTGTTGTTGTCATTTGTTCACTAATATTAGAACCAGTTTCTATACAACTTTCATGTAAATTATAGACCAGCAGCTCTCTAGAAATTCCCTTGGCCTTCAGTACCATATTTGGCCTACTGATATATCCAGCTTGTTGACTGAGGAACTACAGAGTTCACAACCTGTGTGAGACAGCTGTTGTTGGATTACTTGAACCGCATTCTGTAAACCAGTCTGACAGTTCTGTTCCTTTAGAGAGTCCTGACTAATGCAATGTTCTTTTTAACCATTCACAAAATCTTGCTTAAAAGAGATCTCATTCTAGGCCACAAACCAAGTTTTAATGACTACAAAAAACTCAAATTATTGCTTATATCTTATCAAATCATAGTAAAATAAAACTAGAAATCAGTATCATGAGAAAACACAAACACTATACAAACTATTGGAGACTAGAGAATATACATTTGAGTGACTAGTGTGCCATTGAAGAAAACAGAGAATTTGTTTTAATTCCTAACATCAAATGAAACTGAAAGCACAGTTCATCTGAACCTTTGGGATATAGCAAAGGCAGTTATAACAAAAAATTCATAGGTAGAGTTACATTAAAACAATAAAAGACATATCAAGTAAAAACTTAATAATAAACCTCAAGGTCTTAGAATAGCAAGAAGAAGCCAAACTAAGATGTTATAATTGGGAAAAATAATGAAGATCAGGGTGGATATTAATGGAATAAAACTAAAAGAACAATACAAGGAATTAATAAAAAGAAATATTATATAAAATATTCAAGCTTATCTTTAATAAAAAGCAAGATTTATGTAGTAATATTCTCTCAAAAATAAAGAGTCGAACATTGGTACTCCTCAAATCACTTTATAAAATAGAAGAGCAATGTTTATTATCACATTTTTTGGAACCAGTATTACTTTTTTCTGCCAAAATCAGACAAGGACAAAACAAAAGAAAAACTACTTATCAATTTCCTGATGAATGTAGACTCAAAATTGTTCAGTAAAACCTTTGCAAACCACATTTTAAAATGCATTAAGAAGTTAATATACCATGAAGCAGTTTTAATTAAAGGGATACAAGGATGGTTCAACCTATACAAATCAATGCAATGCAACATGTAAATAGACTTAACATAAATCACATGGTCATCGCAATAAATGTATAAAACACTTTTGACAAAGTGAAGCATCCCTCCATGATAGTAGCCCTGAAGAAACTAGAAATATAAGGCACACACATCACTATGAAAAAGACTATATGTTGTAAATCTGTGGCCACTGTTATACTAATTGGGGAAAGAATAAGAGCATTTCTTCCAAGATCAAGACTTAGAAAAGGTTATTAACTTTCTGTACTTTTATATAATATAACACATGAAGTATTAATTAGGCTAATAAAGCAATGTAAAAATAAAAGGCTTACCAATATGAAAGGTTGAAGTGAAATTATTAAGCTGGGACAATGGCTCAGTGAAAAAATCAGTCACCAGCCAGGCATGAGACCCTAAGTTTGGACAACTTGAAATTATGTAAATATTGTATGGTCTTGGCAGCCTGCCTCAAATTCCAGAACTTGGAAGGCAGAGATAGGAGATCTTGAGAACAAGCTAATGAGCACTGTGTTCAATTGACAGACTCTAGCTCAATGAATAAGGTAATGGGTGATCAAGGAAGATTCCTGTCATTATTCTTGGACCTTCACATGAATGCGCATGCACTTCCACATGTACATTCACATACATGCTTACATGCACACTCATACACACATGAGGACAACTCTATATGATATTTAAAGACACTAAATACTATCCCAGAAAACTCATAGATCTGATAAACATTTTGGTAAAGGAGCAGGATACAAAATCAGTGTACAAAATTTTATTAGCTTTTCTATACACAAATATAAAACGTGTCAAAAAATGAAAGAATTAGGCAAATTGGTTAATAAAAAATAAATACCTCAGAATAAACCTAACTTGGGGTGTGAATGGCCTATACAATAGAAAATGTGAGACAATTGATATAATAACATTAAAAGTGCTCTCTATATGATGGAAAGACTTCCCAGGTTCATGGATTAAAGAAAAAGATAGCTATATTTTTTGTTTTGAGCCTAGCCTTCCCTTTATGGCTGAGAATATAGATGCATTCTATATTCAACAAATTAGATCTACTACAAGTTCAAAAAACAAAACAACTAGAGTTCATCTATTTAGGGCTACCTTTTATAATGGCCACTGGGTGCCACAGGTATCTATATATAACCTTGCTTGTTGGTAGTTTTTTTGATGATATAAACAATAAAAACACTGATGAACTATGATATTTAGAATATGGACTAAAGCATGCTGCATGGTGATTATTCTTTGCTATATAGCCAACTAACCAATAGGCTCATATATTATAGAGAATTTTTTTCTGGGTACTGTACAAAATAAGGAAAGGAACTCATAATCATGTGCAATCATAGGAAAGAGTTATTCCCCTGAACCTAGCATCAATTGTCTTCTACTAGAACCAAGACTCCTGATTTGATCTAAAACAGTCATATAGGCCGTAATCAGTGTAGGAATACTTTAAATAGAGCCCTAATTTCATATTCCTAAATGTAAGTCATCAAGACATACATTTTTCAAACACATTATGACCTATTCAGAGGGTTCTTTCAGCCTGACTCTGTCTTTATTGAGTATCTGTAATTCTTTTTTGATCACTGTTGTAAACTGTTAAGAAGGCATGCCTAGGACAAGAGCGGCCACTTTGACTGTTGGTTCCATCCTGCTCCGCTTTCCAACATGGCAGTGGTCCATTTTCTACCAGCTCTGGGAGCCATGTTTAACACCCTAACTCTGGGAAGCAGGTGGCCCATGCTGTCACCCAGGAATCTGCAGCATCCTTCTCACAAACCCATTCAAGTGCTCTGTAACAGGACCTCCCAAAAAGAGCCAGAGCCGTTTGTGTCACCAGCATGAAGAAGGAAGCTGTTTCTTAAAAGAGATGTGCAGTTTTTGCTCCTAATGCTGAGTCAGGAAACCTCTTAAAGGAGACTTGCCTCTGCCTGCTGCCAGCAAACAGACCCTATCTGAAAATATGTGGCTACCAAAAAGCTCAAATTGACTTCCTTTTTGTGGGTCTAGAAGCCCTTTTTCTTTAAGCTTTCTTGGGCTTTATGTGAATATTCTTGCCTAATGTTTGGGCACCATTATATAAATGGACAGTGTAGTTTTGTTTCCCGAATGCCCACACCTAAATTATCACACAGAAACTGTATTAATTACAACACTGTTTGGCCAATGGTTCAGACGTATACCTAACTAGTTCTTACATCTTGAATTAACCAATTTCTATTCATCTATATATCTACACAAGGCTGTGGCTTACCAGTAAAGTTCTGGTGTCTTTCTCCTTTCGCAGCTACAAGGTGTCTGCCTTATTCCACCTTCTTTCTTCCTGCATTCAGTTTAGTTTTCCTGCTTACTAGTGAAGTTCAAAGAGCACTAGGATTGATGTTAAGAGGTGAGATCTTGGTGTCTTTCCTTTCTATTAGGTGGCTATGTAAGTCTGTAAAATGAGAATGATAAGAGTTTCACTTCTTCCCTTGTATAAGACAGACACTTTGTAAATTATAAATTTTAAGAAGTTTGTTAAATTGATGAAGAGTTTAAATGAGACCACTGCTTCTCTCTATTTAGTACCTAGATTGTTTCTTTTTTTCTTTTTTTTAATTTATTTATTTATTAAGGATTTCTGCCTCGTCCCCACAACCGCTTCCCATTTCCCTCCCCCTCCCCCGATCAAGTCCCCCTCCCTCATCAGCTCGAAGAGCAATCAGGGTTCCCTGCCCTGTGGGAAGCCCAAGGACCACCCACCTCCATCCAGGTCTAGTAAGGTGAGCATCCAAACTGCCTAGGCTCCCACAAAGCCAGTACGTGCAGTAGGATCAAAAACCCATTGCCATAGTTCTTGAGTTCTCAGTAGTCCTCAATGTCCGCTATGTTCAGCAAGTCCGGTTTTATCCCATGCTTTTTCAGACCCAGGCCAGCTGGCCTTAGTGGGTTCCTGATAGAGCATCCCCATTGTCTCAGTGTGTGGGTGCACCCCTCGCGGTCCTGAGTTCCATGCTCATGCTCTCTCTCCTTCTGCTCCTGATTTGGACCTTGAGATTTCAGTCCAGTGCTCCAATGTGGGTCTCTGTCTCTGTCTCCTTTCATCGCCTGATGAAGGTTAATATTCAGGAGGATGCCATTATTTGTGTCTTTGGATTCACCTTCTTATTTAGCTTCTCTAGGATCGCGAATTATAGGCTAAATGTCCTTTATTTATGGCTAGAAACCAAATATGTGTGAGTACATTCCTCAACTTCCTTAGCAATCAGGGAAATGCAAATCAAGACAACTTTAAGATACCATCTTACACCTGTCAGAATGGCTAAAATCAAAAACACCAATGATAGCCTTTGCTGGAGAGGTTGTGGAGTAAGGGGTACACTCATCCATTGCTGGTGGGAATGCAAACTTGTACAACCACTTTGGAAAGCAGTGTGGCGGTTTCTCAGGAAATTTGGGATCAACCTACCCCTGGACCCAGCAATACCACTCTTGGGAATATACCCAAGAGAGGCCTTATCATACAACAAAAGTATATGCTCTACGATGTTCATAGCAGCATTGTTTGTAATAGCCAGAACCTGGAAACAACCTAGATGCCCTTCAATGGAAGAATGGATGATGAAAGTATGGAATGTATGCATATTAGAGTACTACTCATCAGTAAAAAACAATGACTTCTTGAATTTTGCATGCAAATGGACGGAAATAGAAAACACTATCCTGAGTGAGGTAAGCCAGACCCAAAAAGAGGAACATGGGATGTACTCACTCATATTTTTTCCTCTTTTTATTATTATTTATTTATTTATAAAAGATTTCTGCCTCCTCCCCGCCACCGCCTCCATTTCCCTCCCCCTCCCACAATCAACTCCCCCTCTCTCATCAGCCCAAAGAGCAGTCAGGGTTCCCTGCCCTGTGGGGAGTCCAAGGACCTCCCACCTCCTTCCAGGACTAGTAAGGTGAGCATCCAAACTGCCTAGGCTCCCCCACAGCTAATACGTGCAGTAGGATCAAAACCCAGTGCTATGGTTCTTGACTTCTCAGCAGTCCTGATTGTCCGCTATGTTCAGCGAGTCCGGTTTTATCACATGCTTTTTCAGACCCAGTCCAGCTGGCCTTGGTGAGTTCCCGATAGAACATCCCCATTGTCTCAGTGTGTGGGTGTACCCCTCGAGGTCCTGAATTCCTTGCTCGTGCTCTCTCTCCTTCTGCTCCTGATTTGGACCTTGAGATTTCAGTCCGGTGCTCCAATGTGGGTCTCTGTCTCTGTCTCCTTTAATCACCTGATGAAGGTTAATATCCAGGAAGATGACTATATGTTTTTCTTTGGGTTCACCTTCTTATTTAGGTTCTCTAGGATCACAAATTATAGGCTCAATGTCCTTTATTTATGGTTAGAAACCAATTATGAGTGAGTACATCCCATGTTCCTCTTTTTGGGTCTAGCTTCTCACTCAGGATAGTGTTTTCTATTTCCGTCCATTTGCATGCAAAACTCAAGAAGTCATTGTTTTTCACTGCTGAGTAGTACTCTAATATGTGTATATTCCATACTTTCTTCATCCATTCTTCTATTGAAGGGCATATAGGTTGTTTCCAGGTTCTAGCTATTACAAACAATGCTGCTATGAACATAGTTGAGCATATTCTTTTATTGTATGATAGGGCACCTCTTGGGTATATTGCCAAGAGTGGTATTGCTGGGTCCAGGGGTAGGTTGATCCCGAATTTCCTGAGAAACCGCCACACTGCTTTCCAAAGTGGTTGCATAAGTTTGCATTCCCACCAGCAATGAATGAGTGTACCCCTTACTCCACAACCTCTCCAGCAAAGGCTATCATTGGTGTTTTTGATTTTAGCCATTCTGACAGGTGTAAGATGGTATCTTCAAGTAGTCTTGATTTGCACTTCCCTGATCACTAAGGAAGTTGAACATGACCTTAAGTGTCTTTTGGCCATTTGAACTTCTTCTGTTGAGAATTCTTTGTTCAGCTCAGTGCCCCATTTTATAATTGGGTTGATTAGCCTTTTACAGTCTAGTTTCTTGAGTTCTTTATATATTTTAGAGATCAGACCTTTGTCAGTTGCCGGGTTGGTGACGATCTTCTCCCAGTCAGTGGGTTGCCTTTTTGTCTTAGTGACAGTGTCCTTTGCTTTACAGAAGCTTCTCAGTCTGAGGAGGTCCCATTTATTCAATGATGCCCTTAATGTCTGTGCTGCTGGGGTTATACGTTGTCTCCTGTGCCCATGTGTTGTAGAGTACTTCCCACTTTCTCTTCTATCAGGTTCAGTGTGCTCAGAGGAAATTCATAGAATCATTAGATCTTACTACAAAAGCCTGTATGCCACAAAACTGGAAAATGCAAAAGAAATGGACATTTTTTTTAGATAAGTACCATATACCAAAGTTAAACCAAGACCAGGTGAACAATCTAAATAGACCTGTTAGTCGCGAAGAATTAAAAGCTGTTATCAAAAACCTCCCTTCCAGAAAAAGCCCAGGACCAGATGGTTTCAATGCAGAATTCTACCAGAACTTCCAAGAATTTTCTACAGTAGCAGGACCTCTCAGTACTCCCAAGCACTGTTCCTCTAACCTCACTTTGAAAAGTATTAGTATATAATTCATTAGCCCCTAAAATTCTCATAAGCCTAGGGGGTCCTAGAAGAGGTCCTACAAGAATTCTCCATTGCAAGTCCCCATCCTTTAACCATTTTAGTTTGACTCTCTGACCACCACTTATATTTTCCTTCTAAGGATGTTTGTTTAGCTAGAATATCCTGCATGTGCTTATGTCTGCAAAGTTCAGCAAGCACCTATCAGTCCTATGTAAACTGGCAGGAAATGATGATGAAACCTGCTATAATGATAACCAGTGATTTCTTCCCACCACCACCTAACAGGATTGACATCTGCTATAACCCAGTTCCATCCATTTCCCAGAAGTAGCCTCAGCAGAAGTACATTTGTCCTCTTCAGGCTTAATTGTGATTCTTCTGGAATATATAATTGAAGTCTTGATGATTTGAGAAGAAAATGAGGGATATGAAAGTGAATAATTACTACCAGTTGGTGGTAACCTCATAAACTTAGCTTTTCATGGAACTCATAAAAAAGCATGCAAAGTGTATTCAACTATAGATACTCTCTTTTAAAAACTCCAGACATCTTCAAACACATTCATGTATTGGGGTAACTTTAGTTCAAACACAGTTTAACATGAATACAATTTCAGTAGGCATCTTTAATCGGAAACAGAACCTCCGCTTCTATGGCAGTTTGTGGATAAGCTTTTACAACTAGTTTTGTTGCAGTTGGTTTAAGTGATTTTCTGTGTGTGGTAGTGAAGACAAACCCAAGACTTTGTACTTTCTAGGTAAGCACCCTTTCACCTAAACAATACTTTTTAAAAATTATTTTAGTTTTTAAACATCATTTCCCCCTTCCCTCTCTTCCCTTCAAATCCTCTCATATACTCCTCCTTGTTCTCTTTCAAACCCGTGACCCCCTTTTTTTTTATTAATTGTTGTTGGTGGTGGTGGTGGTGTGTATTTCTAAATGTATCAATACACAGTGGTTATTGTGAGAGCTTGCAAATGCCATGTATTCTCCCAGCATACTATATTGGTAGACTATGACTGGATTTTTAACAGATATTTTATTTACATTTAGCTAGTTTTTTTTAAATCAGTGGAATTGGTCTCTGTTCATTTGTAGACTTTCAGAATATTAACTTTCTCTTTAATGCACTTTTGTCTCCCACAGAATTTCTGGCTGTATTTGTGAAGGCTTCCTAAAGAGGAAGATCAATTAGTAGCCCTACCAACCTATCCTAACTATCTCCTTCTTTTGTCAGTGGTATGGTATAAATTAGCCTTTTGGCTTCAATCAAATCAACTAGTTTTAAAAGTTATAGAATTATTTCCTTGGTTTGGAATGGTGATAGACAGCCTTCTAGATGGCCCCTACTAATCCCTGTTTTCTGATACTGGTAATATTGTTATTGCATACAAAAAGAATAGGGCTGACTTTGTAACTTATAGGACCTTGTGAACGTAATGAAGTGTTAATTCCAAATCTAGATCACATACTAATGTTGAGTATACTCAGAAACATTTGTTTTGTTGATTCCCTGGATATACTGAAGGGAAATCTTGGTCTCTTCAAATTCTAGAAAAAATGTTTTGTAACTCCTTTTAATACCAGCCTGAAACTTTATTACTTACTCTTAACTAATAATCTTCAGCACAACACTGAAGGAGGAGAGCAGGAAATTTTTAAATACTTAAATATTGTCAAAAACTGAAGTAGCCTATTGATATGATAAATATAAAAATTGTGCCTGTTTTGCTTGATAGATTGATTGACTGATTTGAAAATCATCCTAAGGCATCCTAAAATTCTAAAGGACTTTAGAAAAATGAGACTACCCCACGATTGTGGTAATGATTATTGGTGTTTATTAAGGTCTAGCCCAAGGCTGGGGAGATGGATCACTAGGTAACAGTTATTATTGTACAAGCAAGAAAACCTTAGTTCAAATCCCCAGAACTCGCATAATAAGCCAGGCATAATCAAGTACATGCCTGAAACTCCCAAAACTGAGGATGGTAGAGACAGAAAGATTCCTGGGGCTTGCTGCCCTCCAGGTTAGCTACAGGTTGAGTGAGAGATACTGTCTCAAGGGAATATGGTGGAGCATGGCAGAGCAGGACAGCTGGTGTCCTCCGCTGGCCTCTGCATGAGGCACATATGCACATGCACATACAACACACAAAGAATTCCAAATGGAAATAGAGAAAAATAAATTTTAACATCGGTGAACGAAGTTTGAAATGTTCTCAGCCCCTTAGTAGGTTTTGCTACACATACATATGTAGACAAGTGTTGTTTCTAAAATAGTGGGAAAACTAAAAACTGAATACTTGACTTTTATTTAACATAAAATAAAATAAGGTTGAATGGGATAGTTTCATGTTTTAATAAAGTTTAATTTATGTATAGATTAACTACAACCCTAATCATTTCTAATGCCCCCCAAAAATAAATGCTTCATACTACCAGTTTATACTCTTACTCCCTTGTCTTCCCTTCCCCTAGGTAACCTCTGTTCCATTGTTTTCTTTCCTAGATATATAAATATGTACAACTGTATAAATAATACAGCTTGTAACATTTGAGACTTCATTTCTTATTTTTCTATTGTTGTGACAAAACACTATGACTAAGACAACTTGGAAAAGAGAGCTTTTAATTAGGATTACAGAAGGTCAGAGTCCATGATGGTGGGTGTAGGCATGTCAGCTTGAACAGCTGAGAGCTCATATCTCAAACTTCAAGCAGGAAGCAGAGAGCATACTGGGACTGGCATTAGTCTTTTGAAAACCCAAAGCTCACCCCACTGACACACCTCCTCCAACAAAGCCCCACTTCTTAATCCTTTCCAAATAGTTTAAGCCACTAGGGACCAAACATATGAGCCTATGGGGGCCATTCTCATTCAAACCACCACGGAGAGTGTTTTTCATACAGCAGAATACCTTTGAGATTTCTTTAAATGTTTGCAAGTGTCAGTAACTCCTTCTGTTTTTGCTGGGCTATTATTATTATCCCTTTGTTTGATGGAGGCTATCTAAGGGTTTTTCCAGCTTTGAGTAATTATGAATAGAACTACTAAAAACATTCATGTATATTTCTGTATTTTGTATGAACCTTAGTTTTCACTTCTCTGGGATAAATGTCTAAGAATCGAATTGCTGGCTTATAAGATAAGTATATGTCTAATTTAAAAAGAAACTGCCAAACTGTTTTCCAGAGGAGCCATTTTGTATTCACACTGGTAATACAGGAAAAGGTCACTTTTTCTACATTTTTCCAAATACTTGGTATTTTCATTATTTTTCCTTTAATTTTAGCCACCGTAATAGTTACTTAATGGTTTAATTTTAATTTAATTTTGCATTTAATGGCTAATGGTGTCGAACTTTTCTTCATATATCAAATTGCCTACTTTTTATTTTGTAAGCTAAAGGGACATTTTAAATTTTTGCCATAAATGGGCATTTAATGTTTTTAGTTTGACAGCTTCATATATTTATATAATAAATTTTAGTTCTTTTTCATCTCTCATCTCTCTTCCTCTCCTGCTGGCACTCTTCACAACAAGCTTCCTTACTGCTTTCATGTGTTCTGTTTGTGACTCACTGTGTCTAATCAGAGTTTATTTATTTTTCATAGCATGACTGGGAAGTTATTTACTGAAGTAACTTATCAGTGGTGAGAAAAAAATGACAACCTCTTGCAACAATTATACATTGCCAATAGTGCCTCAGAGGAAGTGGGGAATCATTGGTCTCCACATGAATAGGCATTTTTAGCATCACGAAAGTTAATAGAGAAAGGAGCCAGGTGGTGGTGGCTCATATCTTTAATCCCAGCACTCAGGAGGCAGAGGCAGGTGGATCTCTGTGAGTTCGAGGCCAGTCTGGTCTACAGGAGCTAGTTCCAGGACAGGCTCCAAAGCTACAGAGAAACCTTGTCTCAAAAAGAAAAGAAAAGAAAAGAAAAGAAAAACTGAACAAAATGGTGATTTCTAAGGGACTTTCATGTTAGAGAGAAGGGGAAGAGCAGGAGGGTCAGTAACAGATACTAAAATCAAATTTGATAAGAGGAATGGATTAGTATTCTACAGTACATTAAGGTAAATATAGATTTTAATATCTTACTAAATATTATATGAAGCCTTGAAGAGAAGATTTAGTAGACTCCAAATATAAAGAAAATAAATATTAAAGAAATGGAAATGCTGACTAGTCTTTGATCATTACATATTATGCATGTATCAAACTATCTTACTGTATTTCATAATTATATACAAATTAGGTGTTGATGGAAATTTTTTTAAATGTAATAAATGTACCTTCATCATAGTTTCAGTGCATTATGTTGATTATTCTCATTTTTATCCCAGGCTAGTTGAAATTTGATTGTGAATCAACACTGATCTGCTGATAATTCTTTAGGAACTCAGCTGTTCAGGACCAGATTTTCCGGCACTGACACTCCTGCTATCAGAAAACCTGGGGAATCCTATCAGAGTTACCACATGTTGTCAGGGAATTTGGGGTCTCTTTTTGGGTTCTTAGCCTTATTAAGAAGCTAATTTAGGAATGGACTGAAATTAAAACATGAGAACAATTTTATTATTTGAGTTTAAATAAAAACCCCCAACGTATGCAAGAAGAGGAGATGGAGAATAAGAAGAGTGTATACTTTGCTATTTGTAAGTAGTCATATTGCAGACAAACAACTACATGACAGAGAGCAGGACTTCAGAGAAAGTGAGAAAGTCCAAAGTACCAAAGAAAGCATACTTAGGCTGTGACTAGCATCTGAAAGAGACAGAAGAGTCAAAAGGGCAAAGTTACTGCTTACCGTAGTCTCGTGGTGACGCTAATAGCAACTACACGGAGAACAGGCTTTCTGGGAAGGAAAGGTACCTTCCTCCAGTATTTTTCCTATCACTTTAGTGTGCCTTCAAGTGGGCCTGCCTTCCTGAGTAACTTTGCCAGGTAATTGGCTAGCCCAACTGGATTAATTCTTGAGAGAAGACAATTGAATGCTTCCATTCAGAAACAGACTATACTCTTTTCTACCGAAGAAAATAGCTTTCCCCCATTGGCCTCAAGTGCTACTGTAACATTGGGTCAATGCAGTTCAGTTTCAGTGAAGAAATCTTCATTGACTCCGTGCAATTTACCAGAGTCATATGCAAACTTTCTGACTTGATAGCTGAGTTACTTCATCATTTTTCTTCCTGTTCTACCTTTTTAAAAATATATTTTTCCTTTTTTTAGATACTTGAAAAGTGGAGGCAAAATGATCAGAAGTTTAAAGACATCCTCTTCTACATAGGTGGCTTGTGGCTTATCTGGGATATATGAGACTCTGTCTGAAAACAAACAAACCAGCAAGAAATGAATAAGTGGATACCAAGTCTTTGAGCTGGGAAAGTAGCTCAGACCCTTTTACCTCCACCTCCCAAGTGCTATTAGAGGTGTAGACCACCAAGCCCAGTTACCTACAATTCCCTGCATTGTTCTCTCAAGTTTTCTTCTAGCCACATACCTCAGGATTATACACAAGGACCAAAGAATAGTGGGCAAGTGTCCTTTCAGTGGACTATATCTGCAGCCTTTTCCCTTTTGGAACAGATTCTTGCTATGTAGTCCAGGCTGGCCTCCTACCTCAGCCTCCCCTGAGCTGCAGTCACATGCCTGGGGCCCCAGTTCTGATTCCCCCTCACTTACTTTACTATCTCTATGTAATCCCAGCTTCATACTTCATTTGGAATGCTCTTCAAGCCTGTTCAAATTGTACTTTGCTAAACTGTTAGTGCTTCACAAAGTGTATTCTGAGGAGCACCTGCATTGTAATATTGTGGAACTGTTAAGTGTGTGGGCTTCTGTGCCTTGCAATTGAAGTGCTCAATTAGATTTTACAGGAATGGGCCTTATAATGTACATTTAACAAGTGTCATATATGTGATCATTAGGTACAACTGAATATAAAATTTCCTAAATCTAGATGGACATTACTTGTGTCTCTCTGTACACAAAAAATGTCTCCTTTCTATTAAGGACTATCATAGTGTCTTTTTATTACACTTGTCAGTAGTTCTTGTTTTCTCACTTCATCTGTTATGTTGTATTGCAAGTTAAACGTTAGGTGTGACTTACTCTATAAGCCACTGAAATACAGGGAGTCTCTTCATATCTTATTTAATATGTAGCATAATCTATCTTAATATAATGCACATAGTATATATGTATAAACTTTGTATGTACTTGAACACACACACAATTTTGTACACATTTCAGTAATAGAGTGTACTCCTGAGATTCAAAGAAACAGTTGTTTTTTTTATCATTTTTCAAAGGCATAATTCATCTGTGAACAATGGTGATGTAAAGCATTGTGAACCTTGTCTTTGATTTGAGATAGTGTGTATTCCAAGTGCTAAACTGATTTAACCCTTTGAATAGTCTATTGACACTTCAAAACATCTTAAATATTTGTGATATGAAGGGGTGATGGTGTGCCATATTCATTTTACTTGCTCCTTGCTGCTTTATTCATACTATCAACATTTCCAGTACCATCCATCCTCCCTTCCTGTACCTTATTTTCCCCATTATACAAGTCCCACAGCAATTTTCATCACCTCCAACTTGTTACCAGTTAAGCCCACAATCCACATTTCTCCTTCCAGTGAATCCCTAATACTTCCTGTCTTTCTTTTTTTTTTTAACCTAATATAAAGATTGGTAATTTGTTGATGTTTCCTCCTACTCATTCATTGTTTAACTTTCCACAAGTAAGTAGCATGATTTGGAAGCTAACTCAAGTTCCTAGATGTTAAAGAAGTTTAGAAACTACTTTTTTAAGGCTAAAGAAATGAATTAAATTAAGGCTCGACTTTTGCTAAACTTTAGATAATTGTTGGTGGTTAGAACTAGCAAAGAATGACACAATGAAAGCTTTCTGAAGAGGAAACCACTGAGAAAATATTAAACATAGGCAAATATATTGGGAGCATTTAAACATATACACGTACTTACCCTGGTATTCTTTTTTTTTATTGAAAAAATTTCCGCCTCCTCCCTGCCTCCCATTTCCCTCCCCCTTTCCCCTCCACTCCTTCTCCCCTCCACCCCCTCCCCCCATTCCTTTTGCCCTCCCTCTCCAGTCCAAAGAGCAGTCAGGGTTCCCTGCCCTGTGGGAAGTCCAGGATCCTCCCCTCTCCATCCAGGTCTTGGAAGGTGAGCATCCAAACAGGCTAGGCTCCCACAAAGCCAGTTCATGCAGTAGGATCAAAACCCAGTGCCATTGTCTTTGGCTTCTCATCAGCCCTCATTGTTCGCCATGTTCAAAGAGTTCGGTTTTATCCCATGCTTTTTCAGTCCCAGTCCAGCTGGCCTTGGTGAGCTCCCAGTAGATCAGCCCCACTGTCTCAGTGGGTGGGTGCACCCCTCGTGGTCCTGACTTCTTTGCTCATGTTCTCCTTCCTTCTGCTCCTCATTTGGACCTTGGGAGCTCAGTCCAGTGCTCCAATGTGGGTCTCTGCCTCTATCTCCAACCATCACCAGAGGAAGGTTCTATGGTGATATGCAAGATATTCATCAGTATGGCTATAGGATAGGATCATTTCAGGTTCCCTCTTCTCAGCTGCCCAAGGAACTAACTGGAGACATCTCCCTGGACACTTGTGATCCAGTCTAGAGTCAAGTCTCTTGCCAACCCTAGTATGGCTCCCTTAATTAAGATATATGCTTCCCTGCTCCCATGTCCACCTTTCCTTTATGCCAATCATCCCATTCCCCCAAGCTCCCCTCATCCTCCCCTTCTCACTTTTCTCTCCCCATTTCCCCTTACCCCATCCCAACCCACCCCCAATTTCCCAATTTTTGCCCAGCAATCTTGTCTACTTCCAATATCCAGGAGAATAACTATGTTTTTCTTTGGGTTCACCTTCTTATTTAGCTTCTCTAGAATCACGAACTATAAGCTCAATGTCCTTTATTTATGGCTAGAAACCAATTATGAGTGAGTACATCCCATGTTCATCTTTTGGGTCTGGCTTACCTCACTCAGGATAGTTCTTTTTATTTCCATCTATTTGCATGCAAAATTTGAGATGTTATTGTTTTTTACCACAGAGTAGTACTCTAATATGTATATATTCCACACTTTCTTCATCCATTCTTCAGTTGAAGGGCATCTAAGTTGTTTCCAGGTTCTGGCTATTACAAATAATGCTGCTATGAACATAGTTGAGCAAATGCTTTTGTAATATGATAGGGCATCTCTTGGGTATATTCCCAAGAGTGGTATTGCTGGGTCCAGGAGTAGATTGATCCCAAATTTCCTGAGAAACCGCCACACTGCTTTCCAAAGTGGTTGCACAAGTTTGCATTCCCACCAGCAATGGATGAGTGTACCCCTTACTCCACAACCTCTCCAGCAAAGGCTATCATTGGTGTTTTTTATTTTAGCCATTCTAACAGGTGTAAGATGGTATCTCAAAGTTGTTTTGATTTGCATTGCCCTGATTGCTAAGGAGGTTGAACATGACCTTAAGTGTCTTTTGGCCATTTGAACTTCTTCTGTTGAGAATTCTCTGTTCAGCTCCGTGCCCCATTTTTTAATTGGGTTAATTAGCATTTTAAAGTCTAGTTTCTTGAGTTCTTTATATATTTTAGAGATCAGACCTTTGTCTGTTGTGGGGTTGTTGAAGATCTTCTCCCAGTCAGTAGGTTGCCTTTTTGTCTTAGTGACAGTGTCCTTTGCTTTACAGAAGCTTCTCAGTCTCGGGAGGTCCCATTTATTCAATGATGCCCTTAATGTCTGTGCTGCTGGGGTTATACATAGGAAATGATCTCCTGTGCCCATATGTTGTAGAGTACTTCCCACTTTCTCTTCTTGTTCAGATTGATATTGTTACCCTGGTATTCTTAATTTGCAGTTAATGAATAATGATGAGAGGTTGTAATTGACGTAATATCTATTTTTGACCTGCATGGTTATCTATACTAGACATGGTCAAACTACTTATTTTTAGCATCTTTGTCGTTAGCATTAGTATTAATTGTATCCAAATTCATCATATGATGAGTACTAATGGTTACTAATATAATCCTGAAAAACAGATGGCTAGTCTGTTGATTACAAATCTGTAGATGTACCCTCATATTCTGAAGGACAGAATGACCATGAATAGCATCAGTGTGTCTTGTTAGTTGTAGAATAGGAATGATATGGGAAGTCGTTCTGTATTTGTGTTGCTTTTATTAGAAAATGAACAAAACTGTTTGGGCCAATGACTTAGCAGAGTAAAGTCAGGCAAGAAATCTGAACAGAGATATAAAGAGAGAGTAGGTGGAGTCAAGAAGATGTCATGTAACTGCTGAAGGAGAAAGATACCACCAGAATCTTTCTGGTAAGCCACAGCCTTGTGGTGGTACACAGATTAATAGAAATGGGTTAATTTAAGATATAGGAGCTAGCCGGGCGGTGGTGGCGCACGCCTTTAATCCCAGCACTCGGGAGGCAGAGGCAGGCGGATCTCTGTGAGTTCGAGACCAGCCTGGTCTACAAGAGCTAGTTCCAGGACAGGCTCCAAAGCCACAGAGAAACCCTGTCTCGAAAAAACCAAAAAAAAAAAAAAAAAAAAAAAAAAAAAAAAAAAAAAAGATATAGGAGCTAGAGAGGAATACGCCTATGGTGTTGGCCAAGCAGTGTTGTAATTAATATAGTTTCTGTGTGATTATTCAGGTCCGGGTGGCCAGGAAACGAACAAGCAGTCTCTGTTTACATAATGGTACCAACATGGGTCAGCTGCATCCACATAAAACCTGCTAGAAGTTGGAAAGGAATTTTAGACACAAAATAACAGTTAAGCACAGCTTCTTGGTAGTAGCATTTTCTTAGGTGGGCTCTGTTTGCTAGAGGCAAGCAGGCGCATTATTTCTTTAAGAGAAGGCTTCCTGACTCAGCATTAGCAGCACAAAATCATGTGTCTCCTTTAAGACCTGAATTTCTGGTTCGTTCTAGCAGCACAAACACTGGCTCTTTCAGGAGGTCCTGCACTTAGATGGGTTTTGTGAGCAGCATGCTACAAGTTGCTTAATGGCAACGTGGACCTGGAACAGTAAGGATGGCTCACAGAGGTGGTATCATACCTCCTTCTCCACAGGCAGAACTACGGAGTTGGTCCTAGCCATGCCTGCTTAGCATTGTTTTAAAGGCACTCCTGGTCAGAAAATAATTACAAATACACAATAAAGACAGATACAGCAAAAAATAAACCTCTGAATGGGTCACAGTATGTTTTTTAAAATGTACCTAGGCATGGGAGAGAAAGGAAAAAGTATAGACAAGAGTACAGACAGTTGTAGATTAAGGGAATAAAAATAATAAAATAAATATTATAAAGTAATAGAGTAAAAAAGCCACATAAAGATGGAAAATTTAAGATATAAGAGCTAGGTAGAAATATGCCTAAGTTGTTGGACAAGCAGTGTTAATTATAATATAGTTTCTGTGTGATTATTCAGATTTGGGTGGCCAGGAAACAAACAAGCAATCTCCATTTACATAGGAACCTTACAAGCCTCTGTCATCTCAAATTTCCTTTTTGTTAGTGCCTACTTTACCCAGCCCACAGATCTAGGAGTCACACTTAGTGGTTCCTTTCTCTTTCTAACCCCGTATCACCTCTTAATTCTTTGTTTCATTTCCACACACCTTTACTGCTCATATTTTACTTCATGGTTTTCTATTTCACCAAGATTAACTATTTTTCATCTCTTAGATTGGCAATAAAACTTGGGTAAAAAGAATAAATTAAGTTCCTGGTTAGCCATTGTAGATGCCTGCTTCTGCCATTTACTAGAAGGTTAAAATAGAAATAAATGGGTACAAATTCATAAGGATAAAGAGATAAAAAGAAACTAATTCATGAAAAAATATAAAGAAGATAGAAGAGAGCAAGTATTAGCTACCTGTTACTATAGAAAAAATTACTCCAAAACTTAATGATTTAAAAATAGCACAAAATTATATGGTTTTTGACAGATATCTGTTAGTTGTTTTGTTTCGCACTGCTGACTTAAGATACACATGAGATTACAGTGAAAATAGTTATAGTCATAAATAGAACTGGAGAATCTGATTCTAAGGTGGTTCTATCATATGCCTCCTTGAATGAAGCCTGAATCCCTCACCACGTGTTTGGTACACAATCAGCTTGGGTCATCTTACAGCATGACACCTGACCTCTAATCGAGTAAGTGATGCAAAAGACAAGGATGAAGCCACAGTAGTCTTTATCTTCACCTCAAAGTTTAATACCATCCTGTCTGCCTTTTTGTTTATTAGAATGAAATGATTAAATCCAATTTACACATGAGTAATATGAGGTTTCACATAATGAGTGAGGAAATATAAACACTTGTGTGCATGCAAACCATCACAAAATGGCAACTAGATTATCAAAATAGAGTAACTATAGTATACATGAGTACACAATGGATACTTACTAAAAGGAATCAATTTTTCCCTGGGAGTTTTTTTTTTCAAGCATTAAATCCTACAAGTTGGAGTGGTGTTCATGGCTAAAAATAATGCATTGGTTGAAATCCACATACGAGAGAATTGAACTCTCAAGTCTTTTCGCCTTCACATAAACCACATCGTCACTAGTACCACTGTTAGGAAGGAGAATGGAGTAGTTTGTAAAACAAGCCTCCATGTTAAGAGATGGCAAACTGAAGCTGTTCTTCCCTTTAAAATGATGTGCATTAAAAACCGTGTGCCTTCAACCTCTTTTTCATTCCCTAGTTAGTAGGAAAATAGATGATAATTCTTAAATATTCAAAAAAAAGCTCTAAATACTGCTATATATGTCCCCAATCAAATAAATGTCAGCTTTTCCCTAGTACTCTCACAGTGTGATAATCCATTGACAGTTCCTTGCATACACAACTCTAAATCAGCCATTTAGTGATCAATCCTTGAGGAAGACTTAAATCCTAAAAATAGGATAAATATCACTCAAACAGAACAGAAAATATGTTGGATGGTATAGACAATTACAAAGGCTATGTTTGTATATCTATGTCTTTCTAAACATATACATACACATAGATTCATAGACTCTAAACAGAATAAGAAATAAGATAATTGTGTGACATTTAATACTGGATCAATATATATTTTGGGATGATAAAATGGAATTAACTGGGTGTGATGGCACAAACTTAAGTCAAGTCACTTGAACATTGAATGTGAGAGGATTGGGAGTTCAAGGGCAGTATGGACTGTATAGTAAACCCCTGTTTTCAAAAGCCAAAACATAAGTGACCTAGCTCATTTAATAGGTTCAGTACTGTCATTTAACTTAAATATCTTAAGCCACTAATTGATTGACCTGACTTTTCTATTCTCTCCCCATCCCCACAGAACTAGCTTATTAAAATTAACTTTTATTTAATTTCTTACATATTTTATATTTTGATCGTATTATTTTCTCTCCCCCAACTCCTCACACATCCTCCCCATCTTCATATCCACCCAACTTTCATGTTCTTTCTTTCTGGGAAATGTGCAGAGTGTGGAAGACTTTGGAGTACTCAGTTCTAAATGGGAAATTTATCATACCCTTCCACTCAATACTCAGAAATCTATGCAAAAGAGGAAGCAGAAAAAAATGTAATAGTCAGAGGTGGTGTATGTCTCGAAGGAAACAGTGTCTTCCAGACACAGATGGACTGATGCACATATAAACCCACAAGAGACTGTGACAGCATACTCAAGACCTGTACAGATTCAATCCAGAAAAAATTATCAACACAAGGAAGAGGAAGTCAACACAAAGTCCCACCCTAAACAAGAATCCTTTTCTGTTCTTCATTTTCAATTTCCTAAAATAAAATCAGACAGAGAGTATGTCTCAGTGGTAGAGAATTGCATAGCATGTGTGAGGCCTTGGGTTCCATCCCAGTAACATACATAGACGAGAGAGACAGAGATAGACAGACAGACAGAGATAGAGAGAAGGACAGAGAGACAGAAAGAGAATACATATTGTTCCTGGTTATGAGAATGGGACCGGTCAAGCCATTCAGAGAAAAAAAAAATGGGTTCAGATGACATTCTCAAGGAAAAGGATTTGAGCTACAGCAAATGGAAGACAAACCAAATTCCTTTTCCTATAGTTAATACAAGGAAACACACTTGGATTATCATTCATTTTTTCAGGCCAAAGAATGTTTCTGCCAGTCCCTTGACCTAATCACCCTATAGTTTGGAAAACTTAGCTTTCCTACACATGAGACAAGCCAGAAGAGCCATACTGTGGCCAAGAGATATCTCATCCTTGTCCTGAGAAAATAAAACAAAAGGGGGAAAGGTAGTATTTCTTTTCTAATGCCAGCAACTTCTGAGTATAGCCATATAAATTCCTAGTGACAAAGCTAGTGTTGAAAAAGTCACCCCCACATAGGCAGTCGTGTACTAAAAGAGATGGAACTTGCCTTCTGTACACCAGAAGAACCTCAATGTGTGGTATAGGGCAGGAAAAGAAAAGCTATGTGGCTTTCTGGTTCAGTAGCTTAATCCATCATTTGTGTTGGCTTACCTGAAACTAAAGCCATGGATGTCACAGCCATGAAGGTCTGGAATAGCAGACTTAGAAATTAGTATGTATGGCTATAAATATATCAGAAGGAAAGATTGGGTTATACTAGAAAATTGCAGGAAAAAAAAACAAACAGAAATGAATGGAAGGTCTGGAAATTTGTATTGTATTGAACTAGAATCCTTTCAGAGAGAACAGTGGTTCTGAACCTTCCTTGTGTGACCCTTTGATACAGTTACTCATGCTGTGGTGACCCTCAACCATAAAATTATTTTTATTATTTCTTTACAACTATAAGTTTGCTACTATTATGAATCATAATGTAAATATCTTTTTTCAGATGGCCTTTGGGGTCATGACCCACAAGTTAAGGACCACTGGTCTCGAGTATGTTCTCCTCAGCACTCCCTCCATTCCCCACTGTAGTGTATTCACAATGTACTCCTATAAGGGAACTTTGGTCTCTCTATTCACTGCGTGAAACATCAATATTGTGTCAGGTATTCTTTCTATGCCCACTTTTTATCTCACTTCAGCAGACTTTACAAAACGTGACTTTGGATTCCAGTAGTGCCTGAGGAATAAGGCTTGTTTACATTGTGGAGAGCAGTTGAATGTTCCTATTTTGTCATTGCATTCCACATTTCAGTGGAGGAAAATGGCTGGTGGTTTTAGAAGCACAGACAAATGCCTCTATTAAAGGGCAAGTCTATCTTTTGGACTTACAATTAGGATGTTTTTTGTTAGTCTGTATGTCCTAAGAAGTCCCCTGGTGTACCTAGTTTAGAACAGGAATAGCAAGGTTTGGATGGATCAGTTACTGGATTTCACCTGTTCATGAGGTCTTGGCGAGGAAATATCATTTTACTGGCTTCAGTCCTGCTTAAGTTATGTAAAGATCATAATCTTGCTTTCCTTGAAGAAATCTTTCTGTATACAAAACAGAACAACAGCCAAGTACAATGTCATGTTATTTCCCCAAAGAGCCTTTGGGTTTTGGGGGTTTCTCCCTTGCCATTATTCACCTAGTATTTAAGTCCTCATCAATAAACCACAGTTTCTCGAATGATGATTGGACAACTTTAACTTTCCCATTCATCTGTAGAAAAATCTTTGCCTCTCAAAGGAGACCAAATGGAGATGGTAAGAATGCCTAGCCATGTGGCGCCCTTCTAAACAGAGCATCATGTCACCACAAACAAACAAAAATAAAAAAGCGGTAAGCATTTAGTTTGCAGCTAGATAGTGTCACGACTTCTATTTGTCCTTAAAAGTCTTTAATAGCTAGCTCTTAGAGGTTGGTCCTGATTGTTGCAGGGAAGGGAATCCTCTCCAGTGCACCATTTGTACTCCATTCCTCCAAATCGCTTACTAGACACCACCTTTCCTAACAAAGGGAAAGTGCCCCAGGCCTTGCATGCAGGGTATTAGTGACCCTTCAAAAGTCACAGGCACAGATGTCCATCTTGTTATTTTCTTTAAAATTAAAACTGAGTGCCTTGAAAGAGACATTAGTTCTAGTCCTACCAGTACATCAGGGCTCTGTCCTCAGCTTTGTTGTCGCAGATGCTTAGCTGTATTTCATATCCTTGGCATTACATCCTTCTCCCTTCCATCCAAATCAATTTGTTCTATTGGCCCCTATGCCCGCCACAGTTTTCTTTATTGTAATCACACTGCCCAAAGATCTTTACTTGAAGGGAGGAGATTCATGTTATTATTTCTCTTTAAAGTTAATTAAACATCGATTCTATTTTTTAAAGGATTTTTAAGTTGCCATTGGGAGATATTTCAAATTCTGTAGTTCCTTATATTATACATTGCATACTCTACAGATTAAAGCAAGTGACTTAGATTAAAAACCATAAGGGGTTCTCCCATAATGATCAGAGCATGCCTGCCATCTGTACTATCTTAGGATATACGGGTTGACCACTTGCTATACACACTTTGGTGCTTCCCAGAGATCTTATTCCCAACTGCTCTGTAGGGGCGAATAGAGGATACCAGCAACAAGTGTATGCTCAAGACTATTATAATTTGTGTTCTGCTGATAGGTTGCCTGTTTCCAGTGAACTCATCTGAACTCAACATAGAAACAGTCTGTGCCTACTAGGCAAAAGAGGCATTCATCGTCTCTAATTTTCAACTTGATTTAGTGAAAACAAACACTAGGAGTGCATAGGCAGTGTCTCACTATAAAGCTCAGGCTGACCTCAGACTTCCTATGTAGTCAGTACAAGCTGTCTCAAACTCATGAGCCTTCCTCACATGTACTAAGATTATATACCGTCATGCTTATAGCCATTTTAAATGTTTTTTTAATTTTCTTTATTTTATGTGAGAGACAGAGGGAGAGAAAGAGAGCGAGCAGAGCACACATGTATGCCATGGCACACTTATGGAGGTCAGAAAACAATGGTGAGGAATCAGTTCTTTCCTTTTCCCATGTGGGTCCCGGGGTTTGAACTGAAGTTGTTAGTTTTTGTGGCAAGTGCCTTTACCTGCTGAGCCTTCTCTCCAGCTCTTATAACCAATTTTAATGCCAGAAATATACAATGTTGCTAATGTTTTTTAAACTGGTTACTGATGAGGAGTATGGGCTTAACTTTTCATATAATAGTTTGTTTCCTAAACATAATAATCTGTTTCCTCTCCTGATGAGCAGGTATTGTTTACATTTCTCAAAAAGTAGAACTTTGATGGCAGCCTAGAAAGTAATTGTACAAAGGAGTGTGATATTTATTCTATTTCTCTTAAGCCCACATGCCTCCTGTATCCTTGTGTTCGTATTTCATTGAGCTTTCCATTCCCCCATGAGATGCCCAGTGTCAGAACCTTGTTAGGCCTAGAATTATTCAGATAGGGAGTTTAAAATGACATATAGCTACTGTCACCATCACCCACCATTGTTCCAATGTTTCAGAAATGATTAAGGAGCCAGAATAACTGGTCATCCCATCTGGATTGCACACATGGGCAACGGGCACTTTTCTCAGAGCCCCACAAAAGTCTGGTCTACACCTTGAAGTCCATTGACTCAGTCTTTCCCATAAGTTAATGGGACTCAAACTGTGTTCCCTTTCATTTGTTTTCTTACATATTTTTCCTATTTTAATGGAGGGTTGATGTTTTTTCAAAGAAAAGCAAGGGCTCCTCTAAGTGTTTGTGGAATGAGCAGTGTTTTAGACATAAATGCCATTCTTAGGTATCTTTGATCAAATAAGCAGTCTTAAAACTAAGATTTTTTTAAATCCTGTTGCATCTAACTGAGTGCAAAAGAGTAGGTTTCTGCATCTTATTTAAAATAGCAAGTAGGTTCTTCATGTAGCAAATAGTAGTAGTACTAGCTTACATAGTCTCTCAAATGGAACCTGGAAACAAACTCCAGTATCTGTCTATTGATCAACTTTCAAAGTAAAAAAGGGAACCTATACTCCATATCTTTCTAGTTTCCTTATCAAACTTAATGTTACTAAGAATTGTCAGTTCTGTGAAAAGTTGCTTTTATCATTTTTCTTCTTTTACTCCCACATCCCCCTTTCCGGAGTTATCACCAGCTTCACAGTGTCCGTTCAGAGGATTCTGTGTGAGGGTATAATGCCCATATACCAGAAATACTTGGAAAAGGATAGCTGTTTTGACTTTGCCGACCACCTATTACAGAAAGGATTAGACATTTTCAATAACTTCTTTGTAAGTATCACGCTAAAGCCCAGACCAACCCTTGCACTGAAACCCTTGTGTATTTTTTTAATGAGGCTTATTTGCTCTTTAAAAAATGTCCCAAAAAAGTTGAGCCATTGCTTTTGGTGGGTAACTATGCTTATGCGATCGCATGTGTGGGCATATGTTTGTGCTCAGCTGTGTACATTTCACTTTTAGACAAACTCATAGCCCAGGCTGCTGGGAACCAGATGTTCCTAAGGATTCTTAGAAGTAAACAGTGACAAGTGAGCTTCTCAAATCAGTGTTTCAGCAATCTGGCTCTAGGAATGAAGCCATTTGTAAATCAGAAAGGAGAGTAACAGCAGAAAAGATGGACATGAAACCACAAGTATTGTAATCTCCTCAGTGGAAAAAAAAGGCGATTCAGCAATGTTCTAATTTATTATTTTATGACTTTATCTTTTCCTTTAACCTTTTCCCATTGTATTTTTAAAAAGATGTTGAGATGCTGATTGTAATTTTTAAAAACTGCATAATCTATAAATCAGCTCCAGGAGTTGGTTTCAATAGCTATGTGACTATAATTAGGGTTTTTTGTTATTTGCCTTTTGTGAGACAGGTATTATTATTTCACAAACTCCAGCACTAGTCACAAGGTTCAGCTATGCAATTAACTTTATGGCATCTTATTTTGTGTGATTTTTGAGAAATTTTATACATGAACACACTGTATTTATAGATCCACCTCCTCCTCTCCCTCCTCATATTCCTCTCAGGTACTCCCTGCACATCCTCCTTTCAAATTCATGTCCTCTTATTTTAAAAATGTTATTAAATCCAGTTAGTGCTGTCCATATGTACATGCATTAGGGATGACCACTTTGGCAGGTGCTCATCAAGGGACTTGTCCCTGAGGAAAACTGACTCTCCTTCTCTCAGCCACTATTGACTGACTATAGATCTTCAAACAGGGAGTAGGTTCTTTTAAACCTTTACCTCATCCATGTTTGGATGTCACCATTATAGTCTCATGTAGCTCTTATGCAGATAATATACTGCTTAGGTTGGGTGAAATATCCCTTTCATCCCCAAAAGGCACTATCTGCCAGAATGCATCCTCATGCTCTGGCTCTTGCAATCATTTTGCCTTCTTTAATATTTTCTTAGCAATAGGTGTGGGGGTTATAGTATAGATGTACTAACTGGGGCTGCATGCCCCACCATGACTTATTCTCTACATTTTGACCAGTTATGGATCTCTGTAGTAGTCTATGTCTGCTGTAAAATGAAGCTTCTTTGGGAAGTGAAATAAGTGAAACCGGCACTGTGGGTTTAAGGGTAAGTACTTAGAAGGCGGTTGGAAAACTGGTAGTAATAGGTTCTCTTCTAGAGTCTATGACCGCTCCAGCTATAGGTTCATGCCTAACTTTGCAGTATCAGATACGAGTTCCCTACTGTCGAGCAGACATTAAGCCACATCATATCATGGTTACCTTTAAGATATTACTGCCACTATTACACCACTGAGCATATCTTGCTAGGCTAGTTGTTGTAGTTCACAGGATTTATAGCTAAGTAGGACGATTGATACCTTTTCTCTTTCTGCCAGCTTGCCTAGTAAGCACCTTACATTGCTGAAAAGAGGCTTCCAGGTCCATCCCAACTTTATTTATACGAATCATGTGACGAATGTGTCTGGTGTCTTCAGCAGCAAGATTTGACTCTCTTAAGCTCTGGCAAGCACCAAGATCAATGGCAATAGCATGTATTGTTGGGGGAGTCTTTAGTGGTCCTTGTTTTACATCTTGAAAAGAAGTATCCTTCAAGACCTGAATTCCCATTTCAATTGTATGTGAAAATAGTTCTTCTGGGAGAGTAAACTGAATATAATTTAAACCAATTCCCCTATAAAGGAAGCAGCTTTCTTTTAAGAGAATGGAAAATATGTTCTATGCTGTCTGAGAGAAGCCCATTTTTGTGGCACCATGATTAACTCAAATGAGATCTTTAAATCTAACTGTTCTCCAACTGAGGAGGAAATCATTGAGTCTTCATCTTCTTTGTATGTAAAATAAATTTCCTTCCCATAAGGAAATAGAACTAGATAACTTTGGGAGTGGTCCAGTTTTACACCTGGAGCCCATGTTTGGATTTGGAGTTGCCTTGAGTTCAGAAAGAGCGATGCTAGAAGAAAAATGTAAAAGTAACCTTCAGTTTTATACTTGGAATTCTGGAATTCTGGCTTTCTCATTCTTCCTGTTGCCCTTTATCTCTTACAGTCTTCAAATAGCTAGTTCATTTATCCTGTGTAATTTCAAATAAGCATTGAGTTGAAAGGACAGGATACAGTATAGTCACCCCACCGTATCTGAAACCAGGGCCCACCTACGTATGCTTTAGACAGGAAATTGTATTCTGTAACATTTCTAAAGGAAGTAAATTACAACCATTTAAAGACATTTTCAGAGAACATTTTGTTAATACCCAGGTTTCAGTTTAAGATTCTTTTCTCCATGAAGAAATCACTTTCACATTTAGTGTAATTCAGGTTTTCTAGAATGAGTTCTGTTTGCCTTTGTCTGAACAAAATTATTTCGCTTTTATTTGAAAGACATTTTGGTAAGGCATAAAATTCTGGATGACAGTGGGTTTTTTGCTTTTGTGTTTTGCTCCCATTCTTTATAAAGTGTCACTCCCTTATCTTACATAGTTCTGATAATATCTGCTATAATTACCTTTGTTTCCCCATATAATTATATTTTTTAATCCCTTTAGTTGCTGTCAAGATTTTTTTCTGTAATTTTGAACAATTTGATATACCTATGTGTTTTAAAATGATATTTATCCTGCTTGGCATTTTCCAAACTCCTTGGATATATGCTTTAGAGTCTTATTATTTTGTAAAAGTTTTAATATTGTTAAATATTAATTTCCTTTTAATACTTTTGTTAATATACATACATGTATGTTAGGTCTTTTGATGTTCCTCATCTCTTGGATGTTCTGTTTTGTTTATGTATTTTATGGTCTTTGTGCTAAGTCCAACCTTCATTGGTTTATCTTCAAAGTAAATGAAACAGTTAAAGGCATTCTCTGCTATTGTTTTGGTTACTTTTCTTGAAGCTAACAAGAAGCAACTTAAAAAGAGCAAAGTTTAGTTTTGGCTCATAGTTTCAGTCGAGGCAGCCAATCTGGCAGGGAACTGTGGTAGCAGTCAACTCCAAAGTAGCTGGAACATGGGACTAAGACTCTTCACCTCATCACATTTGGGTGGAAGAGGAGGTGGAAGCAAACAGAATGTGGTTCTATTGTAAGCTTCAGAATGAGCACTCTAGAAATCTACTTCCTCCAGGTAGGCCTCACTTCCTAAAGGCTCTCAACCTCCCAAAATAGTGTCACTAGCTAAAGACGAAGTGTTTAAGCACATGAGCCTAAAGGACACATTTCAGATTCAAATATAAATCTGTTCTTGGCCCACATAGGCTCATGGGCATCTCAATGCATACATGCCAACTTCAAAAATCTCCATAATCTTATGCTTCCAATAGTGTTCTAAAGTACAAAATCTGAGGTGGAGATGGTCTACGTACTTGATAAAATGCTTACTTTAAAACATGTGGAGGTTATTTTGGATCCTGATACTATGGAAAATCTGAGCATGGCAGCATGTGAGCTTTTAATCTTAGTAGAGGGAGGTAGATCCAGGAACAACCATAGGGTCTACTGGCTAGCTAGTTTTGCCATATTGATGAGTTCCTCTACAGTATGTTTTACAACAGGGTCTCTAACTGAACCAGGAAGATACCCAACACTATCCTTTGGCTTCCGTGCATATATGCACAAAAATGTATACCCATACACATGTGCACATACAAATATATACACATGGATACACCACATATATATGTGTATGCACACACAAATGCATGCGCACACACACAAAGTTTCTGCTGAAACTCTAATCAGTCTGTTCATTATGAACCCTTTTAAAAAATTAAGTTACACACTTCCAACATGCAAGTACACAAAATATAATTCCCACTCTATGGTGGTTTGAAAGAAAATGGCCCCCATGAAGAGTGGCATTATTGAGGGGTGTAGCTTTGTTAGAGTAGGTATGACCTTATTGGGGGAAGTGTGTCATTATGGGGGTGGGCTTTGAGATCTCCTATGATCAAGTTACCTACAGCCAGTGAACACAGTCCACTTCCTATTGCCTTCTGATCCTGATGTAGAATTCTCACCTACCTCTCCAGCATCATGCTGCCATGCTCCCTGCCATGTTGATTATGGACTAAATCTCTGTAACTGTAAGCCACCCCAATTAAATCTTTTCCTTTATAAGAGTTGCAATGGTCATAGTGTCTCTTTTTATATTTATTTATCTATTAAAAATTTCCACCTCCTCCCTTTTCCCTCCCACTCCCCCCAAACCCCTCCTCCTCCCTCTCCAATCCTAAGAGAAGTCAGGGTGCCCTGCCCTGTGGGAAGTCCAAGGCCCTCCCCGCTCCGTCCAGGTTTAGGAAGGTATGCATGCAAATGGACTAGGCTCCCAAAAAGCCAGTACATGCAGTAAAATCAAAACCCAGTGCCATTATCATTGGCTTCTCAGTCAGCCCTCATTGTCAGCCACATTCAGAGAGTTGGGTATGATCACATGTTCGTTCAGTCCCAGTCTAGCTGGCCTTGGTGAACTCCCATCAGATCAGTCCCACCGTCTCCATGGGTGGATGCACCCCTCACGGTCCTGACTTCCTTGCTCATGTTCTCCCTCCTTCTGCTCTTCATCTGGACCTTGGGAGCTCAGTCCAGTGCTCCAATGTGGGTCTCTGTCTCTTTCTCCATCCACCAGATGAAGGTTCTATGGTGATATGCAAGATATTCATCAGTGTGGCCATGGGAGAAGGCCAGTTCAGGTACCCTCTCCTCTGCTGCTCAAGGACCTAGCTGGGGACATCTCCTTGGACACCTGGGAACCCTCCACAGCAAAGTCTCTTGCCAACCCTAAAATGGCTCTCTTAATTAAGATATCTTCGTCCCTGCTCCCATATCCACCCTTCCTCCATCTCAACCATCCCATTCCTCCAAGCTCTCCCCAATCCTCCCCTTCTCCCTTCTCTCTCCCCATCTCCCCTTCCCCCAGCCCCACCTCGTCCCCCATGCTCCCAACTTTTGCCTGGTGATCTTGTCTACTTCCAATCCTTAGCGGTCAGGGAAATGCAAAACAAAACAACTTTGAGATATCATCTTACACCTGTCAGAATGACTAAAATCAAAAACATCAATGATAGCCTATACTGGAGAGGATGTGGAGTAGTTGTTGGTGGGAATGCAAACTTGTGCAACCACTTTGGAAATCACGAAACTGGGAGTCAACCTACCTCATGATTCAGCAATTCCACTCTTGGGAATATACCCAAGAGATGTCCAATCATACTACAAAAGCATTTGTTCAACTATGTTCATAGTAGCACTATTTGTAATAGCCAGAACCTGGAAACAACCTAGGTGCCCCTCAATGGAAGAATGGATAAAGAAGGTGTGGCACATATACACTTTAGAGTTCTACTCAGCAGTAAAAAACAATGACATCTTGAATTTTGCATGCAAATGGATGGAAATAGAAAACACTTTACTGAGTGAGATAACCCAGACCCAAAAAGATGAATATGGTATGTACTCACTCATAAGTGGATTCTCGCCATAAAGAAAGGACATTGAGCCTATAATTCGTGATCCCAGAGAAGCTAAATAAGAAGGTGAACCCAAAGAAAAACATATATTTATCCTCCTGGATATTGGAAGTGGACATAGTATCTCTTTACAGCAATAGAAAACCTAAAACATACTCTATAAATGGAAGAGTAGGTCTTGATCCTGGCCATCATTGTTTATGTTTCTATCAGCATTTTGATCATTGAACTCCTACCACAATAACATGTTAAACTCTGGTTATGGCATTCTAAGGATTCTATAACCTGTAGAAGGAGCTGCGGGCTGTGTTCCTGTCACCCAGATCCTGGACGGCTAGCTTAGCCCCAGAAATAATAACACAGAAACTGTATTATTTTAAACACTGACTAGCCTATTAGTTCTATCCTCTTCTTGGCTAACTCTCATATCTTGCTTAATCCATTTCTAATAATCTGTGTAGCACCACGAGGTGGTAGCTTACCAGGAAGGATTCAAGCCTACGTCCATCTTGGGCTGGAGCTTCATCACGTCTACCTCACTTCCCTTCTTCCAAGCATTCTGTTCTGTTTACTCTGCCTACCTAATTTTCTGTCCTATCAAAGGGCCAAGGCATTTTCTTTATTAGCCAATGAAAGTAACACATAGACAGATGACCTTCCTCCATCAATAACCCCCAGATCCAAATTCTTCTACATTCTTCTCAAAACTAATTCTACTCCCCAACATGGCAAATTTATCACAGCAGTGATTCCACTTTGATTTTACTTTTTTATAACATTTGTTTTTCTTATCACCATGACCAAATGCCTGGAAAGAAGTAACTTAAGGGGTGGACATTTTCTTTTGAATCATGATTTGAAAAAATACCAGCTATCATGGTAAGGAAAGCATGGTAGCATGTATCTCTAAAATAATCTTGCAGGTAGGATTCATCATATCCTCATATTGTGGCAGAACATTACTAGACATATTAGAAACAAAACTGAGGACAGGTTATAAAACCCCAAGGTTTGCTCTCCAGATATAATGTCACCATCTGGGGACTAAGTTTCAAACACATGAATCTGTAGGGCACATTTTATATTCAAATTGTAACAAATAATTTTTTAAAAACTTTTTTTCTGAAATTATTCTTCTGGTGTGCTATCCACCTTTTTCATTAAAACCTGTAACATAATTATCAAGATTGCTTCGAATTTAATTTTTTATATATTATTTCCCACATTAATATGGCTCTGTTGATTATTTTTCTATTACCAATTTTGTATTCTCTTTCTTTCTCTCTTTCTGTATGTCTATGCTATAGGGACTGGATCTCGGTGTTTGGAAGTAGATTTTGCATTCATAACAATAAAGATTGTTATAAACAATAATTGGCTCAAAGACAGATGATCACCTAATGTCTGACAAAAACATCAAAAACCTACACTGGAAAAGGGACATCCTATTCAACAAATGTTGCTGACAAAATTGGATATCTAACTACAGAAGAATAATTATATCCTGATTTTTAACCACGCAGAAAATTAAATTAAAATGAGCCAAGGACCTTAATTTAAAATCTGCAGCTGCTAAAAGAAAACTGGGAATACATTTCAAATTATAGGGATAGTCCAAACCTTTCTGAAAAGGCTCTAATAAGACAGGAAATAATCCTCAATGTCAACAAATGAAACTATATGAAACCAAGAAATTTCTGCATAGCAAATGAAACTATCATCTAAGTAAACAGACAACCTGCACAATGGGAGAAAAGCCTTTCCCAGCTATGTCTCAGACAGAGTGTTGATATCTGTATGAAAACTGTAAAAATTAAACACACACTCAAATATGAAAACTGCCTATCAATAAATAGGCAGTTTCCAAAAGAAGAAACATAAATAGCCAGTAAGTAAGTATTGTTTGGAATGTTCAATATTCTAAGTCATCAGGAAAATGGAAATTGAAACCACTTTGAGATTCCATATTTTCCTCAATTAGAATGCCTATTATAAAAAATGGGAGGGAGAGTGCAACACTGTACATAAAGATAGCATACTCATTAAAAATAACCATCATTTTGGTGAAATACAGTGAGTATAAAAACCTAAGAACTCCATGGTTTTTATTGATAATTTTTCTAAGGAGAGTAGTACGTTGCTTATATTTAAGAGAATGTTACATAATTTGATTGTAAAAATTGTTTTTCACTGACTAAATATATTCTTTCACAGTTCCATGGATCCGTCTATAAAAAAAATAAAACAGGTAGCAATAAATGCTGGTGAGGGTGGGAGTATTAGCTAATACAACCATTATGGGGAAAAAGTAGAGTAGAGAGGTTTCTCTACTTCTGGGCATAGGCCCAAAGGACTGAATGTCCTACCACAGAGATACATGTTTATTGCTGCTCTGTTCACAATAATAGCAAGGAAATGGAAACAGCCTAGATGTCCATTAACTAATTTTAAAAATTTCATTGCTCCAGTGAAAACCCAATGCCTATGAGTAGTCCATTCCACATCCCAAACATTATGTCCAGCCCAACACAACCATAAGTATACTTCCTATGTCTATATGTTTACCTCTTTAGAATGCTCCATATAAATAGGATTCCATTAAAATATTATCATTTGTGATTTCTATAAAAATGAAAGAAACCATTTTCAGGTTTTATATACAATTAATTAGCATTAACAGTATTTCACTGTATCTTATTGCTGAATAGCATTCCATCATATGAATATGCTAAATTTGTGTGTTCATCAGATGGGTACTGAAGTTGTTTCAACCATTAGACTATTGTAAGTAATGCAACAGGAATAGTCACATACAAATTTTTGGTTAAATTCGTAATTCAGTTCATTTGGATATATACACACTATTGGAATTACTTGGTTATGTACTTATTCTATGTTTAACTTTACAGGGAATTGCAGTGGCATTTCATTTGTATTTTAGTACATAAAGCTTGCCTGAGGATCAGAAAAGTAAAACAGCACACTGGCCCACCTTACATACTAGGCAGCGATGACACACACTTTTAATCCCAGTAGCCGTACCTAGCTTGCCATAGAAATCAGGCGGTAGTGGTGCACACCTTTTATGCCAGAGCTAGAGAAGATTATAAAATTGGAGAAGATAGGTCTCACACACAGTCTCATTCTGAGATTACTGGAGACAGGATCGCCATTTTAGACTGAGGTAGAGGTAAGAGCCAGTGGCTGCTCTTTTGCTTTTCTGACATTCAGGTTAAACCCTAATTTCTGTATCTGAGTTTTTATTAATCGTTCTTCAGGGAATTGCCAAACTGCTTTCTGAAATGGGTATGACATTTTGCATTCCTACTACCAACAACTGAAGATCCAACACCAACATTTAGTATTGCCTCTATTTTTCATTATGGTCCAGCTAGTAGGTGTGAAGTGATATCTCTTTGTAGTTTTGACTCACAGTTTCTTAATGCCTAATGTTATTATGAATCTTTCTGTGTGCTTTTTGGCTATTATTGTTATCTTCTACAAAGAAGCATCTATTCAAATTCTTGTCCCAATTTCTAATTGTTTTTCTTTTTGCAATTTATATTGTAGCAAATATAAACAACATAAAATTTACCAATAAGCATATGGTTTTGTGGCACTGTTTTGGAGCCATCAGTCTTATACATTTCTATATCTTTTTCATCTTTCCATGCTAAAGCTCTAATTCTTAAACACACCGTCCTCTGACAACCATCATTTTGCTTTTCTCTGTGGTTTTATGTAGGTACTACATATAAATAGAATATTGCAATATTTATCCTGTGGTCGCTGGCTTATTTTACTTAGCATAACATCTTCAATGTTTATCCATGATGAGGAATGGATCAGAATTTTATTCCTTCTTAAGGCATAACAGGAAAACCATGTCAGCAAGATGTCAGAATAGACCACTCCCCCAGCAACAAAAAATTATACCCAACTACAAATAAAATTAATTTTGTGGAATTCTTGGAATTCAGGTGCAAGTTTGTGAACTTCATTGGTGTCTAAAACATGGGAAGATTATTTTTAGAGGGTGGATTTATGCATAGGTGGCAGACTTGCCAACCTTTATCCCAGTTCCAAAGGCTCCATCTTCTTATGAGTTTAGCTACAACCCCACTTGGCATTAGTCTTGCTGCGGAAACCATCTGGTGGGGTTCTTTTGGAAAAGTTGCACATCCCAGTGCCTCAAAGGACAAGCCTGCTAACCTTAACCTCGCCTCTCCACTGAAAAGAACAAACATTCTTAGCTAAAGTCGAAGATCAGTTTTGCTTTTACAAGTATCCGAAGAGAGGTATACCCATGCATTTAGAAATCAGACTTGTTGACCCCCAGTCCCACAGAAAACCCTAATTTCCTTTTCAGCCCCTTGCCTGTCTGTATAGATATTCAGAGACATACATGCTTATCTGTGATCTTATAAGCAGGCATAGTTCTCATAGGATATCCCAAATTGCCCTGAAATGCAATTCTAGCCTGTCTCAACCATGAATTAAAGCAGTCTACCACTCAGAGACTCTACACACTGGGAGGAACTGTCCACAGAGCAAGGGATGTGTCCATCATGATCTAGTAGGTGGAACCACTGATTTTCTTACCACTGTGAATCTTGGAACTGCATTGGTAATCAGCTCCAGCCTTTCTCATCTATGGTGTGTAAAAAGATCTACTTGCTCACCTAGGAATAGCCTTTTTCATCCATGAGTACAGGATGGGGGTAGCCTACAGGTCCCAGGTCTTAATCTCAGCTAGACCTTCCAGTCCCGTCAGTTCGGAAAGTTAACAGAAATTAACCTGACAAATCAGTCTAGAAAGATTCAGAGATGAGCCACATGGTGAAAAAGACTGTGAAGTAGAAGTATCATAAGTTCAAGACCTGCCTGGTCTACAGAGGAAATTCAAGGCCAACCCTGGCAATGTAGAGATAGCAATGAACTTAATAAGATACTGTCTAGCTACAATGTATTGAAGAATATATTTCTCATTTTTAGAAAACATTTAACTGTCCAACTTTAGTTCTAAGATACACATACACTTCTTGAATAATCACTTGCCAACGTCAGTATGTAAAAAGTTAACTAAGTTTCTGAATGTTTTTTCTGCAGAACAGATTAGTTTCAGGTATAAATGTCCTTTGCTAGATATGAAATAATAGTCACTTGACTTCCACCTTCCTTTTTGTACTTCAAAAGACTGGCAGTGCGTGGAAATGTTGCACATAAATAACTTCCCTAATCAATTTAAAAATCCCCCAAAAGAAGTTGTTTCGAGAAGCAAACATATTGACCCATACCTGTAGTCCCAGCAGTGGGAGGAGGATGCTGAAGAATCACTAGTCATTTTATAACAAGTTGCAGGCCAGCCTGTAAAACATAGTGAGGCCCGTATCTCAAAAAAAAAAAAAAAAAAATCAAAACTGTGCATGGGAGGGAGATGATATGGGGGAGAGAGTTATTAGAATACATTATGAACATATATAAAATTATCAAAAAACAAATTAGAAAAACTAAATGGCATGGCTTCTCTTTTAGAAATGAGCAAGGAAACAATCACATTTCTACTGTGACCACAGGTACTATTGTCCCAATAGAACTAGAAACCAAAAAAATAGAAAAACACACACACACACCAAAAGATAAAAAAAACACAGAGAAAAGGAAGTATCCCAGTTACAAAGACATATTTAACTGCTGGGATAAATGCATTAAAAATAGAAGATAAAATTCATAGGAAAAAGTATAGTTAATGTAGTATTTGGCCTACAAATTTTTAATATCAAACATTAAAATTAGGCTCCCCATTTTTATATGGAGAGGTTGCAGAAACAACAAGATTAAATTGTCAGCTATTCTTGAAAACCAGGCATTCTCAGCAATGTTTGGCTGCTTGGCCTACGTTCCCCATGGTAACTCTGGGCTAGAAATGAGGAGTGTGCAGATCATCATTCAGTGTGTCGTCTGTGATGCTAATGGACTTGTCTCCTATCCATCAATCATTACAGTTACACTTGTTTTTCATGTATCAGTCAATTTCATTCATTTATGTTACCTTCCTGGAGCCTCACTCACATGGAATCCAATTCTCATCCCCCTTGTTTTTTCTATATTTCCTAAGAATGCACCAAAGTTACTATGAACTTAGAGTTGCTCAAAATAACAACAAAAATATTAATTAAGTCATACTATTGAAGGTCAGAAATCCAAAATCAAGGTGTTGTTGTTAAGTTTCTTTCCTTTTGAGACTCTTCGAGACAGCCTGTGCCATGTGGCTCTGTCCTAGTTACTGAGGTCTGCTAACAACCCTCAGTATCTGTTCGCTTGCCTTTGCCTTCACCCATCTTCTGGTGCGTGTGTATGCCTTAAGTTCTCCTTTGCCGATTTCTAATAAGGATACCTGGATTTAGATTTGGGTTTAGATTTGGAACCTACCCTAAATGCAGCATACTGTATCTTAAGGTCATTAACTTAATTATACCTGTAAGGATCATTTCTCTAATCAAGGCTACATTTACAGGTTATAGGGCTGTGGTATGTGTGTTTCACAAGTCATTTTTAAAAGAAAAAAAATAGAGGTTTTCTACTTAATTTCTTTCCCTCTTTCATTTTATACATATACTTTTTCATTGAAAATAATATTGTTTTTTCCTAAGGTAAATGAACTTCACTTTGCCAAGACTGACAATAGATTAAAAGAAAAGCAACCTCAGTATGTTTTTGTTTTTTTTTTAAAGAAAAAAAACCTTTGGGATCTGAAGTAGTAAATATAATTAAGGAAAACCTCTACCTCCCCCCCCCCCCACATATACACCAATCTTCTTCTTGCCCTAGAGTATGCATTTAGAGCTTCTAAAAACCTTAATATATCTTAATATATATACACTCCTCCACACACAGACAATAAATATCAGAATGGAAGCAATGCCGTAAAACGACCTGATTCTTCTTTCTTTGGCCAGAGTTATTTAAACTCAAAACTTGGAATCGGAAAGGAAATTTGAAATGTAAATGCTCCTTTTCTTCTCTTGTAAATCTCTGTACTTTGTCTTTTTAGGATGAAATATCAAGAGAAAAAAATGAAAGAAATTTTTGAGTTATACAGTAAGGTAAAAGGTCTGATAGTGCAGATTTATTAAAATCAAGTGTACTCTTCCAGTTAATCCTCAAGGGCTTTAGTTTTACTTAAACTACTGGCAGAAGCTATTTCTTCTCAACAGCCAGTTAGCTACCGCAGTGGACCATAGAATGCTTAATTCTCTCATCCCTAAATCCCCACTTATTTGCATCTTGAGAGGAAGAGGGGTGTTTAATGACAAAAAGCTTTCTTCAGCTAAGTTTCTCTGAGTCATGTGGCCCCTAGGCTGCACTCTCAGGATTAAGTCATCCACTGTGGTGATAAGAGAGGGATGGTTTCACACCTCTAGTGTATTGTGTCAGATCCTCATCCTGCTGGCCACTTAGCACAAATGGAAACCCCAGGAGGCACAAAAATATCGACAGTTGTGCTATTGAGATACAAAAGATATTCAAAACGCTTCTGACAGGCTGATCTCAGCAATCTCCAGTCTATAAAAGATGTAAATGTACATTAAATTGGACTGATAGGATTTCATACTGGTCATGAACAACTAAGGTTAAAATCAATCAGTGCAGATTCAAATACTTTTATTTGAAATACTTGAGATGATACAGCAATAATAGGCCAGGAGGTCATAGGCCAGGCCTTTAATCTCAGCACTCCGGAGGTAGGAGCAAGCGGATCTCTGTGAGTTCAAGGTCAACCTGATCTACAGAGCAAGTGCCAGGACAGACTCCAAAGCTACAGAGAAATCCCGTCTCGAAAAACCAAAAATAGATAGATAGATAGATAGATAGATAGATAGATAGATAGATAGATAGATAGATAAACCATAAAGTCTTATGATTTATATATGTTAAGAACTTTGTTTCTGTTTAGTGGTTCATTTTAACACAAAGTTCCTTGCTTCTGACAAATATCCTAATATACTATCAAAATTTCTTTTTGATTTATAAAGCTATTTGTTTTTTAAAAAACTTAAGTATTTATAAAATAGTTTATGTAATTTTCCTGATTTGTTTTTGTTATCCCCTGGGATAAGGGAACCTTGGTTGAAGAGTTGTCTGATCAGATTGGCCTAAGGACACAACTGTGGGGCTTTTTCTTGATTGCTAATTGATGTAAGAGGGCCCAGGTCACTGTGGGCATTCACATCCCCAGGATGATGCAAGTGGGCTGTACCTAAGAAAGTTAGTTGAATGTGAGCCTTTTATTCCAGTCTACAAGTACTGCTCCTCCATGGTTTCTGCTTTAAGTTCCTGCTTGAGATCCTACCCTTCCTTTCCTCAGTAGCGGACAGTGACCTGAAAGTGTAAAGCCTCTTTCCTCCCCTAAGCAGCTTTTTATTAGTGTTTTTATCACAGCAACAGAAAGAAGCTAGAACAATATTTAAACTAAAATTTAGTGAAAATAAAATTACAATGGCAATAGCTGTGCCTATTGAACTAAGTTCTTTCACACAGTGATAATTCACCCATATAGTCCGTTTCTCTCCTTATGCATTTTAAACAGTTGAATGGCGAACCACCATATTTTTATGTACCTAGAGTTAGGTGCTGGTAATGACAGGTGCTAGTAAAGACTCTTGCTTTGTTTTCTTTTCTCTTCGAACTTACTAAGGTTTTTGGCAGATACATGTACACCTTTAAGTTGGTGTCTGCTATTCTTACTATGATTTTTAAGTGTTCCTTGACTATAAGTATAGTCCTAAAGAATAGCTGTTGTGTCATAGAAATAGAGCTGTTGAGCTCTGCTTGATGGTTCTTTTAATGTGAAATCATACTATCCAAAAAGCCAGAGAGGAGTGTATTATAAGGAAGCATTTGAAAATGACTTGCATTCTTCTGTAGCACTTCTGCTCATCATAGAGATGGAACTGCTTCAGTAAGGAACACAATAAGAATATATCTGATAGGTTACATACGCTGTGATGGCCTCATCAAATAGTCCCTGTTAATCATAGCAGACACTGATTACCATCACTTGGGTTACCGTTTAAAAGCGGTGTTTGGTGAGGAACAGTTCCTAATCTAACTGCTGATTTCAGGTATGTGTGCCAGACGAGATATCACCAAAAATATACCATTCCTCATACCATATTCTAGACCATAGCAAATAGAAAGAAAGCCATGGTTTTCTCTTTCTTTCTTTTTCTTCCTTTGAAATATGCCACTGTGCCTGACTTAGAGATCATAATTCTTTTCTGATTATTAGCAGTTCTAATTATTGCAGTAATATGCTAGATATTTACATATATAGTTAGTTTGTATAAATATGGCATAGTCAATATACACAGCATATATTAAATATGTGTATATAGTTGGTTAACTGTTGCAACATGCTTTCTGCAATAATTTCATAGAATTAAATAACTGTACAGTCTCCAAAATTATCTTACATGCATTCTTCTTTAATCCTTAAAGTACCTCTGTAAGTATTGTGTTTCATAGGTACAGAGAGTGAAGCTAAGAGAGGTCATATATCTTGCAGGGTTTCAGAGCCAGGAAGCAGTTGATCCTGGATCATTTTCCTAAGCTCCTACTCTACTATTTTGCCTGTTATGACACAGCTATGATTGTTACAGAGGTAATGTGCTAAAAGGGACCCAGGCCGCCTATATTTGAAACACAGATGTTTTACTTCCTGGTGGTGTTATTTCAGACAATTTCAAGCATCTCTATGCCAAAGGTTCCTCATCTTAAAAATAGAGACAGTACTAGCTACCCCATAAGGTTATTGTAAGGCTTAAATGAGTTGTTTTATAGAAGGTATTTTGAACAATGCCTTGGGTAGTCAGCATTATGTTGGTGTTTGCTGCTATTTTTGTGTTATCTTTATTATTCTCATTATAATCAGCAGCAGCATTCGTGCACGGTTGTTAAAATTCTCAGTCATTAAGTACAGACTACCTACATTCAAATCCAAATGTCATTAATTATGTGGCCTCGTACAAATTTCTTTGATTCTCCATGCCTCCGTTTCATCACAAATATATAAAATACTAGACACATAAAGCTAAAGCTGTTATGAGTCTTAAGTTAATTTATGAAAGATGTTTGATGCACAGAATCCCTATTTGTCTTTTTCCTGGTGTCTTGGCTGCAATATCAGAGCTACGAGGTGTCTGTAAGGCAGTTGTATATTGCATATGGCATATGTAACTCATAAGTCCTCTGTATTCTAATCACAGAAGCCAGTGGTTTAGTTGTCATGGCAGTTTTTTAGTAGGAATGCATTTGTCATATAAAAGTTATTTTGGTCAATCAGTATGGTATGGTGAAATGAACATTTGCTGGAGATTCAGTTCTATTGCTAAGTAGCTTTACATGTAAAATTCTGGAGCCTGGAGAAATTACTGTAGAAAGAGTAAGAAATAATAACTTTCTAGTCATGCCTATTTTTCTGTGAATAGTGGTGGTATATATTCCAACATATAGTAGTTTGGAATTATATTGCCGAGACAATGTGATACCACTATATTTAGGGGAAACATTCCAAGTTGGATTTTTTCCCTCCACAGTTCTATTAGAAATTAATTGAAAAATGGGACACACTTAGCATTTATTTCAGAAATTACATGGTAGGCTCTGTTCATTAAATACTACTAATTAGGATACTATGGATACATTTATAGGCAAAACATCAGTTTATGAAGCGATTTTATTTCAAAAGACCATTTCTAGACTATTTGATACTTTTGAGTTTCCTGTAGAAACTAAGTTATTTTTGTGAGTAAGTGCCCTGGTTAGCTCACAGCCTGTTCTCAGACTTGTATGTGCAGTTTATAAACCATACATAAGATACTGCTTGGTGTTAGTACTTAAAGCAAAAATATAATTGAGCAGAAAATAACACCCGAATGCTAAAACATAAAAATAGTAGAAATAATTATTGGTTGAGGGCACAGACAGCAGCTTAGAGAGGCTTTCTGAAGAGTACTTCTAGCCACTTTCAGAGGACATCAGAAGTTGATGGCCCAGGTTTTTTGTCTAATTTCAGTTCAGACGGGATAGCAATCTCACTAACATTGCTCTTATAACTGTCAGTCACAATTATACTCATTTGGAATCCACAAATAGAACAAAAGGACCAATGGGGTTCTTGAAGATAACTGGGCAAGAGAAAGGGAAAGTGAGAACAAAAGGAGTGATATTGGTCCAAGTGATGACATAACAATAGTTTAAGATAGAATTAGCCCCAGCAAATGATGAAAGAAATGTGGAGCTCAGCTTTCATGCAGGATCCTTGTAAAAAACAGAAACCATAAGAACATTTCCATAATACCTCTGCACTTGCTTAACTTTTATTCTCATTCTCTTCCCTGCAAGACTGGCTCTTAAAGACCAAAATGGTTTATTCATGCCTCTGCTGCCAACAATAGCTAGCACCTGAGTGTTGAATATACTACATGTTAAATGAAATCAGATATCATCACAAACATGACTTTCTTTGCTTGTATTTGACCAGGGCATTAACATTTTTGCAAAATTATGCCTTTGAATAGTATGTGGTACATAGTTTTCAAATTTGCCATAATTGAATGCAAAGTTTGGAATTGTGATATTATAAATGTAATCCAACCACAGGTTGTTGACTTGGTGACTAGTAAAATCCCTCTTCCTCATTTCATAAGTTACAGCCCATCTGACTCCATATCTCTGCCTTGAAGAAGGATCTGACCAAAATAATTTGTAACACTCTACACATGGGCTCCCTGATTGACAAAGCTCTCTGAACTTCTATTGCTTCTCACAGGAACACATAACAACATGCTGTCACCAAAAAGAGGTGTTAACAGAGTTTGAGCATTGATTCTTTCTCTTCCTCACTATTTTTTTCTGTTTGACCCCTTCTCTGATGAATTCCTGCTGGAGACAAAACCATGTGCTGAACCATGGGGAACAGACTGCAATGAAACAACAAACTGCTCCCAATTTTAAATATTGCATGTCGGGGCAAAGGCAGAGTTCCTTTTCCTCTAAAGCTATAACATTAAAAAAAAATTCTGTTTGATATTCGGAGTTATTTGATCTGGCAGTTTAACAACTGTTGATGTTTTAATTGCTTCTTTAAAGGATTTCATCTACATTTTTAGCTTCATTTTTATTTTACTCGGCAGGAATGTCAATATTAGCCATCACTTTGCCCAGTAAGTTACCACTGCAAGATCTTAGAGTAAATCCAGTAATTACTGGAGCTGGTAACTTAAGACCCTGCTGAGAAATTTGGCAGTTTCCCTTGTCTTGGGGAGGCTGTCCTTCCATGGGGCTAGCAATCTTATTGTTCTGAATCAATTTTAAGCAAGTGTTGCACCTTCAAGATCAGCTCTCTGTGTTCCTTTGGAAGAGACTGAGGTCACTCTATTCTGAGTGAAAGAGAAGTTTTAAATCACTCTTAACAAGGACAAATGTATACTTGTAAGATGTGTTAATCAGAATGACTTAGAGATTTTATAATTCCTTGAGTTCTTAGTTCATTTTTTATTTGTCAATTTGTTAGTCTACTTCCAGGACCAAATAGAATGCTTAATTGGAATGCCACTTACATGCATGTAACTAGCCATTTAAATTCTCTGAACAAAATTACTAATATTCAAAGTGCTTTTAGAGATGAAAGTGCCCTCTGAGATCATCTACTCCAGCCTCTTCTAAATGGCTTAGCTTGTGTTCATTAATAATTTTTTAAAAGGTGCTTGCTCTCAGACCTCATTAGAGAAATTTCTTTGTGTAATGAGTTGTGATTAACTCAGAAGTTCACAACCTGCTGAAGTACGTAGATAGGATAAGGGTCTATGGAGTGCTCAGTCACAAATAGGGCATCTATATCATATTCACTTCAAAAGGCTCAGAGACCATCTGGGAAGAGGGGGCAGAAAGATCCTAAGTGTCAGTGGTTTGGGAGAAACTGAACAAAGCAGTGTGTTCTAGACATGACAGGAGCGTACTCGTGAACTTATGCCAGCTGTGCTTGTCTGGAAGAGTCAACATTTCAGCATGAAATGGGAAGGTCAGAAACCCCTACCCCCAGCTGAGGAGCTATGGACTGTTGGTGGCTTCTGGGGAAGGAGGAGCTATTTTCTTTGAGGGTATTATTCCCAGTAGACCAAGCACACTCCAGTGACTGGCCCCCGTACCAGGAGTATGTGGGGCAATGGATCAGTTCTAAAAAGAACAAAGCTGGAGGAGTAGGAGCTGAAGAAGTTTGAAGGAGAATGTGATCACAATGTGGTGTGTGAAATTCTCAAAGGATTAATAAAAAAATATTTTCAAAGAATGCACAGAAAATAAAGAGGGGTGCTAGAACTCGCATATTTGCTAAACATTATTTGAATCATTTACATCAAGAAACATTATATAAACCAGTCTAAAGCAATTTTCTACTTGGTATTTGAGAGTCTACACACTAAAATGAAAAGCACTGATCTACCACATTTTGAGAACTATATCTCTTTTCTGAAGCTTCTTTACACTGTCTATCCAACACATACACACAAACATGCACACACACAAGAAATGGAAACTGTATCTCTTTAACCATTTATTTTTCTTTTCTTGAAACAACACTGCCATAAATTACTTCCTTTTGTAGGAATACTTTATCCTTGTCAAGGATAATCAAAAGCTAAGTTAAAGGACCACTCTACAGATAGGGGCAGGGGCCTCTGGCTAGGATAGATGGAAAGTAGTGTATGTAAATATGAGATATATTATTCAATCCTATTATCCTGTTCTGACTATACCCTATCTCCTCAACACAAGGACTGTATGACTTTATGATTAAAAACTTAATGCCTAAGTAAGGTTTTATACTTTTAGACTTTGTACTTAAATATCATTCTCAGCCACCTATATGGGAAAATGGAGTCAAATACTAGTTAGCTGTCTGGTTCTTTTGGAAATAAATTTAAATAGTACTTGCAAGGCAGAAGCTTCCAAAAGAATCTCCTGAATTTCTCCTGCTTCTATTCTGGTCTAGTGTCAATAGGCTGAAAGGTCAGCTCCTGCTGTGCATGATGATGATATGATTGTAATTCTTGGCACCCTTTCCCAATAGATATCTCTCAATCTTTGAAAAGTTGTAATTACTTTTTTGTTTGTTTGTTTTTTTAATTTATTTATTTATTAAAGATTTCTGTCTCTTCCCCGCCACCGCCTTCCATTTCCCTCCCCCTCCCCCAATCAAGTCCCCCTCCCTCGTCAGCCCAAAGAGCAATCAGGGTTCTCTGCCCTGTGGGAAGTCCAAGGACCACCCACCTCCATCCAGGTCTAGTAAGGTGAGCATCCAAACTGCCTAGGCTCCCAAAAAGCCAGTACGTGCAGTAGGATCAGAAACCCATTGCCATTGTTCTTGAGTTCTCAGTAGTCCTCATTGTCCACTATGTTCAGCGAGTCTGATTTTATCCTAGGCTTTTTCAGACCCAGTCCAGCTGGCCTTGGTGAGTTCCCGATAGAACATCCCCATTGTCTCAGTTTGTGGGTGCACCCCTCGCTGTCCTGAGTCCTTTGCTGGAGAGGTTGTGGAGAAAGGGGTACACTCATCCATTGCTGGTGGGAATGCAAACTTGTGCAACTACTTTGGAAAGCAGTGTGGCGGTTTCTCAGGAAATTCGGGATCAACCTACCCCTGGACCCAGCAATACCACTCTTGGGAATGTAATTATTACTTTCTGATGATTTTGAAATATAAGTGATCATAGTTAAAAATTATACATGGTGCTGAAGAGTAGCGCAGCAGTTAAGAGCACTGGCTGCCCTTTCCAGAGGACCCAGTTTCAATTCCAAGCACCCACATGGTATCTCACAACCATCTGTAACTCTAGCCCCAGGGGATTTGATGTTCTATTTTGTCCTCCACAGGCACTATACACAAGTGGTGCACAGAAATACATGCAAACAAAATGCCAATATATATAAAATATAAATAAAAATTTGAAAGTTATGCATATACAACATCATATTAGAGCTTATTCTTCCCCCTGAGATCACTTTTCTGAGTCTTTGATGTTTACCCATCCTGCCTTTGCTGCCTAGAGTTTCAGTTTTAATTTCTGCTTGACTTTCCCTAGACCATAAACTCTATATAAGAGGACTACCCTGTTTATCTTATTCTTTGCTAATAAGTCTGTATATCTCATATACCAAACAATACTTAGCAATAAATTGCATTCAGTGTTTCATTTATTATTCAATTCATCTTGGTAGCTGTTTCATATATAGCTCAGACTTGCCTCAAACTCGTTTCTCCTTCTCCAGCTTCTCAGGTCTTGGAATTGTGGGAGCGTAGTACCCTGCACATTATAATATTTGCTGTTAGATTGGTCTATAGTTTCAGCCTGCTCCCATGTTACTTCTATCTTTGCTCTGATTAGATCCCTCTAGCTAAACTCAGTGTAGTCACTGATAAAGCACAAGGTTCTTTGTGGGCATTTATATTTGATATTGAATACGCCCAATAATTCTCTAAATTCCTTCCTATTTCTGGTTTCATTTCTCTGATCACTTACTATTGAAACTCCTCAGGCATTTTCTTCTCACACCAGATTTCTCTCCTAACTAATAATTCTCCTTCATTTCTGACTCATTTATTCCTTTATGTATTGTTCTCAGTTTTACTGAGATTGTGTTATGGTTCAAAGCATTTCATGCTTGTAGCATCCAGTCATATAAGTCACTTGTTCGATATCCTAAAGGGTATATTTATGTTTTTATTTGCATAATAAAGTCAATATCCTTTCTACCTCCAATTTATAAACAGTAAAAAGGATCTTCAAACCCAAAGACAAAAAGTAGAGGAGTAATTATGTTCTTTTAAGTAATTTTTAAATCGTGACATAGAGATGATAGTGTGAAAGGACCTTCCTGAACTCATTTGGATTTTGTGAAGCTTTAAATTTGGAAATTGTGACACAGAATGCTGTGGCTTCTAGAATGCCTCTGTATTATGACCTCTTGGGAGAGAGAATGATGGGATATATTACAGTAGTTCTGTATGTATTCCTAATCACCAGTGTAAATTGACAGCAGCACAGTGAAGTCAGGTAGATTGGCAAACACACACACGAGAGGGGGGGTAGGGAAGGAGAGAGGAGGGAGAGAGAGAGAGAGTCAGAGTCAGAGAGAGAGAGAGAGAGAGAGAGAGACAGAGAGAGAGAGAGAGAGAGAGAGAGACAGAGAGAGACAGAGACAGAGACAGAGAGACAGAGAGAACAAGTTCTGTAAGATGTCTTTAAAATACTTGGCTTATCTGCCTTTTGGCTAAGATAAAGTGAACAAGTATTTATACTAAAAGTAATCTCTGTACTTCCATGCATAGTTTAGAATGAAGAAAATTTAAGCTAAGTAGATGGCAAAGGTAGAATTGTTGCCTTGATGACAATTTCATTTCTCAGCATGTAGAATAAGTCAAGCAAGTAATTGCTACTCTGATCATAATTCCAAACATGAAGGAATAACTATTTGGTAAAACAGTGATGATAGGAACCTTGGAAGAAAGTGGGTATGCTTCTTAGAGTTTGTAATACTGAAGAATATGCTATTGCTGGCCTTACATCTTTACGGAAATGTGGTTCATAATTAGACTGAAATATAGGTCTATCATATGGTACTGAAATTATGAAGTCTTTCAAAACTGAACAGTCTTGATTTCTGAACAATAGACAAGGAAAAGGAGTTTCTAAAGCAGATATACTCCACCTCTCTTATACCTCCACATACCAGAAGGGACTTGATATATGTCACCCCAGAAAGCACATGAACATACATCATAATTTTCAGAAAAGCGTATATAATTAAAAAACCCACCCAAAATGGTATTCTCCATTTCCTAGGCCCCTCACAAAGACATCATTAATCTGCGCAGCTACAGAGGAATTCATCGATTCATTCATATGTGACATGCTACAAAGACAAGCACAAAAACAGCTTTAGTAGAAACCATAATTCTAAGAACACTGTTATGAAGGTCAAAACCTTACAAAAATGCTACTGACCTCTAAATATATGCACAATAAATAAAACTAAAAATATTTCTCTTTAGAGCAAGAGCAAGAGAAATCTGGTCCTGCTTGGCATCCTGTTGAAAATGACAGCTGGCAGTAATACTTGCCCAGACCTCTATCAGTGAGAATGGTGTTCAAAGAAAGGCATGGATGAAACAATTAAGAAAGAAATTGGAGTTCAAAGTAAATGAGAAATATCAAAATATGTATCTTCTTTTTCTTAATCTCTAAGACCAGATCAGCTAGAACTAAAGAAACAGAAAGAAGTTGTAATCAAAAAATAACTACAAGGTGACCATCCTTAATATGATAATATTAAATACACAGGAGTGTGTGGCATAAGCCTATAATCCCAGCACTTGAAACGTTGAGGTCAAAGGATCACGTCCTGGACTACATAGTAAGATCCTATCACCAAATTAGATGATAGGTAGGTAGGTAGGTAGGTAGGTAGGTAGGTAAGTAGATAGATAGATAGATAGATAGATAGATAGATAGATAGATAGATAGATAGATAGATAGATAGATAGATAGACAGACAGACACACACATATCTTAAAGGCAAAATGCAGTAGATGCTTAATTATTTGAATGCCAACATGGTGCTACACGTGGAAAATTCTGTATTTGACCTTATGTGTTCTTTCAGGCAGGTATACATAAAACAAATTAATTTTAGGTTTAAACTTGAGTCCCATTCCCAGCATATGTCATATGACTATGCAAATACTCTAAATTTTTAAAAGTTTCCTAAATATGCAAGATTTATGACTTTAAGAATTTCAGATAAGGAAATTTTTATCCTGTAATCTAGATTTTAAGACATTATATTAAAAATAAACTCCAGAAGACAAACAATAAACAAACTCTTCCTTTTTCTCAAATTAAGAGGCTGGAAGAGATTTGCAGATATTCTATATCTATGAATTTGATGATTATTATCAGCATAATTCTAAAAATATTTTTTGATGACATGCTTTATACTCATACAGTAAAGAATGTTCTCACCAGGACCTTCAAGTTCATTCTCTGAGCATCAGGCACAAAGGATGTTTATTCAACCTTATTTGTTTGTTTGTTTGTTTTTGAGATAGGTTCTCTTTCAGTATCACTGTCTGTCCTGGAACTCTCGCTGTACGTGAGGATGGCCTCAAACTCATAGAGATCCACCTGCCTCTGTCTCTTGAGTGCTGGGCTTTAAGGCATGCACCACCATGCCTGACTTATACATAATTTCCTGATAGGGTTACCAAATTGGACTTTAAGAAAAGACATCAGAAATAGGGATCTTATAAGTAAAGTAGTTCACCTTTATCTTGTGTTGTCCTTGTTCAAAAGAGTATATAAGAGAGTTCTGACATCAGTTTCTTTTGTGGGAGCGTGGTGAATTAGAGTTTGTTGAACTTGGTATATTTGCTGTAACCTAGAAAAAGTTTTCCAGTAGTTTACTTTAGAGCTTTATGCTGTTCAAAATTCCTATTAATAACTTGAAGAAAAGTTTTGAAGATATACATATCAAATACTTAGATCATAGAAGGCCATATAACTATATATTTGCATACCTTGTCTATATAGAAAAAAATAGAATGAAACAATAATGGAGAGCAAGTGGAGAAAGCATAGAAAGGAAGATTTTTAGTTTAGTGTACGACAAATTTTCTAATACATTTAATATTTAATATTGTGGTAGTATTTCTGATAAGATAATGAGTGCCCTCATTTTCAATAGATGAATTTAAACTAAAATTAGATGAGCAACTCTCAAACTGATTATTAATGTAACTCACTAGGAAAAAAGTTTAGAGAACTGAATTCTAAAGACCCTTCCAACTATGAGATGCCACAATACTGTCTATACAGGCAGTTTTGACAATAGATATTTCTAACATACTTTTCAAAAGAAGAAAATTTAGTGATTATAAAAGTCACATCTCAGATACTCCATTCAAGCCCAACCAAATGGTGATATTTACTTGTAGAAGGAGCTGCGGGCAGACCTGCTTTTCATCCCTCCCAGCTCCCACACAGCTAGCTTAGCCCCAGAAAAAACAACACACAAGTTGTATTCTTTTAAACACTGCTTGGCCCATTAGTTCCAGCCTCTTAATGGCTAATTCTCATATCCTGACTAACCCATTTCTAATAATCTGTGTAGCACCACGAGGTGGTAGCTTACCGGGAGAGATTCAGCATGTCTGACCCTGCGGCTGGCTCCATTGCATCTGCCCTCACTTCCCTTCTTCCCAGCATTCTATTCTGTCTACTCCACCCACCTATGTTCTGACCTATCAGGCCAAGCAGTTTCTTTATTAATTAACCAATGAAAGCAACAGATAGACATATGACCTTCCCACATCATTTACTTATTTGTATAGAAGTATAATAGCTTTGGTCTTGCACTTATCAGACAAATGTTCTACCACTAAGTTATATCCTCAGCTCCCATATACACGCTACATTTAAAGCTTTACTCCATGTTAACTGTCCCACCTCTCATCTTCTTTTCTTTCCAAATATCTATTAAAAAGGGTTTATTAAGGTATTGATTGACTTGTGGTAATTAGAGTTTGTCTTTTTATGTCTCTTTACAGAACATTATTTGTGCCATGTGAATAAACTACAAATAAACTTACTATTTTATTTTGTATGTGGGTATTTGGAAAATAAACATCACAAATTACATTTTTTAAAAGTCAGTATTTCCTTTGTAGAATTGGCATATGCCCCATTTCCATATCTAGCCAGTGGAATACCCTGTTTTGTAGAAGTATCAAGTACTGTTTTGTAATTTAGGGTGTTATCTGAAAGAAGTCTAGACTTTTGTATTAAACCACTGTGGATTTATCTTTTGTCTATAAATATGCATGAATTTCTTCAGCTTTCTTTCCCATTTTCATATCTAGTCTAAATAATTTCTAAGTATGATGACAATAATATGCTCAGAAAGCTTAGGTAACGTATATTTTCTTTAGCACACATGTTTATATTGTTGTTTACCTCTTTGGGGTGAAAAATTCAACAGTCAATGAGCTAGACAATTCCAATTATGTGCTAGACAATTCCAAAGTTATTATCTGTTTTTTTCTAAAAGTGTTTGGGTTGTAAACAAGCATTACCCACAGATTTTAACTTTAGTTTTTGGCAGAGTATCTGTGATGGTCTTACACAGGTGTGTGTGTGTGTGTGTGTGTGTGTGTGTGTGTGTGTGTGTGTGTGTGTGTGTGCACATGTGTGTATATTTACACGCATGCATATATGAAAGAATATAATAACCTAAATTATGCCTAGATGTTTGCTAAACATTTTCCAACTTCCTACTAATAGTTTTAGGTTCTTACTGTTTTGCAGCAGTGAGCTGCATTTCGTAAGAGGTAAAGGGTCTCTTCTCTTTTTTTTCAGTGACATTTCTGAATGATGCTTTAGCAAAGTCTTCATAGAATGGATTATAGTGTTCTTGGTTATTTCCTTGTTAAAAGTAGAAAGTGAGAGAGACTTTAATAAATTCAAATTATTCTCCTCCTTAATGTGATATCATATTTACTTCTAAGAAAGTTTAATATTTTCTTCTGTTTAATTAGGGTATTTTAGTGTTTTTGGTTTAAAATGTTATGATTGTGTGGTGTGGTATATCTAAAACAACATTACAACAGTTGCATGTCTGTGTTAAAAAAATGGTTTGGTGAGTGCCTAGTGTTAGCTAACCATTCTGCTGGGTAATGAGCAAATTAGACATAGTGTTCATCCTGTGAGAACTACTATGATCTACTAGGACAGTCCTTCAGCTAATCAGTAATAATAAATGACAAGTATGTACAGAGAACTAGATTGCTGCATATAATCAAATACATATAAAGATATATGTGTAATCTTTCTAGAGTAAGGTAGAGAAGAGTAGACTGTAAAATGAAGGCATAAATATGATCCCACTTTTAATTTCTATCTTGATCATTTCTATTGCTTTTTTTCCATTAGTTATCCCTAGATTGTTTTCTCACAGAAGAAATGAACATGTTGAACAAGACTACCTTCAACTTCTTTTCTAGTTAGTCAAATATTTGGTCCCACTAGTGATGCATGCTAAGTACAGACTTTGAAGACACATATGCTGATTCCTTCCCTGGGTCCAAACTCCAGTTTCTATAAAACATCAAGCATGAGTAAGAAAAATGATCATTTTTATTTTATTATTTAAAGATTTATTGTTATTTATGTGTTTTTGTGTGTGAGTATATGCACACTAATGCAAGTGTCCTTGAAAACCAGAGGACATCAGATTCCCTGGTTTGGTGTTACAGACAGTCAACAGCTACCTGACATAGATGCTGAGAACTGAACTTAGTCCTCTCTAAGAGCAGTATGCACTCTTAACCACTGAGACATCTCAAAAGGTCATTTTTAAAAGTTTTGTGAACTCATATCTATTCACTGACTTACATTGTATTTTTTGAGGCAAGGACTTATTATATAGGTCTTGTTAGTCTGGAACTTATTATCTGTACCAGACTAGTCTCAAACAAACATTTCCCACCTCTGCCTCCCACACACTGGGATTAAAGGTATCTACCACAATACTTGGGCTGATGAAAGAATTAAATAGCTCAAATATACAACCTTAGCATTAAATGGAGACCCATTTCCATTTATGCCTATGTACAATACATGATTTAAGATACTGTTCTTTGAATAAAGCATTGTTGTAGGAGCCGCTTATTTGTTTCCCTGCTGCCCCGATTCCTAAAATAATCACAGAGAAACCACATTATTTGAAATACTGATTGATCAATAGCTTAAGCATTTTACTGGCTAATTCATATTTTTTTATTCATTTTTATTGAGCTCTACATTTTTTCTCTGCTCCCCTGCCTCTCCCCTCCCTGCTGTCACCCTCCCCCAAGGTCCCCATGCTTCCAATTTACTTAGGAGATCTTGTCTTTTTCTATTGCCCATGTAGATTAGATCTATGTAAGTACATCTTAGTGTCCTCATTGTTATCTAAGCTCTCTGGGATTGTGGTTTGTAGGCTGGTTTTCTTTGCTTTATGTTTAAAAAATTAACCTATCTCCATTAATCTGTGTATTGCCACCGACTGTGGATTACGGGGTAAAGTTCCAGCTTCTGTCTCCAGCAGGGCTATATGGCTTCTCATTGAATCCATCTTCTTTCTCTCAGCATTAAGTTTAGTTTTCCCCACCTAACTCTATTCTACCCTATCAGGCCAAGCCAGTTTCTTTATTAACCAATGCTATTCACAATATACAGAGGGGAATCCCACATCACCTCACCTTTTCTGTTTAAATAAAAAGGAAGGTTTTAACTTTAACATAGAAAAATTACATATAACAAAACAGGTATCAAAAATAATTACAATTACAATATTTATATCTACTTTATATTTTATCATAACTAAAGAAAACTATAACTATAACCATATATTCTTCAACTCCATCAAATACTCCAGAAGGATATAATATTATCTAAGTTAACAAGTGCTTTGTAAGCAACTTCCAAAACACTAGAATTGACAGAGACATCTCACTGCCTGGACAGTCACCCAAAGTTCTTCTGTATTGTTAGAGCATCCATCTTCAGCCTACAGGCCCATAGTATCCAACAGACTTTTCCATGAAGCAGGAAATTTCAAAGACAGTTCCACCTATATTGGCAGTTTGTCACTTTCTTCTGTGTCCTGCAGAATGTCTGGCAGACTCTTTCATGAAGCAGGAACCCCAAAGGACTGTCTCACCTTTAGGCAAGTTCAGCAGTCCTTTTTCTATGGGTTCTGAATGTCCAGTTCATGCAGCATAACACCAAGCAGTCCAGGCAACAACAGTTTCATGCCCAAATAGCTAGCAAACTCCATAAGGAGCCTCTTTGATGCCCATCTTCCTCTTGAAGTAATTGGTGCTACCAGAGCAGATGTGTCTCATTGCCATGAAAAGTACTAAATTCTTAAATATTTTAAATGCCATATTCTGTAGTCTTTGAAAGGCTTGAAGAAGCCTTATCCACCTGACATATATCTCTGTACATCTAGGGAATATAACATGACTACAAGCTTAACTATTATAGATGAATATCTATTAACCTATATTTCTTAATTATATATTGCATTTTTAAATGAGCTGCACAAACACAATACCTTAATCAAGAGCAGAAAAATATATAAAGCAAAACTGACCTTAAATTTGTATCAATAAACCAAGAGCCATACAAATGCAAATCTCTATAGCATATACCTCTTTAAATGTAAACAAATATTTATAAACAATAATTTAGGGAATTTGGGTATAGTTCTCTCCAAACTGCTTCCTGCTTTTTATTGGTCAAGGTATATTCTCTTGGGGGGTTTTCAGGGAGATCTCTCTAGTGGTCTTGTTCATCAAACCACATTAGTCTGGAAGGATTCTACAAGTTCTCATTCTTTGTGGAAACAAAAGAAGAACCTCTTTTCCAAAGCAGCATATCCTTAGACCCAAATTTCAAAATCAAGATATCTTTAATATATATATATGTTGGTTTAGCTTACCAGCCCATACAATGAGATGTCTCTCTGTACTTAGCTCCTTCACAGTCAAAAAATTCAAAGAATACACAATGATGTACATAATCCAGACTCTCCATGTATATTCCATCTTTACATGGCTAATTTTTCTTATTCTATTACTTTTTTTACAAGTTTAATATTCATTTTATTATCTTTGCTCCTTTAATCTATGACTGTCTGTACTCTCTTATATTACATTTACTGTCCCCTTACTCTTTTGTTTCTCTCTCCCAAGCCTATGTATATTTATCCAACACTGTGACTCACTTAGAGGTCTTTTTTATCTGAATCTGTCTTTATTGCATTTCTGCAATTATTTTCTGACCAGAAGCACTTTTTTATGCTAAATGGATGTGGCTAAGAGCAACTCTGCAGTCCTGCCTACTTGCTCCATGCAGTCTAACATGGCAGAGACATGTTCAATGTCTCTAAGAGCCATTTATATTCCCCCATTTTCACACACACAGAGGATCTATGTTGCCATTAAGCAAATTGTAGCACTCTCTTCACAAACCCCATTTAAATGCTCGACCTCCTGAAAGAACCAGAACTTGTGCTGGCAGCATGGTCCAGAAAGCACATTTTAAAACAGCATGGCATTTTTTTCTGCTACTGCTGAATCAGGAAAACCTCCCTTAAATGAGCCACAGCATTAAGCCATGCTTGACTCTGTTTTTATTGTTTGTTTTTGTGCCTAGAATTCCTTCCCAACCTCTTTCAGATTTTAAGTTGATTTTAGTTGCCTGCGTTGGTGCCAATTTGTAGTAGGATCATCAAAGCATACTTACTATAAAATAAAATTTAAAATTTGTCCATTTTTAAAGAAAACCTAAAATAATTTTTAGTTTTGCATATACCTTTTTTCATTATAAACATTAGAACTCTTTGACTTTAATGGATACTTTCATTGAAAGGTTTTAAGAAGTATTTAATAATATTACCTACTAAGGTTCCTAATACATAATGGGACCTCAATAGATGGTATTCCTTAGTATCAACACAGATTTCAGAAGTGCTCATTGTTTATACCTTATTTTCCAATCCTGAGTTTATATACACTTTTGATTTAGAGCACGCTCCTTAATTTGAGCTATTTCCTGGTTGCACAACTTCTTCATTAACTCATTTCTATTTTTAAGCAATCTTTGGTATGTGACTGTGGAAAAAAATCCTTCCTAAAATCCAAATAAATTACATCTATTGATTTTCCATTGGCCGCATCTTCATTTATCTTCTTAATGAGCTCCTACAAATTTAATCAGCCTGATTTCTACTTTTAAAATGTGCTGCTACTTCCCACTGAGTTATTGCCATGTACATATTTGTCCTTAGTGATTAAGGTATTTAAACTCAAAAGAATATTTCAGAAACATAGTAACCTAGGTCCTAGCATATGCATTTCTCGTCAGAGTTTTCATGGATAAATAGTATCTGAAGATAAGCCTCAAACTTTTCCTTATTTACTACCTTCTTTTCCAGAAGCTTCTTATCAGAGGACAAAATAATCTAATTCAATTTTTTCATCTGACCAAGCAATACCACATTAAATCTATTTTTATTAATGAACCTTATTCCAAGTTCCCATAACACTTCAGTTTTTCAGGGTTTTTTTTTTGTCATAAGAGCTTACTATGTAGCCCAGGCTAGTCTTGAACTTGCTATATAACCAAGCATTATCCAGAAATTTCACTGTTCCTACATTATCCTCACTCTTGCATTGATTACAGGCATATAACACCCAGTTAAATTTAAATAATGGCATTGTTTATAATTATATATATATATATATATATATATATATATATATATATTTCAAGTTAGTTGCAGGTTTTCATATGCCTTACATATCACTCTGACTAAAAGATCATAAGCCCCTGTGGCATGGTGATACATGCTTGTAATCCCCATAACTTGGAACATAAAAGCAGAAGGACCAGGTGTTCAAGTTCAACAAACTTCATAATCAGTATGTAGCCTGTGCTACATTAGATTTGTCTTTTAAAAAGTTTCAATCAAAATTCCAGTGCCATTCTTCAGAGAAAGAGAAAAAACAGTCTTAAAATTCATACAGAAGCATAACAGCCAAGGTCACAAAAGGATAGTATTGAGAGTATCACCACTCCTGACTTCAAATTATGCTACAAAGTGACTATTACAAAATCATCTTGGTACTGAAATAAAACAGACACATGGATCAAGAGAAAAGATATTGTCTCCAATAAATGGTTCTGAGAATACTAGTTATCTACATGTAAAAGAATTAAACTAGCTCCCTTTCTCTCACACCTTACAATCAATTCCAAATGGTCAGTCATCTTAATTTAAGATCCAAAACTCTGAAACTGTTGGGGAAAAAATTAGGAAGAATGTTTCCAGATATAGGCATAGGCACGGACTTTTTGAATAGGACTTTAGTTACTCAAGAAATAATGCTAACTGTTGACAAATGGGACTTCGTGAAATTAAAAAGCTTCTATACAGCAGGTAAAACAGTTAATTGGGTGAATACAGGATGGAATAAATTTTTGCTAACTCTACACCTATCAACGTACCAATATCCAGAATATACAAATAACTAAAAGACAAAGCTTAGAAATCTTACATTTCAATCAACAAGTGAGGCTAATGAAATAAGCTGATAGTTCTCAAAAGATGAAATACAAATGGCTAGTTCACTAATAAAAAAATGTTCAGCCTCATCAGTCATCAGAGAAATACAAATTAAAACTACATTGAGTCCAATTTGTGCTGCTCATATACTCACAAGTTGGACACAATGTAGTTTTAATTTGAGTTTCTCTGATAGCTGATAAATTTTTTAAACAAGGACACAAAGTTGGGTGGGTATGGAATGTAGGTGGATCTCAATAGAGTTGGAGGAGTGGTGAATATAATCAAAATACAATACATGAAATTCTAAAAGAATTAAATATTTGTATTTTCATGATTATAATATAATCATATCATTTCCCCCCTTAAACAGTCTGTTAACAGTTACATTGATAGTGGAGAGAGGACTCAGCCATTAAAACTACATTGAGATTCCATCTCAACCTAGTCAAAATGGCAACTGTCTTGGTCAGTGTTCTATTGATGTGAACAGACACCATGGCCATGGTGTCTCTTATAAAAGAAAGAATTTAACCGGGGCTTGCTTACAGGTTCAGAGGTTTAGTTTTTTGTCATCATGGTGGGGAGTATGGTGGCATACAGGAAGACATGGTGCTGGAGAAGGAGTTGGGAATTCTACAGCCAGATCCACAGGCAACAGAAGATAGAGATACTGGAACTAGCTTGGGCTCTTGAAACTCCAAAGCCTATCTGTAGTGACACACTTTCTCCAACAAGGCCACACCTCCTAATCCCTCTCAAGTAGTGCCATTCCCTGGTAACCAAACATTCCAATATATGAGCCTATTGGGGGAACATGTTTACTCAAACCATCACAGCAACTATTAAGAAAACAAATGGGCACACGCCTTTAATCCCAGCACTCGAGAGGTAGAGGCAGGCGGATCTCTGTGAGTTCCAGACAGAGCTAGTTCCAGGACAGGCTCCAAAGCCACAGAGAAACCCTGCCTCGAAAAACAAAAAAAAAAGAAAAAGAAAAAAAAAAGAAAACAAATGTTAATTGGATATGGGCCAAAGAGAACCTTTATACAGTGTTGGTAAGAGGGTAAGCTATTCCAACTACTATGTGAATCAATATGAGTTTCTCAGAAAACTAAACAGAGATCCACTGTATAGATATACCAAGCATGAGATTTTACAAAAAAGGACTCTATGTCAACAAATCACAAAGATTCTTGTGTATCAATTGAAATACTATTCACCATAGGTGAGTTATGGAAACAACCTAGGCATCCAACAGCAGAGGAATGAATAAACATAATGTGGGTGTGGGTGTGTGTACCTCAAAAAACAATATCAAAATTCCCACACCATTCTTCACAGAAAAACTATATATACAAAGTATATTCCCATTGTAAATTTGTTTGCCTAAAAAATAAAATTATGTAGGAAAATGGATGCAAGTAGAGATAATCATATTGTGCAAAATAAGCCAGTGTCATAAATATAAATACCATATGTTTTCTCTCATTTGTTGCTCTTATGTTTCAGTTAGATACATAACACCTCATGTGACATGAAAATAGAAGCAAAATTGTTTAGGGAGACAAAGAAATAATGGAAAAAGAGGCACAGGGGATCGTGAGACTGTGGAGGAAATATGTTCAATAGACTAAATAGACATGTATAAAATTGGTCCTTATTTTAAAAAGTACCATGTATAATAAATACATACCATGAAAGTTTTAAATAAAAAGGATAAAAAATAAAATATCTCAAACTCCTGTGCAAACCTTAAATATATTTTGAGGTTTTCCAATAATGTTGGTAATTTACAAGCTTCTGTAGAGCATGTTGGTGCTTAATAAGTGTTTATTAATTGCTTTTACACCTTCCCGTAGCTGTAAGTACATTGAAAAGGGTAGGCCAATATTAGCAGAACCGTACATGAATGGGAATCAGATGGTAAATGATTGTGAGGAGTAAACTAATTTGTCCTTTCTGTTAAAGGAAACTGAATTCTTATTGAAAATGAAAGGCAACTGAACAGTCTGCAAAGATATAATTATTCTACCTCGACTATATGAGAGCCTGCACCTTTACCCTACCCCCAAAAGGAAAGAAAAATAAATCACTATTCTGAGATAACCTGTGAAGTGACAGTTCTTTAAAAAATGCATTTACCTGCTTCCTCCAAAGGGAACCTTCACTCTTCTAGCAGCCAAGTGAGTTAATATCCTTTCAGTTTTGTCAAAACCATTTCTAAACTCCATGTTAGCTTGTGAAAGCAGTCAAATCTGGTAGCAACATACTGATTTGAAAAGAAAATTTCCAGAAGAATTAAACACAGGGTTTGGAAGCAACTGGTAGGGATTAAATTTAAGTAAATGTGTTTTAAACATATATTAGAAATATTTGTGACTGCTCAACAGTGGAAACTATAATAAGATTTTTTAGACTGACAGGAGCTGAAACTTGATAAATGGTTATTGATGAAAACCCATAGCTGGTCAATAATTAACCATTCGGAGTTCTAAACATGGGTCAGAAAAGCCACTTTTGATTTATTGTATTTTTCTTCCTCCTACAAAAGCCCATTGGGTGTATTTACAAACATGTAGGCATCAAACATACCTAGGATCACACCTGGGCTATACAGCTCCTCTAAACTCATTAACTGAAAAGATATAGATTAATTGGAGGGAGTTCAGAGAAGAGTAACAGGAATGATTAAGGGGCAAGAGGGATTGATTTATGAGCAAAGATGAAAAGAATTTTGTCTATACAGTTTAGCTAAGTGATGACTAAGGGAGAAGGGGGTGGGGACACAACTGTCTGAAGGGTGTAAACACCAAGGAGAGAAGAGAATAATTTACTGTGCAACATGAGAATATAAATAGGGCTAATAAGCTGTAATTACCCAAAGGAATAACAGAATAAATATTTCAGGGAAGCTCAGAAACACAAGACTGCCAACTTGTTTCACAAGGAGACACTGATGGATACTTAGAGTCTTATCCAGATTAACAAGTATTTGGTGTGAAAGTATCGTTGGATGTCACTTAGCTTCCTCTTCCCCAACCTCTTCAATGGCCCTGCCTTTTGCATCACTATGATACAGTTCAAGTCTAGTCTAGTGCACAGTTCTATATAATTTTCTTAGCATTGGTGTGTCTTTTAAAGTTTTACTCCAGAGTGATCGTGTAAAAATTTCCCCTTTTGGATTTTCTGTGAAATTAGCACCAGAACAGGGGCTCAAATCTGGAGTTGGGAAAATCTTGGATTCTGCTTAGAATTGTAAACAAGCCAGAATTCATAGTGTTTATGTTTGGGTCACCAATAATTTTTCAAAATGTAGCTCATGTTAAGAAAAGTTCAAGTTTAGCATTATTGGAAAAAAGAGACACTAAAAATAAATCTTTGTAAGCTTCATGATTTGTGTAAACGTTGGAATGTGGTTCTTCAGAAAACAAATTAGTCTGTGGGTAACTGCAGGCAAAGTTACTTGGCTAATTCCTATTGTGCTATCATGACGTTCCAAAGCATTGCATTTAACTTTGCCAGATAAGATTTTGCATGTCACTGCAGTGAAAGGAGCTTCTTTTGTATGCATACTTTTCTACTTTTCCTTTTGTTGAGAAGCTTTACAGGGTGATTCAATTCTGGAAGTAATGTTGGGGGTTGAATTAATTTTTCCCCCTTCATCATTGTGTTGGCATGTTCCTCTGGTTTTACCTTACATCTTATACTTCCTTGTCAACATTCTTTGGGGGTAAATAATATCTTAATGCAACATTTTATCTGTTCTACTAAGTTTGAACTCTGGTATTCATGCATTCTAGGCAATTGTTCTAGCACTGAGCTATAGTCTCAATTCTAAATATTTGAAATTTGAATTTTTTGGTTTGTTTTAGAATAGTTTTAGATTTCCAGAAGAGCAGTGGAGATACTACAGAGTTTATTGTATGCCCTATCCCTTATATCACTTATCACTATAGTGCATATGCCATACCAAATTAATTTTAATGTATTAATTGATACATTTTTATGAACTAAAATTCATGATCGATTCATTCCCTTAGACTTGATTTAATATCCCTTTTATTTTCCAGGATTCCATCCAGGATACCATGATATATTTAATAGTCATCATGTCTCCTTAATTTCTTTTTAAATGTAGTAATTGATCAGATTTTCCTTCTTTTCAATGACCTTAACAAATTTGTGGAATGTTGTAGGCATTTTGTAGAATGTCCATCAGTTAAATTAATTTGATCTTTGTTTCATGATTAGGCTTTTGGAGGGAATTAAGACAATAGAGCTAAACTATAACATATCAACTATACATGCTACCAACATGGTTTATGTTCACAAGGCCACAGTAATGTTTTTAGATTTCTCTATCGTAAGCTTTTTGTTTTCTCCCTTTTAGTACTTTATTCTTCAAAGGGGAGTTGTGATGTCCAGTCCCCACTTAAGGAATAGGAATTTGTGCTCCATCTCCTGAGAGTGGAAATAGTTACAAAGATTATATGGAATTCTGCAAGGTTGGCATGTCTGATCAAATAGGTAGGTAGGCAGGCAGGCAGATAGACAGACAGACAGACAGATAGATATCTGTGGGAACTTTATTACACAAGTATACATGCTTATCTAGAGTTTTCTTTTCCATTAGTTTTATGAATAATACTCATTCCCAAAGTTCCTTAGAACTTAGTTGCTTAAACCCTATTTAAAACTATTTTTCAGAATGAGTTACATAAGGCCATTTTCATACAAGTATATAATGCACTTTGAACATATTTCCTCATACCTCCCTGAGGCTCGTGTTAATCTCCTTTACTCCCCTAAACAGCTTGACTTCTGCTTTCATGTTATCTGATTTCATGTATGTATATTAAATCCTAGGATCCACTAATGAGAGAAAATATTCAATATTTGTCTGAAACTGGCTTAAATTACTTAAACCCTGTTCTCCCCATGGTTTCAAACATATATAATAAGGTTATCTTATCAAATTGTGATATCTGGTATCCCACCCTGAGATCAATCCCATGATGACTTTTTAAATGATTTTTTCCATTCCATAAGCTTCACTCTGTTATAATGCTCTGTGTGGCTTGAAAAATGCCATATATTTACCAGTATCTGGCAAGTGCTATTTAAAATCTATTTAATCATCTGTATAGGTCATCCCTTTCCAAAATGTCCTATAAATAGAATGATAAAGTATATGGAGTTTTTTAAAGATTTTAATTTATTTTGTGTGCGTATGCATGAGTTCAGTGCCACAGCGGCACACAGCAGTCAGATGACAACTTGCACAAGTCCATTTTCTCCACCGCGTGGGACCAAAGGATGGAACTCAGGCCATCAGGTTTAGTGTCCGGCACCTTTGCCCATTCAGCTATCTCCCTGGCACCAATAATATATGGAATCTTTAAGTGTCTTGCCTTACTTATCAATATGATTTTGGGGTTGATCCATATTTTCTGTGACCTTATAACCTATTCCTTTTTTTTCTCAAAATAGTGTTCCATTTTATGGATATATACCATATTTTATCCATTCATCCAGTTAAATTATATATTTTTTTAATTTGGATAATTTTAGATAAAGCTTGAAGCACGATTAATAAAAATTCAGAGATAGATATTGGGGTTTAACCTGAAGATCTGAAAAGCAAAGCAGCAGGCTACTGGCTCTTACCTCGACCTCAGTCTGAAATGGTAATCCTGCCTCCAGGAATCTCAGGGTGAAACTGTGTCTGAGAGCTGTCTTCTCCAGGTTTATAATCCTCTAGGCCTGGGATTAAAAGTGTGCCCCACTGGGATTAAAGGCATGTACCACGCAGTTTCTATGGCAACTAGTATGGCTACTGGGATTAAAGGTGTGCATCGCCACTGCCTGGTCTGTAAGGCTGACCAGTGGGACTGTTTTACTCTGATCTTCAGGCAAGCTTTATTTATTAAAATACAAATGAAATGTCACTACAAAATCTGCTGTAGGCATTTGTATTCATGTGTTTATGTGAATATAATTATTGAATTAGTTTGATAAATACCATTGGTGGATCAGTACATTTAGTACATTCTTCCAGAAGAGCTGTATCAATTAGCTTTGTCATTGTTGTTACCAAAATACCTTCCAGGCACTATGGTGGAGAAGAAGGATTTTAGCTCTTGGTTTCAGAGATACCAGTCTATCACAACAATGAAGGCATAACAGAACACTTAACATAACATTAGGTAGGAAGTGGGAGAGGGAAAATGCCAGTACTCAACTGGTTTGTTTTCTCCTTTTTCCCTTTTTATTCCATTTAAACCCTCAGTCAGTGTGATAATGCCACCCACATTCAGGATAGGTCCTTTTTACACCTCATTTAATCCTTCCTAGAAACACACTCACAAGCAAACCAAGGTGTATCTCACCAATTTCCTAATTAATTCTGCAGTCAGTCAAGTTGATAATGACGATTAACCACCACAAATGACTTATCTTTTTATTCTCTCTAGCAGTGTATGATTGTGTTTATCCCACCTGCTGTGCACCCTTGCCAACAATTGGAATTGTTAGTTTGAAAAGTTTAACCTTGTTAGTGATGCCTTATTGCCTTCATATTTCACTAATGACAAGCTAACATACTTTTGAATGGTAAAAAAGTCAAAACTCCCTCCTGCCCCTCCCATACCTATGTGTGTGTGTGTGTGTGTGTGTGTGTGTGTGTGTGTGTGTGTGCGCGCGCGCGCGCGCGCTCATGCATGTGCACTTTCATATGTATTCTCATTAGAACTTCATGAGGTAATTGTTAATACTATCTTATAGATAACAAATTTCAGAAGAAAACAGAAAACAGCATGCTCTAAATGAGACATTTGTACATGCTATACCTTTGCCTAGAATAGCACTTTGGTTCCATCTCTAACTAGCAAAGTACCAAACCTATAGAAATTACTTCAGATATCATCTCCCTGGATGGTAGTTTAGCCTTATCTGTGTCAGTTCATCAGAAATCTGATACTTGCCCTTGTCAAAAGTCGCCATACACAGAATCATATTATCTGCAAATTGGGGTGTTTTAACTTTTTCCTTCTTATTTGTAGCCCTTTCCTTCCGTTGTCTTATTGCTCTAGCAAGCAATGGGAATGGTGAAAGTGAATATCCTTGTCTTGTTCCTGACCTGATCTTAGTGGGAATCCTTCAAGTTTTTCTTCATTCACCATAGTAGTGACTATGGGTTTGTCATATATAGCCTTTAATATGATAATCTGTCCCCCACCTCATTCCTAGTCTTTCCAGGGTTTATTTTTATCATGAAGGGATGTTGCATTTTGCCAAAGGACTTTTCTGCACCAATTGAAATAAACATGTGATTTCTGTGTATGAATCTGTTTATGTGGTGAATTACATTTATTGATTTATATATGTTTAACCATCCCTGAATGAAGCTATCTCATGTTCTTGAATTTTGTTTGCAAGTATGTTATTGAGAATTTTAGCTTCTTTGTTCACTGGGGAAACTGGCCAATGATTCTCTTTTGTTGTTGTTGCTGTTGACTCTTCATCTGCTTTTGGTATCAGGGTAATACTAGCTTCATAAAGAGATTGAAAGTGCTCCTTCTTTTTATGTTTTATGGAATAATTTGAGTAGCACTGATGTTTGTTCTCCTTTGATGGTCTAGTAGAGTTCTACATTTAATCCATATGTCCTGAGCTTATTGCAGTTGCTGTTTGTTTATGCTGTGGTCAGTAATTAATGCAGAAACACACAACTGGTCAAGAAAACACATAGAAAAATGGTGTCTGTGGAGTGTTCCACCACAAAAGAGAAGTCTGTGTCACATTCCCTCCACCATCAGGCATCATCATGGAAGGGGGTAGAAAGATTTTAAGAGCCAGAAGTTGGAAAAGACGAATGTGAAACGATGTCTTCTGGACATGACTGAAAAGCTACACTCATGAACTAAAGAGCAGTTGTGATTGTCTGCACAACACCTGCTCAAAGTCCAACCAGTCAACATTGCAGCATTGATGGGACAGGGACTCATGAGTCTCCACCCCTCTGGGGGAGGGAAAGCCAGTTTTCATAATTTAACCTCTATAGTTAAATTCTGCTACATGGATGGCCTCACACCTATGAGTATTTGAACAGCACAAATTGAACTTGATAGGTTATTTAAAAATTAAAACAACGCCAGGCAGTGGTGGCGCACACCTTTAATCCCAGCACTTGGGAGACAGAGGCAGGTGGACCTCTGTGAGTTCAAGGCCAGCTTGGTTTACAGAGTGAGTTCCAGGACAGCCAGGACTGTTAAACAGAGAAACCCTGTCTTGAAAAACAAACAAACAAAAAACAAGGATGTGAAGTTGGGAGGGGACAAAGGGTAGTTGTAAATCTGGATGTGGACGGAGTATGATTCAAATACATTGTATACATGGATGAAATTATCAAAAAGGAAATAAAATACTCTATTTTTAAAAAGAAGCAGCATGCTAAACTGTGAATAGGTAAAGGACAAGGGCCATATCTCACAGATATTTATATGCCTATTGTATTGCATTGTCCCTTTTGTATAACACGGTAGTTTGCTACCCAATAATTTTTAACAAATGAATCAGGGGCTTACAGATGTGCATGGGGTTTGTTGCTGCTGCTGCTGCTGCTGCTGCTGCTGCTGCGGGTGGATGAGTGGGTGAGTAGATTTAGAGCCACTTAAGCAAACTTACTCAAATAAATGCTAAATCTCGGGCGGGGAGGGAGGCAGAGTTGAAAGGTTGTGATCATTGTAAGTGGAGTACGTAGAGACACTAAGGAAATGATTTTACCATGAAAGGAATAGTTATCCTATGTTTATTTTTGTGAACAAAAATAATTACTGTTCTTAGCTCGCACACTGCACAAAGTAAATTTTGGTAAGGTCTTTTGGCCAGTGGAGATACATAGTAGATTGTTTTAAATGAGGAGTACTTATTGGAAACAGATTGCCATCAGGAAGAGGGACTGTACAAAATGTTTAACATTTATTAAAGCGAGTATAAGTTAAATATTAAAGTAGCTGGCAAACACTGTAGGAGAATCTCATAGAAAAATTTAAGCTACCTAATATCATTTAACAAAAGCACCACAAAAAATTGGTGATTCATACTTTGGTTATCTTGACCTCTACTGTATTAAACATTGGTAACAATATGGAAATTTTTCAAATTTATTTCCCTTCAGTGAAATCAGCTTAATGCTTACATACCAACTTAGGACAACAGTAAACAAAGATGAACATAAATGATGCAATTTCTTCTTTCCTACAACATAGTTAATACCTAGTTCAGTTTTCATCATATAAAACCTACCTAGGAAAGTACTACATATATGCACAGATATTATATATATGATTATATATATATATATATATGAATTTTATATGAAGAACTGTTTGTTTCCATTACACAGCTGAGATATTTTGCTACTTACAAAATGATTTCAGAAGAGATTCTAGAAAGCGATATGTGTAGACTTATGTGGATATATTTAAGGTGCATTTTCATAGTACAATGAGACTATAAGTAAAAGGCACAGTGACTACTACAGGATTAAACGCTAGATCTAACAAATACCAATGGCACTTTAACTATGTTTCTGCATTTGAAGGATATGGAAATTTTGTCATTCTACAAAAATTTTTATAGCCGGGGTGACGGCAAGTAAATGCCAACACTGGGGAGAGAGAGTCAGGTAGAGCCAGCCTAGCCTACATAATGAGTTCTAACCCAGGCAAGGCTATGGAGTTTCTGTTGTATGGTAAAGGTATTTGTTGAACATAATCTCATCGTTTTGGCAAGGAATGGTGCAAAATATTACTAATCAATTTTCAAGACAGATTCAGCAGCACTTTCCATACAACTGGGTATGGAATTAGAGGTAAGGTCTTTGATTACTGTTTCAACAATAACCATTGGTATAAGTCAGACTGAAAATTGGGATTGGCCCAAAGATTTCAGTACTAACATGATTATTTATTGCTTAAAAGTTGGCTCTGAAAAAAAAAAAAAAGTTGGCTCTGCATGGTCCCAGTTCAGTGACAATTCAAGACCCCGGGAAGATACTGAACAGCTGAATCAATTTGCCAAAGAAATTTGAAAGTTTGTTTAAAGCTATTTAAAAACATTCTTGCTACTTTTGGGCAATGCTAGGTAGAACTTGGCTCATCATGGAGCTGGGGTAATCAAAGAGTGAGCAAATGATAATTTAGGTCCTTAGGCAAGCATACAAGCTTTGAAGCTACAGTATTTCTAATTGCATGCCTAATGGCTGATTGACGTGCTTCTGAGGTTTAGACAATTACCTCAAAGTACTACCCTTAGCTGTTGATTGTTTACCAGTGGCCTTCCATTCCTCCACATAGAACTCTGAGTCACAAACTGACAATTCTCTATCAGAGTTCTGGAGGTATCTTTCTACACTGTAGATTTAACTCAGGATTGAAGAAAAATACTTCATATTTACTTGAATGTATACTATACTTACGTGCTGTAAATATGTGCTATAATATTTATATACCATAGATGCACAGACACATGCATATATTCTTCTAAAGTAGAAGACAATCGAAGACTTAAGACTGTCCTACCCTTTTCTGCCTTGAGAAAGGCAGGGGTAAAGGAACCATTGGGAAGTATGGAGAAACTTAAAAAGCACTTCCCTAAGTAATGGCCACTTTTATGGAGTGCTCTTCTCTTTTAGGCCTACTCAGAACTCTCTGCTTACCTCCTAAACATCAGCTCAGAAATCATCCTCCACAATTTCCCTACATTTTAAGGAAAATCTCTCTCTCTTCTGTGGCTCCAGTGACTTTCATAAGTGACCTTATTATAGCACTGGTTCCATTGGTGTATTAAGTTTTATTTCCTCACTAAACTGTGAGCCTCAAAACAAGACCTACTAGATTATTTAGATGCCTAATGCTATGCACAGTGTTTGATTAATACAAGAACTCAGTGAATTGTTGATAAATTGATGAATGGATAAGTGGGTGGGTGATCGGATGAACAAACAGGAAAAGTATATCCATTCATCGCTTTCTGCTACCTCAACAAGACTCTGAACTCCTTTGCTAATGTTCTGTTTGAGGCATCTGCCTATAGGAATAGGTGTTCACGGTGTTGTTTTCCACTTAGGTATCAGCTATGACCTAGGTTTAATATGGAAAAATTGTACTGTAATCTACTTCATTAAAAACTTCAGAAAGTTCATACAAAGAAAGTGTTGAACGAAATCAAACTAATTGCTAATATAATTATTTAAGTTTTCCTTGATAGTAATTCCAATTCAAAAATTAAATAAACTGGTAAAACTCAAAGTAATCATATTCTTATATAGTAATAATAAGCCATCATAAACTTTGAAACATTTTAATAAATAACATCAAAATTTTGCAATATTAAAATCTCAGGTTTCCCAAACTAAATTTTATGTGGACAAAGGACACAAAATATCTAAAGCAACTTTGACCAAAAAAGAAAAGTTGAAAGACTTAGGCTATCTGATTTCATGATGTGTTAGAAAGTTATAATAATCAAGACAATGTTTTAATAAAAATCCCAGCATAAAAGAGAGAAGGGAACACAACATACCACCCTTAAACAAAGAGCTATTTGCAATCGCTTCATGTTGGGAGATGGAAAATCAGTTTTGTTCAATGAAACGAAACTGGATATATCAACCATACTTCAGGACAGATCTATGCTCAGTAGGAGAGAGCCTACACAAATAAGACACCATGTTTTCAGTTGCTTTTTCCTTTTTGTTTTTGTTTTTTTTTTTTTAAGATAGGAAAAGATCATAGAGTTGGGGATGAAGAGAAGGGGGGAGGATATGGAAGTAATTTAGGGACAGGAAAAGAATGTAATAAAAATAAACTGTGTGGAACTCTCAAAGAAAGAAAAAAGAAATTGAAATACATAATTTAGCTTAAAATAAAATATTTGCCTAGCACATATTTGACTTATATCAAGATTATTGAATGAACTATTAAAACCTGAATAATAAATAAATATCTCAGTATTTGAAAATGGGCAAAGGTTTGAGCAGACATTTCTCCAAAGAAATGTATGGAAAGATTTTCAGCACATTAGTCTTTGGGGAAATACAAACTGAAAACAACACTGAAGGACTGAAGAGATAGATAGCTGCATTTGGAAAGTGCTTGCCATGCAATCAAGAGGGCCTAAATCCAATCCCCAAGCACCTGCTTAAAAGCCAGCGTTTTGAAGAACCTCCACACTGATTTCCATAGGATGCACAGTTTGCACTCCCACCAGCAGGAAGTAAGTGTTCCTCTTTACTCACATCCATACCAACGTTTGCTATCATTTGTTTGACTTTGGTGATGGTTTTGGTTTTGTTTTCTGGTTTGATTTTGGTTGTTTTTCTTAGCCATTCTGACTGGGGCAAGATGGAATTTCAAAATAGTTTTAATTTGCCTTTCCCCAATGGCTAACGATGTTGAACATTTAAAAAAAAAGTTTATCAGCCATTATATTTCTTCTTTTCAGAACTCTCTATTTCCATACAATAATTATTAATTTTCTTTGTTTGTTTGATTTCTTTGTGGTTTTATGTGTATGTTCATTTTTTTACTTCATTACATACTCGAGACACTGTCATATGTATAAGAGGTAAAGGTTTTTCCCATTCTGTAGGCTACCTATTCATTCATGATGATGTCCTTTGCTGTACTGAAACTTTTCAGTTTCATGAGGTCCCATTTTTCAATTATTGGTATCATTGCCTGTGTTACAAGTATCCTATTCAGAAAGTTATTTTCTAGACCTACAATTTGAAATATATTTCCTACTTTCTCCTCTAACAGATTAAGGATATCAGGTCTTATGTAGGAGTTTTTGATCCATTTGTAGTTGAGTTTTGTGCAGGTGAAAGATAAAAATCTAATTTCATTCTTCTACATATAGCTATCCAATTTGTTTGACCAGCCCTGCATACTTAAGATTCTTTTTTTCTCCAGTGTGCATTTTTGCCACTTTGTCAAAAATTAGGTATCTGTAGGAACATGGGCTTATATTGGGGGCCTCAATTCTGTTCCCTTGATTAGTGTGTTTGTTTTTTATATCAGTATGATTACTATGGCTCTGTAATATAACTTGAAATCAGGGATGGTGATACCTCCAGCAGTATTTTTATTGTTAAAGGATGTATTGGCTATCTTGGCCTTCTCTGTTTCCATATGAATTTTGAGATTGCCGTGAAGAATTGCATTGGAATCTTAATGGGTACTTCATTTAATCTATAGCTTGCTTTTGTTATGATGGACAATTTCATGATATTAATACAACCAGTTCATGAGCACAGGAGGTCTTTCTGTCTTCTATTATCTTTTTTTTCATTTTTTAAATGTCTTTAAATTTTCATTGTTTAGATTTATTCCCAGATTATTTTTGAGGCTATTATGAATTGGGTTGTTACCCTGATTTCTTTTATAGTATAGTCATCATTTGGTATCATTTGGTATATAAGAAGACCACTCCAGTTGTCTCATTCCTGGGCATATTCCCAAAGGACCCTTCATCCCACTACAGAGATACTTAATCTTCTATGTTCATTGCTACTCCATTCACAACAGTCAGGAAATGGAAATAACCTAGTCATTCATCAACTGATGAATGGACAATGAAAATATGGCGCATATACATAATCTAATATGTTCTGGGTGGATTTTTTTTTTTTTTGTCAATGTGATACAAACCAGGATCCTTTGGGAAAAGCAAGCTTCAATTAAGAAAATACCTCCATCAGATTGGCTTGTGGGCATGTCTGTGGAACATTTTATTGCTGAATGACAGATGTGGGTGAAAGACCTGGCCCACTGTGGGCAGTGACACCCTTAGACAGGCAGTCATGGATTGTATAAGAAAGCAGGCTGATTCTGTAGTGAAAGGCCACATGTCAAAGGGCATATGAGCAAAACAAATCAGGTTTACTGAACTAAAAAAAATTCAAGAGAAAACAAAGACGGGTTGGTAGAGAAGGCAGGGTGAACCTGGGAGGAGTCGGGGAAGAGAATTATTGTATTTGCTATCACTGTGATAAACACCATGGCTGGGGTGGCTTGAATTAGTCCCATAGGCTCATACATTTGAATGCTTGGTCCACAGTTGGTAGAACTATTTGGGAAGTGTTAGGAGATGTGACTTTGTTGGACAAGGTGTGCCACTGGGGGTGGGCTTTGAGATTTCAAAAGTCTACACACCATTCTCAGTTAGTGCTCTCTCTATCTATCTATCTATCTATCTATCTATCTTAACATCTAAGCTCTTGGCTACTTCTCTAGCACCATGACGGTTAGCCTGTAGCCATGCTCCCTGCCATGATGCACTCACCCTCTGAACTGTAAGCAAGCCCCCTAATTAAATGCTCTCTTCTATTAAGAAAGAAAGAAAGAAAGAAAGAAAGAAAGAAAGAAAGAAAGAAAGAAAGAAAGAAAGAAAGAAAGAAAGAAAGAAAGAAAGAAAGAAAGAAAGAAAGAAAGCAGACTTAATAAGCCATGGATTTATCCATGGTCCATGGTGTCTGCTTCAGTTTCTGCCTCCAGGTTCCTGCTTTGAAATCCTGCCCTGGCATCCTTTCATGATAGACGGTAAGCTGTAAAGTAAAATAAACCTCTCTTTCTGAAGTTGCTTTTGGTCATGTTTATCACAGCAATAAAAAAAACTAAGAATAATTATTCAGCTATAAAGAAAATGAAATTATAAAATTTGCAGGTAAATGGATGGAGCTGAAAATTATCATTTTTTGTAAGATGACCCAGACAAATCATATGAGCAGACAAAAGCCACATGTTCTCTATCATAGGTGGATATAAGGTTTGAGATGTGTGTCCAGATCAGAGTACCCATAGCCAGAAAACTAATAAGGAGCCAAGGTGGATGATTTCTAAGGAAGAGGGATAGAATACAGGTGGTATGAAAGTCTAAATTGGAGATCTTCAATTTAGATCCTCCCCTCAGAAATCAGAGAACCTTCTGAGGGGGAAGGAAGATTCTAGGAGTCAGAGGTGATAGAGGATACCAGAAGAGCATGTCCCACTTCTGTTTTAAAAAACTAAGTAAGGTTCACCTGGACTGAGTCTGAAGTGGCAAGCACAGAGTTTGCATGGACCTGCACCAGATTCTCTGTGTATACGTTATGACTGTTAGTTTGGTGTCTTTGTGGTACTCCTAACTGTGGGAGCGGATGTATCTCTGGCTCTTTTGCTTGCTCTTGGGAATCCTTTCCTCCTATTGTGCTGCCTTGTCCAGCCTTCATATGAGGGATTTTGCCTTGTCTTTCTGTATCTTGTTTTGCCCTGTCTGACTGTCATCTCTTGGAGGCCTGCTCTTTTCTGAAGAGAAATGGAGGGAAAATAAATGTGGAGGAGAGGCGAGGTGTGTGGGGGGGGGGGGGGGTCTGGGAGGAGTGGGGGAGGGGAAATTGTGGTTGGGAAGTATAGTATGAGAAAACAATCTATTTTTAATTTCTAAAAAGTTTTGTTAGGAAAGAAGGAAGGGGAATGATGAAACAGGAAAGACTAAATGAGGAGGGGGATGGATCAAGGAAGAGACTGCGAACACTAAAGGCTTTTGAAAATGCCATATGGAAGCCTACTGCTCTAGAAGCTTCCTATAGCATCACATGCATACACATACAAAAGGAGTTTGAATGGAGTTGCCCCATCACATGGGGACAATTCCTCTCTCTCAGACACGATAGACTATCAAACAGAAAACCCAGTGCAAGGTATAGTTCCCTCTTTTTGAGTAGTTGTCAGTGGAGTCATATGGACTCCTCCAAGCACTGTAGGCTATTGCCGCTGCTCTTGGTTGCCTTCCAGAACTTAATGGTAAGACCTATTGCTAAAAACACATACTTGTGTCATGAGGCATGGAGGAAGCAATCCTACCTACTATCAGCTTTTGTAGTTCTGGAAGGTCCTATGCACTACCAGGGGAGGAAAGACATCAACAGTCTTACCCAACTGTGAACTCTACAGGCTACAAGAACAATCGGCCTGGCAAGATAGCCTCACGAGTGTGGCAGTGTCAAGAATGTTATGAGAGTAACCAGTCACTTTCTGGTTGGATTTAAGGTCTGCTCTACAAGATGGAACTTATGTCTGACACCATCAACTGGCTAAAAAAAAAAAAAAAAAGCCATGACTGGCTAGGTCATAGATTCTAGGGGAGAAGCTAATGCTAAATACTCTGCTAACTGGACTTAGTATTAAACATCCCCTAAGTTCTTATCTTTATAGCCAGAGATCAGTGCTCTTCCAACCCTTATCAGAGAAGCTTTTTAGCAGATGGAAGTTAATACAGAAATAACAACTAATAGTATGCAGAAAATATGAGATTTCAGGACATCTTTCTCACATCCCTATCCCAAAGTGCAGAGATTATTGTGAAAGAGGGAACATAAGTATAGTAAGAGTCAAGGTTGTGAGTGCCTTCAGTGAAATGATATTTGTTGAACATGACGCCACCATTTCACTCATAAACTAATAGTGACTGTGATTGCTTGCTTAAGACTTACACAAGATAGAGTCACACAAAATTCCAGCATGGGTAGGAGAAGGGGTCATGAAGTCACACCCCCAACCTAGGGGCTGTTGAGAGTTGTCTACCGGGAGAGGAAGAGACAGTTTTCTTTGGGGATGTGGCCCCTGAGAAATTACCCATGGTCCAGTAGGTGATCCTATACCCATGCACATACAAGCAACAACAGGACTCAATGGAATTTTTAAAAGAACTGACATGAAGTTGGGAGGGAAATGTGGTAGGGGGATAGTGGAGGAATTGGAAGAGAGTGAATGGGGTGGATTTGATCAAAACACATTATATGCATGTATGGGACTCTCAAAAATATGTAGCTGTGTATGTATCCATGCACAGTGACATCATTTTAGTTCTTGAGAGGGTGGACACCAGACTCCTAATGCTTGATGGCCAGCCAGTCTAATTAGAGCTGTGAGCTCTATATCTGGTGAGAGACTCTGTCTCCAATAAATAAAGAGGAGAACTCTCATGCCCAACAACTCCTCCTCTGTCCCCCATCACATCAATAGAAAGGAATTAACTGCTGATATGTTATAGTATAGCTAGATCTCAAAATAATTATGCTAAATAAAAGAAGTCAGACAAAAAGAAGAGCACATATTTTATGGTTCTATTTATATACAGTGCTAGAACATGAAACCTATAGTGACAAAAAGCAGACCAGTGGTTACTTGCCATGCAAAATGTATCAGAGACCTGACTGAGTGGAAAGGACTACAAAAAACTTGAAGGGACTAGGGAAATGGCTCAGTGGATAAAGTGCCTGCTTTAAACTGTGAGGACTGAAACTTAGATCTTCAGCACCCACGTAAATGCGTGGCAGCCCACTTATAATTCTAGCCCTTGGAAGGCAGAGGCAAGGGATATCTGGAGCAAGCTGGCTAAGTAGACAGGTTGTTTTTGACAAGCTGTGAGCTTAATTGTTAAATCCCACCTCAATGAGTAAGATGGAGTGCTATCAAGGAAGACTCCGTGGACACACACACGGACACACACAGTGCAAAACAAATATTTAAAGAGAGTGAATAGACTAGACTTTTGGGGCTGTTGGATGTCATCATTATTATGATCATGATAATAATTTTTCAGGTGTACACACATATGCCAAAACTTAAGTTTTAGACTAAAATATTTCCAGATTTTTATATGTGCAAAATATCATAAAATGACCTTTGTGGATGAAAATAATGATGGTCATAATAGTATCCATAATTTAAGTTTCAGTGTTTTGAGAGAAAGGGCGTAGGTTTTAAGGCATGGACAAAGGGAAAGAAGCAACTCTTATGATAGAGAAAGATGTGCATAGATGGCGCCTTTTCCAACACTTCTTTCAGGTGAAGTTTTTCAGAGGCCAGTTTGAATTTAGATTTTTGTTTCAAGATTCCTGGTTGATTTGGAAATAACCATAGGATTGCTTTTATATCTTATGAAGTAATGCATGCATGTGGTTTTAGAAAGTATGAACTATGTACATAAAAACTTATGATGCATGCAATGCACTGTTCCAATCTTAATCCTCTGCCATTATTGCCTTTCATTGTATTAACTCTTTCTTTTTAGTTCCTCTGGCAGTTGCTCTCATGTATTCTGCTATTTTTTGATTTCTCTATTTTAGACAATATCATCTTCTTGATAAGACAAATGGAGCTTTATATCACTGATCCTCTATGGTGTCTCAATGTAGTTACTATGTTCTTAAATTCATTTATGTCTGAGGAACATACCTAGACTGTCCTTGTTCCTTAAACTATGGAAAGTATCTCTTAACTAAAATAAGGCCATGAAGTCCTTGATCCTCTCTTTGTCTCTAACCCCTTCAGCTTATCAACTCCTTTGGTTTGTACTTTTATACACTGCCAAGGCGATAGCGTTTATGTTTTGTTCCACATCTATAACTATCTCTATAGCTAAGTATCCTAAGTTTTGGTATTTTGGTTAGTGCTTTAAGTTGAAAATCAATAAACATTATTTATACTGGTGTTAGCTATTAAAATAGTTAAAAATTTTAAATAGTTTTTAATTACAATTTTTGCCTCTTGTCAAATTTTAAAGTAGCAACTATGACTTTTTAAATCTTCTGATACCCCTTTTATTGTATTGTCTATGACACCCACAAGTTTCTCAAATTTCTTTGTAATGAATTTAATTATGAGTCCCTCAATCACTGTTTTTTGTAGGCGCTATCCTAGTGAACTTTAATTGCCAAGTTAAAATAGCCTCATGTTATCTGAGAAGAGAGGTTTGATTGAGGAATTTCCTAAATCAGATTAACATGTGGGTAAATCTGGGGGGTCTTGTCTTGACCATTAATCGATGCAGGAGGGACCAGCATATTTTGAATGGAGCTATTCCTAGGGGGTTAGTACTGGGCTGTATAAGAAGGCTAGCTGTATAAGAAAGCAATGGTTCCTGCTGTAATTTATCAGCTGTGAGTTTCCTTTGTCAAAGGTTATCTTGTGAGGATTAACATGTAATTCTGCATTCAGATTCCTGTCTTATATTCCTGCCCTGGCTTCCTTTAGTGGTAGACTGTGATCTGGAAATGTAGGATAAGACAAATTCTTTCCTCTCCAAGTTGCTTTTTTTTTAACCTTTTTTATTTTTTATTCTACATACCAATTCCAGTTCCCTCTCCCCCCCTGTCCTCCACTCCCCCCACCTTCTCCCCACCCCACCCTATCCACCCCTCAGAGAGGGTGAAGCCTCCCATGGGGAGTCAACAAAGTCTGTCACATCACTTGAGGCAGGACCCAGGCCCTCCCCACTGTATCAAGGCTGAGCAAGGTATCCGTCCACAGGGAATGGGCTCCAAAGAGCCAGTTCATGTACTAGGGATAAATAGTTGTTCCACTGCTAGTGGCCCCACTAACTGTCAGAGAGCTTAGTTAGGTCTTATGCTGGTTCCCCAGATGTTAATCTTGGGTCAATGAGCACCCACTAGCTCGAGTCAACTGTTTATGTGGGTATCCCCATCATGGTCTTGTCCCCATTGCTCATAATGTTGTTCCTCTCTCTATATGACTGGACTTTAGGAGTTCGACCCAGTGCTTAGCTATGGATCACTGCATCTGCTTCCATCAGTAACTGGATGAAGAAGATTCCATGCTGACAATTAAGGTAGTCATCAATCTGATTATAGGGCAAGGCCAGTTCAGGCACCCTCTCCACTACTGCTATGTTCATCAAGCCTGCTGTGCAACTATCACCTTGGGCTTAGTTGCATTAGTCTCTGGTTTTATGCCCACTGTTTCCAGAATCTAATATATGTGTCACTCTTTGTTTACTCTTACATTTTTTTCTGTAATATATTCCTAAATAACCTTTTAGAGATAGAATATAAAATATGAAGTTTGAGTTATTTGTAAACTAAAAAATGTCTTTAGACTCAATTTATAGTTAGGAGACAAATTACATTCTCAAAATAATTTCCCTTCAGAACGTTGAAGGTATTTTTTCCATTGTTTTCTCTTAAAAATAGTTTTTCTGTCAAGATGTTCAATTCATTCAAAATCCTGTCCATTTAACTGTTGCTGTTTTTCCTTTCTGAAAGCTTTTAGGGACTTTATCTTTTGATCTTCTGAAATGTTATGTGTCTAGGGGTTGAGGGAAGTGCCTAGCATCCTCTACATATGAAGCCTGCAAGACAATAAGCCACAGCCATCTGTGTAGTCATTATGCTTAGGGAATAGAAAACTGATAATGTAGATGCCTTTGCTCTGCAAAAGTCGTGTTCATACTGTCTGCCTCAATTCTTTCACGATTTATTCCTGATTTAGAGGGGGGAACACTTGAGACTAAATACCGGATTGCTACAGATTCTATCCATGGGGAAAGATGTGATTATTTGATATACAGATCTTCAGTGTATTTCTCACATTTCATTCTCGCAAACCCAGCCTTTTGGGGGCACTAAGAATCAAAGTCAGGGCCTAAGTACTCCATGATGCACTATCTTTCCTGCACTTCACCCTCTTCTACCCATTGTCAATTTGGGTAGAACCACATCTTCCCAAGCTCTAAGCTCCCTCTGATGCTCTCTCTTTTTAGTCCATCTTTATTACTTGGCATTCTGTCCACTTTCTGTCTTTCATAAACGTATTGAAATCTCTTTTCTGCTGATACCCTCTAATACTGTTTATATCTTCTTTATTTGTTTAATATCATTTTAATGGAGTCTTGGGAAGCAGTAGCACTAACATGGTTTTGTTAGTCAGCTACCTTGATCTGGATGTTTATTTCCTTGTTAAATTTTAAAGTTTATTAGCTTTATGATGATTCTTTTGGAAATATTTGTAGTTAGGGACAACTAGATGTGAGCTGGACAAATCTCCCAATTTATCAATTAGTAGAAAATAGAGGATTCATTAGTGTAGACGTTCTATGAAAGAGCTAGTCAACAGTGATGAAATCTAATTCTCCATTGCTCCCTAACAGTAACAGCCAAACAAAGGATATACATAAAATTAACTCTAATGGAAATTTTGTTTTGCTGTACTTCATTTGCTTCTTTTTTAGCCTAATTTCCTTTTGAGTGGATAGCTCTGTTGAGATATTATGGGAAAAGCTTATAATACAATATTTAGCAGCAGTCTTTCTTTACCCAGTGTTAGGGTCACAAATGAAAGACAGGAACTTTCCCCTGGAAAAAAAATAGATTTTTCCATATACATACTCTAGAACTGGATTCTAATCAACAGCCCTATTGATTTTTTTTCCTTTTTGTCTGTTGTACAGCTACTGGAACAATATTGGCCTGTCATTATATCACATAACCAGTTATTTGGTATTTACCTCACCAGGAGGCCAGGGCCCACTTGGATAGAAGGGGAAGGAAACTGCCAAATTAACTGAGAACTGAATTGCGTCTTTGGATTTGTCTAATCTTACAGTCAAATGATCTTTCTTTCTTTCTAGCCTTGCAATTTTCTTACCAATCCTTTTATGGCCCTGGTGGTTCTAGTTTTGCAGTATTTAAAATTCTGAATTTGAGCCCCAGGCCTTTTACTGGTTTTTCTATTCCTCAGGATTGTTCCAGGCAGTTATTAGGGGCTGAATCTCTCCTGATCACATGGCCAGTGATTAACGTGCCCTCTAAAGATCTTTGTATCTTAGATGCATCTCTTATCTTGCCTAGCCTTTCTCTTTAAACTTACCAACTGGTCTTTGAGATTTCTCTCCCTCCCTCTTTTCCTCCCCACTATACCCTCTCTCCTGTCCTTCACTCTCTCTCCCTCTCCTTCTCCTTTTATTTGTATCTTCCTCTCCCTCTTTTTCTCCCTCTCCCTCCTCATGATCCTCCTACCCGAGCCTTTCAAGTACTTGGATTGAAGGTCTGCGCTACCATAGTTCTTGATGTTTATTTTCTATATTCTTAGTTTAGAGGGCCAATTTTGCATTAAAACTATTTTGTAACTTACTTCAGCATCAACACAAACAGAATGTGATTCGTGCCTTCCTCAAATCCTCCCCACTGCTTAATTTCTCTCAGATATTTAAAATATTCTTTCCAGAGCCAATAGTCATGTTTCTTAATTTTGTCCTTACCTAGTCCTTTCTGGAAAGTTCTCATGATTTCTCCTTTCCAGTCATTGGTTACCTCACTTCTACTCTTCTTCCATACTTGATCTTGAATACCATTGCCAAATATATTTTTATTTACATATCTTACATGGCCTAGGTATCCATGAAGAACAAAACAAATTTTGTAATTGCTGATGACAAAGAAATTTTAAAGAGGGGAGAAAGTCCTAATTTAAAATAAATAGATTACACAAGCAATCTCATTTTGGTCACCTTGTTGCTCTAGCCTAAATTAGTCCAGCTTTATGAAGGTAAACTATAACACAGTTATAGAATTTTCAGTCGCCTTTAAATAATTCATAATCCAGAGGATGTGTTTGAATTTATTTTTTAATCCACAGTGCTGATTTATCATCCGGTCCTACTCACAAATAATAATATTTAGTGATTTCCAAGTATTACGCTGGAGGTGTTTCTCTGTCCTTTAATATACCAAAGTGCTTTAAATTAGCAGACAATTCCTAAGGAAATGAAGTGACATCCAGTATATATTGTTATCCTTCCTCTTAATTAAATATGCCACTTCTGATTTCACTCATACTTAAAGAGACAAAAAGACTAAATCTTCAACAAAAGGTCCTCTCTATATGACATATGTACAAACTGGTTTTTGATTTATGCCTGCAGCTGCTATTTGTACAGCCTGTCACTGCCCGTATTTCTGTGCTCAACTTGTGGTCAGCTGAAAGCCTTTCTCCAAAAAAGTTTCCAAATTTCATATTGTTGTATTTCTAGCTGGTCTCTGCTGTTTTTCCCCCCAGCAATCCACAGCTATGCTGTGTTATTTGAAGCTATGCTTTAGTGCATCCTTTACAATATGTCTTGTGTTCTGCCTGCTTGTGGTTAGGCTATAAAGCTTGCCATACCAAAGATGCTTGGGTATCCTTCTGTCAATGCATCTCCACATATGTCACCACTGAGCATAGTTTCAATGCTGATAGGCCAGCTGACTTCCAAGATCTCAGTAGTGGTGGTCCTCTCTTGCCATTTTACATTAAGCATGGTTCTGACTCTAACAATAAATAGATCAGTGAGGTAAATGTGACATCTGTGGTGGTTATGAATTTCAAAGTCATATAAAAGCTGGACATGCTTGTATTGCCCGTTAGTACAAATCAATTCAAGAAGCTTGTCTTTTTCCACTGCTGTTCTGGATATTAGAAATAGAGTTGACTATAAGACGTAGGATGCTGAAGGAGGGGTGCCTTTCTCATTTCGTTAGTAGTCATGTGTTTATGATAGCTCACCTTTCCCCTTGATATGCATCTTAAACAGATTTCATACTTGTCCTAAGGACAAGTCTAAACACATTCTGAACCTTCTTTGAGGTGTTTAGTGCCTCTAAGGAGAATAAATTTTATATTAAGATATATAAGGCATTATTTGATAAATATTAGGTAACTTGTACAAGCCAAAACTGGGTAAGAAAAAGCTAAATATTGAGCTAGTTAGTTATGTAATCTGACACTGATACCACATTAGGATAATCTTCTTAAGCAGAGATACTATCTTTTCTAAAATTTCCTATTTTGTGGTAACTTGCATTGTTTGACAGTGATATTTTTCCAGTCAGACTGCCCAGAAGTCAGTATTCAGAGACTGCTTTTAGTTCTTTATGTGATGTAAAATGTTCATTGTGTTTGGCTTCCATGTTTAGCTTTACTGTAAAATTTCACAAATTTTCCAATGTATTCCAGTGTAGCATGGATAGTAAATCCAAGCATCCACATCAGAGCTATCCAAGGAGCCAGTTTCATTTGGTGTATAGGCTTATTTGTACAACTGACTCGGCTGGTTGTATGTCCTGTGGATGATGCTTTGATTGATGTTGAATGTTCTTGTTTGCTTATGCCCAGAAACTGGAACACTGCACTGCACTGCACTCTGTTCTGCAATCAGCACATACTCTGCCTTTCATCTTACTGCCGAGTTACAAACTTTTCTGTCTCCTTTCATGAAGTGCTGTCATTGCACTATAAAGAAACTGTCTTATTTGCATTTTGTCTATGTATGTTTAAAGTACTGTCTAGTTCAGTACCTTCCCCGTGCTGAGTACTCAATATTTATTCAAAAGAAAACACTCTGCTTGACCCTCTCCAGACTTCCTGTTTATAATCACAGCATGTTAAGGGTTCTTAATAAGATTAAGAGTGTTCAGTGACACCTTTTGATTCATTTTATATCTATAATGTGTTTACCAAGCTTATTGGGCAATGCTGCCTCACTAATTACTACAGGGATACTCCTATCTTACTACAGTGGAAACACTTGAAGATTTTGTTAAGTATTTAAGACACTTAGCTCAGTAGTAGAATGCTTGCCTAGCATTTGCAAAGCCCTGTTCAAACACTGCAAGAAGAAAAGACTGACATTTCAGAGAATAAATTATTTTATTTTAAAGATTTATTTTGATTGCATGCCCTGTGAAGTCTCAAAGAGGACATTGGATCTCATGAAAGTGGAGTTATGGGCGGTTGTGAGCTCCCTGAAATTGGTGTTGGTGACTTAACTTAGTCTTCTGTAAAAACAACAAGTGCTTTTAGCCACTGAGTCTTCTCTTCAGACCCTCAGAGCATACATCAATTTAATGGTTCAGAAAAGTCCCAGCTGATTATTGGTAGACGATGAAATTACATTGGCTGCAATAAGAAAAAATAAGTTAAATAAATTAACTCCAGAATTTTGAAAGAGAAAAATGTAAGTAAATGATGTGCTAATTTTAAAAAGCCTGGTATGTACATGTCTCCTGTTTCAAGAAATTAGATATTGACTTTTTATGACCATATTACCATTGACAGAAGAAAAGGTGTGAAATACTAGCTGTTCAGGAACCCTGGCTTACTAAGGAAAAGAAAGAGAACATAGCCTCTTCAGTCTACGTTATAAATTACTTATAGAATGGACAATACACAAGTTTTCTTGAAATGCGACTCAAGGATTATGTGTGTTAAAATCCCCTAAAGAGCAAATTCAGGTCAGATTCTAGGGTTTTACCTCAGGCCTACTCAGTCTAAATTTGGGAGGATGAAGCCCTGGGATTCTGCACTTTAATATTTATATGACGTGATCCTGATGTATATCAAAGTTTAAAAACACTGACTTACAGGGTGTCTCAGTTTTAGGGTCCCAGTGATTTGATTCCTATAAATCATATAGGAAGTAGCCTCCCCCTTTATGGCTGGTCTCTAAAACAGGCCCAATTAGGATGAAACCATATACTATGACTTCAAGAAATGAGTTATACTACAGTTTGAATGTGGACTCCCTAAAATTCAGGTATTGCTAATACAATGACATCATCAGGTAGGGGCGTTAAGATTAAATTAGAACATGAGAGTTCCTTCCTTATAAATGGGATTAAGGCCCTATAAAAGATTCTTTGTGAAACAGTCTGTTCTTTCCTTCTACCTTCCACCACACAGCATCCCTTCCTTCTGGAGGGTATATTGGTAAGACACCATCATGGAAATAGAGTGCAGCCCTCACCAGTCATCTGAACTATATTTTGTCTTTTCAACTTCCACAACTAAGAAAAGAATGTAATTCTGTGCTTTATAAATTACTCAAGTTTAAGTGCGTAGTGATAGCAGCATAAATAGACTAAGATACTTCAGTTATTCTCATAACAGAGAGATATTTATGAGGAGCCTACTGTGTGCTAGGGCCAGGGCACTAGTTATACAAAAATGGATGAAATGGGTTCCTTCCCTCAAAAGGCTTGTGAGTCATTTCCTGTGAATCATCTAGTACAATCCAATATGTTAGTGATAAAATAAATAGAAAATGAATTGAATTAAATTCATTCTATTCTGTGTGAAATGTATCCAATAAATTTGTGGGTTTTGATATTAGAAAAATATTTGCGGTAGTAATATCTGGAGAGTCACTAACAATAATGTATGTATCCCTTGTGTCTCGCTGTTAACAAATTGTTTCTAGCTGCGATGCCTGTAATCTGCAGGTGCTGTTTACCGTGTAATTTTACCATAAGAAACAAGAATGTAATCACATAATAAAGTGTAAAGAATTAGATTTTCTTCCCCTTGAGCAAAATGCCTGACTGTGGCCAGCATTCCTGGTGCTTTCTCCTTGTGCAATAGGAAAGCAATATTCTGAAAGAGAAGGCTATTTTGTTCATATTCTACAACATGCCTCTGGAGGCCATGCTAATGAATGCAAAACTAAAGCTAGAATTCAAACTTCTTGTATGAGAAGCTACTGATTTTTTTGTCTTTACCATTATGCTATATAGAGTATAATTTTCACTCCTGTCTAATTGAGACTCAAATAGGGCACTGTGAATAGGGAATCATTTTGATTAAAAAGGGGTTTTGTGTTGTTTTCTTCTCGTGTCTGAGAAAATATAACCTATTCAAAGAATTTTCATATTCAAGCAGTCCCTTTCTAATGAACACTTGACTTATGAATATCCTGTACCTTCAAAGCTCCTCTTGAGGGATTTTGAGATACTCCTATACCCATGGAAGCTGGAATTGTTTCTGCCGTCTGCATAAGTTCCTTTCTCCCCCATTGCTCCTGTTCTAGAAGCTTGAATTCTTGCAAGCTGTCACCAGACACTTCTTGGGAACAGTTAACATGTGAACAACTTCTCTTTTGCCACCACCAAGTTATAAGAAAGCACAAAACTCCATACCAGACCTCACACAGAAGTTGTATTTATGAGTACAAGCATCATATTGTAATAACTTAACCTTCCAGTATTTGGGTATAGACAGACTCATATTATAGCCACAATTCAAGCAGAAAACAAGTGATCTCTAACCCAGTCAATGTGCATCTTGCAGAAAGCACCATTCAAAACTACATTTGCTGCCTGTTTATTATTTTTACATGAGCTTAATTGGTGTTTTAATTAGATGTCAAGCCTGTAGCAGCAAATTTGAAGGATCTAAAAAATATGTCATAGGTGGGTGACTTGAAATCTGTTAGTTGACAGCAAGGTGACAGAAAAGACATTTAAAAACTCAAAAAACAGCTGCAATGAAATACTATTTATCTACTAGAATGAATAAAATAAAAATAACTGACATTACCAAATATTGGTGAAGATGGAGAATACTGGGATTCACAAACTTTGTTGGTGGGCACAAAAAACACTGCAATCACTCTAGAAAGCTGTTTGACACATCATATAACCCAGAAGTTCCATTCTTAGGTTCCTTCCAAAAAATATGAAGACATATTCACACAAAACTTACACATCAATGTTCGCATCAGCTTTATTTGTTATAGTCAGAACTGGAAGTAACCCATATGTACATCAGTAGGAGGATGCACTTAGGAAAGAATAATAGCCCCTATGCTAAAAGCTCGGGGACCATCTTGAAAAGAGTGGGGTGAAAAAACATAAGAGCCAGAGGGCTGGGAAACATTATTTTCTAGACAGAACATGGATATATCACTCATATTCATAGCATCTGTGGTTACCTACATAGGACCTGAACTAAACTGGACCCATTAACATTCCAGCATCTTAGGAGCTATTGGCAGTTAATGGCTTCTGGAGGACCCGTTTTTCTTCAGGGATTTAGCCACTGGTAGGGACCCCAGGCTACATTAGTAACATCATACTCATGCATGTGCAAGCAACCCTAATAAAGCTCAAAAGAATTAGAAAAAGAAATAAGAAAAAGAAAGGAATGACACTAGGAAGAAGGCATGTTGGAAAAAGGAGTTTCAGAGGGAATGGGAAGAAGATAAAAGAAGGGAATGAGATGAATATAATGAAAATACATTATATACATGTATGAAATCATCAAAAATAAACTTTAAAACAAAATTTATTTATTTATTTTACATACCAACCACAGTTTCCCTTCCCTCCTCTCCTCCCATTCCCTCCCCCTACCTGCCTTCTACCCCACTTCCATCCACTCCTCCTCCAACTCCATTCAGAAGGAGTAAAGCCTCCATGGGAGTAAACAAAGCATGGTAAAAGTTGAGGCAGGACCAAGCCCCTCCCCCTTGTATCAAGGCGGGGCAGGGCATCCCAGTAGGTTCCAAAGAACCAGCTCATGCATCAGGTACAGATCCTGGTCCCACTGCTAGAGGCCCTACAAAAGACGAACCTACACAATTGTCACCCAGATGCAGAGGTCCTAGGTCAGTCCTATGCTGGCTCCCTAACTGTTGGTCCAGAGTCCATGAGCTCCCACAAGCTCAGATCAGCTATCTCTGTGGGTTTTCCCATCATGATGTTGACACTCTATCCCCTCCCCCATTCATATAACCCCTCCTCCCTCTCTTTGACTGGACTTCTGGAGCTTAGCCCAATGCTTAGCTGTGGATCTCTGCATCTGCTTCCATCAGTTAATAGATGAAGGCTCTATGGTGACATTTAGGATAGTCACCAGTATGCTTACAGGGTGAAGACCAGTTTAGGCACTGTCTCTCCTATTGTGAGGAGTCTTAACGGGGGTCATCCTTGTGGGTTCCTGGGATTTTCCCTGGCACCAAGTTTCTCCCTAACCTCATAATTGACCTCTCTATCAAGGTATCTCTTTCATTACTCTCCCGCTCTGTCCTACCCCCAACTCGACCCTCCTGATTCCTCGTGTTCCCCTCCCCCATCCTCTCCCCTCTTCCCCCACCCACAGTTTACCCAGGACATCTCATCTATTTCTTCTTCACAGGGCAATCGGTGCATTCCTCTTAGAGTCCTTCTTGTTACTTAGCTTCTCTTTGACTAAGGATTGTAGCCTGGTTGTCCTTTGCTTTGTATCTAATATCCACTTATGAGTGAGTACATACTGTGTTTGTCTTTCTGGGTCTGAGTTACCTCACTCAGGATGATTTTTCCTAGTTCCATCCATTTGCCTACAAATCTCATGATGTCTCACTGTTTTTAACAGATGAGTAATATGCCATTGTGTGAATGTACTACATTTTCTTTAGCCGTTCTTGGTTGAGGGGCATCTGAGACTTTAAACACAGCACTTTTTTATTTCCCATTTGTCACTAAATCCTTGACATCATTCAGGACTTGTAATGTTAACATCTCCTCTAAGAAGCCTCATTTATTAGCAATCTATATTAGGTGCTTCCTCTTTGCCCCCAGACAATCTTAGGCTCCTTTTTAACGAAGCATGTATTTATCTGTAATGAAATTATAAAACCAAAAGCCCCTCAGGATAGTAGACTGGGCTCATTTAGTGTACAAGCAAATAGGCCTACACTTATTCTGCAAGTAAAAAGTAAAACTAAATTCTATCCATGATAGCCCAAGTTCTATTACTCAAAGTTATAAAAAAAATCAAAAACAAAAGCTTGTTTTATCCCAAGATTATTGGTAGTCTTTCTGGTTTGAGGGTTTGTTTGAGTTTCTATTTTGTTTGTTTGGGTTTCCAGACCAGGTTTTATTAAGTAACATAGCCTGACTTTGGTTCATTATCTTCTGCCTCAGCTTCCAGCATGCTGGGATTACAAATATTGGCTACCACACCAGGTGTGTTTGAGATTTTATTTTAAATCCTAATTTGATTTTATATTACTAGTGTTGTATTAGCTTATTTATATGGTTGTTTAAGTGACATTTCTGTGGGCCTGACCAGATTTATGCCGATTCTACAGGAAACTACATTTTATATTCCAGTCTAGTGACTCCAAAATACTAATCATTTGAAACATGTGAAACTTCTGATATTCAATTGTGTGTGTGTGTGTATATTCTGTGGGTGCATGTGTGTGTATAGATGCATGTGTGAATGTGTGCATGTGGAAGCTCCCCAGTATTGAAATTACAAGTGCAGACTACTGCATTTAGCTATTTTATGTGTGGCCTGAAGATTGAATTTAGGTCCTCATGGTTTCCTGACCAACTGAGCTATCTCCCAAACCCCAATTATTTTGCATACAAAAATGTGTGTGTTAACTTTTTTATTTTTTGACAATTTCTTACATATATACAATGTACTATAATCATATTCTCTGATGTAGGAGTCCTTTCTGTATGCTGTGAATATGTTTTATTGCCATTGGTTAATAAAGAAGCTGCTTTGGCCTATGGCAGGACAGAGTATAGGTAGACAAGGAGACTAAAATGAAAGCAGGGAAAAAGAAGGCAAAGTTAGGCAGTTAGTTGCCATGTAGCTGCTGAAGGAGAAAGATACCAGAACCTTACTGGTAAACTACAAGCCTCATGGAAAAATATAAAGTGATAGAAATGGGTTAATTTAAGATGTAAGAGCTTGCTAGGACTATGCCTAAGCCATTGACCAAACTGTGCTGTAATTAATATAGTTTCTGTGTGATTATTCGGGTCTGGGTGGCCAGGAAACAAAAGTACAGTCTCTGTTTACAGTTCTCTTTCTGTTATCCTCTCTTATTCCCACTCCTGATGACTCCATTCTTCCTCCGAGCTGGTCCCCCTCCAACTTTCATGTCTACTTTGTGATACACTGAGTTTAATTGGGCTGGATTTACTGGACTATGGCAACTTACCAGAGGCTATACTACTGAAGAAAAAAAACTCTCCTTCTCCCAACAGCCATTAACTGCCAATAGTTCCTCAGGGAGGGTGCTGGAATCTCATGAGCCTCTCCCCATACATAATGGAATATTGAAGGACCCAATCTTGTGTTGATTACCACAGCTACTATATGTTCATATATATATAATGGGCATGTCATATACAGAAGGCAATATTTCACAACACTCTTCCCCATCTTCTAGCTAAGATGTTGCCTGGACCTTGGAGAGAGTAATGTAGAGTCCTGTTTAGGAATAAGCACTCAACAGTCACTTTTATCTACATTTTAGCCAGTTATGAGTCACTGCACTAACTTCTACCTACTGAACCAAACCTTCTCTAAAGACTGAGAGTCTATAGATATCAGTAATACTTAGAAGGCAATTTAGGTGCATGTTCATTTAGCAAATCAAGATAGTAAGCTTCCCCCTAGGACCTGTGACTTCCCCAACCATGGGCTTTTGACCGGGTTTCAACTACCAGGCATGCATTTCCTCCTGTGGGGTAGGCCTCAAATCCAATCAAAAAGCTATTGGTTGCCGTCAACTATTGCACCAGTGGACATATCTTATCTTAATGGTCAGTTTTTTATGTGTAGGGTGACAAAGACCATTGATGATAATTTTTCTTCCTAAACAGCCTGCATAGCAACTTCCAGTACTATAAATGTTAGGCAGCAGGGAGGATGCTTCTAACCCATTTTCAGATTGATTCTGTGTGTCCCCTAACCTAAGTGTGTGCTGTATTCAGCAATAGGGTCTTAACCATCTAGTTCTAGAAGGTAACCAAGAGCAATGGCAACAGCCTATATTGTTTTAGGAGAGTCTGGGGGCTTTCTGGAAAATGACTATTTCAAGTGGATCATCCTAAATGTTTTTAAATGTGATATGATTAATAATCTATAGATTACACATATTCATTTATTGTTTGATAGTTAATCAGTGAATGTATCCTCCTAGATGTCTGTGCCTTAACACAAACAATAAATCATAGGTATTTGAAGAAAGTTTGTGTAGACTGTTAGGGTTTTCTTGGGTCCAACCCAGTTTTTTAACTAGAAATTCACCAGACATGAGGACACTGGGATTATTATTTTTTCCAAATGACAATAGAATGTTTCAAAATAATGTACTTAAAATAGCAATATCTAACACTTATTGAGTGTGTATTACATGAAATGGTTACTGTGATGATCCTACAACTGCTTTATGAGTAAAGTGCTATTATCATCCCTGTTTTCAAATGAGGAAATTAAAACTAAAGAAACTTGTTCAAGGTTACATGGATAGCAAGTAATAGCATTGAGTTTAGAATCACTCAAGTCTAAAACTCTGTCCATTGTTTACCTTAGGCACATCTTTTCACCTCAAGGATATACTTAAGCTATGATTATTGTTAGTGAAAGCAGATCCATTCACATAAAAAACATATTATATTGCCATAAGCAATTGTTATAAGACATTAGAGGACCAAATATTAGAATGAGGACCTTTTAATGCAAGACTTACTTTTTTCAGATACATTACTGTATAAAATCTTAGTAACTGAGTGATAACTAGTTTAGGTTTCCTTTTAAAACTAACAGAATAGGAAAAATAGTCTACTGTTGTTTTTCATTGAACTGAGTCTTATAGAGCACATGTTCTGATGGGGGTTGGGAAAGGCAGTGAACTAGTGTGCACTTTATCATGACTTAACTCCTAGAAGAGAGTTGACATACATGACACCTCACAGTTGGGTTCTCCCCACTCTAGAAACAAATTAAAAGCAGAGCAAAAGTAAGAAATATGGCAAAATCCGATGTATATGATAATAAAGTCCAAGGGGTAATAGAAAATCCAAGGCTAGTTCTGGATAGCCATCAGCAATGTAGGAGGAGTATTAGAAGTTTGTGGACAGATGTAACCTAAGGGATTTCTCATAGCTATTCAGAGTGAATAGAGAGGCTTTGGCGATTAACAAGTTTCATGCCTACATGATTAGAATAATAATGATTCCATGATTGGAAAAGTGGGAGTAATGATTCCATTCATTGGAAAAGTGGAAGGAAAGATGAGCTCAGATTTTAGATATATTGAATTTAAGGTAAAGAAGGACTATCTGTTGAAAGACAGCTAGTTGGTTTCTTATGTTGGCTATAGCTAACATAAGACATATCTACTTATTAATTTTACAGATGGCCCTCCTGAATTTCTTCTTTCCTGATGAAAAGGCATATTCTGAAGAGGAAAGTAGGCGTGTTCGCCGCAATAAAAGAAGCAAAAGTGGTGAAGGAGCAGATGGTGAGTCTACTCAAGTGATCCTTTATCACTCTGACTTTTGAAATGTTAATAAAAACACTCTTTAGTGCTCTTGTGTTATCCAAAGATCACTGATTTCTCCAGCCTACCCTGCTGAGCAGTCCTTTGCCATAGAACTAACAATGGAAGGATCCTCTAACCCCAGATACCCCCAGTCCCTTTTCAGTATGCTTGGAGGACCATGGTAGCTGAGGACCATGGTAGCATTTATGTCCCTTAAGGGCACTCTCCCTAAAGACTTCCTCTCTCCTGAGGACATAACATATTTGCCATGTCCACGAAGATAATTTAATCCTATTTTTGGAACTGATAGTATTTTGTCAGTCTATCATTTATATGGTACATTATTTCCAATGATAATTATAACAATTTTGGTATCTGTTACTATGTCCAAATATAAACTAAAGCATGTATCATTACTCTGTAAGTTCCTTGAGGACAAGGATCCAGTTCTTTTTATATGACTTTAGAATTTGGTATAATATTTGCCTCACTGTGTTGTAATAGAACTCGACAGTGTTTACTATCCCTTCAGCTAGGCAGTGATTTACCCGTGAAAACCATTGCCATTGTGGGTGTAATAGCTTTGAGTTAACTAGTAGTATATTCAGTTGGATGACAAAATGTTGAGGTAGCTCCTGGGCAAGGTCTTTGAATCGCTGTATTTCAATGTTACTCTGTCAGTTGACAGAACACTACCCCTTTGGCCAGAGGTTTATAGGAAACATAGCTCTGGGCTGTAGAAAAGCCATCTGGATTCAAAGACAGTGTGTCTGGCTACATCTGCTGATGATATGTGTCTATAGCGGGTTACAAAGCAATATGATTTTATAAAGATGAAAATGAGATTTTTAAGCTGACATTTGTCAATGTAAGTAGGGACCAATGATTGAAGCAGTTCCAAAAAGTGGAATCAATTGAAGATACGGGGCTAGTACTGCCTTAGAGTTAAGGATAAAGCGTACCTGGAGATCATAGAATTGTCTACGATATTTAACCTTTCACCTAAGAGGCTATAAAACCATTTCTTTTGATGTGATGAGTGTCTCATTTGGTTAAAAGGTGACAAGCCAATCCAAGTCTCCTTTTGAAAGCCATTCTTGTTATTCTGCCAACTATGTACTGTGTTTTTCCAACACATCCTTCAAATATTTACTGAGTAAATACAGCCAATTTATATCACACTAGGCTAGAAGCGGTAAGAATATCTGTGTTTGTTTGGTTAATGTCTATATTCTTACTGCTTAGAAAAGAACTTGGTACATGACAGACCTCAATGAATATTTCTTGTTCCCCAGGGGGCTTTACTTCGATAGCACAGATAAACAGAAAACAAAGTTTGTGTTGATAAGTGCTGTGAGGAAACCTACAGCAATGAGACAGGGAGACTGGTAATAATAGGGTATACTATAAGGTGATCAAGGGCGGGCTCTGTGATAAGGGAGCAGTTGAGAAGGACCTGAGGGAAATGAAGGTAAGCCAAGTAGATTTCTGAGGGGAAAAAGCAGCCAGAATCAAAACAAAACAAACCTCCCCTGAAACAGAGAATGCATGGTGTGTTTCAGGAAGATCAGCAGGACTGGGAGGAGAGTAAGAGAAATAAAGGCAATGAGGGCAGGCAGTAAAAGTCACTCTACAGACTTGAGAGCCTGGGGAGCCAGGGTCTTTACTGGCTTCTTGGTCCTAGTTTCTTATTCCTCATGCAGTGGGGGGATATTGAATGAGTCCGAAGAGGAATGACAAGATTTGACTTGCATTTTAACAGAATCCTTCTGACTTCTCTATTGAAAATGATTTAGAAAGAGTAGGAAAAGGGAGACCCAAAGGGGACAATATCCAGGCAAGAGATGATAGTGGCTTAGAATAGCGTGGAAGCAGAATAGTTGGTAGGAAATGGTATGATTCTAGAAGGATTTTGAAGAAATGGCTAATCAGATTTTGAGATTTATCAAAGAATATGAAAGACGGAGAAGAGCTGAGAATGACCTCGAGAGTTTGGGATATAAAGAACGAAATGAGTAGAATTTGCTATTTCTGAGGTGGAGAAGAAAGGGGAGGAGATATATAGAGGTGTGGGGAGTGAGTTCAGGATTTAGAAGTTAGACTAGCGGGAGAAGAGGGGATGGGTAGAAGAGGGAGAGTACCAGTGATGAATGCAGCCAAAGTACATGGCATACTTAAAGAAATTGTCTTTCTGAAACTAGTCACAATGTACAATGAATATATATTAATATTTTTAATTAAAAAGACCAAAACATAAAAGAATTTATTTAGGCCTGTTAAATTTGGGTTGCCTGTTTAGCCTGCCAAACAGATATAATTCAACATCACTATCTCAAGATAATGAGCTGACTGTTTTATACAAATAAAGAAAAAAAAGTGAGTCTATCAGCAATTAATATTAAATCCATAGTTATTTGATATGTTATAGTACAAATTAAGATACCTATCTCGTTTCCCTCACAAGTGTCAAAGAAAAGTGATTTGCCTTAAGTAGTTAAGAAATTATTTCAGAAGGAAAACATTTTTCAAAGATTCAAAACAGGAAGAAGGGCCAGCAGGATGGCTCCCCAGTTAATGGTGCTTACTACAAGGCTGACAGTCTGAGTTCACCCCAGGGGTCCACATGACAGAAGGAAAGAACCCAATTCTGCAAGTTGTTCTCTGACCTCCACTTTTTTTTCAGCAGGTGCATGTGTTATACATACACGCACACATACACACAGACACTAAAAACAGAAACCTTTCAAACATAGCAGGAAACAACAGTTTGAAATTTGTTTTAGTTTTGTAACCTATAGTCCTCAGACTGCTTCAATCCCCAGCTATTTTACAGTTATTCAGTAAGTTTTCTATACGCAGTTGAAAAGAATGATAACATGAACAAGGCCTCAGGGAAGCTTACAGAGAAATTTTGGTAAAGGAGCTGATAGATTTATAGGCGATAGATAAGGGTGAGCACATATAGGGTGATGTGGTGGGTTCCTAGATTTTTATATAAGATTGACAGCATTTCTCCCCAAAAGAGAGAATATTAGCTGAGGAAATATTTCCATAATACTGACCTGTAGGCAAGTCCGTGAGGTATTAATGATTAAGGATTGATGTGGGAGGGCCTAGCTCACTGTGGGCTGGTGAGCAAGCAAGTTGAACAAGCCATGAAGAGCAAGCCACTAAGTAGCATTCTTTCATGCCCTCTGCTGCAGTTCCTACTTCCAGGATCCTGACCTGACTGCCTGTCCTGGCTGTCCCACAGTCATGGAGTGTGACCTGAGAGGTGGAAGAAGAAATAAATCCTTTTCTCCCCAAGTTGCTTTTCATCATGATGTTTTATTATACCAATAGAATCCAGAACTAAGACACTTACTTTCCTGGTCCATTGGTCTCTTAAACTAGGTGATTAGAAGCATAATATAGGCACTGTCTATCTTGCCTTCAAGAGACAAGCAGAGCCATAAAGATGACTCAAAGAGTAAAGGCACTTGCTGCCAAGCCTGAAGACCTGAGTTTAATGTTCTGTGCCTACATTTGACAGGAGGAGAGAACTGACTCCTAAAACTTATTCTCTTCCCTTCACACGTGTGCATGCGCACACACACGGGCATGTGTGCACGCACACACACACACACACACACACATATATATATATATATATATATATATATATATATATACATATTTTTTATATATGGAGAGAGAATGGGGACTGGAGAACTGGCTCAGCACTAAAGAGCATTTGCTGCTCTTACGAAAGACCTAGGTTTAATTCCCACACTGGGCAGCTCACAATCACGTGCAACTCCTATTGCAGCTGATCTGACACCTTCTTCTGACCTCTGAGGGTACATCCATGCGTGCATTGTACTACATTACACTCAGGTACCCACACATACATGTAAAATTAATTAATTAACATAATAAACATTAACTTCTCTTTTTTTTTTTTATTTTTTATTTTAATTTATTTATTAAGAATTTCTGCCTCGTCCCCACAACCGCTTCCCATTTCCCTCCCCCTCCCCCGATCAAGTCCCCCCCCCCATCTGCTCGAAGAGCAATCAGGGTTCCCTGACCTGTGGGAAGCCCAAGGACTGCCCACCTCTATCCAGGTCTCCTAAGGTGAGCATTCAAACTGCCTAGGCTCCCACAAAGCCAGTACGTGCAGTAGGATCAAAAACCCACTGCAATTGTTCTTGAGTTCTCAGTATTCCTCATTGTCCGCTATGTTCAGCTAGTCTGGATTTATCCCATGCTTTTTCAGACCTAGGCCAGCTGGCCTTGGTAACTTCTCTTTTAAAAATACATCTGTCTCCAGAATGTATTTCTAACCCACAATTTAAAAATGTTTGGATTCATCTGTTTCTCAATTCTGAGTACTCTAAGTGAAGGCATTGATTCGTAAATAGCAATCACAAACACAAGGTTATTTTCTCTCCAATATAAATCTTGTGATGTTATAACAAATCTTGAAAATGAATTTCTTTTTGTTTTATATTTAAAATTTTATTAGCATAGATGCTTTTCCTGCAAGTGTGTCTGACTATGCACCATGTGTGTGCAGTTCCCATGGAGATCAGAATTGGTGTCAAGTCCCCTGAAACTGGCAATACAGGATGTTATTAGATGTCATGTGGTTGCTGGGAATTGAACCCCGGTTCTCTGCATGAGCAGCCAGCTTCTGTTCTACATATCTATATTAAATTCATTTCTCTTGAGTTGGTCAGAATTTTTCTGAATAGTTTTTGAGTATCTGTGATTTCGGGGTCCTTGTTGTTCTATAAGAAAAGCATGATCATTTCCTTGTATATTCTGAGGCACAATACTTACAGAAATCTGTGTCAATATTTCCTGATTAAGCCCATTCTCTGAAGTCATAATTGCTCTGAGTGACTTGCTTAGCCATCTCTTGCAGGGAACTACATGAACTATAGAATGTATTCAGGGGCTCGTGAGGTCTTAAAATCTGATAATGTATACCAAGGATTATCAAGGAGTTTCCATAGTTTACAAATACTATTTTTTAAACATTTTGTTCTCTTCCTATAGGATCAACCTCAGGAATCAATGAAAAAAATAAATTAATGTCTCTCCACACCCTTCTTTCCCTAGTATTCCTGTCTTCCTAAGTGAAAGAGAAGTGCAGGATAGTATGATAGGAAAGGAACTTGAACAAGTTGCAGTCTGTAGATTCTAATCCTGATATCTCCACTATATTATCTGCCTGTGATCTTGGAGAAGTCACATTTCTCTGAGCTTCCATTTTCTTGTCTATAAAATTGCGACAATGAACCTGGCTTAAGTCATGCAGTTACTGTATTGATCCAAAGTGTCGATCGATTAAAAAAAAAATAACCTTTGGAAAATACTAAATACTGGTACTATGTTCTCTCAAGCATTGTTATTACTCTAGTAGACAACAATTGTAATTCAGCAGTGATGCTGTATTTCAGCAAAATGCTCTTTCTTCTCATTGGTGTTATTCCTTAAAATAGCCCAAAGGAGCCATGGGCTGGAAGACTCTAGGCCACAGATTCTGGCCTACCTCGTCACAACAAATGGTTGATCACAGCTGCACATTTTTCCATGTCACTTCCTCACTCTACCTGTCCATCTGTGTCCATCTGTCTACCTATAATGTGTTTGTTTGTGTGTGTGTGTATGTCCATCTGTCCGTCTGTCCAACCCTCTCAGAAATTTTTCTTACTTGATATTTACTTTTGGGCTGATCAAAGAAGTTAGTATTTTTTCCTACTATTATAGATGAGTAAGCAGAATAAATAAATTAAGATCGAAATGTATCCTTTGCTTTTTATTTCTTAAAAATAACAATATAATGGTGTATGGCTACCATTAAATTGATACAGCTGGATGTAGATGGAATGTCATGCTGCGTTCCCATCCAGCTCCCGCACGGCTAGCTTTATACCCGAAATAACAACACACAAATTGTATTCTTTTAAACACTGCTTGGCCCATTAGCTCTAGCCTATAACTGGCTAACTCTCATATCTTGATTAACCCATTTCTAATGAGTGTAGCACCATGAGGAGGTGTCTTACAGGGAATATTCTTAACCTGTATCCATCTCAGACAGAAGAGCTATGGCGTCTGCCTGACTTGGCTTCTTTATCCCAGCATTCTGATCTGTTTACTCCGCCTACCTAATTTTTTATCCTATTAAAGGGCCAAGGCAGTTTCTTTATTAATCAATGAAATCAACATAAAACAGAAGACTTTCCCACATCATTTCACCCTTTTCTGTTTAAACAAAAAAGAAAGGCTTTACCTTTAACATAGTAAAATTACATATAACAAAACAGTTATTAAGCAAGAATTACAGTTACAATATTTATATCTATTTTATCTTTTATCATAACTAAGTAAAACTATAACAATCCATTCTTCAATTCCATCAAAGACTCCAGAAGGATATAATATTACCTAAGTAAACAAGAAATAAGCAACTTCCAAACTCTAGAAATGACAGAGACATCTCGCTGTCTGGACAGTCACCCAAAGTTCCTTTGTACCGTTGGGGCATCCATCTTTGGTCTTCAGGCCCATAGTTTCCAGCAGACATTTCCATGAAGCAGGAAATTTCAAAGACAGTTCAGTCACTATCTGCTGTGTCCTGCAGAATATCTCACAGACTCTTTCATGAGTCAGGAACCCCGAAAGACCATCTCCCCTTTAGGTAAGTTCAGCAGTCCTCTCTCTGCTGGTTCTCTGTGCCCAGTTTATGCAACAGTCCAGACAAGAGCAGTTTCTTGCCCAAATGGCTATGAAACTCCATAAGGAGCCTCTTCAATGCCCATCGTCCTCTTTTTTCTTTTTTTCTTTTATTTATTTATTTATTAAAGATTTCTGTCTCTTCCCCGCCACCGCCTCCCACTTCCCTCCCCCTCTCCCAATCAAGTCCCCCTCCCTTGTCAGCCCAAAGAGCAATCAGGGTTCCCTGCCCTGTGGGAAGTCCAAGGACCACCCACCTCCAGCCAGGTCTAGTAAGGTGAGCATCCAAACTGCCTAGGCTCCCACAAAGCCAGTACGTGCAGTAAGGATCAAAAATCCATTGCCATTGTTCTTGAGTTCTCAATAGTCCTCATTGTCCGCTATGTTCAGCGAGTCCGGTTTTATCCCAGGCTTTTTCAGACCCAGGCCAGCTGGCCTTGGTGAGTTCCCGATAGAACATCCCCATTGTCTCAGTGTTTGGGTGCACCCCTCGCGGTCCTGAGTTCCTTGCTTGTGCTCTCTCTCCTTCTGTTCCTGATTTGGACCTTGAGATTTTTGTCCGGTGCTCCAATGTGGGTCTCTGTTCTGTCTCCTTTCATTGCCTGATAAAGGTTAATATTCAGGAGGATGCCTATATGTTTTTCTTTGGGTTCTCCTTATTTAGCTTCTCTAGGATCACTAATTATAGGCTCAATGTCCTTTATTTATGGCTAGAAACCAAATATGAGTGTGTAACATCCCATGTTCCTTTTTGGGTCATGCTTACCTCTCTCAGCATAGTGTTTTCTATTTCCTTCCATTTGCATGCAAAATTCAAGAAGTACTTGTTTTTTTACTGCTGAGTAGTACTCTAATATGTATATATTCCATACTTTCTTCATCCATTCTTCCATTGAAGGGCATCTCTGTTGTTTCCAGGTTCTGGCTATTACAAACAATGCTGCTATGAACATAGTTGAGCATATACTTTTGTTGTATGATAGGGCATCTCTTGGGTATATTCCCAAGAGTGGTATTGCTGGGTCCAGGGGTAGGTTGATCCCAAATTTCCTGAGAAACAGCCACACTGATTTCCAAAGTGGTTGCACAAGTTTGCATTCCCACCAGCAATGGATGAGTGTACCTCTTTCTTCACGTCCTCTTGAAGTAGATTGGTGCTGCCAGGAGCAGACGTGAAAAGCTCTAAATTATTAAAACATTAAATGCCATATTCTGTAGTCTTTGAAAGATATGAAGAATGCCTATCTAACTGAAATATATCTCTATATATCCAGAAAATCCAACTAACTTGACTACAAGTTTGACTATTATTGATGATTATCCATTAACAACCTACATTTTCTAATTATACAGTACATTTTAAAATGAACTACACAATCACAATACCTTAATCAATATCAGAGATACATATACATATAACAAAATTGACCTTAAATTTAAATTACCAAAGGAAAATCCATATCAATATAGATTATTTATAGCTGGACATGAAAAGTTATGGCATCAGAGAAAACAGATGTTTTGTCTATACAATTGTTAGCTAGCATTAAAAATTGCCCTTATTCTGGAAATGCTATTTTATTTATTGCTTTTCAATACTCCATCACTGGACTACTGTCAAATGAGAGAGACTCAAATCATTTTGATAACTGATATAGTTTTGAAAGCTTATTTACAGGATGAAATTTAAGCCTTTGAAAGCTTGCCGTGTGTGGACTTGAAGAGGATTGTTGATTTCAGCTGTAGACTCCCCAAGGTTGCCTGCTGTTTGTGGCTGCCAACAGCTTAAGGGCCCACATCAGAACACTCTAGAAAGTGGCTTTATATCAAATAAGACATTAAGCAAGCCAAAATATCTTAACTTGCTCTTACTCCAAGATAGCCTTTAAAGCTATTTTCTTTGATAGAACTAGCCCCACAGTAAATTATCTCAATAGGGCATCACCATTAACACTTGGTTAACAAGAATTTTTGAATAACAACTAATTTTTAGAATATCAAGAAGACATCATTATTCTAGGCTCTGTAGTTGGCATAGCTACCACACTCCAATTCTTGTTATATATAGACTAAGTTGAGCTGAATATACGAGGTTAAAGTTTAAGTTGTTTGTCTCAGAAGACACATATTTTTGCTTTCTGTTGTTTGCAGTTCCTAAATTTTATATTACTACATAAAATCATGTACACACATATGATATGGAAGTAAAAGTAAATGTCTAGGAGGCCAAAGAGCACTGACAGGAGTGGAGAGAAGTAAGAGAAAGGAGCATAGAAGGGCATGGTGGGCAGAATATATTCAACATACAGTATATATTTGTATGAAAACCTAAAAAGTAAATTCAAATTTTTATAGAAGTTGAAGTTTCTTAAAAATATTCATTGGATTATTTTTTTGACAATGCAATGTGGAGAATTAAACCTAGGGTCTTGCACATGCTAGACTAACAGTCCACCACTGAGCTACAGCCAGATCTCCTGTTCATAGAGTTTTTATAATTATAAAAACAGTACACATTCATTGTAAAAAAATTACATGTAACCAAGAGCCAGGCATGTTAGTACATGCCTGTTGTGCCAGCTGTTTTGGAGGCTATCATTCATATTCAGGAGTTTGGAATGGGTTCGAACAACACAGCCATATCTGTCTCAGATCAATAAATAAACATTAATTAATGATTTTAGCAGTACAGAATTAGGTAAAGTAAGCTGAATATGCCATCCCAACTAGAAAAATACTATAAAGGTAGTTTGCCTGAAGAGACAATGAGCCTGGATGTCCTGAGATTTTCTAAAGGTTTATCCAATCTTTTTTCAGTAGAGCTGTTTGTTCATCAGTATTAGGGAGATTTGTGATCTCTAAGCCAAGAGACTTGGATTCTAATCACAATGTCATTAATAGTTTACCAATAACTCCTATTTCACATCTTCCACCTTAGTTTATTCTGATGGGTTAGAACTATTAGTTGTAGCTGAAGTTCTGAGATAGATGTCAGAGATCCAAAACCATGTAAGGAATTTTTTTCAAGTATTTGCAAGTCTATAAACTCTAATAATTGTATACCATGCCAAGAAAACTCTAGTGGAATAGGTAATTTACTGATGAGAATTTATCATACTCCTCAACAATACAGGGATAATAAAAGGATGCAGAATTACTACAATAGAAAGTCTTATTATTTCTTTCCAGTTCTGATGCAATTTCTAACTATTCCTGATTTCTATAATATTGTAATAATATCTAGGCTAGCTTTAACTAATTAGATGGTGTCTGAATGATTAAAGACTCGGGATTTTTATTTGCCTGGTCAATGAGTCTTTAGCATCCATGAAGAGGCTCAGTAAGAAATAAAAGCATGCAAATGGATTTAAGAAGTGAAGGATAAGAATGTTAATCTGTCAGCTAAGTGGTGAAGTGTTTCTGTATGGCTCCTCAAAATATTGTAAATAGATGTAGATGTGTAGGCAGAAGGCATCTGTTGGCTCACCCTGCCTTATTTAGATTCTACTTCTTAACCTTCTAAGCCTCTTTGGCCTGAAAAGTTAAGGAACTTCTATATGTTGTTGTTGTTGTTGTTGCTGCTGCTGCTGCTGCTGCTGTTGTTTTAATTAATTTAGTGCATGTTTACTTTTAAGTACAGTGTTTATTGCCCATTGCTCCAGATACTAGGGACATAATGGTGAATAAGATTAGCCCTTAGATACCCTTTACCAAATTGACAGTAGATGATTATAATGGAGTGTACTAAGTGGTACAATGAGGTAAACATGGAGCATTATTAAACACACTGATACCTGATCTAAACTTAAGTCAAAGAAGGTCCCCTAATGAGGGTAACTGAACTACAACCCAAAAAATGCCAGAAGTAGCCAAATGAAGACTTGGGATAAATTTAAAAAGTTTTGCGTAAAAAGTCAACTTGACTCACGAGACAACATAGAGGACCCTAAGAGAGACACGTGTATCTAAATAGGAAGAAGAAAAAGACAAGATCTCCTGAGTAAATTGGGAGTGTGGGGGTCACAGGAGAGAATAGAAGGGAAGAGGGGAGGGAGGAAGGGGAGTGGAGAAAAATGTATAGCGCAATAAAAACGATAAAAAAGAGAAAAAGAAACTGAAAGAATGATGTTGGAGGTATGTTTCCCTCCAATTCTACCTTCTCTGGGACTTTTATCATGAAGGCATGTTGAATTTTGCCAAAGGCTTTTTCTGCACTGTTGAGATGATCAGGTAGTTTTCTCTTTAAGTACATTTATATGATTTACTAATTCATTGACTTCTATATTGAACACCTGAATCTTTTGGATAAAGCCAACTTGATCATGGCAGATGATCTTTTAAATATATGCCTATATTCAGCTTGCAGGTATTTTATTGAGAATTTTTACACCTATGTTCATCAGAGGTATTAGCCTGTAGTTTTCATTCTTTGTTGCATCTTTCCCTGGTTTGGATATTGAAAAAACTCTGTGGGAGTTTGTTCCTAGAAGTAACCAATTCTCTCTGTCTCGGCATCCATTCACCTTCTGTAACTCTTCACATAGGTGTGGAACCACAAGAAATTTCCCCTGCTGGCAATTGCATGTCAGTATACTTGTCTTGTTCAGACAACTATATTGTTGAGTGTTCATAAGTGCATTTCCTATGTCATATCCAGGGGCTATGGTCTACTAACAGGTGCCCTGGGCCTCTGTCTCTTACAATCTTTCCACCAATATCTTCCATGATTTTCCCTGATCCTTAGGTTTAGGGGTTGCATTGCAGATGTAACAGTTGGGCATCCCACAATCACTTATTCTCTGCGTTTTGACTAGTTTTGTATCTCTGTAAGAGTCTCCATCTGTTATGGAGATTAAAATTAAACTTCTTTGATGAGAAATTAAAGGTGCACTTACCTGTGGTTTTAAGGATAGGCCTTTAGAAAACAGTAAGAAATTGTTTTGGTTTAGGAAACAGGTAGTATATTCTCTGGGTCTATGATCTTTCTAGCCATTGGTAGTTAACTAACTTTACAGTACCAGGTATGAATTCCCTCCTGTTGAACAGGCCTTAAGTCCAATTATACAGATGTTGGTTACCCCTGAGGTAAAAGTGCCACTACTTCACCACTGTGGATATCTTGTAAGTTCAATCATTGTTGTGGTTCATAAGCTTTACAAATCGGTATGATTATTTGCTTTTTTCCATTTGTAACATAGCACCTAGTGATACTATGAAAGCCACTTCTCAGGGAAGAGGCTTCCAGGTCCACCTTGATCTCTCCAAGTCCCATGTCCAAAGTTGTGTGTTGTCTTTAGTAATTGGGCCTTACCTTCAAATTATGAGAGGCAACCAAAGGCAATGGCAGTAGCCTGTTTTGGGGGTCTTCTTAGACTAGACATATGCACATAGAAGCAAAGCTAAATGCACTCAGTAGGTTATATATACATGTTTGCATATATACATATGCATATATATGTAATGATAATAAATAAGAGATCATGAATTTGAGGAGGAGGAACTAAGGGGAGATGGAAGAGCTGAAGTGATGTACATGCAATGCTCATGTATAAAATTTTCAAAAACAAATCAACCCAATTCCTTTAAAAGGAAATAAGAAGCTTCAGGCAACTTTGAGGACCCGGGCTGCCCCAGTGTCTTTCACCATCCTAAGCACCATGGTCTATGCTGATGGCCGTTGCTCATGCTACCACAGGGGTCATACGAACAATGAGTCTTGAGATCTGAGGGCTGTACTGAGCCAGCCCTGTCCCTCACCGGTCCCCAGATAAATGACCCTGCCCCTTGCTGGACACTATTGCAGAAGAGCTAGTACTGTCCCCCCAGTGTGAGAGCTGACCCCAACACTCTGGAGAGATAGTCCCATCCTGCACCAAAAGTGTGGGAGAGGTGACTCCAATGGCATGGGCCTTGGAGAGCTGGCTCTGCTCCTCACCTGAGGGGTGGTCCCAATGGCCTAGACAAACCAGCACAACTCTCACCCAGACCCACATCCTGGGCCTTGGATCAGCCCACCCTAACCACTGCCCCATCTTTGACCTACTGGAGTACATGAAGGGACTGGTCCTGCCAAATGATAAGCACAGGATCTTCATGATCTCAGGCAGCAACAGGATATCTTGAGAGTTTTGATGAAGGCCCAGCCCAGTGATGACAGTGTGCCAGAGACCAGAGGTCTTGAGACCAAAAACTCATTGCAGTGAACATTTTGTTTGTTGGGCTGGTTGGACAAAAGGGGTGTGACTCAGATGGCAAAAGGGGTGTGGCTCCAGATGCTATTAGGATAAATGAAGAGGTGTTGAAAAGATGGAGGAGCATGGTGGATTTTTTGGTTGTTTTGCTATTAATTAATTTGGGGGCCATACTGCAGGGGTGAGGAGCAGATATGGAGGGACTGGAAGGTGAGTAGGATTGGCGTGCATGATATAAATTTCCAAAGAATCAATAAATATTATTTTTAAAAAAGGGATAAGAAGGCGTTTGTATGAGTAGAGTATAGAGATCTAAAGGGGAAGAGATGATAAATGAGCTGTCTGGTGTGAATAGATCATTAAGGACTTTGGAATCCATTTTATGGAGCGTAGAAACTTCTAAAGGCAATGGAGAAACACAAGATCAATGCCAAGAATAGATTATATGGCTTGTGTCTTTAAATACTAAATGCACATAATCTGATCCAGCAGGTCCACTTCTATTTCTAGATATACTCACACATGGAAAATCGTTTCTCAACAAATATGTTCTTTGCTGTACTATTTGTAATATTATGGGACAGAAAATCACTTAAATGTCCATTATTTAGAAACTGGTTAAATTATGAAAATCTGCAACATAAAAGTGGTTGTTTCTGGGAAAGAAGATCAAGTTTTTGCAGCAGGTGTGGGAGGAAACTGACTTAATGTCCATATTCTTTTTGGCTTTTTTAACTTGCATTTCCAAAAATTTTAAATAAAAAATAAAATTTAATTTTGAAAATAAATAAAACATGCTTGATGATGGTGGTGCAGCCTTTAATCCCAGCAGTCAGGAAGCAGAAGCAGGTGAATCTCTGAATTCGAGGCCAGCCTGGTCTACAGAGTGAGTTCCAGGACAGTCAGGGCTAATCAGAGAAATCCTCTATCAAAAAAAAAACCCAAATATAAATAGATAAACAAACAAACAGGAAAGGCATGCCACTTTTCTACCCAGAGCTAAACATATTACAACATCTCATAATATAATAATATAGTAATTAAGAGATCAAATACATGCTTTGGTAGAATAAATATAAATTGTTGCAGCCACTCTGTATATTAATCAAATTAAACATCATAATATATTTGGCATAGAGCTCATGGTTTGGAAAATCTTGCAAAAATGAGAATACTAGTATGCAGATCTTGAATACAAGGATGTCTCAACAGCAAAAGAACGACTTTAACATCTGCAGTAATGGTTAAATTATGATATAGCCATACTATTGACTGCCATATAACTATTTTAATGAATGAATTAGAGTTCTGTATGTGGGTCTGAAGGATTGACAGTGTTCTTTCTAATAGTAGGCTTTTTAAAAAAGCAAATTCGAGAGTGATGTATATAATATGTTTCCATTTTTAGAAAAAAAAGGGAGGATATTTTAATCCATTGGAACGTTAGCATTAAAACAGTTGTAGAAAGCAGCAGCATCAAACAGAAAATGCTGGTAATCTCAAGTTGAAGGGGGTCAGGTGGAGATGGAATAGACTATAACGTGGTTACTTATGTAGTTCTCTATTATTTCAATTACAATAAGCATATATACTACTATACCATATAAAAACTTAATTAAAAATGGATAAAATAGGAAGAAAATGGACTGAAATGGGCATAAAGAAACAGAGAAAGCACTCAGAAAGAATTGAGGGCGACTAAATTAGAGGGACAGCAATGGAGACTAGCAGGCAGATTCGTTAGTAAATGGAAAAATTAGAGATTGGTTGTATGATTGAAAGAAGACACAGATGTCAAGGAAGCCACCTAGGTTTCTAGTAAGGTGCTGTAGTATTCACTGAGATCGGGGGAGAAGATGTGCCGTTTTACACAGGTTGAACTACAGATACCTCTGGAAAATTCAAGAGAAAACCTATAATCAGTCTGAGATATGTGTCTGAAGCAAACAAAAGATATGAAGGCTGGAACTACAGATACAGAGATCATTAGTGTTAGGACTCTCAGTTCCAAGTGATAGACTGTTGGTCTAAACTGGTTTATAATTTTGTAAAAAGAAAGAAGAGGATTTATTGACTCATTTAACTAAAAAAACCTCAGTGAAGCTGGAATCGAATGTTGCTTAACCTTGGGGCTTAAGTGATGTATGTCATCAGGACTTTTTCATCTATGCTTTCTTTTATACTGGCCTCCTTCTTCGGGCGTGTTCTATCTATGAAATGGCAAAAATAGCTGTTAGCAGCTCTGAGCTTATCTTAGCAGTTTAGTAAACTCACTAGAAAGAGTGTGCTTCATCCATCTGACTGAATTCAGTAAAAAAAAAAAAAAAGATGTTGTGGACAATGTTGGTGACAGTAGTTTTAATGGGTACGTTGGGGTGTAAAGGTTCAGAATGAAGCCAGACGAAGAAGTATAAAATACCAAATATAAATGAAAGGGAAAGAGAACAGACTAAAAATCTGAAAATTTTTAGTGCCTACTATGTGCAAAGCTCTGTATTATTCTAGTTCTCCAAGGGACGTCAAACTGATGAAAACATCTTTTCTTGGTTCTGGAACCCACAGTCTTCATGGAAAAACAAATTTTATAAGCATATTGATATATAAGGTTACAATGGCCAGTTAAATACATCTCTGAAGAGAAATACACAATGACTGCCATAGTATGCATTCATGTGAGGATGAATAAGGTGATGTTTGAGTTGGATTTTTGGATGGTTAATGCGACTTTGAAAGTTCATTTCTAGCAAAGGGAATAGCAAGCTCAAAAGCTAATGCATCCCCTTTATTTGCTAATTCTCTTGGGCATTCAGAGCCTGGAAATAGAGACCAAGAAAAAAACTTAACTACTGGACAGAGAAAGTGCAACAAGAGCCTCAAACAGCTGAGGGCACTTTCAAACACGCATTCTAGTGCTTTAAAAAAAAATATGGTGTTTTAATCCCATATTTTCTCTGCCTCACTTTTCCTTTTCTCTGTTCTCCATACACTTGAGAAATAAATACTAGCAAAGTGAACAAAAGTTTTCCTAGTTACTGAATAGAAAATGGTTATTATTGGCAGGAGTGTTCATTCTTTGATCTTCAACCTGCCAACCTACAGGCAAGCAAAATACAGTTAGAGCAATGCTGTAATTTAAAAGCAACAGTTGGTTCTGCCTCATTTGTTGTTCAGGACTCTCAACTTAGCAGGCATAGATAGATCCTATGTCATTAACATGTTCACAAGTATAGACAGAGATGATTGGAAAAGGTTAAGTACTGTGGATGCTTTTCTATAGCCTTGTGAAATTTGGCTGCATTCTACCACTGTTTCCATTCTACAACTTCTCTAATGACACTAGTGCTCCGGTGCATTATGGCAGTTGTTTATAGGTCCACCCATCCTGAATTCTATATCTACTAAGCCAGGGATCTAACCAGCCTGAGCTTTGTCAGGTTAGGTATGCTAGAAGAAAGTGGCTTTATACATATCTGTTCTCCTTGTAGCAAAACAAGTCATGGGCATAGGCTGTTGCCAGAAAGTTTATTGTGTCATCTTTATAGATGAAATTTAGCTCATTATTATCTTATATTTTGCCAGAAGAACAGAAAAAAGACTGACTTAGTAATTTGCTCTATTTTGATCCTAATCTGCTTAGAAATATGACTTCTTTAAAAGGAAAATGGAAAATGTGTTTCTTATGATAGCTTCATGGTATCTCCTGAAAGGATGCTCAGTTATTGTAAATACAGCAATTTGACTCTGTCCTTGAATTTCAATGTATTTCATCTTTAAAAACTAAACTTTGTTGTCAACACACAGTCATTGCAGACACAAAGTCACAGCAGCTGCAGATACCTACACTGGGTCTGCATAAGAGTAGGTCCATCAACAGGCAGCTATGGGTGGAGGAGAGACTATGGGTGGTCCTAGCACTCACTGATGAACTATTTGCTGCAGATAGATTCAGGAAGAGGAGGAATCATTGACTTCAGTTATGTACCCACTGATGATTTTACAGGCTCCAATTGATGGTTCCAATCTAGTGGTCATACAAAGATATAGTTAAACTAAATGAGTCACAAAACAAAACAAAATTCATGATTATGGGAAAGGGACGGGCATGAAGTAAGAAAGACTGATAAGATGGGAACAAGTTAAGATAGGCTAGAGGGGAAAGGTAATCAAAATATGTTGTATACGTGCATGAAGTTGCCAAATTAAAAAATAACAAAAAATCTCAAATCTGATTTGTATGAAATGAATACTTCCAAAAATGGAATTTTGTACTTCAAGTCACACATTAGAAATCTCTATTTTGTTTAAAACAAAAACAAAACAAAAAAACTACTTCTCATGTGAATCATAAAGACACGGAGGCCAGAGAGATAGCTCAGTCATCATCAAGGTTAAAAGTACTTGCAGCCAAGCCTGATGACTGGAGTTGGATCCCTGGATCCCAAGTGGTAAAAGAAAAGAGCAAACTTTCCCAAACTTTGTCCTCTGAACGTCCACCATGGTGTGTGTCCCCCAATGCACACACAAAATAAATAAATGCAGGAAAATAATTTTTAAGGATATAGTATCTTGTTTTGCTTTCTGCCACTGCAATAAACACCATGACTAAAAAGCAAGTTGGGGAGGAAAGAGTTTATTTCATCTCATAGATTGCAGTCCATTCTGAACACAAGTAAAGACAGGAATTCAAGGCAGGAACCTGGAGACACAAGCTGAAGGAGAGACCATGGAGGAATGCTGCATACTGGCTTGCTTCCAGGCTCACATTCAGCTACCTTTCTTCAACATCCCCATGACCAAAGGTAGCACTGCCTATAGTGAGCTAGGTCTTCCATCAATTAACAATGAATAAATTAACCCACAAATAACCCACAGACATGCCCAAGGGTTAATCTGATGGAGGCAATTCCTCAGTTGAGGTTCCCTCTTCCAGAGTGTCTTTAATTTGTGTCAAGTTGATAAAAACTAACTAGAACATGAGTTGACATAGTATATTGGGAAATAACATCTCTCTCCCATGTCCTCCCCTCTCCTCCTTTCCCTCTTCTCCCCTCTCTCCCCCTCCTCCCCTCTCCTGCCCCGTGTTTATGTGTCCACAATAACACATTTTATGTGTTGCTGGGGATCAAACCCAAAGCTTATGACATATTAGGCCCTCTATCAGTTTTATTACATCACTAATGCCCAAGAAATAAACTTTATGAGCCCTATTATCTCTTGGAGACAGTTTTGAGAAGGAAAGAGCATAGAATTTAAAACCATACAAACCTGATTTCAAATTCTACATTTATGGCCTTAACCAAGTCAGGCAGCATCTCTCAGCTTAACCATTCTGTTTTATTAACATGGCAGTGGTGCGTGTTTTGATAGGATAGTGTAAGAATTCGTGATTGTACAAAATGCCTACTTCAATAGTGCCACATAATAATGGTGGTGCTTAATAACTGATGACCATTAGTTCCTACTATACTATAAGAATAGTACCAGTTCATCTACCTTTCAGAATGAATGAGAATGTTTTCTCTTTATTTTCAAACATCACAGTCTTTTGACCACTTTGTAGTTGAGAAGAGGAAATATCCTATTTTTCTTATAAGACTGTCATATCAAAAGTGATAGTAAATACTAAAAGACTAGAAAATATGTAATGGTGTAATGGTACTCAAGATTAAGAAGGAGTCTTTCTTTTAAATAAAGTTTAAAAAGTATTCTTTTTCTTCCCCTGCCAATGGATTAAAATCTAAATAGAAATTAGGTAAGATTGCCATTTTTATTACGTTGATCCTACCTATCCAAGAACATGGGAGATCTTTCCATTTTCTGAAAATTGCTATTCTTAAATTTCTTTCTTCAAAGACTTAAAGTTCTTTTCATACAGTTGTTTCACTTCTTTGGTTAGTGTTATCCCAAGATACTTCATGTTATTTGTGTCTATTGTAAAGGGTGATGTTTCTCTGATTTCTTTATCTGCCCTTTTATCATCTGTATATAGGAGAGCTACTGATTTTTTAGTTGATCTTTTATCCTGCCACATTACTGAAGATGTTTATCAGCTGTAGGAGTTCCCTTGTAGAATTTTTGGGGTCACTTATATATACTATCATATCATCTGCAAATAGCAGAAAATAACTTCGGGAGTGGCAACTTTTACAGCCATTTTGGAAATCATTATGGTGGTTTCTCAGAAAATTGGGAATCAATCTGTCTTAAGACCCAGCAATACTATTCTTGGGCATATACACAAAGGATACACAATCATACTCATACTATAAGGACATTTGCTCAACTATGTTCATAGCAGCATTATTGGTAATAGCCAGAACCTGGACATAGCCTAGATGCCCCTCAACCGAAGAATGGACCAAGAAAAAGTGCTACATTTACACAATGGAGTACTACTCAACAGTAAAAATCAATAACATCTTGAAATCTGCATGCAAATGGATGGCACTAAAAAAAATATCCTGAGTGAGGTAACCCAGACCCAGAGAGATGAGCATGGTATGTACTCACTCATAAATGGATATTAGACATAAAGCAAAGGATAACCAGCCTTTAGTCCATGACCCCAGAGAAGCTGGGGAACAAGGAGAACCCTAAGAGTTGAATCCCCCGGGGAAGAGGAAGAAGACAAGATCTCCTGGGAAAATTGGAGGTGTGGGGGCAAGGGAGGATGGAAGGGGAGGGAAGGGTAGAAGAGGGAGAAGGAGGAGGGGGAGAACATAAGGGAATAGGATGGTCAAGATGTGGGAAGGACAGAGAGGAAGAGCAAGGAAAGAGATATCTTGATTGTGGGAGCCATTATGGGGATAGTGTGAAACCTGGCACCAGGGAAATTCCCAGGAATCCACAAGGATGACTCCAGTTAAGACCAGAATAAGTTGCTTGATCGTGCCACAAGGACATGTGCACATATGTTCACAGCAGCATTGTTTGTCATAGCCAGAACCTGAAAACAACCTAGATGCCTCTCGACCAAAGAAAAATGTGGTACATTTACACAATTGAGTACTACACAGCAAAAAAAATAACGACAGCTTGAATTTTGCAGGAAAATGGATGGAGCTAGAACACATTATTTTGAGTGAGGTAACCCAGACACAGCAAGACAATTATCACATATACTCACTCATAAGTGGTTTTTAAACATAAAGCAAGAAAACCAGCCCACAACCACAATCCCAGAGAATTTAGACAACAATGAGGACCCTAAGAGAGACTTGCATAGATCTAATCTACATGGGAAGTATTTAAAAAAAAAAAGATCTCCTGAGTAAATTGGGAGGTTGGGAACCTTGGAGGAGGGTTGAAGGGGGAGGGGAAAGGCAGGGAGGAAGCAGAGAGAAAAGTGTAGAGCTCAATAAAAATCAATTTAAAAAAAGAACACATACTGGAGAGATACCTGTGAATGGAATCTGTGGTAAATCCTTTGGTACAATCATCTCGAAATACATAAAATAAACCATCCTGCAGAGAAAAAAGACCCTAAGCAATTGTGGAGGAGGTGCCTGAACTGGCCTTCCCCTGTAATCAGATTGATGACTAGCTTAAATGTCACCATAAAACCTTCATCCAGTAACTGATGGAAGCAGATGCTGAGACCCACAGCTGAGCACTGGGCTGAGCTTCTGGAGATGGGTCCAAGAGAGGGAGGAACAATAACATGAACAAAAGAGTCAAGACCATGATGGGGATACCCATAGAACAAATGACCTGAGCTGGTGAGAGCTCACTGACTCTCACTGGCAGCAAGGGAACCTGCATAGGACCAAACTAGGCCCTCTGATGTGGGTGACAGATGTGTGGTTGGGGCAGTTTTTGCAGCCACCGGCAGTGGGACCAGGATTTATTCCTAGTACTTGAACTGGCTTTTTGGAGTTCATTCTTTTTGGAGGGATACCTTGCTCAGCCTAAATATAGAGGAAAGGGCCTTGGTTCTGCCTCAAAGCAATGTGTCAGACTTTGTTGACTCCCCATGGGAAGCTTTTACCCTCTCTGAGAAGTGGACGGGCGTGTGTGGGGGAATGTGGAAGAGCAGGTGGAGGGGAGGAAGTGGGACTGGGATAGGTATGTAAAATAAGATCATTTTTTAAAAAATAAATTAATTATTTTTAAAAAATGAGAAAAGGATAACAATTAGATATTGTGAGCCTAAATCTGTAGCTCAGTAATAGAGCGCTTGCCTAGCATACCATGTGTAATGCCTGACTTTGATGCCAAACACTGCAAAAAAAATTTAAAATGGATATTACAAGTTACCATTACTATAGCATCGTATGATAATTACATCTGGCCTCTCACGTTAGAAAATATCAGAATATTAAGCTTAGAAAATAAAATACAATTACTTTATCATATCCCAATTATTTATGAGGCACACAAAGCCCAGAATTTCTCAAAGGGAGAGGATAGAAAAGAATGGGAACAACTTTAATTATGCCTTTAACAGGAATAGCATCGCTGCATCAAACCTATTGTTTTAGTGCTGTATAGAAACAAAGGTTAGTTGCTGATGTTATGAGCTTGATTGTCTGACAAGCAATTAGAATGAAAGCAAAAGTATACAAAAATGATACCTTAAGAATTTACATTTAGTTTTGGAAAGAACATGAACATTCTTTTAAAATTTTTATTGTACTATTATATTAAATTATACATATATGTTTGTATATGTATTAAATTATACATATGTATTTGTATGTGTATACACATATGCCATAGTGTATTGTAGAAGACAGAAAAAAAATCTGATGTCAGAATAACTATAAAAATGAAGCCGTGATTCCCTGGGAGCCTACAGGCCACTCTAGCCAGGGAAGCAGATCAGTACCTTACTAAACCAGCGTCGGAGAAACTTCCTCCTACAGCAGATGGAAATAAAGACTTAAACCTACACCCAGACAATATGCAGAGAGTGAGAGATCCTCCATCAAATCCTTCCCCTCAGAGACCAGGGAACCCCAAGGAAGAGGAGTCAGAAAGAGTGTGAGAGCCAAATAGATGGAGGACACCAAGAAAACAAGACCTTCTAAACACAGTGCATCCAGTGCATACAGGAACTCAGAAACTACGGCAGCATACAGAAGGTCTGCATGGGTCTGTACCAGATGGGACCCTAAAACTGAAAGGAGAAATGGACACATGCCCCCACCCCTAATTCAGAAGTTATCTCCGATTGAGGAGTGAATGGGGAATGGAAGGAGAGGAGAGAATGGAATCTGGGGTTGGTATGTAACTTTGCCATAGAACACAAGGAGCTATTTCTCTAAAGATTACACCTACTGACCATTATCTCCCCGTGACCAGAATCCCCTTTTCTACCCATTCCCTGGTTAACAAATCAACTTTCTTAGATTCAGCATAATAGTGGCATCATGCAGTTTAATTCCTCAGTTACAACCCTAATGTGTCCTTTGATGATACCACTATAGCAGTGGTTCTCAACCTATGGGTCAAGAACCCCAAGAGTCCCATATAGGATATGTACATTATGATTTATAACAGTAGCAAACTTACAGTTAAGAAGTGGCATCGAAATAGTTTTATTTTTGGAGTCACCACAACATAAACTGTATTAAAGGGCCTCAGTGTTGGGAAAGTTGAGGACCACTGCACTGTAAGCTTCATGTTTTTATTAAGAAACCTTGATGAAGCTCTACTCCAATAACTTCTTAGTTTACTTGCTTCTATGCAAGTGTGTAAGATACTTAACTTTCTAGGTCTTTTCTGTGTGCTTCTTTCATCTTTCTAGCTGCATGACAAGCTACAAGATGCAAAGCATTACTTCTTCCTCAGTGTGGTAGCCAGCTTATACAAATAGTCAGGTAGTTACTGGATGTTTTCATATTAAACAAAACATGCCATAGGTCTATGTTAAAGCATACCTCTTTTAATGTTGAACATCATGAGATATAGACATTAAACAATGCCTTTAAAGCCACAAGGAGTTTTATATAATGGGAAACAGTTGGTAAATGACTAAAATGGTAAGAAGAAGGTTTTATAAAAGATAGTTCTTGGAGAACTAATTTTTGGACTTTTTCCAGTTCTATTCTTGTAGTATAATAATGATGTTGTTCACAAATGGCTTCTCCAAGTGACAAAACTGTGCAATATTCATAATGTTTCTTTTTCACATTTAAACATAAATGAGGAAATATATATTACAATGTACGTTATTGTGCCGTATTTGCTATCTCCCTTAACTCCCCAATTTGTATAGCTTCTCTGCTTTCTGAGGGATAGTGTAGAGCCGCTGACCTTTTATTGGCATGTTATACAATTTGGATAACATCCCCATGCTTCTGGGAGTTTCATTTGGTTTCTGTACATTTTTCTAGCACATTTCCCATAACTAGACCTACTTTTATTCCTGGTCCTTAAAACCTATCAGAATGCAAATGAGAGAGATGCTATTATAGAAATAACATTACATGTGTTCCAGTTTTTAAGTAAATCATTAACCTTTAACACATTTTTAGCAAGAAAGTACAACACATTTTAATACTGTAGTTATAAGTCATTGGAGCAGTAAACTGGACTTTGGTTTCCCATTTGAGAATTAGCATTCACATTTCAAGTTTGAATCTACTTGCCATGAAACTTTAAACATGTTTTCTAATCTCTCAGCCTCACTTGCCATAAAATTCTAATAATGTTGCTACCTACTTCGCTGGCTAAGTGTAGCAATTAAATACAATTTGAAGACTGTTTTTCAAAAAACATGTAAAAAAAAATCTAAGTTCCAGACCCCCATATGTACCTGCATATTTCTCTTTAATTGCCAGGACTTTCCTTGGCTTAGACCTTGGATTACCTTTCTTTCCCTTCCAATCCTATATATACTCTTCAGAATCATTTCCCTGTAGTTGATCCACCTAGTTCACATTTTTTTTCCATTAGAACTACCTACGCCAAGCCTAGTTCTTAAGGTTTTTATTATTAGCTCCATACTCTTCCACTTTAATGCAGTCTGGAACAGAAAAAAAAATAGAATTTTTAATCTTTTATACTCAACAGTCAAACTCCTTTTTTTTTGTTCTCCCAGTACCTCCAGTATATACTCAAGGACAATCAAATACAGAAAGATGGCTTAGGGGACCCACCAAGAATACAACAAGAATGGAGGGTCTACAGAGATAGGACTCATATTCTCTAGATAGCTGAATAATTTAACCTAGGGTGTATTGAATAGTGAAGCCTGGATATTTCAGTTGCCACTCTTCCAACCTCTAGCCCAACATGTTCCAGCCCAGCAGAAGAAGAAAAATCATAAAATTAGGACCAAGCCATTGGCAGTGTTTTTTTAGGCTTCCCAAGACAGCCATACCCCGTCAGTTGTTTAACCTACTGGGTTTTAAGCTGTGTTAAAACTTTTTTGTTTCCTTACTTTGCTTTCTACCACATCTACTAATTAATTAGTCATCTCACTTGGGTATGAACTGTGAATTCATAAATCTCCACACAGAAGAAACTTTTTCATGTGTACAAAACTATAAAAATGCACATATAAAAATATGTGATAATATAAAAATATAAAAGCATAAATATATGATATAAAATTACACAACAACAAAATCTAACCCCAAATGCCCATAAGCAGTCTAATACATGGAGAAAACCTTATTTGTTCATATAGGGGAATATTTAACACCAGTCAAACCAGAGTGTTGCAGTAATACTATGGATATGATCAATTTTACCAGTACAGTTTAAGAGTATAGAAAATAAGTTCCATAGGGCTCAGAGGTAGACTTGTTGCTTGGTACTTATGAGCCTTTAAATTCAATTCCCATCATCAGGAAAACATATCCCCATCACCAATAAAGAAAGAGCATCAATTTAAAAGTCATCTTGAACATACAATAAAGACTGATACTGAAAAATCATGTAAGTTCCAAAATAATACATTTAACAATCACTGTAAAAAAAAACTTACAAACAATCAAGGTTTTTTAATCTTTTTATGAACACATATGAGAAAATTATAAAAGTGAAATTGATAGAATTAGAAATACAAAGGGTTCAGGATAAAGTTTGCCATGGTAGGGGAGCTGTAAGGAGATGAAAGCTAAATATAAAAGTTATGGACAAAAATCCCAGCTTGTGTTAGATGTTTATTACATTTTTAAAAATCTAACTAAATAAATGCTGGCTATTTATAAGCCAGTGTAAATTGAGATCTCTAAATACAAAATATATCCCATGTTTTAAAACCCCCAAAACAATGTAAAATAATTAATATATAGTAACATTAATAGGTACCTACCCTGATAACATAATGAAATGGACATATTTTAGATATATGTGGAAAAAATAAAAATAAAATATGCAAACTAATTGCAACTGTTTCTTTGTGTGTGGAGGGTGGTGTCTTTATGTGTAGTGTATACATACATGTGTATGCAGGCATGCATGCCCACGTAGAAGCAAGAGGAAGACTTTTGGTGTTCTTTTCTGTCACATTTCTCCCCCTTACTCCTTCCAGACAGGATCTCGCACTGAACCAGAGCTAGGCAAGGAGCTAGCAAAGCCCCAGCAATCTTCTTGTCTCCAGCTCTCTCACACACAGTAGTTTAGGTACAAGCACACACAGGCACACAGATTTTTATATGGGAACTGGGATCTGAACTCAGGTCCTCAGTTACAGAAAATCTAAAACTTCTGAGTATCAATAGGATACCAAAAATCTGACAATCCTCCCAGTAGGCAAGGACTCCCATGAGGAGTAGTCGGGGGGGGTGGGCTGGGGGGAGGCAAGTGAGAGTGGGAGGAGGGGAGAAAGGAAAAACTGTGGTTGGAATGTAAAATGAAAATAAATAAATATATATAAAGATTTTTTTAAAAAATCTGACAGTCTGTGTACTTTTGATTTACTTACAGAATTATTTAAGGTACTATAAAATACAATTAAACATTGTATTTAGACTTGGGTCCATTCCCAGCATACTTTATTTTATATGTGAAGCTATTCCAAAATCTGAGAAAAGAAGGATCCAAACTGTGAAACTCTTCTAGTCCCTATATATTTCAGATAAGGAATATGGAACCTTTATAAGAACTCTGTAACACTGCTCTTCATATATATATATATATATATATATATATATATATATATATATATATATATATATATTCAGAATTTTTTTGCTAAATCTATTTAGTTTGTATTTGGGGGAGTTTAATAACTATCATGTACTTGATTTGGGGCCTTCTGAAGCCTTGACTGAAATATTTAATAAATACAACAGTAATATATGCTCGTTCTAAAACAGAATTAAACATTACAGAAATGTATAACATAACACAAGGAAAGTAACAACAAAGTCTCCGCTCCTAGACACGGGCAATATTAACAATAAAACGAGTTTTCTAGCTGTATTCACATTGTAGTCTTAGTATCTTGAGTATTAAAGTTTCGCTCTTCTTTCTCACTTCATCTGATACTATAGAAGCAGTGGAAGGCTGTGCGTCTATGTGTGGGTCAAGCAGAGAACTAAAGCAGTGGTTCCCACTTTATTGTTCATTGGAGTTTGGATTTAATTTCCTAACCTAATCTTCTCTCTCCTCTGCAAAAGATGTACCATTTGGCTTGTATTTATGCAAAAACCCACAGTGAATACAAATCAATGTTTCAAGATTTCCTTAATACCTTTGGGGGAAAAAATCAGAAACCCAGAGGCATACTGTAAAACCAGAACTAAAAATCACTGTTTTAGCGTATTGATCTCCAACAAAGTACCTGATCATTTCTCCCAGCGAGTATGAAGCAGGCTTCTGAAGGGAGAATAATGGTTTGGGGACATCAGACGTATCCATTTCACTTTCAGTCGTAGGTTTCCTTCTATTCTTAGGGATCTGCTTATCGGAGGTAGTTTATAAGAGAGAAAAAAGAATTCAAAGGTAAGATTTGGATTATGTGCTGGATCTTGACATTTTTCTTTCCAAAATGCCTGAAGCCCTTATACAAAAACCATTAACAGAGAAACCATGGAGATTATAAAAGCTATTTTCTTTGTTAATGCTACCGACTGACAAATTCAGTGATTTTGCATATTTTCCTTGAGCAAGTATCAAATAGCTTAATATTTCCTTCTTTTATTTCCAATTAAGTTAATTCATCATTTGACATCATATTCTTAGGCAATATAAAAATGTATTTTTCAATTTTTAAAGCTATTTTATGTGTACAGATGTTTTAGGCCACATCTATGTCGGGCACCATGTGTGTGGAGTACTCACAGAAGCCAGAAAAAGGCATTGGATCCACTAGAACTGGAGTTGCAGAAGGCTGTGAGCTTTCATGTGGGTGCTTGGTCTTCCACAAGAGCAGCCATATCTTCAGCCCACAAAATGGATTATTAATCATATGTTATATGATCCCAGTCCCAGCACTAGTTGAGACCTAAAAGAAAAATAAATACAAAAACACTGTTACTGATATTCCAATGAGCTTCTCGTTCCTTTCCCTTTAGAAAAATGGCACACTTGAACTAAGAATTTGTAGCATGGCTTTTCTCTAACCTAACTTTATTTACTCAGCAATCCCAGTTTATTTTTGCCTCCTCCTTAGCAGGAACAATTGCCAATCCTTGAAATAAATATAATGTCTACATCCAACTTCAAAGTAATATAATATACAGGCTAAGAAAATACTCATTTGAATTTCTACCCATGAACTGTTTTACACAATCCTGCCTGGAATTTTGGGTACTCGTTGTTATATGTAGCTTGTTATATGCTATGCTTGTTCAGAAATCACAAAAAAAGATAAGTTGAAACTAGACACCAAGCGATCCCTTTCAATAGTTTTAGATATAATTGTCTTTCTGTGTAGTTTTATGCTTTCATTTTATTTTTGCTATATAAAAACTTACTCTGTTTATGAAGTGCTATGTGATCACATCTATTAAACAGAATGAATGTTACACAGAGCATTTGGTTAGAAATATATATAGAATGCAGATCTAATTCAGCCATTAATTAGCCGTGATGCTTAGTTATATCAACCCTGACTAAAGTTATGGGCAGTAGAAGGAGATGGCCTAACTTAAGCCTGAAAACCACAAGATTACTTCATCAGAAATATATTGGACTATATAGTTTTTGTTTAGCACATGAGAGACCCTTTATTCCACCCAAAGTCCTACAGAAAAGGGGAAAATAAAAAATTACCAGAGAATGATTTGTATATCTAACGTTTCAGACACATACAGTTCTTCAGATATGGTTACATTTTCAGCTCCAACATTCAAAAGAATATTCATTTCCTGTTCACTTCCCTCATGCTGTGAAGATATGGCCACAAGGTGCTTTGCCCTTGTCAGTATAGTTAGAAATGCCAGCCTTTATACAAAGATGTATTTTATTTGAGGAAAAAGATTATTGTCTCACTTTATCTCTTGTAAAAATTAAAGCAGACCATTTTGTTAAAATAACTAGCTAAAATAGAAATGCTATATTACATGTGGTATGCACAAAGCAAAATTTCTAGGCAACTGAATAATACTTTGCTTACTGATTATAATAAAGATTATGACAGTCGTTTCCTTTTTAATCTTTTTAAATTGATTAATACGTACATTATAAAGCCCAGCATGATGTTTTGGTCTACATTTGTATTATACAAAGATTCCATTAAATATATCATCTCACCAACTTAATATTTTTGTGCCAAGAATGTTAAATGTCCATTTTAGCAACTTAAAAATATATATTACATTATTTTCCACTGTGGGCACTATGTAACATAATTACCAAAAATATATTTACCCACTATAACTTAATTTTTTTAAAAAAAAGTTTCTGATTCATTTTTTCATTTGTGTGTATGTGTGTGTGTGTGTATGTGTGTGCATGCATGTGTGTGCCATAGTACAGGTGTGGAGATCAGAGGACAACTTGCAGGGAGTTGGTGCTCTCCTCCCACCTCATGGGTGCTAGAGACTAAGCTCAGGTCCTCAAGCTTAGCAGAAAGTGTCTTTACCTGAGTCATCTTTTATATTCTTTGCTCAGTATCTTTTTTTTTTTTTTTTTTTTTTTTTTGGTTTTTCGAGACAGGGTTTCTCTGTAGCTTTGGAGCCTGTCCTGGAACTCCCTTGGTAGACCAGGCTGGCCTTGAACTCACAGAGATCCACCTGTGTCTGCCTCCCAAGTGCTGGGATTACAGGCGTGCGCCACCACCGCCCGGCTCAGTATCTTTTTTTTTGTTCATGTCTCCGTATTGGGTGGAGCAGGTAACTCTACCTCTTACAAGCACAGTTCCTCTCTATGTTTTTATGAATTCCACTGTTTGCACTCAGATCATACAGCATTTGTCTCTCTGTGCCTGGTCTATGTCACTTAGCATCAATGACAGAATTACCTTTTTTCAAAACTTACCCTTGTTTTTAGATTTATTTATTTAAGTTAATGTATATGACTGTTTAGCCTGCATTATATATGGGCACCACAAGCATGCCCAGTGCTCATAAATCAGAACAAGACATCAGATCCTCCTGGAACTGGAGCAATGAACGGCTGTGAGTCATCATGTGGGTGTTGGGAAAGCAACCCAGGTCCTCTGCAAGAGCAACAGGTGCTCTTAACAACTGAGCCATTTCTTCATCCCCCAGAATTTCCTTTCTGAAGCTGTAGAGTTTCAGTTTTTCTCTCTGCCTTTCTGTCTCTGTCTCTCTGTTTTTGTCTGGCTGTGTATGTCTATGTGTGTATGCAAAATGTTTGCTTTATCCATTTATTTTTAAAAATATACTCCTTGACAATTGTCTACACATGTATAATATATTTGGATTGTACTCATCCTCCCACCCCCAGCCCATGAATTGCCCTCCCCATTTTCACGTCCTTTGGTTTTGTAACCTCCTGAGTTTATCCAGGGTCCCTTGCTTGGCCATGAGTGTGGAGCTATCCAGTGGATCATGGGCCACTCACTGAAGACAATAACTCTCCCTGCCCTTGCAGCCCCCAGCTGACAATAGCTTCCCAGGGAGAGGCAGGAAGCCCTTCCCCATCCATGGCTGAACTTCCGTTCATCTATCAGTTGACAAGTCATGGTGTTTCCAGCCCCTGGCTATTATGACTAATGCTAAAATGAGCATGAATATGCAGATATCTGTTTAACAGCAATTCCAGTGCCATTGGATATGTAACCAGAAGTAGAATTCTTAGGTTAGACAGTAATTCTATTTGTAGGGTTTTTTTTTTTAAAAAAAAAAGCTTCCATACTATTTTCAAAAATGTCTATACTAATTTATATTCTTACTAGCAGCATTCAAGGGTTCTCCTTTTTCTTGTTTTCTCCTGTTTGCCAGCATTTATCACGTATCATTTTGACAAGAGCCACCCTGCAGGAGTAAGGAAATACCTGGTTGTAGTTTTATTTTCATTGTCTTCATAATTCAAGATGCTGAATGGTTTTTTTCCTTATGCATGTTGCCCACTTGTAGCTTTCTTTTCAGAAATATTTATTAGAATTCTTTTTCCACTTTTAAATGGGTTGTTTGTTTTCTTGCTATTGGGTTCTTAGAGTTGCTGATATATTCTGGACATTAACCCCTTACCAGGAATGTGGTGGGTTGTCCCTTTTCTCTATTGTTTCCTTTGCTTCTTAATTTATGCACTCACACTTGTTTGGTTTGCTCTTGTTCTCTATATACTCACCAATACTTGTTCCCATCTTTTTTTATTATGACCATCCTCATAGATGTGACGTGTATCTCGTTGTAGCTTTGTTTTTGTTGTGTTGTGGTGCTGAGGATTGAAGCACAGAGTCTTGTTGAAGCTAGATAAGCACCCTACCACTTGGACACATCCATAGCTTCATTGCAGGTTGACTTCACTTCGCCTGATAACTAATTATACCAAGCACCATTGACCAATTGTATATTTTCTTTAGAGAAAAATAAAGGCGATATACAATTAATTGTAAATTAATTGCAAATAAATATAAATGAGACTGCTTGCCTCATTTTCAAACGAGCTATTATTGTTTCTGTAGTGACATAAGGAAGTCTAGTTTTTTTCTCACTGTCTGATTTGATGTTCAGTCATAATTCAAGTGCCTCTATGATTTTGTGATGATTTTATAGCTCTGTTCTTCTTGAAAAATGCTAGTCTAGCTTTGCCATCATCCTTTCTCTTTTGTTTGACTCCCTGTGGAACTAGAGAGTCTGAACTTGAAACAAGAGGTCAATATTTCATCTCTCTGGCACTTCTATGAGGGCCATTTCTTTCTGTCTTACATTTAACAGAGATGAAACAATATTATAGTCATTGAGGTATATCTGTGCCTTAACAGCTAACCAGCGTATATATGGCCTCTTCAATAATTTACTGAATTTCAAGTTGAGAAGTGTAACTCAGTGGTAGAATACCTGCCTAGAGTTCATGAGACCTTGGGATCCATCTCCAGTACTGCCAAACAAGAATTGATAGAATTTTGCTTATAGAGTGTATTCTTTGCTATGATGTTAGCTGTTAGGCCCTAGCAACCTGTGCTTTTTCTGAACAGCTTAGTTACAGAATGCCTCAGCAAAAGAATTTGTCTTAACTGATTGCTATAAGATCCCAAATTTCTGCCAGAACAAAACTGTTATACATTTAAATAAAAAACCTTACATAACCTCTAGGATTTCTTTCAGTCATAAAATATATTATTTTGAGTAAAGTTAACAAACATTATTTTATAAAAAAAACTATTTGACATATTTAACTTATTTATTCTTTACTCACCTAGCCAAAGGCTGTAATAAAGCCCTCAAGATATGTTTCAATAATAGCAGCTGTCTATTGCATTTCTCCCATGTCACAGGCACTGTGACAGGTACTCCAATCCTCACAGCATCTGGCACATGAAGCAAAGTGTTTTCTCATTTTACATATAAACCCAGACAACAACTTCAGATGTTAAGTCATTCGAACAGAGGCATATGTGGTGAGAAATGGTACAAAGATAACCCTGTATCATTTACCCGCTCTGAGAAGGTATTCATTTTGCCTTTTAGATGATTCCAGTTCTGATCTCAACAATGAAGTCTTAATGTTGACCTTCTGTTCCCTGAGTCTTGAGTAGGTTGGTCTTCCTTTGCAGCTACTTGGCTGGAAGCTTTTTGTTTGTTTTTGTTTTTGAGACAGGTTCTTGTGTCACCTAGGGTGGCCACAAACTCACTCTGTAGCTGAGAATAACTTTGAACTTTGGATCCTGGCTAGGAGCTTTTTATCCTTAAGCATCCGATTGCAGTGATAGGCCAAAAGACCGCTTTACTGGTTCTTGTTACAAGCAACTTAAAGTGAAATTTTTAGTTAAAGTTTAGAACTTAGTAAAGTCTCAGAAGCAAGACTCATCCCTAAACTGTGCTCTTGGTGGTATCCTTCTTCTTTATCACTTTTAGGTTAGTATGATTAGGACCTTGAACATTATTGGCCATGGTGTATGATATCATTGACAAAGCTGGGACTCACTTCCCCCTTTCTTAAAATAGAAAAACAGGCTTTACTACATAAACAAGCTAAACTATGCTACAAACTAGGAGACATTGAGCAATAAAGATTTAGTTCTTGTCATAATTTTTAGTTTTTATTTTTTTCTTGTTTTGTACATTTTGAACTTCCATTCTGGAAATACCTTTAATAACTAATTATAACTATCAAGATGAACTAATTATAGCATTTGTTAATTTCATTTCTCTTGCTATGATAAAACATTCTGACAAAAATCAACTGAGAAAATGACAGATTTATTTGGTCTTACAATTCTATGTTACAGTCTGTCATTTCGGAAAAGTCAGGTAAGAACTCAAGAAGCTAGTCACATCACATCCACAGTCAAGAGCAGAGAAAAAAATGAGTGCACCCATGCTGTTTTCTTGTTCTCTTATTCACAGCTGGCTTTCTTCACTCTTATGCAGTTCAGGACCCAGCTGAGGGAGCATTGCTGCTCACATTGGTCTAAGTTTTCCTACATTAATTAACAACCAAAACCATCACCCACAAACATGCCTACAGGCCAACCTGATCTAGATAAATCTGTATTAAGACTATTTTCACAAGTAATTCTAAGTTGTGATGAGTTAGCACTTAAACTCACCAGCACACCACTTTTCTCTATTTCACATAATTGCTATCTTTTTGTTCCATAAGCGATAACATACATAACTATGGGTAGCAAATTCCAAGTCTAAGACAAGCAGGAAACAGTTATTACATGGTCAAGCAGGAGAAGCATTCATTGAATGCAGACTTAATTATTAGAGGTCAGTCAGTCTCTGGAAGCCTTTTCAGACTTGTATAGCAACTTTGTACTCTCGGTGTGAGTGCTTCATGTCACTGAATACTTACAACAATCCTATGAAGTCATTATCATTCTCATTTCGAGATGAGCAAACTATGGATCAGGAAGATTAAGTAATTTTTACAAAGCCATACAACTAGTTTGTGGCAGATACAGAAGTTGACCCAAAGTCTTTTTTATTCTGAATCCCTTTCAATTATCCTGCCTCCAAATGACATGGCATTGTCATAACTTGCGCCTTTCCCCCCAGAATACAGTGTTAGAATCAACCTGGATCTAGTGATAGAGCATCATTTGAAATAAATGAGCTGATGGAGAAGGGAGGAATAAAGGACCAGAACATGCTTTCTAAGATGAAGATAGTGGGGACAATATGAGTTTCCCTCATGAAACCATTGACATTGCATAGTTTATACAAAAAAAATCCCCAAAAAGTAAAAGTCACTAGTACAAGATTGAGGTAGAACTCAGGGTCACAGTGCTTGCCTGGCATGCGTGGAGCCTTGGGTTCCATTCTGAGGACTTCAAATACAAAGCATAATCCATAGTACTTAGAGCTGAGACTGTGTTTATGTGAGTATATTATTGCTATTACTTTTGAAACCTAGAGAGCACTGCTATTGCAAACTCCAGAAGGACCCTGCTTCCACCAGTGTTAACTTCTCAACAGTAATTATGAATGTCAAAACTTGTTTGAGACATAAGGAGCCAAAGTTTCCTGCCACTTATTTCTTTTCCCCCAAGAAAACAAAGAGCTTTACAAACCTACAAAGGAGTATTGTGTAGAAAAAGAGCTTGGTTCTTACCAAAAATGATCAGTTTAACATTCAAGAAATTTCTGGTGCATGCCTTTCTATAAGTATAGAAAATCTCCATCTCTCTGAATTTCCTTAGACATTCTTTTGCTATCATTTATTCCATAACCATTTCAACTGTCACAAATAACTTTAGAAGTTCCCGAAAATCCATTCTGTGGATGTTTTGTTCTCTGCTGGATTTTCTCTTAAAAGATAAAGAGAATAAGAGAGCTCAGCTGTAAATGAATGGGACCACTGTATCCCACTCGCTCTTTTCAAGGACTAGGAATCATCATGGAAGAGGGGGTGAAAAGACTGTCAGAGCCAGAGGCAGCAGTACTTGGTGGACTTGACAGGCAGCTGCACACATGAGCTCACAGCAGCTGTCATTGCCTGCACGAGATCAAGCCAGCCAACTTCCAGCACATATGGTGGAGGGGATCATGAAGTCCCGCCCCTAACTGAGGGAATACTGGCAGTTGATAGCTGTTAGGGCAGGAAGAGTCCGTGTTCTTCAGGAATGTGGCCCCTAGTAAGTTGCTCCTGCTACAACAGATGCCCCCCGTGCACATACTGGTAATGCTCAGTGCGCTACTGCATTTCCAAAAAGAAAGCAGAAGAAGCTGGGGGAGAAAAGTGCTAAGGAAAGAGTTGGAGGAGAAGAAACTTGTGGTGGATCTGATCAAAACACATGCATGTATGAGATTCTCAAACAGTAAAAATAATTACAAATAGATACAGTACTCTAGATATATCGAAAAAACAGGGTTGGATAGTGAAAGAAGAAAGCGACTACTTTAGAACTTGAGAAGCAGTACAATTGTAGGCCTCCTGGGTTTCCTATTGCCTTCCATACAGCCCAGTTACGTGTGTACAGACGCCTCCAGTCCATAACCATCGATGGGCACAGGTGAGAAACTTCATAGAAAAGCCCACCCCTATATCCAAAGGAAAGTAGCTAACAGTTATAATACAACAGAAAAGTTCTGGGCAATACCTGTCCTACTCAAGCCAAAAACCAATGAGAAAAATGTATTTTCCCTCTTTCAATGAGGCATATTCAGAAGTTAATCTTCTATACCACCTCTTTCCTCAGCAAGGACAGAAACTTACTTCTTTTCAACTGCTGGGGTACCACTAGCACATGTGAGGAGACAGCTGATCTTTTCCCGCTGTCCGACAGAAGCAGATGGCACCCCTATTCTGCTGCCATCCTGTCTTAACTTGGTCTAGTAGTAGCATTTCCAGCAAGCAGCAAGGCAAGTCATGTTGCCACTAGACTTCACAACACTGTCTTCTTGTCAGCGAGTTCTGATGGGGCAGGCACTCAGCTTCCACCCCTACCCAGCATCTGAAAGACTAAACTCAGCTCCCTGCTTTTCCCTACTCCTAGTGGCAGAGAGGCCCAATGAGAAGTTGACCTCTATACTCACTGGCAGAAAAAGAAACCTAAGAGGCAGAACGAAGTAGGGTTAGCCAGCACTCCTACACCCCCAGCTCTGGTGTCAGAAATGCCCAGTGGAGATTTTAGCCATCGCAGTGACTTAAGATGGCAAAAGGTAGAACTACTTAGCGTTCTTCTTTCTCTGTATCCTGCTGTCACAAAAGCATAGCAGCAAGGAGCTGAGCTTACACCCTCCTTTCAGAGGCTGCTGAAGCTTTGTGAATTATTCTTCTGATTTCACTTGCATAGTGCCACCATGTTAAGGAGTGGTTGAACTTATGCCTAACCCATTTGTGTCAAGGATACACAAGTAGAGGACAATAGAGCACAAGAATCTGAATATAGTACATATATAGACTACCTGATTTTAAAAGATTTATTTTTATTTTTTGGTTTTTTATTTTGTTCATTTATAGTTTATGTCTGAGTGCTCTGCATGTATACCTGCATTCCAGAAGAGAGCATCAGATTCTATTACAGGTGATTGTGAGTCACCATGTGGTCACTGGGAATTGAACTCAGGACCTCTGGAAGATCAACCAGTGCTCTTAAATCCTGAGCCATCTTTCCAGCCCTTAAAATATTTAAATAAGATCCAAAGTCTCATAATATAGTAGTGTAATTGAAGGTTTATCTCCTACCTGCAAGTTCATGAATAACCACTCTGAGGCTTAATATTAATTACAAACTGTTTGGCCTATTAGCTGAGGCTTGTTATTAACTAGCTCTTAAACTTAAATTAACCCATTTCTATCATTCTATATTTTATACCACCAGGCTTGTGACTTGTTACCTCACATATTACTTCCCTGGAGGCTGCTGGCATCTCCCTGACGCCATCTTCTTTCTCCCTGTCTCTCTGCTTGGATTTCCTGCCTGGCTATATTCTGTCCTGCCCTAGACCAAAGAGCTTTATTCATCAACAAATAAAAGCAACACATATTTGCAACATACAGAAGGGCATCCTGCATCATTACAGTTTCAAAAATCACTCACTAATCAGATTTTGTCTGACAAGAGTATATAAAATGCCCATAATAAAAAGATCCCATAAACAATAAAGTATTCTCTTGAAATGAATATATACAAAAATCTCAGCAAAGAAATATAAAATATCAAAATAGGAAGTTTAAAATTCTAAAACTGAAATTTATTTTTTTATCTTTTATTTTATTTTTATTGAAAAAATTTCTGCCTCCTCCCCGCCTCCCATTTCCCTCTCCCCCTCCCCCCCCCCGCTCCATTCCCCCTCCCGCTCCAGTCCAAAGAGCAGTCCAGATACCCTGCCCTGTGGGAAGTCCAAGGTCCCCCCCCTCCTCCATCCAGGTCCAGGAAGGTGAGCATCCAAACAGGCTAGGCTCCCACAAAGCCAGTTCATGCAGTAGGATCAAAACCCAGTGCCATTGTCCTTGGCTTCTCAGCAGCCCTCATTGTCTGCCATGGTCAGAGAGTCCGGTTTTATCCCATGCTTATTCAGTCCCAGTCCAGCTGGCCTTGCTGAGCTCCCAATAGATCAGCCCCACTGTCTCAGTGGGTGGGTGCACCCCTTGTGGTCCTGACTTCTTTGCTCATGTTCTCCCTCATTCTGCTCCTCATTTGGACCTTGGGAGCTCAGTCTGGTGCTCCAATGTGGGTCTCTGTCTCTATCTCCATCCATCGCCAGATGAAGATTCTATGGTGATATGCAAGATATTCATCAGTATGGCTATAGGATAGGATCATTTCAGGTTCCCTCTCCTCAGCTGCCCAAGGAACTAACTGGAGACATCTCCCTGGACACCTGCGAGCCCCTCTAGAATCAACCAACCCTAAGATGGTTCCCTTAATTAGGATATATACTTCCCTGCTCCCATATCCACCCTTCCTTTATCCCAACCATCCCATTCCCCCAAGCTCCCCCCATCCTCCCGTTCTCACTTTTCTCTCCCCCATTTCCCCTTACCCCCATCCCACCCCACCCCCAAGTTCCCAGTTTTTGCCCGGCAATCTTGTCTACTTCCCATATCCAGGCGGATGACTATATGTTTTTCTTTGGGTTCACCTTCTTATTTAGCTTCTCTAGGATCACAAATTATAGGCTGAATGTCCTTTATTTATGGCTAGAAACCAATTATGAGTGAGTACATACCATGTTCCTCTTTTTGGGTCTGGGTTACCTCACTCAGGATTGTGTTTTCTATTTCCATTCATTTGCATGCAAAATTCAAGATGTTATTGTTTTTACCTCTGAGTAGTACTCTAATGTGTATATATTTCACACTTTCTTCATCCATTCTTCCATTGAAGGGCATCTAGGTTGTTTCCAGGTTCTGGCTATTACAAATAATGCTGCTATGAACATAGCTGAACAAATGCTTTTGTCATATGATAGGGCATCTCTTGGGTATATTCCCAAGAGTGGTATTACTGGGTCTTGGGGTGGGTTGATCCCAAATTTCCTGAGCTGACCCTGTTGGCAGGAGTGCAGGTGAGCAGGCAATGAATTCGTGACAGCAGGAAAGCTGACCATTCCTGTCTGCCATGTTGCCATGTGGTGGCATGGGTGAGGGTAAGATGCCCTCTCTCCTCCCCCCTTGCCACCTGTGGCAAGTGGGAGAGCTGGCCCCAGGTTCACAAGACTGGGAGAGTTGGTTTTGCCCCTCACTGGCTATAGCACATGGGAGAGCAAACCCTGTACCCCACCTGGACAACACACTAGTGCTCACCCTGCTGGCAGGGGCACAGGCGAGCTGGCCATGAAGGTGTGAGAGCAGGGATACTGATCCTGCTCCCCCATTGTCTGCCATAAGGTGGCATGGGTGAGGGAAAGATGCCCACCCCGCCCCTTGCCACCTGTGGCAGGTGGGAGAGCTGGCCTTGGGAGCATGAGAGCGGGGTCCTGCACCTCACCAACTACTGCACTGGGAGAGCAGGCCCTACATCTCACCTGGGCAGCACAGTAGAGCTGGCCCTAGTGGAGTGGGTGCAGATGAGCCAATCCCAAGGTCATGAGAACAGGAGAACTGGCCCCACTCCTTGCTGCCCACTGCAATGGGTGAGCTAGCCAAGGCAGTGCTGGAGAGCTCACCCTTGTGGTATGGATGAGGGAGAGCTGACAGGCTCATCAACCCAGATACCACCCAGACCCAGAACCGGGGCTATGAGTTGGTCCACCCCCAAATCCACCCCATCTATAAACTGCTGGAGCATGTGAAGGGGCTGGTCCTGCAGATCCAAAGATGTAGAATCTTCATGACACAGGGCAATGACAGAATATCTAAGAGGAGTCCCAGTATTGATAGTGTAGCAGAAACCAGAGGCCTCAAAGCAGACCAATAACTAATTGCAGTAAACACTTAAGTAAAGCTTCGTGGACTAAAGGGTATATACTGTGTGACTCACTGTGTTACACTACAGCTTCCACCCTTTTTATGTTACTTAATTTGGTTGGTTTAAATTTATTTTATGTGATGTAGGGAGGCTGCAGTGGCAGAGGAAATATATGAAGGGATGGGGAGATGAATGGGATTGAGATGAATGATATGAAACCTACAAATAATCAAACTTTTTTACTGAAAACTTCACAAATTTGGCACAATACACAGTTATAGATTTAAAAAGCTGAGTGAAATCAAAGTAAAATAAATTGAAATAACTCTATGGCAGAATCTCACTGTGTAGTTTAGGCAAGCTGGATGTGAACTAACTAGTAGCCCAGACTGACATTGAATTTACAAATTTCCTGCCTCAGCTTCCTGAGGGCTGGGATTGTAATAGTGTGCCACCATACCCAGCTATCATAAATATCTGAAGACTAAAGGTGATTAAAAAAACTTTTGAAATAATCCAGGAGAAATGTTGCATTAGTTATAGAATAATATCAACTTGATAGTCATTATATCCTTGTCTAAAAGTATGGAAGCCAGAAGAAAATGGTATATTTCTCAAGTGCTAAAAAAAAACAAGCTGTCAACTGAAGATTCTATAGCGCAGAAAATTCCTTGCAAAATGAGGATAAAATAAATGAATTGCAAAGAAACCTCAGAGTATTTATTTGTTGCAGACAAATATATCCCCCCATTTCCCCCTATCATTTTTTGGTTACAGGGTTTCTCTGTGTAGCTCACTGTCCTGGAACTTGCTCTGTACACCAGGCTGGCCTTGAACTCACAAAGATTCACCTGCCTCTGCTTCCTGGGCGTGGCCACCACTGCCTGGCTGGCAGATATATTTTTAAAGACTATCTCAAACAAGTTTTAGAAACAAGTGATAATAGAAGAAATCTCAGAACTTCAGAAAGAATAATGGTAGAAAAAAGAATAAATTTAATAGGCTTTCTTCGTTCTCATGAGTTTCATAAATCATTTTGATGCTTGAAACAAAAATTGTAGCACTATCTAATAAAACACTGAATGTATTTGAGGAAATACCTAATCTAACATCTTGAGTTCTAAACACATATACACTCACAATTAAAATAAGTATTCAAATACTTGAGCATAATTATTCATAGCACTATTATTTCTAGTAGCTCCAAAGCAGAAAGTACCTAAGTAACTATCCACTAATAAATGAATAAGTAAACTATGATATATCCATACAATAGAACAATATTCTTCAGTAGTACTGATATGTACTATAATATGGTTGAACCTCAAAATCATGCTAAGTGAAAGACACATGTAACATATTGTACAATTCCATTTATTTAGGAAATGTTCAGAACAGGCAAATTCATAAAGACAGAAAGTAGGTAGATTTGAATTGTATGGAGGTTGGAGAAAAATTAGGAGTTTGATAAGATATAGAATACAAGGTTCCTTCTCAGGATAATGATAACGATCTAAAATTGTTTATGGCAATGTTTTCATAGCCCTAAAAGTTATTAAATTTTACATGGAACTTTTCTTTGTTTTTTGGTTGTTTGGTTTGTTCGGTTTTTTACTTTTGTTTTTGTTTTGAGTTAGACTCTAACTCTGATCATTCTATAATCCAGACTGGCCTCAAAGATGTTCCAATCATCCTGTCCTTGCCTCCTGAATACTGAGATTATAACCATACACCACTACACCCTGCTAAATTGTGTGCGTTACATTGAAAGGGAAATGCATCTCAGTAAAGTTGTTTATAGAAATATAGTTAGGTGTAATAAAAATGGAATTAAATGGATGGTTTCTGTTGTTCCATGTGAAATGCCAAGTCATCTATGCCAATAGATTGTGATAAGTGAAAACCCAGGGTAACCACTAATAACATCTAAGAAAACTATTATGGGTGAAATATTTTAAAAATATATTATAAACAGAAATAGAATTCTTCAAAACCATTCAAGTTACTCACAGGTAGGAAGGAAAAAGAAAATAGAAGAAATGAAATAAATTAAATATAAAGTGTTAGAATAAGTACAAAGAGAGTAACAATTGCAGTAAATATAAATGATCAAAGTATACCAATTAAAAGAGATTAGAAAATAAGGAATAATGGAGAGGCTAACCAAGGCTACATATAAAGACCCTGTCTCATAAAGAAACAGAGAAAAAGGAGGAAGGAAGGGAGTTAGCAAATTCAATTAGAAAATATTACTCAATTATATATGGTATTCATGAAACTCATTTTAGGGACAACAAAATAGGTAGGTTGAACATAAAAACAGAAAATGTATACCTTACAGAAATTAGTGAAAAATAAGCAAGAGTGGTTATGGAGATAAAGCAGACTTTTAAGCAAAGAAAATTATAGACAGAGAAGTATATTATATAATGATAAAAGGAATAAAACTCCTAACAGCCTTCAAATTCATGAAACAAGGAAACAGACAAATCCATAAATATAGTTGGTAATTTGAATAACTCCCATAAATTAATAGAATGATTGGATACTTAAGTATATAGAACTAGACACTGCAGTAAACCAACAAGATATAACTGATGTGTATATGGAATACTACTTCCACCTATAGCAGAATATTTTTCTGAAGCAGAATCTTACTACATATGTCCTTGAACTCATGATACTCCTGACTAAGCCTTGCTAATAGAGGGATTTATGGGCATGTGCCACCATGCCCTGCTTAGATTTTTTTTCTAATTGCCAGTAGTTACCAATGTTAATCTTATCCTGAATCATAAAACAAACCTTATCAAATTTAATAGAGTTTGTGTAATATAGAATAAATTATATGATCATGATACAATTAAACTAGAAACCAGTACCAACAATGCAAGACTTGTTCAGTATTTGGAAGTTAGTAAATTTAGCCCCACATATAGAAAAAAAGGTCATTGAAATAGCCAAGGATGACTTTGAACTTCCGATCCTTTTTCCTCCACCTCCCGTAGTGCTAGGATTATAAGTATGTTCTACCACACTCAGTTTATGTGATACTAGAGATTGAACTAGGACATAATGCATGCTAGGCAAACACACTACCAACTAAACCATATTGCTAAGCACAAATGGTTTCCTTTCATTGTCACCCAGAGGTGGAGAACATTTTGTCTCTGCTGGTGACTATAAAGGAAAAAATACCTAATTGTTCTGTCTTTTGCTACCAGGGCAAGTGTCAAAAGACAAAGATTTTGTTTGAGTTTTTCTACTAGGTTGAGGTTCAGGAGTCACTAAATCTGATTTACCTTCTGTTACCCATTAAAAGATGAGGAGGGGAAGGAAGGATTGTAGGAGCCAGAGGGGTTGAGGACACCAGGAGAGCACAGCCCACAGAATCAACTAAGCAGGGCTCGTAGGGGCTCACAGAGACTGAAGCCACAACCATGAGTCTGAATGGGTCTGCATTAGATCTTCTACATACTTGCTGTAGTTGTTTAGCTTGGGGGTTTTGTGGGACTCCTAATAGTGGGAATGGGAGTGACTCTTTTACCTGCTCTTGTGATCCTTTTCCTCCTTCTGGGTTGCCACATACAGCAGTGATATGAAGGTTTGTGTCCAGTCCTATCATATCTTGTTAGGCCATGTTCAGTGGATATCCCTGGAAAGACTGCTTTTTTTTTAAAAAAAAAAAAAAGGGAAATGGAGAAGGATTTGATCTTGGGGAAAAGTGAGGTGTGGGGAGGTACTGGGAGGAGTGGAAGGAGGAGAAACTGAGGTCAGGGTGTAGTGTATGAAATGTGGAAAAAATCAGGAGACACCAGACCTTGGTTCCTTGGGATATTGAGTAGAGATTTGGTAAATGCAAGACCTATATCACCTGATACTGCTTGGTGTGGGGTCAGGACCCATTAGGTCTCAGTAGAGTATTGTAAGGCACATGAGCATCTGACACTTTGCAATGCAAAACTACCTGCTACCAACTGGCACAGAGCAAGGGATGGACTGGCTTGTCTAGGTTCCACTGATTCAGTTTTATTGAAATGAACAAATGTGTTCACCACTGAATAAAGGTTTCTCTGCTGAGCTCCTATTAGTCTTCCATTCTTCTTGCCCTTTGCCAGAGCAGATAGCAGACTTTCCCCTCTATTTTTGTCTTTTCTTGCTGCTAATTACTGCTTGTAGGCCCTTTTATTGGGTACCCAGTCTGGCGCATAAGTGACAAAGAAAACCCAAGGACTTCACCCATATATAGTTCCTTATGTGTGAAATCCACAACTCATCCACATTCTATTTTTTCTACTTTTCAAAGTCTTTTTTTGGTTGTCTGTTTTCCTAGGGTACTTAGTTGTAGTTCCAGGAGAGGAGCCATGTTAGTCCAGAGCCAGAAGTCTGACTTATATATATATTTTAAATTATAATAACTGATGCCATAGTGTCTTTATATTTTTGCATTTAATTTTTTACATATCACCTTTCTGATATCCATTCATCTTGGTAAACATGGTTATATAGTGCATTAACTTTAAATGCTTGATCAGTTGGAAATGTCTGTTGTATGAATATGTAGCAAGTTTATTAATCATTCACCTGTTGGTAGGCAGTGAAGATTCTACTCCTTTTTTTCATAAACAGTGCCAGAGTAAATGTTTCCATACATGTCTCCTTGGATACTGACTGTACTTGTGGGAGAGTTTATCTGAGTCTGCATCTGATGTGGAATTGCTAAGCCGTAGGAGACATCATCGTCATCTTTATCGGAAATTACCATACTGCTCAACAGCTATGCATGAGATACTGCATTTTGTCACAGCTTCACCAAAACCTATGTTGATATAATCAGCTTGATTTATCTTTAACCTCTGAATTTGTTTTTGTCTTGTTTAGGAAATCTTTGCCTAAACTAAGGTCATAAAGATATCCTTCAATATTTTCCTCTACATCTATTAAAAGTTTTTTTCTCCTATTTAGGCCTTTAGTGTTTATGTGTAATTTAGTTTTGTGTATGATCTAATAAAGGAATACTCTTCTATTTTTCCAATATTGATAGCCATTGTTACAATACCAATAACTGAGCTGTCATTTATTTAGACTTCAATCATATTTCACACTCCCATTTTACTTATGTTAACTCTGTAGTTTACAAATAACTCCATAAAATGAAATTACCTAAAATATTGGTTTTAAAATTAGTTCATGACAAATCTTTAAAATAAAACCTTAATCTTTTTTTTTGAGAATAATAGAGGGTTATTTATTTAGGGTAGACTCACAGATCCCAATCCTCTGCTGGAATGGGGAACAGCAACCGGATCCCACAGCCAGAAAAGAGATGTATTACATCATCATAAATAGTATAAGAAACCACGCCCAAGTGGGCTGGTAACTTAAAGGCTACTGGCAGTAGGAATTCCTACAGCAGTACAAAATGATATGAATGGAATATGCCCCCAAGGAGTGTTGCTAGAAGAAGTGGAATCATGTGAGGAGGACTGGATAAAGTCCTTCTGAAGGACTCCGGTTTCCTTTCTCTAACATAGAAGTATTTGTTGTAATAGAAGCGGCTGTGCTGCGTCCCCAGCACCCAGGCTGCCTGCTAGCTTATGCCCCGAAATAATTACACAGACACTTATCCTTTTTTAAACACTGCTTGGCCCATTAACTCTAGCCCTTACAGGCTAATTCTCATATCCCGATCAACCCATCTCTAATAATCTGTGTAGCATCAGTCTTACTGGGAAAGATTCTAGCCTATGTCCATCCTGGGTCTGAGCTTCATGCTTCTGCCTCAGAGAGCAGAGCTATCACGTGTTCCCCGGGAGAGGGGAGTGTGGCGTCTCTGAGCTCACTTCCTCTTCCTCCCAGCATTCTGTTCTGTTTACTCCTCCCACCTATGTTTTAACCTATGAGGCCAAGCAGTTTCTTTATTACTTAACCAATGACCTTCCTCCATCATGTATTGAAGTCATGTGGAAGAAGAGCAAATGTAAATAAATAATTCAGGTCCTCTGCTTGGACCCCAGAAGCCACATTTTGTTTATGTACAGAAGATGGAAGAGTCGACAGGGCTAAGAATGGAGGTCACGTTCAAACACTTCCTCCCTTGGCTTGCTGAAGTTTGGGCCTCTGTCCAGGTGTCAATGATCTCCCAGAACTCCACCCATCAGCTGGGTTTCCAGGCAACTCTCAGTCTCTTGGATTGCTGGGTGCCTGGATTTGAGCTGGGGGAAATAAATGCTAGATAAAATGATGGTTGCTGAGCACTGATCCTGAGACCCCATGACCCTGGGGTGAAGAGGAACTTATTTGAGCTATAGCCTTGTGCCCACCCTTCCTTTTCCACCCATGGGATTTGGATACTACCAGGAGAATAGTTGAAATTCTTTTTTTTTTAAATTTTTTTTTATTGCGAAAAGAAGAAAAAAGAACGTATACAAAAAAACAAGTTTCCACCTCCTCCCAGCCTCCCATTTCCCTTCCCCTCCTCCCACCCTTCTCCCCCTCCTCCCACCCTTCTCCCCCTCCTCCCACCCTTCTCCCCCTCCCCCCACTCCTCTCCCCCCCTCCCTCTCCAGTCCACAGAGCAGTCCGGGTTCCCTGCCCTGTGGTAAGTCCTAGGTCCTCCCCCCTCCGTCCATATCTAGGAAGGTGAACATCCAAACTGGCTAGGCTCCCACAAAGCCAGCACATTAAGTAGGATCAAAACCCCCTGCCATTGTCCTTGGTGTCTAATCAGCCCTCATTGTTCGCCATGTTCAGAGAGTCCGGTTTTATCCCATGCTTTTTCGGTCACAGTCCAGCTGGCCTTGGTGAGCTCCCCGTAGATCAGCTCCACTGTCTCAGTGGGTGGATGCACGCCTCGTGGTCCCGAATTCTTTGCTCATGTTCTCCCTCCTTCTGCTCCTCCTTGGGACCTTGGGAGCTCAGTCCAGTGCTCCTGTGTGGGTCTCTGTCTCTATCTCTATCCATCACCAGATGAAGATTCTATGATGATATGCAAGATATTCGTCAGTATTGCTCTAGGATAGGGTCATTTCAGGTTCCCAATCCTCAGCTGCCCAAGGAACTAACTGGGAACCTCATCTTGGGCACTAGGGAGCCCCTCTAGGGTCAAGACTCTTGCCCACCCTAAACTGGCTCCCTTAACTAAGAATTGTGGTTCCGTGCTCCCCTATCCACCTTTCCTTTATCCCAATTCTCCTGTTTCCCAGGTCCCCCCTCCTTCCCTTCTACCTTTTCTCTCCCCATCTCCCTTTACCCCCATCCCACCCCATCCCCAAGATCCCATTTTCTCCCCGGAAATTTGGTCTACTTCCCTTAGCCAAGAGGACAACTATATGTTTTTCCTTGGGTTCACCTTCTTACTTAGCTTCTTTAGGTTCACCTCTTGTAGACTCCGTGGTCCTTATTTATGGCTAGAAACCAATTATGAGTAAGTACATCCCATATTCATCTTTTTGGGTCTGGGACACCTCACTCAGGATAGTGTAAAACCTTAATCTTTAACCAATTTTTTATTATTACTGGAACTACGAGGGACAGAAATAAAGATCAATGCTAAGTACCTAGTAACATCAGTTAGGTACCAATTATGTATGAGATACTGCTGAACAAGTTAATGCTAGGATAATTTTAATTTATTCCTTGTAACTACTTTGGGGAAACTTTGATGTTATTTTCCAATTGCAGATAAAAATATTAAACTTTTGAAAAGTCATGTTGCAGAGCCAAGGCTTGAACTATACATCAGTGGTAGTGTGATTGATTGCTCATCATCTACAAGAGCTTGAGTTCAAACCCCCAATTCTACATAAATAGATAGTGTGTCTTGGTCCACACAATAGGATGGGCAGATTCCAAATTCAGCTCTGTGTGATTGTAATGAGTGCTTTGTTTTGGCACTTTGTTGCACCATTGTGGTGGTTACTGTTCTCATTGCTGTGGCACAATATCTGACGGAAGGAAAGGTTCATTTCAGCTCACCATCTGAAGGGCATACATGGTGAGGAAATCATGGAGGCAAGAGTTTAAGATGGCTACTCATGATGCAGAGACTAACAGCTAAGCACTGGCCAAACTCCTGGAGTCCAATCATAGAGAAGGAGGAGCGATAATATGAGCAAAGGGGCCAAGGTTATAATGGGAATATCCACAGAAACAACTGACCCGAGCTAGTGGGAGTTCACTGACCCCGGACTGACATCTGGGGAACCAGCATAAGACTGAACTAGGCCCTCTAAATGTAGGTGACAGTTGTGGGGCATTGGCAGTCTGTGGGGCTACTAGCAGTGGAATCAGGATTTGTCCCTAGTACATGAACTGGCTTTTTGAAGCCCATTCCCTTGCTCAGCCTAGATACAGGGAGAGGGGTCCTGCCTCAAGTGATGTGACAGACTTTGTTGACTCCCCATGGGCTGGGTGGCCTCACCCTCTCTGAGGAGTGGATGGGAGTAGGGAGGGGAAAGTGGAAGGAGGAGAGGGAACTGGGATTGATATGTTTTAAAAAATGCTGCTGCTCACAGTGCATCCACAGGCAGAAAGCAGGAAGACAGGAAGATACCACTTCTCATGCTCAGCTGGTGTTCTCTTTTTCTACTCAGCCAGGACCCCACCTCCTAGAATGTTGCTACCCACAGAAGTGATTCTGGGTTCTGTCAATTTGGCAGGCAACACTAACCATCACAACTATATTCAAGAGAAAACTGACACCCCTACATGAGGAATGTAGGCATTTGCACATTATGAGTAGAGTTTATGTGACAAGTAGTGTTGTTCCTTGTGTAATGGTTTAAGTAAAATGCTGCAGGTCTCTGAGTGGCAGCAGTAGGCAGTGGGCCATGAGACCATGCTGCAGGTTCCCAAGGAGCAGGAGGCAGCAGGCAGTGGGTCCTGAGACCATGGCAGGCCACAAAGGCAGCCAGGTCCCAGGCAGGAAGCAGTGTGGCAAATGAGAGACCAAGACCAAGTCACACTATGCAGAGTGAGGTTGCATATTTATTTAGTGGGTTATGGAAGGGAAGGGGAGAAGGGGAAGAGAGGGGAGAAGGGGAGAAGTGGGGAGAAGGAAGAGACAGAAGCTGCCTCTGAGAGAGAGAGAGAGAGAGAAAGAGAGAGAGAGAGAGAGAGAGAGAGAGAGAGAGAGAGAGAGAGAGAGAGAGAGAGAGAGGAAAATGGAAGAGACACAGGCTGGAAGCTGAAGATCAGATTGCTTCAGTGGATGGAGGAGGTGGGGGAGTGGGCATGGCTTGTCTCTTAAAGGGACAAGACAGACCATTACACCTTGAATGATCAAGTTCAAAAAATGACTGTTCTGCATTTTATGTACTGGATTAGTTGGAAACATCAGCCTAGGATGAATTCTTTGTTACTCTTCCATCGACTCCTCATTTATCAGTTTCTCTATTCCCTACTTCTTCAAGTTGAAATATATAATTTAGCTGTCAGTGAGCTTTCTACTAAGCTATAGGTTTTGAGGGGTAGAAAAAACAAAAATAAAGTATAGTTAATGGAAAGTTGAATCATTTACCCTTGTTATAAGTTTTGTACAAGAATGGATTTCTTCTTTAATATGTAACACAAAATTTCTTTAATAAGGGACCAAATGTAATGCTGATATATCTGCCTTTGCATGATTTTATCATACTATAATTGGATTTTGATTTCTTATTGTTCTACCATTTTCCTTCATTTGAAATCAATGCCTAATCTCTAAGTCTGTTAATAAGTTATAATAACTAGAAAAAAAGAGATTTCATGTCAATCTTAACTCAACCTTTGACTGAGAGACCCTTGAGCTCGTCCTTGATTTCAGTCTTTTTTATCTATAAACTGGACAGTAGCAGAAAGGTAATGCTGGAATTAAATAAAATTGTATTTGAAATTTCACTTTGTAAGTTGCTGCATGTTGCTCTTTTCATGTATCTGCTATTCTCTTACTTATTTTTATCATATTTCTGCCAGTAGTATCTTTGCAGACAACTCAAATTCCACCAGTTTCATAACAATCACCTTTATTTTATTAATACAGTCATACTCCTGATTTTATCTTCATATAAACTTAGTAGATCTGAAATGAGGCCCAGAAATTTCTTTAATTTTCTCCAGATAATCCTCAAACAGCCAAATATGAGGCAGACACACTTGGTCTGGAACACTTAGCACCATATATACAAGAAACAATTTATTGACCCCAAATGGGATTCCTGGCTAAAGCAGGTTGCAGTAAGAGGCTGCAAGCCAGCCTTCTGTAACATTACAAATTCCTACCCCTCTTCAGTCATAGGGGACCTAGCCTCATGATCTCTTAACACCCCCTCCCACTTCTGTGATCCCAGCTGCATCCTGAGTACTTTGAAGCAAAGACTGGTAGAATGAACCAGCAATTACTGCCTTTTAAAATGCTAGTGATTTTGAGGGTTTTCTTTGAAAAGTCTTAGTCAATAGGAACAGAAGACTATGAATAACACCAAAATATTTAGCTGTCTATTGAAACTTCTTTACAGTATCATGTAAAATGGGAACAGATGCAGCTAGACCAGACCTTGGTTAGTAGGTAACAGATTTATGGACTTGCTCATTTTAAAACTTAAGGTTATAAACAACATATGTCAAAGTCCTATAAAACTGCTCTGGAAACCATCTTCCTAGAAAGCCCAAATGCCTGTAATGTTCTGAATTTGCTTTCCGAACTGAAAGATGACATTGTATACATCTGCTTAAAACAATGCTTCCTTGAAACAAAACTGACTCTGTCTGGGTGTGCATTCAGTAGCCACCCCAAAGTTTCAAGCACCTAGTCTCTTCACAGAATGAAATCTATCCAATCCCTTGAGATTTACTATTTACAAATACAGGTGGTGTTGCTATGAGTTACAGTTTTCTGGAAGCTTTTGCGCATAGCTCATGAATTTAAGACAAAAGGGAGTCATATGAGAGTGAAATCACCAGGTCTCTGGTCTATCCTGAAGCCTAGAGACTTGAGAGGAATCTCAATTGGCTCCTTTTCCTTTTACTGTCACATATGCAAGTCTCCTGTTGAATCTCTTTAGTCCACTGTTCCCTCTAATGAAGTCATGTTCTGTGCTCAAGGCAGTAATATCCTCAGAAGCAGATGTCTCCCATAAAGCATGACCTCATTCCTTGGAATGGGAAAAGCCCGCAGTAGACTGTTGGGGTAATATTGGGAAGGGCTTTGTTTAAAAATAGTTTTCCTAAATAATGTGTTCAACTTTTTATATATTTCTATTAAAAGGCAAATCTAGTTTGTTGCTGTTTTGTGTTAACCTCGCTTCTCTCTTCCAGAAGTGGCAGTCAGTGAGCCAGAAGTAACAGAGTCCACCCAGAGCCCAGACACTTCCACCCAGTTGTTTGGACAGATGAGCAAAACTTAGGATTTCCCTAGATACTAAATCTATGCTCTGTTTGAGACCCCACTTAATCACAACCTACTTTTCAACAAACCTTGTTATATCCCTGGTGCTTAGAAGGAATAAACCAAAGTGTCCAAGGAAAGTTACTGACCCAGATGCTCCCAGCAAATTAGGCAAGTGAGAGTACCGCTAGACAAGGAAAGGATAGAGGAAGAGAAGACCAATTAGAAGGATGCAATTTAAAGCCAAATCAGACTTGCTCCAGAGAATGAACTTAGAAACTTAGATGTATTGAGGTTCCTGAACACTGACTTCTCAAATGACTGTGAATAGCTGAGACACATGACACCTGCACTCTCGGACACCCATACCCAGAACTTCAGTTGTCCAGTGTGCTCCTCACTTGTGTTTGTGTGTGTGCATTAAGTGAATGCAGTAAGAGAAGAAAGACCCAAGTATCAAATTTACTAAATATGGAAGGAATTTACAGGATCATAAGTCCATAAGGTACTTACAATTTAAGCATGATACCTGTAATTTGAAAATTAATCACTATATTCCCATAAGATGTCTGTTTCAGGAACAGCAATGCATTAAAAATGAGGAATGCTAATAATGCTATAAATATTAATTGATGAGAATAAATATTGAAAATACATTTCCTTTTCCAATTCCCATATTAGTCACCTTGGCCAGCAACCAGTCCCCTTCCAATGATCTGTTTAAGCTGCATCCTCACCATAATGCTTTTCCATAGCAAACCTCCCAAGAATCTATTTCTCCTTGAAACCTTCCGCCTTTCATCTTTCCTCCCTCTTATTTCTGATGCCTCTGGAGATGATTACATTGGTGCCTAAGAAGAAAGTCATGGAAAACAGTTAAGAAGAGATCATGACCGTTTTTGTTGCTGCTGGTGGTGATGGTAGGTGTGTGTGTGTGTGTGTGTGTGTGTGTGTGTGTGTGTTGACTAGAATGGTTGAGAGAACTATTAAAAACGAGGTAAACTAAAATTGTATGCCATTTATCCCTAAAAAGTGCTATGAACTAGGAATGACAGTACTGGTTTTATTTCTTTGTAGAACTAGGGATTGAACACAAGCACTGTATTGTTGACCTATATACCCTGTCCTATTTGCATGTGTGTTTTTTCTATGACATGGTCTTATATATGTGCACATATGTATAAGTGTGCATGTGGAGACCAGAGGTTAACACTGGCTACCTTCCTCAACTACTCTACATTATATGTTTTTAAGGCAAGGCCTTGAGTGAATCTTGAGATGGACAATCAGCCACATTCAGGTACTCTTCTGTCATTGCCTCCGCAGTTCTGGGATTATAAGCACATGCTGCCATACCCAGCTCTTGACGTGGCTGATGGAAAACAGAACTCAGGTCCTCATAATTGCACAGCAAGCACTTTATTCACTGGGCAGCACTCCACCCCTCCCCAAACCCTATTCTAAAATTGGGATTACTGGGATTTTTTGCCTATCAGGCATACACTATCCTGTAACATCCTAAAAATCCAGAGTTAGACCCCAATCAATCAAGACACTATAAAACCAAAAGCTCCCAAATACTGTCAACTCTTATAACACATAAAAGTAAGAAGAATGTTTCCTGATTCATCTTATGAAATGCATATAGCCTAGATAACAAATCTTTTCAAAGCAGCACTAAGAAAGAAACTTAAGATTTCTCACATAAAAAGTCTTAAATAACCAGCCTGGCAAGATATAACTACTGGTACAATAGTAGCGTGAATGTCTTGGGAGTACCTATCTTTATGAAAGTTTCTATGGCTGTGATAAAACAACAAACATCATTACCAAAAGCAACTTGGAGAGGAAAGGGTTTATTTCCTCTTACAGCCTGTAGTTTAGGGGAATCAGGGCAGGAAATGATGTAGAGGCCATGGAGTAGTGCTGCTTATCAGCTTTACTCTCCAACTCTTGCACAGCCTACTTTCTTATATACCACAGGATCACCTACCTGCCCAGGGGTGGCACCCTCCACAGTAGGCTGGGCCTTCTCACATCAATCATCGATTAAAAACATGTACCACAGGCTTGCCTGCAAGTCAATCTAGTGGAGAACATTTTCTTAACTAAGGATCCTTCTTCCCAAATGACTCTAGCTTGTGTCAAATTGACATAAAACTAGCCAGAATAGTAACCAACTATTTTCTCATTGGATTTAAGGCCAACTCCACAGATAGAACCCATACCTGGCACTGTCATCAAGGCCAAGAACCTTGTATGTATGTATACCACATTGATACCTGATGCCATTAGAGGCCAGAAGAGGAAGTCAGATCTCCTGGAACTGGAGTTACAGGCAGTTGGGAGCCACCATGTGGGTGCTGGAAACTGAACCCAGATCCTCTGGAAGAGCTATATATGTGATCACGGTTGAGCTATCTTTCCAGCCTCATGAATTTCTCACTAATATGATGAAATGAGAAATATAAATATTAGAGAGTTATATAAAAAGTCTTCACTTACTGATATGATTCTGCAGCTAGTAAACACAAGCTATCTAATTGAAAAGATACTGTAAATATAAATCACTAAGGTGGCTAGGCCATGTGTGTCCATTTCTTTTCATGCGAGTACAGTATCAGCAAATCTTTTATTCAAACATTTGTGAGTTGAATTTGTTGAAAAACTCAGCTGGAAACAGTTTTTATAGGCATCTAAATCCTTTAAGGCCATTTCAGAGTCATGTATACCTTGAGATCGTGACCCAGAACATCAATTTGTATTAGATAAAAAGACTTGGTTATTTGAGCTCCCTGAATACTTAGGTTTAAGATGAATGAAGTTTATATAGTAATATAATTTTCCAATGTGATGAGTTTGTATTTATTTAGTGTCCAGAGACTATCTTATCCATTTTCTTTATGTTATCTTGTGTTATCCTTATAACAACTCTGTGAAATAAATGATAGTATCCCCATTATACAAGTGTGGCTGCACTCACTCAGAGAGATGCAACATTTTTTCAGTGTCATGCAGCAATTGGGAAGGAGAAGAGCTTCAACCTGACTGTAATTTTGTGCCTTCAAAGATCATGCCTTTTCCACCATTGGTTTCCATCTATGCACAAAGTCTTCCCTCCAAGTATTTCCTGGAACAGAATTCTGTTAGGTGAAATGTGGTGAGAATGGTCCCTCCTAAGTTTCTAAAACAGATCCACATGGAAAATGTGGAGTGATCAATAATGAAAACAGAGAAGGTATGACAAATGCAATGTCGAAGGGTAACTAGATTGCTGTGCTTCATCAGGGGAAAAGCTGATTGGTTCTTTCTAAACCAGAATACTGAGCAGGAATAGGATACACTCACAATGAACACCAGTTCTCCCCCATTCATTCCACTGTAAGAAGAAGCCAGCAAGTCTCAGGGTAAGCCTCATCTCTGTTTAAAGTGAAACAATGTGCATGGCAGGAAAGAACTAGCCATCTTGAACTGTTCTGGGACCCAGTGTAGAGCCATATTGCAGAAATGTGGTTCTCAGTGTAACCAGTCTGGGCTTTGGCTGCCCAGCACTTGTGGCTGTATTCCTCAAAGGCGAGGTTTACAGAATAACTTCTGGGAACAGCACGTGTTACCTGCCATCTGGGTTCCTTTAACCCTTTGACCCATGGATACGTTTAACCTGTCCACAAGAAGGTAGTAGAGCTTTGATTGATTACATCATGTTTCAACAGTAGATGGTCTCTGATTACTGCACTTTGTTGGGCAAGAATATTTGGATGATGAATTGCTATTACAACCTTTAACATATTTAATGAATTAACACATCTCAACTACTAAAACAATCCATTTGATTCATATGCATGCAGCTCACAATAGTTTCTTAAATCTGCTCAACACTTCACACTTTCCCAAATTGTGTTTATTTCTATTGTCTCATCGAGTCATGGAACTGAAAACTTTCAGATTTTGAACACAGATACAGAAGAGTAGTGCAATTGGCCCTCAGCATTTGACCTAGGTCAGGGTTTCAACCTCAGCTTGGCATTGCAGTCTCCTAAGGAGCTCTCCAACTTTTTCATGCCCACCCAGCAACAGTGATGGCATCTGAATCCTCAGGGCAGAAGGCTGTGCAGTGAGAGGTTTTGAAGCTCCTCGGGTGATTCAAATGTATTGCCAGTTTGAGAGAAACACGAACTGAGACGATGAGTTTAATCTAAGTTCCAGGTGACAGGGATGCATTCAAATTGCAGTGTCACAGCGGTAGTCAGAGGCATGGGCTGTGATTTGGAGAGTATCATTCTCTATAAGGGTTGAATCTTAGGACAAAATGTACTCATGAGAAAGTGTGTAGAAAGGAGAAAAACAGGAGCCTGAAGACTAACCTTTGATATTCATAGTGCTTAAGATTTTCTGTCTCTTAACCTAGCTTTTTGGGAAAAAAAAGGCCACATGATTTCATAATAAGAAAAACACACATGACTAATCAGAGGCTTTGTGGAAAGAGCTGTGCGTGTATCTAAGGGGATCAATGGGCATAATTTATTTAGACTTTCAAAAAGCCTTTCACTGAAGTTCTTCAGCAAAGGTTATTATGCTTTAAGTTGTGTCGTCATGCACCATGAAATTGGAGGAGCTACCTTATGAAGAGGGCTTTAAAGGCAGAGATAATCGGGAGGAATGAATGCATATCTTGCTAGATTGGGACACATAAACAGTATAGTTTTGTAATCCCTTTCTGGTTTTATTTAACATTTTTAAATACAGATTGGGTAAAAGACTGCAGTAAAATCTTTAACAAACTTATTCAGAGCTCTGCCACTTATTTCTGTGTGACCCCTGGAAAGTCTCTTAACCTCTCTTGTTCTATTTCCTCATCTGTAAAATAATGGAATTGGACAAAAAAGTCCTCTAGAAACTCTATAGATTAGCTTATCTTAGCTCCTCTCTACAATGAAAGCAACACACAATCAGCTTCTGTAGTTGATTAGAGTAGTGTTAGGGAGTGACTATCACAGGGTCAAGGAAGAGAGAAAGCATTTTTTATACAGAATTATTCACTATATGAAATTCATTGTAACCAGACTGGCAAGGCACTCTTTCTGCCAGCCATCTGCTAGAACATAAAAATAGCTTTGTTATACAGGACCGTCCTGTATAATCAAATTTAATGTGTACCACTGATTTCTTTAACAATAAATTTATAAATCTCTTATATAGCATTTTTTAGCTGAGGCTTATGAAACTTTAGAGGAAAAAGTTATCTGGTGCACATCTACATTTAAGAAAATTACAGCTAGGTGAAGTGATTCACCCAAGTTCAGAGAACCAAAACAAGATTCTAGAGCTGTGTCTGAACAACTTGTTCACCTCTCCTTGCCTTCTCCCTATACTTAGTTCCAAAGCAAAAAGAAATATGGTTTTAGAAAAAGTTGATTCCTCAGGCCAGATTTCTTTGAGGCTGTTTTAACCACCCTTTTTAGCTAGGTATGTGGTTTGATAATGACAAATAAAAGTGGAGATTATAGTTATCTACGAGTGCTTAGATGTTTTATATAATAAGTATTATCTCACCATTTCTTTGGAGGTAGATGTAGATGCCATTTTTGAGAATTTCCTACATGCAAACTGTATTACATCATTTCCATCCCTCTGTCTCTCTCACTTCTAACTCCTCCTATGTCCCCCCACTTCCTCTCAAAGTCATGACTTTATTCTTTAATTATTTAGCATACTTATACATATATGTGTATAATCCACTGAGTCCATTCAGTGTTGTGAATATGTGTGTATGTATGTATTTAAGACTGACCACTTAGTGGATAACCTCATGGATGGGAGTGTCCCTGGAAAAGACTGATTCTCCCTCTCTCAGTAGCCATTAATTGTCTGTACCTCTTTCTCTAGAGTTGGAGCCTTGTGAGATTCTGCCCATCCATATTGGCATTCCAATCACCATTGTCATTATTCAGGCCTTGTTTAGATGATAATACTGTTGAGATTTCATGGGGGCAGCTTCGCTGTCATATACAGAAGACACTATCTCAAAGCCCTCATATTATTCCTCTCTCTCTTACACTCTGACTGCCCCTTCCACAATGTTCCCTGAACCTTAGGTATAGGGATTGTGTTTGTAGATTATCATTTGAGATTAGACACCCTGTGGTCTGTTGCCTTCTACATTTTGACCAGGTGTGGGTTCCTGTAGTTGTTTCCATCTGCTTCAGAAAGAAACTTCTTTGGTGAGGGATGAAAACTATGCTTATCTGTGGGTATACATAATTAGAATGCAGCTAGAAATTATACTGGTTTAAGAAAATGGAAATAGTAGATTCTCCCCTAGGATCCATGACTTCACCAGCCACAGGTGGTTAGCTAGGTTTACATTACCAGGCATGAACTCCCACATACTGAGTGAACCCTAAGTTTGGTTTTATTTGACCAGTGGTTATATTTAACCACTTATATTTGGTTACCCCCAAAATATAAGTGTCACCGTTGGGAATATGTTGTTGAGATAATCATTGCTGTAGTTCATAAGCTTTGTATAGATATTACTGTCATTGATTTTCTTAAGTATAACTGATACAGAGAGATAAAGTAACTTGTCTAACGTCATATCGGTATTGAATGTTAGAGCTAGAATTCAAGCCTTGTTCAGAAAGAATAACAAGGCTCATGATCTTTCTACAACCCCAATATTCCCGAAGAGTATAAGCAAGAGTATTAACTCAACAAAAGATAGATAATTCTTGGGAAAGGTTCCTCGGCTGAATAAATTTGATAAATGCTGCACTTTATGTTGTTTCTATAGAGTCCCTTTTCCCACTACTGTATTTATTGAAAGATTTGAGAAGTCTTCAGTTGAAAAAAATCTATTTTACTTGAATGTTGTGTTTCTTTTTTTTTTAAATATTTATTTATTTATTATGTATACAATATTCTGTCTGTATGCCTGAAGGCCAGATGAGGGCGCCAAACGTCTTTACAGATGGTTGTGAGCCACCATGTGGTTGCTGGGAATTGAACTCAGGACCTCTGGAAGAGCAGGCAATGCTCTTAACCACTGAGCCATCTCTCCAGCCCCGAATGTTGTGTTTCTTAAACTCTTTTGAACCAGCCATTTTTCCAAGAGCATCTGTTAATAACACACAGCTCCCTCATATTCCATATAATGGAGGACGGCAATGGAGGACTTGGGAGATAAAGACAGGAGGAACAGGGTTTCAAGGTCAGCCTCAACTGAATGAGACCCTGTTGACCACTTTTCAAGATTCCAAAGAAGGCGGATACATTACCAACTCAGTAAAGTGCTTATTGCGCAAACGTGAGGTCTTGAGTTTGAATCCCTAGCACCACCATAGCATCTGGGTATGGTAGTACAGTGATTGCAATCTCAGTGCCAGAGAGGTGGTGACAAGATCCCTGGGCCTCACTGGCCAACTAGCCTAAGACATTCAGCAAGCCCCCGGCACCAGTGGGAGACCCTGTGTCAAGAAGCAAAATGAGCCAAAGATGATTCAGCAAGTAAACACACGTATCACCAAGCTGACAGCCTGAGTTAGATCCCTGGGACCCATGTGGTGTAAGGAGAGGACAGGTACCTACAAATTATCTTCTCACCTCCATATACACACGGTATGGAACACATGGCCCCATGCGTATACAAGCTGTACCTCACACACAGAGAAACATAAGCAACAAATAAATATAATAAAAAAAAGAAAAACATGATGGACAGCTCCTAAGGTTGACCTGTGGCCTCTACATATACCTGCACATAATGGCAGATATGTGTGCATGCATGTGCACTCACATATATTCAAGCATGCACACACCACAAAATTCAAGGCTGTACTACACTGTCCTACTTCTCAAATCATCATCATAGATTATTTCCTGGGCCTAGATTTTTTTTCATCTTAATCACTTATGACCAAAAACTCAATGCTGCACAATGTTTCCCTAGCAGGAGCACATGCTTGTCACTTTGGGCACATCTTTGATAACATGAACAAACCTATCTCTTACATATTTTTAAGGAACTATTAAGCTTCTGAACTGTCAGCAGTTAGTGGGTCTGGTTTACTGTTGCCTTAACCACAGTAATATTTTTTGAGTCTTTCCAAAACCAAGACAGAAGTGAGCCAGAAAATTTCATAGCTGCTCATAACTTAAGTCATGTTTGTGGAGCCAGGAACCCAGAGGTGGGCCTCTGCTCTAAAGCATAGAAATGAAATTGTTGGATAAAGAATGCAAAGCTCACATCAGAAATACTTGAGATTGGGGTGGGATGGAGTAGGGTGGGAATGAGCTTGCACAGCCCTACCTTTTCTGGTCTATTTCCTCATGCTCACAGCAGATGGTGGAATCATAATCTGAGTTCTGCACATGGGCATTCCATGTGGTTTTCATTCAGAATCTCACTCTTCTTTGAAGCTAATGGCTTCCATCTTCTACAAATGTATTGGGCTTGCCACACTGATTTGTGCTTTCTCTGTTTATAATTCTAATGGTGTAAAGTAAAATAGTAAAGAAACTCTTAAGATTCAAAGATTTGAAGACATAAACTGTGTTGATACTTGTTTGATTGGTGTTCCATTTGCTTGGGGTTTGTGGCACTGGGGATTTAGCCTAGGCTAGCACTCTATCACTGAACTATATACTCAGTCCCTCACCCCTCACTTTCAAATAAAAATATCTAGTTCTACACCTGCTCATCTGCCATACATCCATTCCCTTTTCTTTCCTTTTAGCTCTTTACCAACTGGTATGGAGAAAATTTTGGTCATGAATAGTCCCTGCTACATAAAGAGTAGAAGACATGAATATATACTACCTGCTCAACCAACAAACAATAAAATGAACATTTATCGAGCATTTGTTAAACGTACATCACTTTCAATTCTTTGCATTGAAAAATTCTCTATAAATTGATACAATTATGCAAATTGTACAAATGGGCAATTTGGGAAATAATTTGTCAATATATTTGATAAGGATGATTCGATAATGGAAGGTGCAGTAAGTTAGAGTCTGAAAAATCTTGGTTTACATCCATAATTACCTCCTCCTGCAGCCAAAAGTAGATATACTTTTCAGCCTGCATTCTTTCACTTAATGATATGAATTTAAGTTTCCTCTGAATCCATATGTGGCTTGAAAGCCCATTTCTTCTTATTGCTGAGCACTATTTCATTGTATGGCGATAGCACATCTTGTTTTACGCAGTCATTTGTTGAATAACAGCTGCTTCCCGATTGGGTCAATAATGAATAATGTTGATAAAGTTGTGTGAGTGCACATTTCTAGACCCTTTGAGTAAATGTTTAGGAATGTGATTTCTGAGTCAGTTCCTACAGAATTGTCTAACTGGTTTCCCAAATGTGCCACGTTGCACTCCCCCCGGCAGTGAACTGGCAGATCGTGTAACTTTATGTTCTCTCGCAGATTTGACGTCTGTGTCTTAGCTTTTACCCACTTTTGTACGGCTCTCTCATCATCTTAAACTGCCATTTCATCATGACAAATAATATCCTTTCTTCCCACCTTAATATCTTCTTTGCTTAAGTGTCTACTCACATCTTTTACCCATTTCTTAATTTGATTCTTTTCTAATTGTCAGGTTTTCTGTTTAGATATTTGCCTATTCTTAATTGAGTTCTCTGTTTTCTTCTTTAGTTTCAAATATCTTTTGGATAAAAGTAGCTTATAAAAACATGTGTCATGTGTTTTTGCAAATATTTCTCTGGCTTCCTTTTGTTTTTGTTTTTACTTTTTGTTTTCTGTTTTTGTGTGTGTTATTTTTGTCATTGTTTTGTTTTGTTTTGTTTTTGGAGTCAAGGTTTCTCTGTGTGTCCCTGACTGTCCTGGAACTCTCTCTGCAGACAAGGTTGGCCTTAAACTCAGAGATTTACAGTGCCTTTGCCTCATCCACAGCTTTTTTAAAAGTTCACTTAATGATACCATTTTCTAAACAGGTTTTAATTTTAAGGAAAATCAACTTAACTTTTTTCCCTCAGGTTTTCTTTCTAAAAGCTCATTACCAAGGCCAAAGTTGACTAGAGGTCTATTATGTTGTCTCATAAGATTTTTATAATTTTGTGTTTGAGGTTTGGATCTCTGATCCCTTTTGAGTTAATTTTGTGAAAGGCATAAAGTCTGTGTCAAGATTCATGTGTCTGCATGTAGATGCCCAATTGTTTTAGCACCTTGTATGAACCAATTATCAGTTTTCTGTTGGGTTGCCTTTTCTCCTTTGTCAAAGATCAACTGACTCTATCTTTAGGTCTATTTTATTTTTATGTTCTGTGTTATATTTCACTAATCTGTGTCTGTTATTTTTCCAATACCATGGTGGTTTGATTGCTATAGTCTTTTAGTTAATTTTGAATCAAAGAATGGCAGGCCTCCAACTTTATTTTTATTCTGTAATATCATACTTGATATTCTATATCTGTTACCTTTCTATATAAACTTTGGATTCAGTTTGTTTTTTAATTCTTTTTATTGAGCTTTATATTTTCTTTACTAACCTCTCATCATCTCCCCTCCCCTTATACCCTCTCCCATAGTCCCAATGCTCCCAATTTACTCAGGAGATCTTGTCTTTTTCTACTTCCCATCTAGATTAGATCCATGTATGTCTCTCTTAGAGTCCTCTTTGTTTCCTGGGTTCTCTGGGGTTGTGAATTGTAAGCTGGCTTTTCTTTGCTTTCTGTCTAAAAGTCACTTATAAGTAAGTACATATGATATTTGTCTTTTTGGGTCTGGGTTACCTCGTTCAATATGATGTTTTATAAGTCAATCCATTTGCCCACAAATTTCAAGATGTCATTTTTTTCAGCTGTAAATATACCACATTTTCCTTATCCATTCTTCAGTCAAGGGGCATTTAAGGTTGTTTCCAGGTCCTGGCTATTACAAATAATGCTGTTATGAACATAGTCGAGCATGTCCTTGTGGTATGATTGAGCATCCTTTGAGTATATACCCAAAACTGGTATAGCTGAGTCTTGAGATAGGTTGTTTCCTAATTTTCTGAGAAATCGCCATACAGATATCCAAAGGGGCTGTACCAGTTTGCACTCCCACCAGCAATGCAGGAGTATTCCCTTTACCCCACATCCTCTCCAGTATAAGTTGTCATCAGTGTTTTTGATCTTGGCCATTCTTACAGGTGTAAGATGGAATGTCAGAGTTGTTTTGATTTGCATTTCTCTGATGACTAAGGATGTTGAGCATTTCCTTAAGTGTCTCTCAGCCATTTTAGATTCCTCTCTTGAGAGTTGTCTGTTTAGGTCTGTACCCCATCTTTTATTGGATTATTTGTTCTTTTGATGACTAATTTCTTGAGTTCTTTGTACATTTTGGAGATCGGCCCTCTGTCCAAAGTGGGGTTGGTGAAGGTCTTTTCCCATTCTGTAGGCTGCTTTTTTGTCTTGTTGACCATGTCCTTTGCTTTACAAAAGCTTCTCAGCTGCCGAATTTTATTTAAGATGTTTCCTACATCTATTGATATTACTGGTTTTCCTCTTTAGCTTACTGATATAAGATAGATTGAATTGACTAATTTCTAAGTTAATCTAGCCTTACATATAAGGAATAAATCTTCCTGGTTGTTGTCTCTTTCCATTTTCTGTTATTGCAATAAAATGTCTAGAGCTAGAAAATTTATTTTAAGAATGTATAGTTAGTTCGTTTGTTTTTGAGTTAACATTGGCATGTGTACTAGGGATTAGTTTTGGTCAACTTGACACAAGCTGGAGTCACCTGGAAAGAGAGTATCCGACAAGCCTATAAACATGGTTCCTGCCTCTTCTCCTTCTTGAATTTTCTCAGTGATGGATTGTGATTGGGAGGTATAAGCCAAATAAACCCTTTTCTCATTGAGCTATTTTTGGTCAGTGTTTTAACACAGCAACAGAGAAACAAATGAGAATAGTAATTGGTGCCAGAGAGTAGGCTCTTGCCATGATGGACCTCACCATGTGGCTTATATGCCTCGGAATGCTTTGTGGGAGGAAGGAGAAGTTTGGAACTTTAGGCTAGAAAGACCATTGAATGAACTGGCCTGGGAATTTGGAAGATACTGTTAGGAGAAATGCAGGTGATGGAGGTCTGGCTTGTAAAGTTTCAAAGAAGCAAAGACTCTTAACCGGGTTGTTCATGTGTTATTTTGGATTAAGAATGCATGGAAGTAAAAAATTTGTATAACTGGGAATGAGGTCTGTATCTCAGACCCCGCACATACACACACACACACACACACACACACACACACACACACACAGAGAGAGAGAGAGAGAGAGAGAGAGAGAGAGAGAGAGAGAGAGAGAGAGAGAGAGAGAACTCCGAATGGATTTAGGATCTCAATGTAACACTTGAAACTCTGGAATTGCTAGAACTCATAGGGAGTACACAACAAGACATAAGCACAGATAGAAGCTTTCTGAATAAGGCACTGATTGCTCAGAAAATAAGGATAATAACTGACAAATTGGACCTTATTAAATTAAAAAGCTTTTTCTTGCAACAGAAATGGTTAATTGAGATAAGAGGCAACCTGAAGAATGGGAGGAAAACCTTTACCAGCTATAAACATGACAGAAGATTAATTTATAGAGGATACAAAGAGCTCAAAACACTTAAACGTTAAGAAAACAACATAATTTGTGGACTATGAAATTGAATAGAGAGTTCTCAAAAGAGGAAATAAAAAATGGCTAATAAGCACATTTAAAGGTGTTCAACATCTCTAGCCATCAGGTAAATAAATGTAAGCCAAAACCCAGTTTGAGAGTCCATCTCACCCCCAGTCACTGTGTCTTTAAGAGGCAAACAAGGGACAACAAATGCTGGTAGCGATGTGGGGAAGACTGGTGGTGGGGTGTGAACATGTACAGTCGCTGTGGAAATCAGTGTGTATTCTCCTCAGAAAGCTAAAAATGAACCTGCCGCATGACCCAGCTCTACTATTTGTGGGTGTATGCCCAAAGGATTCTGTTACAGCAATACCTGCACATCTGTCTATGTTCATTCATGACTTCTTCATAATAGCTAGAAAAACAAATCAGCCTCAGCTTTGTTCTGGCTGTTTTTTTTTTTTTTTTTTTTTTTTTTTTTTTTTTTTTTTTTTTTTTTTTTTTTTGGCTTGACACAAGTGAGAGCTCCTTGGGGAAAGGAAACCTCAAATGAGAAAATGCACCCAACTAGATTGGGTGGACCCATCCTATGGCAGGGTGTCACTACTCCTGAGCAAATTGTCCTGAGGTGTAGAAAAAAGCAAACTAAGTAAGCAAGCCATGAACACCAAGCCAGTAAGCATTCTCTATGGCTTCTGCTTCAGTTCCTGTCTCCAGGTTCCTACCTTGAGTTCCTGCCCTGACTTCCCTAAGGGATGAACTGGGGTGACCTTAGGTTGTAAGCTGAAATAAGCCTTTTCCTCCCAAGCTGCTTTTATTGTAGTGTTCTATTATAGGAATAGAAACCCCAAATAAGACTTATGTCCATCAACTGATAAAGGCATAATGAAAATTTATGAAACAGTTTCACAATGGAATTTTCCTTTCAATACTAAAAAGTGAAATTATGAATATTTTAGGAAAATTGATGGAACTGGAAAAATATACTGAGGAAAAGACCTAGAAAGATAAATACTGCATGTTCCCTCCTATATGTAGATCATAATTTCAGAATTTTAGATTTTGTGTTTGACTTAGAATATCTACAGGTAACAGGGGGTTATATAAGCCTGGGTTGGGAAAAGAGGCCTGAATGAGAAAAACAAAAGAACTCGTTTGGAATGAGAGTACAGGGAGAAAGACTAATAAGGTGGTAATGTTTAAATAGGAAGGAGCCGACAAAGGACAGGAGGAGATAGAGACAGAGAGTTAAGCAAAACTAAGGATGGAAGAAGATCTATGAACATCTCCCTATGAGGTGATGACCTAGAAGCTCTCACAGCCCTCCAAAGCAACACAGGCTATTGCCGTCATTCTTGGTTTCCCACCAGAATGAGACAGGAAGACTCTGTAGCTGAAGACATCACATACCTTGGTTATATGACATAGACAAATGAAGCTGGACCTTAACTGGAAACTCCCTCCCTATTGACTAGCATATATTGTGCCAGAAGATGCAATGTAGGATGCTAGGGGAGAAAACTCGCCAATACAAAACTCATCAACACTTTCACCTAGATGCAGATCTCGTGTCCCATCATACCACTTACCCGCCAAGACGTATCCATTGGTGCAACAGTTGATGAGTATTATGAGGGCAACTAAGCACTCTGTGATAAATTGAGACCTGCTCCACAGAAGAATTCATGCCTGATGCTCTAAACCTTGTTTTAAAAAAGACTCTTGGAGTTTTCTAATATTGTTTTGCTAAATGAACATGGCAGCAAACCACTTTCTAAATATTTGTATTTATATTTATACCCATATACACAGGGTATTCTCAGCCTTAGGGAAACTTCTTTTTATATAAATAGCAGTGAGAGACGACTCATAGTTGAGAATAAGTAACTGTTGAGTACTCAGGCCTAAACAATAGCACCATTTCTGAAGCTCAGGGAATATCATGACTGAGGTGTAGAAAGAATCTGAGAACCAGATGATAGGGAGAAGGTTTGTAAAATGCTCCCTTCTGGGCATGATCCCGTTATTGCAGTTATGAGCTCAGAGCAGCTACAGTTGTCTGCACTGGACCTGCACAAACCGGAGTCTGTCAGCAACCCGTCATGAGGGAGAGAAGTGCATATGGCTCACTGGCCCCTGGAAAGCTACTGGCTATTTACAGAGCTTAGGGAAGGGAGTCCGTGTCTCCAGCTGTGTAGTCAATATCCACCGTCACATGGACAGCCCTGGCTATTGCTTGCTTCTTGAATCCATAAGCCATAACTATGGAATATATATTTCCTATTATTATTTTGAACAAAACTGTTATCTACTAAATTTAGAATAAAAGATAAAGTGTTTTAAGTTATATTACTTCCTGAAATCTATTATTTTTACTTTTAAAAATAAAATTTAACTGCATATTTCCCTTTTCCCTTTCTTCCCTCTTTCCCCTCCCTGTTGCTCCTTACCTTGCTTCCTTCCAAAATCATGGCCTTTTTCTTTGTTGCATATATAAATACTTAAATAAGTCAGTGCAAACTGTTGAGTTCATTTAATGTTACGTGTGTGTATATGACTTCAGGGCTGACCACTTGGTCTTGAATAACCAATTAAGGGGTTCATCTCTGGGAAGGACTATTTCTCCCCCTCCACAGTTGTTACTTGCCTGTGTTTCTTTGTCTGGGTGAGGCCTATGAGATTTCCCCTTACCATGTTAGCATGACTGTTTTTCTTGTACTTCTTTACATCCCATTTCTTTATCTTCCTTTATCTCTTCTCTAACTCACTTCCCTTCTTTATGTAGATCCAAATTGCTGACCTCTGTCATATATCCCTTCTCTGTTAACATTTGTTCCAAGGTATATCTACTGGCAAAAAAGTTCCTCAATGTTTGTGTTTTAAAGAAGAATGTCATGGGATACAGAATTCCAGTGTGTTTGTTTTACTTCATTGATCCTGGGTCTCGAATAAAGATGAAGTATGTAGTGTTCCCTGGTAGAGCAGATGAGGAATCAGAAAGAAACTCACTTTCTTTATGACCATTCTGTGGTTGCTTTAGAACTAGAATCTCATTGGGCTGTGCTAACCCTGATTCTATCATAAGGCATTCTTTTCCTAGTGGCTGAAAAGCAGACTGTGTGAGCATGTCGATCAAAGCCTGGCTCATCTCAACTTTACTCTTATCAAAGCAGTCCGAAGTACTTCACAGCTATCTGCCCCACTCTGATATATCTGCGGGGTTGTGCATCTAGAAAGTATGACCATTACAAATAGAGGGGATTTGAAGGATATAGAAATGTTGGTTCTTCGGTCACAGTCCAGCTGGCCTTGGTGAGCTCCCCGTAGATCAGCTCCACTGTCTCAGTGGGTGGATGCACGCCTCGTGGTCCCGAATTCTTTGCTCATGTTCTCCCTCCTTCTGCTCCTCCTTGGGACCTTGGGAGCTCAGTCCAGTGCTCCTGTGTGGGTCTCTGTCTCTATCTCTATCCATCACCAGATGAAGATTCTATGATGATATGCAAGATATTCGTCAGTATTGCTCTAGGATAGGGTCATTTCAGGTTCCCAATCCTCAGCTGCCCAAGGAACTAACTGGGAACCTCATCTTGGGCACTTGGGAGCCCCTCTAGGGTCAAGTCTCTTGCCCACCCTAAAGTGGCTCCCTTAACTAAGAATTGTGGTTCCGTGCTCCCCTATCCACCTTTCCGGACTCTCTGAACATGGCGAACAATGAGGGCTGATGAGACACCAAGGACAATGGCAGGGGGTTTTGATCCTACTTAATGTGCTGGCTTTGTGGGAGCCTAGCCAGTTTGGATGTTCACCTTCCTAGATATGGTCGGAGGGGGGAGGACCTAGGACTTAACACAGGGCAGGGAACCCTGACTGCTCTGTGGACTGGAGAGGGAGGGGGAGAGGAGTGGGGGGAGGGGGAGAAGGGTGGGAGAAGGGGGAGAAGGGTGGGAGGAGGGGGAGAAGGGTGGGAGGAGGGGAAGGGAAATGGGAGGCTGGGAGGAGGTGGAAACTTGTTTTGTGTTTATGTTTTTTTTTCTTCTTTTCGCAATAAAAAAAAAGAAGAAATGTTGGTTCTTATTGTGAAACCCATATGTGACAGCAGTAATACTTCCAATTAGGTAAGAATAAGTTTCTGAAGCATATTAAGAAAACAGAATTGAGAAGGAGCTATTGATTTGGTCTCTCTTACTTAGTGCTTCCAGTATGAGACAGCTCTAGCTCCCTAGCATGGCCTTGAAGAGAACGGAGTGGATGTGACTGTTATAGGGGCTGGGCTTAGAGGCCCATGTTGGAATTCATAAGAATGATTTATTGGCCATAGTGAGTGATGTTAGAACAAAAGGGAATCCTTATATTGTTGAGATGATGTACTCCTTAGTGCTTTGGGAAATGTGATATAATCTAATAACAATCTCATCTATACTTTTGTGTCCCCCACAAGGGATATGACAAATTGCTTACTAAGCAGTTCTATGGGAGCCCTTCTGTGACCAGAAAAGAAGTAGAAGAAAGGATTTTGAGGACCCTTTTAATAGTACATTATATTTATTATAATTTTTAATTATATTAAAACTCAAAACAACATAAATGCCCATCAAAGATGATTAATTAAATGCTTCAATATTGAAACCAGAGTAACTAGGAAGAGTGACAGGGGACAAGACACAGGGTACTGAAAGTCGTGAATGTGATGAATTATATCATTGCATAGAAGAAAATGGTGAAATGACACCACTGTGTCTAATTAACATATGCTAATAAACTAAAGAATCAGTTGAAAGTAAATTGGAAAAATATTAACAAACATAATATAGAAATACAATTATTTAGATAGAAAAAGAAAAATTGAAGATGTTGCCTAGTGTGTTCAAGTCCTTGGTTTTGATCAACAGCACTGCAAAAACAGGCAAATACTTTTTATACAAAGAGAACAATAAACAATATTTTAATTTGATCACATTAAATAAAAATTTATATTAATATGCCTACAAACTTTCTAAATAAGCATAAAAAGTTAAGCATGCTTATTAATGGGTACTTTATATTTCTCTCATCCTTGTTCTAGTCTTTGTCTTCTATCCTTTTTTATTTTTATTTTTTATTATTTTTATTTTATTGATTTTTATTGAGCTCTACATTTTTCGCTGATCCCCTCCCCTTCAACCCTCCCCCAAGGTTCCCATGCCCCAATTTGCTCAGGAGATCTTGTCTTTTTCTAATTCCCATGTAGATTAGCTCTGTGTATGTCTCTCTCTTAGTGTCCTCATTGTTGACTAAGTTTTCTGGTGTTGTGATTTGTAGGCTGATTTTATTTGCTGTATGTTTAAAAACCACCTATGAGTGAGTACATGTGATAATTGTCTTTCTGGGTCTGAATTACCTCACTCAAAATAATGTTTTCTAGCTTCATCCATTTTCCTGCAAAATTCAAGATGTCGTTATTTTTTTTCTGCTGTGTAGTACTCCATTGTGTAAATGTACCACATTTTCCTTATCCATTCTTCAGTTGAGGGGCATTTAGGTTGTTTCCAGGTTCTGGCTATGACAAACAAAGCTGCTATGAACAGAGTTGAGCACATGTCCTTGTGGCACGATTGAGCATCCTTTGGATATTTACCCAAAAGTGGTATTACTGGGTCTTGTCTCTGATCCTTTTTATGTGTGTTTTACATTAACAAGAATGTCTGCTATAAAAAATGAAAACCTTTTTTAATTTTAAAATATTTTCATTTTAATATGGTTTTTTATTGATTCTTCGAGAATTTCATGCAGGCATGCATGCAATATACTTTGATCCTATTTACTCCCACTTCTTCCCTTAACTCAGCCCAACCCATGGCAGCTTTTTGTCCTTCCTTTTTTCATTTTACTATATATTTTATTTACTTTTATTAGTTCTTTGAGAATTTTGTACAATGTGTTTTGTTAATATTCTACCAACTCCTTCCAGATCCACCCTCTTTCTCTACCCAACCAATTCTGTGTCTTTTTTTAATGCATCAAGTACAATTTGTGCTGTCCAAATACTCTTCTTGTATGGCCTTCCACTGGAGCACGGTCAAGCAGCAGGTGCCACACCCTTAAAGAAAACTGACTCTCGCTCTCCCAGCAGCTGTCAGTTGCCAACAACTGCCTAGCGAGGGGTGTGACTTCATATACAGCTCCCCATTCCCTGTTGGGATTTTATCTGGATTGAGCTTCTGAGGGTCTTGTGCATGCTGCCCCAACTGCTGTGATCTCATATGTGCAATTTCCCCGCTGTTTCCAGAAAACAGTTTCCTTGTATTTCCCCACCACGTCTGGCCCTTAAAGTCTTTCTGCCCCCTCTTCTTCCACAATGCTCCCTGAGTCTTGGGATCAGCAGTGTGATATAGATTTCTCATTTAGGGTTGAACACTCTGCAGACTCATTCCCTGCACCTTGAGCAGTCTGGCCTCTGTGTTAATTACTATCTACTACAAAAAGAAACTTCTCTGATGCGGGTTGAGAGAAGCATTAATCTATGGGTATAAACTGCAAGACAGAGTCAGTTTAATACTTATGCCCACTTAGCAGATTAATAGTAGTAGGCTCTCCTCTGGGGCCTGCCACCTCTTTAGACACAATTTCTTGGTCTGGATAATGGTGCCGGGTATAGGTTTCATCTTGGGAGTGGGCCTTAAGTTCAATCAACAAGTGATTGGTTACTTTCATGGCATTCATGCCATAATTGTACCAAATGGACATGTCTTGCCAGGCTGGTTGTAACGCTCAGTGTTGACAGCTGGGGTAAGATTGAGGATTACTTTTCTGGTAATGGCATGCATCACACCTTCTGGACTATAAAAGCTAACCAGTAGGCATGAAGTTTCCAGGTATTAGCTTGATTTCTATATGTTCTATGACTCAAATATGTGGTCCCTTCAGCAAAAGGGTCTTATCATAAAGTTCTGAAAGGTAGCCTAGAGTCTGTAATGTTCAGGGGTGGGGTGTCTAAAGAACCTCACTAGCCAACAACTCCAGAAGAGGTAACTCATTCTTGGCACTGAACTTTTTATTTGTTAGCCTGTGGAATCTAGTAGGGTCATTTTGCCATGTAATAGCATAACTCTAAACTATGTATGTATGTGTGTGTTGTGTGTGTCTGCATGTATGTATGAACTCTGGCTTTAAAGCATTTCAGTGGCTTTTATGGGACTGGATGTTTGTGTTCCCACTTGGGATCCGAAGGAGAGTGCTCTGAGATTGTGCTGATGGCTCAGCACTCCCCGCCTGCACCTGGGCAGACGGCCGAATCAGGCTTAGGCAAGCAGGAGAGCATGGCGGATTCCTGCCGCCATACAGAGACGTGTTTTTAGACTGCGCAGTGCTCTACAGATTTGGATGTAACTTGGATGAAAAGAATTTCTGTGCTGCACGCTCAGTCTCAGAATTCTGGCATTCTGTTATAATAAAGAGCAGCGGGGCTGCATCCCCAGCACCCCGGCCGCCTCGCTAGCTTATGCCCCGAAATAACAACACACAAATTGTATTCTTTTAAACACTGCTTGGCCCATTTCTATCTAGCCTCTTCTAGGCTAATTCTCGCACCTGGACTAGCCCATTTCTAATCATCTGTGTAGCCCATGAGGTGGCTTACCAGGGAGATTCTAGCCTATGTCCATCCTGGGTCGGAGCCTCATGGCGTGTGTCTCAGAGAGCTCTCACGTCCACCCGGGAGAGGGGAGCATGGCGTCTCTCCAGAGAGCAGAGCTGTCGAGTCTCTTTTAGGAACTTTCTACTATAGTAAGTTTCCATATGACACTTTGAAAGGGTCTTTAGTGTTAATTACCTTTTCCCGTATTCCCTTATTCCCATTATTATCCCAAGCTCCCATTATGCCCCTTTACCCCATTATACCACGGTATTCTATCCCCCTCCCTTGAAAACCCCACTCTCGTGGCCCCTAATTCCCTAACCTTTATGGATATTCCAAATGAAACACATATCTGAAGATCCAAAACTAATATCCATTGTAGGGACACACACCTTTAATCCTACCACTCTGTGAGTTCAAGGCTAAGCAGGCCTTCAGAGCAAGTTCCAGACCAACCAAGGTTACATAGAGACATTCTGTCTCAAAAACAAAAGGAAGAAAACAATAACAACAACTAACATCCGTAAATGAGAAGAAAACACATGACATTTGCTGTTCTAGATCTGAGTTACCTCACTCAGCATGTTCGTTTACTTGTAAATTTCATCATTTTGTTTTTCTTAATAGCTGAATAGTACCACATTTTCATTCTCCATTCATCAGCTGATGGACACCTAGGTTGTTTACATGTCTTGGCTAATCCACTGAGTCTAATTTGTGCTTGCCCATATACTTATGGGTGTGGGACCATCCACTGGGACAAAGTAGAGCAGAGGTCATGTCCTTAAAGAAAACTGACTTCCCCCATACATCCATGCTCCCTTCTTTACTGGTTTGATATTCTCCAAGTGTTGCCTGGGCAGCCCCAGCTACTGAGTTCATGAGTACAGCTACCGTGTCATGTCCAAAAGACACACTCCTCTTCCATGATTGACACTGAGGGTTATGGGCTGGAGAAAATAGGTCAGGTAGCTGTCTTAGTTTGGGTTACTGTTGCTGTGATGAAACACCATAACCAAAAGCAAGATGGAAAGGAAAGGGTTTATTTGGCTTACACTTCCACATCACAGTTCATTATCAAAGAATGGACAGGAGGCAAGAGCTGATACAGAGGCCACGGGGTGGGGGTATGTGCTGCTTACTGGCTTGCTCCTCATGGCTTGCTCAGCCTGCTTTCTTATAGAGCCCAGGACCACAAGCCCAGGGATGGCATCATCCACATGGGCTGGGCCCTCCCCCATCAATCACTAATTAAGAAAATGCCCTACAGGCTTGCCTTCAGCCCAGTCTTACGGAGGCATTTTGTCAATAGAGACTCCCTCCTCTCAGATGACTACAGCTTATAACGAGTTGGCATAAAACTGACCATTACAATACTTTATGGCTGAGTGTTCCACTAACACTTACTCTGCGCTTTGACCACTTATGAGTTTCTGCATGAACCACCATCTACTACACACTTCTCTGGTGAGGTCTGGAAACTGCACTACTAATCTCTGTGGAAAGAGATAGCAATTTAGAGAGCAGTGTGATTCTGTGTCCCTTTAGTAAAACAAATGGTAGTAGTAGATCCACCCCTGGAGCCTGCCAGCTCCCCAGTCAGAGATTCTTGGTCAGATTTATAGTAGAAATAATTTTTTTAATTCCCTTTCCCAAGTCAGATGTAGTGTGGAATGACTGTAAGTCCAAACAAGAAAACTGCTCTGAGTTCTGAGTTCAAGGCCAGTCTGGGACACAAGTGAATTCCAGGGTAGACAGGGCTGCATAGAAAGACCCTCTTTCCAAAAACAAACAAATGAAACATGTACCCCTTTCGTTTTACCACTTGTACGTATAAGGAAAACGTCTTCCCTAGAACTTTTAGTCCTCAGCTCAACTAGCCAGCATGACTCCTGAGCTCCCCCTTACTTAGTAGTTTCCTATCCAACTTGTAAGCTCTATGATGACGGTGTTCTGGCCCTATTTACCATGCCACCTTCATAGGGATACCCAGAAAAGACCAGCTGGCCTGATTGCCTCAGAATCTGGTGCAATAGCACTACCCCTTAACTAGCTGAAGTGGCCAGGGCTAGGCCACCTTGGCTATGAGGGCAGGGCAGCTGCGGCAGCTGACATCCCATGGCTCTTGCTTATGAGGCTGGAGTGGCTGACTGGCCACTGGGGTGGCTAACTGGTGAGGCTGAGCCCTTCTGTGTAAATCCCTCCTTAAACAGCTTTCTTATTCAAGAACAAGGCCCTTCTCAGGTTAAGTTGTTGTCCCTTACTCAGTCATAGCCTTGCTTCCCTGTCAGAACCTGTATGCACATTCTCAGGAATGCTTAATAGTGTTTTGAAAAACACTATTAATAGTGTATGAAAACATACCTGTGTCCCAGCACTCAGGAGACTGAAGCACGCAGATTGTAGTCCAAGACCAACCTAGACTACACATTTAAACCCTAGCTCAGAAATCCAAAACACAAAGATGACAAAGGACTAGGAGGAGAAAGACATGAGGAAAAGAAGAATAAGAAAAGAGAAATTCATGATCTTCAGCTGCTTTACCGAACCTGAAACATCTTCCGCATAGTTCGCATGGTCCCTGCTGCTATATTTCTTTGTAAGGGCAATCTAAACACTTTGGGTTTTTTAAGGGACATACGCAGCTCTGAGGCCACACTGGAAATCCAGTTAAAAAGAGGTCAGAGACTCTATTAGCTTCCTGTGAAACCTGATCTCATAGGTGGAGATCATTCTAGACTTGTTACAAGAATCACACTGAGACAATGGGGATGTTCTACTGGGAACTCACCAAGGCCAGCTGGCCTGGGTCTGGAAAAGCCTGGAATAAAACCAGACTCTCTGAACATAGCGGACAATGAGGACTACTGAGAACTCAAGAACAATGGCAATGGGTTTCTGATCCTACTGCACGTACTGGCTTTTTGGGAGCCTAGGCAGTTTGGATGCTCACCTTACTAGACCTGGATGGAGGTGGGGGTTCCTTGGACTTCCCACAGGTCAGGGAACCCTGATTGCTTTTCGGGCTGAGGAGGGGGGGACTTAATTGGGGGAGGGGGAGGGAAATGGGAGACGGTGGCGGGGAAGAGACAGAAATCTTTAATAAATAAATAAATTAAAAAAAAGAAAAAAAGAAACAATCTAGGTACTAAATAGAGAGAAGCGTGATCGGTAAACCGTAGACTATAGAAATGCTCCTAAGGACAGCGATGGCAGGCTAGCGCTGCACAGTCTTGGTCTGTGGCAGTTTGGAACAGAGCTTTAGATTCATCTGAAGAAAGAAAAAACCTGAATCCCTATGAATAAAAGTGACTGAGACCTAAACTATATCTTTCTAGGTAGTGGTTGTTACCTAAAGCCACCTAACTAAATTAAAAATATCTTTGGTTTTTTGAGTTCTCTCTAGTGATTAAACTGCTTAAAAGCAATACATAAGAAGACACTTCAGATTCCACTGCCAAAGAAATGGTTGGCATTTCCTTTAAAGCACCTATTAAGTTATGGTGAATTGCTGTGGGAGAGTGTGTGGCCCCCACCCGAATGTACTGCAGTTGCTCTGTTCCAATAACTAACCAATTCGGTCACAACAAAGAAGTGACTGGAAGGTAAGCTGCTGCTGCTCTGCTCCATCCCTGAGAACAGCACCTCTTCTCTCCTAGTCTCCTCCTCCAAAACGTCGTGTCCTGGCTTCCCCGAATGCATGACTCAGCAGGCAACCTCAGGAATCGCAGAGTTCCTGGAATGCCGTCCTGAGGTTGTTGAGTTGTGCGTTTCTGGGCTTTTCATCTCTACGAAGAAATACCCTTTCTCTCGCTCCCAACTAAAGTGGGAAGTTGTTCGTCTTAAGGGAGGAATCCTCCATGTATTTTTTGTGGTCTCAACAGCCAACAAACAGATGGTAGAAGCTTGATTGTTGGGCAATAGATACCCTGTCTAAAACCTGGTGCGTGGCTATGAGGGTCCCTTAAATTTGTAGTGCCTTGAGGGTCCCCCTTAGTGACTTTCTAGAGAATAACCATTTTTTAAGTTTCTACTAACTTAATCTTCCATCTTCTATTTCTAATAGGTCCTGTTAAAAACAAGAAAAAGGGTAAGTTGAGCTCCTGATTTTATTACATTGTTGTGTCTTTTTAATTAGAAGTGAATGGGATAGGATTTTGCATTAATTTCTTTAAGCATTAGTTATCTATTGCTTTATTCAATCATTTATTTGAGTGTTGCACTTTATAAAGAGCAAGAATTAGTTTTTCAGTAACAAGTCATGGAAGATAGAATGACTCTAGCAACACATGCAAGTTATCATTGTTCGATGATGATGACGATAATGATGACGATGATGACTTGTCCCTTGTGTCCTCCCCTTTCTCTTTCATTGGGGGTCAAACCTAGGGCCTTTGCCTTAAGAACATTAGGCAAAAGCTCTACCACTTATTTTTTGGTTCTTCCTTCTTGCTCCTTTTTGCATCTTTGTTTCCAGTTCATATTGATTTCCTTTCTTGCTCTGTCCACTGCTTTCTTTTTTTTACCTTTCTCCCTCCTCTGTCAGCTCAGTTATCAGGCACGAATGAAGACCTAAGGCCACTTATAGAGAAAAGAAACGCTACCTATAGAAAGGAATCAATACTTTGGTTCTTAGCCTAAAAGCTGTTTTTATTCAATTTCCCATATGATCAAAGATGATACCTCTTGCTTTGAGAATTCAGTATCATTTTCTCTGTGATGAAGAAAGAGAGAAAAACTCTATGCTGCTGTGTCACTCTGTTCCTTTCATGTTTATAAAGTAGATAGACGCTAGCTGGAGTGATCCACTGTGCTGTCCTAGGTTTCCTAAGTCCACTGCACCTAACAGGAAAGTCGCCAGGGGCACATGGAGTGCTTGCTTGCCTGCCTGAAAAAGAGAATCCAAAGAGAAATCAGGTTGTAGGGATTAGGCAAATGAAACCACTCCTTTGCACTAAAAGAACCAACTATGAAATCAGTTTATGCACCTGTTTGTTTCTGGGTTCTGACATGAAAGGAAGACAAGGTTAATGTAAAACTAGCGAGTTTCCCCTTAAAAATTCTTCTTTTGCTCCCTGTCTGTATAATACTAGAAATGTGTAACCCAAGGCTTTAGGTGTGCTGGTCAGATGCTCTATTATTGGACTACATCACTAGCCCTCTTTTACTTTCTTTGAGAGAGACATGATCTCACTTAGTTGTTCAGGCTAGCCTTGAACTCACTCTGTAGCCCAGGCTGACCTTAAGCTTAGTGATCTGCATGACTAGGCCTTCCGAGTAGCTTGGATTGTGGACCTTACAACTCTTTACCAGGGCTGTAAGGTAACTCAGCTGTTAAGTGAGGACTTGGGTGTGGTCCCCAGTTTCTGCAAGATGGCTCACAACTTTCTGTAATTCCAGTTCCAGGGGATTATTATAATACCTTCTTCTGGTTTCCTCAGGCACCAGGCATGCATGCAGTCTACGTACACACACACACACACACACACACATATACAGCAAAACACATAAAATAAAATAGTTAAATGTCAAAAGGCTCTTTAAGTGATTTTGTCTGTTTAGATTTAAGGAGCATTCTAGAGCATTTGCAAGTGCCTGAAACAGCTAGCTGCAGGGGTAGCGGAGCAACCCTCCAAGCACTAGAGTGCTCTCCCACTTCAGGTGCCCTTAGCTCCATGTCATGTCGATCGTGTCATCCTGCTGAAAAGAAAAGGCTGCAAATTTGCCCAGCTCTCTGAGACCTGACCTGAACAAAGTAAACACCAGGGAGCTGAAGTGAGCACGGAGTCCTTCTGCTTGTTCCCAAGTGTTAGCTGCTAGGATGTTCTGTCTTTTAAAAAAGAAAATTTGAGTTTCAAGTATTTGGTTCTTAACTCATCGCATCTCTTCAAGATAGAAATTATAACTCACATCGTTGCCTAGCATTGTATGAAACATTATTGGGAAGAAAATTCACATAAGCCCTAAACATCCACTTTGTTTAAAAGTGATTTAGAAGCCATTTAATATGGATTTCCTTGGACACAGTGAGCAGGCACATACTTGAAGAGGTAAATTGAATTGTTCACTTAATTTTCACCCTTTAATGGAATTCTCCTGCTCCCGCAGCTCTCTCCCTCTCCCTTCCCATTGCACCCTTTCTTTCCCGCCCCCAGCCCCAGCCTCCCTTTACTAGCTTGTTTTCCATTCGTTGCTCTTTCAGCATTTGGAGCTCAGCTGAAAGGTTAGGGAAATGCCCCTTTGATGCACCTTAGCTTTGAAATGATGTGATTGTTCTTTCATCCAAGACTACACAGGGTGACTTTCTCAGTGCAAACGTCTCTAAGCTTTTGTATCATGACGTATTCTGTCAAAGTTAGGGAATCTAAAGAAGGAATTCAATCTCTTGATCCAGAGGTAATTTTTTGCATACTGTTCTCTGGCCCTAACTTTCTATAGGAATGAAACTATGAGGAGCTTCCTTGTCCAAGTGCAGGGAAGCAGAGGGCCAGCTGCAGAAGCAGATTCCAGTGGGAACTTTTTCTCTGACGCCTTCTAACATTTTCATAAGTGATCACTCTCTGTTTATACTGCAGCAGTTATTTTCTTGGACTGGAGGAGGCTCTGGATGGAATTCTTCTAAAATTACATTAAGCAATTATAGGGGACTCACATTCTTGGAGCTAAAGCTTGTGCTACCCACAGAACACCCTCTGGCTGGAAAATCTCTGCGAGGCCTAGAAATACTGGAACCCAGGACAGCCTACTGTGCATCCACTTCTATGCCTACTCAACTAGAAAATAAGGAGAAAGAAGCACAGCACGCATCCAACTGACAATAGTCAGTCTTTCTTGTGCAGTCACAGTCTCATAGAGACAGAAAGCACCGAGGCCAAGCTCCTCCTTTCCCAGATGGAGATGCTAAGGGTCAAAGAGACTCTATGGCAGGGCTGGGGCTGACATTCTTGTCTCCAGAGTCCAGATCCTGGGTTCTTTCCACTACACTAACTAGAATTGCAATTTGGGTGCCGAATAAGCCTAGTTTGGAAGCTACACAAATCCAAAGGGAGATAGTTTTCCTATTCAGCATCTTAAATTGAATATGAATAGAAACTGGGCAAATCCAATCTTAACTGCAAAACTCAGGGCAAATGCCATATTTGGGTCCTCTATGTCTTTAAGGCCTTCTTGAAGGAATATTCTCAGGACTGCTCTTTCGTCTCTGAAGAAGAGTGTGGTTAGACATGGATGCTTGGTCTCTTTATAGGCCTTTCCTTGAATACTTGAGGTTTTTTAGACATGAACCATTATTCTTAAAGGAGGATCTGATAAATCATGACAGAATTTTCCAGACTAAAATGTCTGAGAGTTGGAACCAGTCAGAAATTTTTAAAGTAAAAGTGTCCTGGTAGTTATTTTGTTGTTGTTGCTGTTGTTTGTTGATTTGGGAGGTTGGTTTGTTTGTCAACTTCACACAAGCTTGAGTTATTTGGGAAGCAGAACCTCAGTTGAGAAAATGCCTCCATCAAATTGCCTAGAGGCAACTGTGTGAGGCATATTCTGGATTATTGATTGGCGTGGGCAGGCCCATCCCATGGTGGGTGGAACCACCTGGAGCAGGTGGTTCTGAGTTGTAGAAAAAAGCAGTCTGAACAAGTCCTGCAGAGCAAGCCAGTAAGCAGTGTTCCTCTGGGGTCCCTGCTTCAGTTCCTGCCTCCAGGTTCCTGCCTTGAGTCGCTACTTTGGCTTCCCTCAAAGGACTCAAAAAACAAGAAAAAAAAACCTTTCCTCCTCAAGTTGCTTTTGGTTATGGTGTTTTATCATAGCAGTAGAAATCCTAAGACAGAAAGTAAATATATATATATATTTGAAACTAAGAAACTGTCTCTTGGGGAAGGTAACTGTAAGAGATTTCCAATCCTAGGACTTCCATTGAAATTCTAAGAGCATAGAAAGAAGAGAAAGAAACCTACCATAACGACCTACAGCCGTTTGCTGGGTCTGCTCAAAACCAAAAGCAAGTCTATAGAAGGAACAGTTATGATTCACTTCCCATGATTGCGCCCTAGAAGAAATGGTAGAAGGACTAGCATATGAAATGGGAGGGCTGGGTTTGTTCTGGAAAGACAGTGAGGAGAAAAGGAGAAGGAATTGGTAGACCAGATAAACAATGCATTTGAGAATACAGCCTCTAATGAACATCTCTGGGAAAGTAGATTATTTTGCCTACAAAGATGGAAGTTGATAGGTAACCTAATATCTTTGAGTATATGAGTCTTATGTATATGGTGATAACTACTCTTTCCTGGCTACACAAAGAATAGAATGAAAGTTCAAATGGCCACAGGAGGGATTTCAGTTCAATATACCAAAGAACTTCCTAACAGTGAGCCATGAGGGGTGATAAACACTGGAACATGGAACCAAGAGAGTCTGCAGAAATTCCTTTCCCAGGGATCCTTAAAAATAGAGTTTAGAAAGGTCAGCTGAGAAAACAGAGCCTGCTGCCTCCTCATCAGGTCTGTCTCTGCCTGCTATTCCTTCTTTTCTGTTGTCTCTTGTTAGCTTCGGTCTCTCGCTCTCTCTCTCTCTCTCTCTCTCTCTCTCTCCACCTTCATCTCCAAACCGCCTTTTCCCTCCCCTTTTGCAGCCAGTGCTGCCCCTGTCCTGCCCCCAACCCCTGCACAATTGACTCCTGGCAAATCTTCCTGGAGCTGACGGTGTTCGTGGGGTCAGACTTCCATTATCTTTTGGTTAAGCACAGGTCTACCCAACTGCTCATGAAATGAAGCCCCACACTTACCAACACTCGTCAAATTCTAAAAAGAACCGTCAAGGTACTAAGTCTGGTTTCCTAATAGTGCTCATCCTTTGGACCAGATCAAAGCCTCCTTTTTGAAGTTTGTCTGACCTGTTTTAGCATTTGGTCCCTCTCATCAATGTGGCACTTCTAATATCTCATAACCTTTTCCTACTGCACTGGGATCCTTAAGGGCTGTTTATTTCTGTGTCCTCAAATCTTCCCTGAAATGTGGGTCAGACAGAGGAGTATAAACATGTTCAGCTCTTTAGCAAAGACTCCTAGATGGCTGACCTTGTGTCATTGGGAGTCTCTACAACTCCTGAGGGTACACTTGTGACAGTACATTTTTAACAGTAACTAACTCCAAATATAACACTGAATCCTGTGATTATAGGAAAGAAAGCAGGGCCCCCTGGGCCCAATGGCCCCCCAGGACCTCCAGGACCTCCAGGACCCCAGGGACCCCCAGGGATTCCAGGAATTCCTGGGATTCCAGGAACAACTGTTATGGGACCACCTGGCCCTCCTGGCCCTCCTGGTCCTCAAGGACCCCCTGGCCTCCAAGGACCTTCTGGTGAGTTCTCCTGTCTCCCACCCCTTAGAAACCTTGTCTGTACTTTTGTAGAGCAGAAGCAGGTGATCTTCAAACAGTGATGACGTACAGTAAGAAATCCATAGTACAGTGGAGAGCTAGAAACTGAACAAGCTCTGATAGGGCCTGGCCTGCTCTAACTCTTGTTGAGATCAAGCTGTGCCAGACAGGCCATCTGTTCTTGCCCCATGCCAACCCTTCCATCACATTCTGTCTTTGGCTCTAGACTTCCATATAGTGAGCCAATAAACTCATATGAGCCAAAAAACAGAGGTATGAGAGAGAGGTCCCGGCCATTCACTGGAGTTCCTGTACTTACAGATTTGGCCTACTCTGATTTTCAACATGGAGTGGCACATGATGTTTTATGGAAATAGTTTGTAAGGAGGAATGTCGGGGACTGGACAAAATGGCAACCCTGTTACAGTTTCTTCCCATGGACTCTGAGAGTCGTTTCCCATTCGTGTGGACAGTAGCCACTTCTAGTCACATGGGTAGAAATTTATGAATCACTCAGGCTGTGGCTGTAGCAAACCCAGACACCAAGACCACTCTGTCCCTGAGCCAAATACTCCTCACACTACACTCCATCCTTAAATACCATGCTGCTCATTCAAATGCCATCCCATCCCTTTGTGTCTTTCTGCTGGAGCCCAGCAGGGCACGCAACAGGTACAGCTGCAGATGCGAGGCTGCCTAATTAGAGTTGACAGGAGGCAGCCCGCCTGCACTCCTGCTAGTTGTTAGTTCCTTCTCCTGCTCCCATCCTGTGTCTTAGGTTTTTGAAGAAATGGACTCTTACAGCTGAATTCTCCAGGTCTAAAATTTCAGCCGCAGGACTCGGATTCTTTCCCTTATAATTCAAGCAGGGCTCAGCAGTGTTACCATGGCCACGAGAGATAAAGTTGCTTTTTTTTAATCCAGTCATTCCACAAATATTAATTGAGCAATTTCTGTGTACAAAGAACTATATTGCTAAGTGGTCCCTGGTCTCATAGAGTTTATGACCTAGAGTCTAAGAGACACATGTAAAGAAAGAAGATCTTTATAAATGACAGTGGTCCTTGTGAAGCCAGTAAGAAAAGAACAAAGGGCTAAAAAAGCAAGTGCCATTGTCTTGGGGACACACAATGACAGGCATAGCATAGCCTCTTGTTCTCCGTGGGTGCACAGTGGTACGAGACCAACTTCGCTGCTGGGATGTAGACCCTCTGAAGATAAGGGTCAGGGGCAAGAATAGGAAGGAGAGGATATTCTCTCCCATTGACAGGCCCACGTTGTGCTGTGACTTCCTGCAGCTGTGGGCCTGGAGAAGCAAATTCCTCCAGGGATGGCTATGGGAATCCTAGTTCTGCCCCTGGCTGCAGAACTGAGAGAGCGAGCGGGAGAAAAGAGCCTGGCACTGACTGCCCTGTCCTATTTTGCAGGTGCTGCTGATAAAACTGGAACTCGAGAAAACCAGGTTGGCTGGGGATCACTGTCTTTCTGGGGAGGAGGGATGGCCTCAGGCTTGGAGTCACCTTGGAGTCTACTCCCTATGAAATTCCATGAGGCTTTAAGTTCCGTTGCCCTGGAGGTTCTGAGGTTTTCCCTGGCAGCCACTGCCAAGGTCTGAATTGAAAAGCTTTGCCCCAAAGATGTGCCTTTAGCTAAGGGAACAGAATCTTGCCTGGACCATTCTACTCACTCCATGAGTGACGGAGGGTCACTACAGCCACGTTCAGTAGTCTATAAAAATTACCTGCCTGTACACCTAGGCCTGTGGCTTCCAAGCCACTCCAGATACCTGAAGGGCACTCAGACTGCCTGGACTCTGGAGCTGATAAGTTTAAGAGTATGTCCTTGTAAAGCAGCCCACTAGCTCTAGGCTGCGGCCAGCCTGGGCTTCCCTTTTAATAGCCTGAGAAGTTCCTTCCTAGTCTTTGAGCCTCCCAATCTGTCTCTTTTGGCAAGTTCTACTGCCTAGCCCGCCCTTGTCTCCTCCCAGCAACCACCCTCACTACTGTTATTTGGCCACAGTGATAAATCTATACAGTTGTACAGTCCTTGATGGTTTTGTGGGCAATTTTATATTCAGCAACTTATTAGAACTGCAGATGCCCTTGTGAGAGTGGCCAGACAGAGAGTCTTTTAATTCCCATTTTACAGTTGAGGAAATAACGCTCCGAGGCATCGTGTTTGGCTGAAGGGTCACGTAGAGCTCAGAGTGCTACTATTTCTCCCTGAGAAATACAGCTGTTAATATCTCAAAACAGAGGAAAGGGATCAGAATTGGGACACAAAGGGATCTAGAAGCCAGAGGTAACAGTCCAGGACTGCATGACATAGCAAGCAGCCACCACAGTGACTCTCTTCTTCTCATCCTCCCAGCCAGCTGTGGTGCATCTGCAGGGCCAAGGGTCGGCAATTCAAGTCAAGAATGGTAAGAATCAAAGTAGTCTCTCTCCCTACAAGGAGTTTCTCCCTTCCCTCATTCCCAGCCTCCGAATAATCAGCCAGCTTAGCTCCTCCCAAGTCCCTGAGTATCCTTGGCACAGAAGGGCATTTCCTACTCCATCGTGCCCTCTACTGGCTGTCATAAGTAACTGCTTTCACCAAGACAAGTTGCTGCACCCAAATTGCGTTTGGTTTTGCTTTTGCAGTGCAAGGGGGCAAACCCGGGACCTTGTGAATGGTAGCCAAGTGCACTACCATTGGACTGCATCCTCAGGCTCTAAATTGCACTTAGAATCCACTAATGTAGGATCTGAATAGGACTGGGGACATCATCTACCTAAGTTGTCATGATGGTTATGTCAGAGTCACCACGGAATATATATAAGCATTTTCACAAGTGCAAACTCAGGAATGTAGAACTATATTAAATAGATTATTTTGTCTTATTGCTCTATACAGAAAATGGGTGGAAAGGGCGTTTCTCTCAGAGAAGGGGATATGTTAGTCTCTAGCAAATGCGAGACACTAGTGTCTATCCAAAGTGCAAACATGTCAGTGGGGCCGAGAAATGCTGATTTCATGTTATCCCTTCAAGTATGAGATGGGAAAAGAGAGTCCCAGAGAGACTAGGAATACCGAAACGAAGCATGCCGCCTTCTGTCTGCATGACACCCAACAATTCCCAAATGTTTTGTCTTTTGTTTCATTTGACCTTCACAACCACCCTATGATGTGGTATTGCAATTCTCCTTTCTTTTACAGACACAGAAACGAAAGCTCAGAGAACTTAATTAACTGGTCCAATATTTTGTAGCTAAGTTAGGAGATAAGATTCCAAACCACAGCTTGCTGACTCTTGGCACTGTGCTGTGCTACTTCAGTGATGTGTGTGTGTGTGTGTACACGCCACTGAATGATTAGGTTCATTTTCTTCCCCTAAAGAGACATGAACATTCATTAAAGAACAGTGCTTTGAAATAATGTCCAGTCTCCAGGGTGCCCAAAGCCTAAAATGCATGAACCCCCAGGAGTCTTGGGAAACAACAAGCCAGCCAAGATGCCAGATGCTTACAGAGCTTGGCATGGAAGGGAGGGGTTGTGAGCGGAAACAGTAAATAAAGGCTACCAAACCTGCTACTTGAGGACAGCTTCTAAGAATGCAGTCAGTCCTCACCTGTCTGTGCTGAGTTCCCCTAATCATCAGACTCAGCTCCTCCTTTGACTGCCACCTGAATACCCAGCTATCTTAGTTAAACTGGCTGTTGCTGTGAAGAGACACCATGCATGACCACAGCAACTCTTATGAAGGAAAACATTTAATTGAGGCTAGCTTACTGTTTCAGAGGTTTAGTCCATTATCATCATGGCGAGAAGCATGGCAGGGTACAGGCAGACATGATGCTGGAGAAGGAGCTGAGAATTCTGTATCTTGATCCACAGGCAGCAGAAAGAGACTATCTTCCACACTGGGTGTAGCTTGAGCATATGAGACCTCAAGGCCCACCCCTGCAGTGACACACTTTCTCCAACAAGGCACATCTACTCCAACAAGGCTACATCTCCTAATAGTGCCACTCAGCGTGGGCCAAGCATTCAAACACAGGAGTCTATGGGGGCCATTCCTATTCAAACCACCACCCCAGCCTAATAGCCTCACAAGTACAAATAGGAGCAGAGTAAGAAAAAACCCCTAGGAGCCCTGCAGAGGCTCAAGCTCTGTGGGACCAGGGTCCTTGGTGACCATAATCACCATCCATCTGGAAGAACATGGTCAGACAGGAACCAGATTTGTTTGGGTATCTAAGTGGTGGCCTTAATGCTCATTCTGTGGCAGAAGCCGCTCATTTTGCTCCCACTATCATAACAGAGCAAGACAATTTCCAGTCCCTCTGGGCTAATTCCAAGTCATAGTTTACACTGTAAGCCAGAAGTGAGGAAGGCAGCGGTGAGAGGCTACTAGACAGAGAAGTCCATAGACATACTGGAACTGGAACCTACTACTAACCCAAATGGCCTCCTTTTCCCTCATACTCCAGAGAGGCAGACCTTCTGAGACTGGTCAAGGATGGATGTTTAAATCATAGTATTTTTGTGTGAAGAACAAATGGCTGAAAGAAAAAGTCCCAATGAGCTTAGGTTGCCTCCTCTTGTGGTTGGAAGTAAAATCTTTCCATGTGCAGGATGGAAAGAGAAATATTCCTCTATCCTCCCATGCTTGGGTCCCCAAATGAGTTACGGATATGAAAAGATGCTTTGCCAAGGGTGCCTCATCTCCTAGGCACCTTCCCATATCCTCCTAGCTGGTCCACGGCAACCTGGCAAGTTATCCCCGAGTATCGTGAAGTTCCCCCTCACCTCCAGGGCCTGGTTACTAGTGGTTACTATCCCTAGCTGCCTTGGGATGTGAGTGATCGCCCCAATACCCAACTACCACTAGGTAGTGCTCCAGACAGATGGATCATTTGATTAAGTGGTTTCCTGGTGCCCTCGGGAAGCTTCCCAGAAAGGAGTGGGTGGTGGAGGAGCCATAGAGAAGAATCTATTAAGAAGGTAAAAAGACACAAACCTCTGAGACAAGAGAGGAATTCGGATGATACTGCTAGGGAAGTGAAATTGAATACTAAGACTTAGCCTGCCACTCAGTGTCTGGATTTTGCCTGTGCAGTCACCATAACAACAAAGAAAATCTGGTTCTGTGCTTACTCTCCTCTTGCACCATCACCACCTCGGAGTCCAGCTAGAAGATAAAGAGCCTTGCTGATGAAAAGGTCGAGAATGCAAGGATAAAGACGGGTGTGCAGATCCGGAGGTCCTGAGGCAGGCCTAGAAGCCACTTTACAAACAGTACACCTCTCCTGCCTCCAAATGTTCTTCTTAAAGCATGGCCCTTGAAACTTATGGTCACCAGGGCTAGATAGGGTTGGCAGGGAATGGGGGAGTGGTACTGCTTGGTATTTATTTGTTTCTGTTGCCCAGATTATCTTGACATGTACTGAGTGACTACCCTTCTCTCATACTGAGATCTTTCAGGTGGAGTGCTCAATGACTGGTCTCGCATCACTATGAACCCCAAGGTGTTTAAGCTACATCCCCGCAGCGGGGAGCTGGAGGTACTGGTGGACGGCACCTACTTCATCTATAGTCAGGTAGAAGTGAGTACGGTCTTAGGCCTAACTCTTCGTATATCCAGGGTGCAGATCTGGTGCAGGCCACCTAGGGGCACTGTGGAGCAAGCCAAGACCATCCAATGGCTAACTTCCTGCTTTGCTGGCGCAAGGGGTGGTGGATTCCACACTGGGAGGGAGCTGACGGGAGGAAAGACCAAGGGAACCTGTTTCATTTTTTCCCTAGCAAAATATGACTGAAAAACTGTAAAGAGACCGCTCCCACACCCTGCTGTCTGACTCCCTCTTGTAGGGCCCCAGGCCCTGGTTTCCCCTCTGAGTTGTTTGGTTCCACAGACGGACCCATCCTTGCTCTGAGTTTTTGAAACTAAGCCCCAGAGCTGCCAAGACCCCTCCCCACAGCACTGCTAAGCCCCAGAGCTGCCAAGACCCCTCCCCACAGCACTGCTAGCTTGGGCATGACAATGACAGTGCTCCTGCAGACCTTCTCTCTACCTCAAAAAGATTTCTGACTGTCTTTCCTTCCTCTTTCTCCCATCTGTGTCTGTCTCTTTCTGTTGTTCTTGCCTCCTTCATGATGTCATCCTCTCAGACCTTTCTCCCCTCCACTTTTGTCCTTTTCCTGCCCTGGGCCCACTCCCCACAGGTCTGCCAGTGGCCATCCATTTCCATCCCTCGTTGTGTGCCTGCATCAGGGCTGTCCTCAGAGCTAGAAAAAGTAGATAAGCCTGCAGGTCAGGGTTTCTGGGTGGCAGGCAGGAAGCCGGCAGATAAACAGGACTGAGGAGCCAACATACGGCTCTCAAGAGGAAGTCAGCAGAGAAGTTGGGTTAACAAACACCTGCCAGGCACACAACGTGTCCTGATATAGCTTGGTCCTGGCCCAAGAGAGTGTGGCACTTAAATACACTGTTTCCAGTTAAAGAGCCTGCAGAGTCATTTTGATGAAGTGATTTAAGGTGTCAGATGAAGGAAGGTCCCCACTCCTATACAACATGTGGGCATAACCTGTGGATTAAATTCCATTTGGTAGTGGTAAAAAATCAAAGCTCAGGGTGGGATATGCCGACAAAAGGTAATGGAAGATGGAAAGTAAATTTCTGGACCCAGGGGAGGATTAGGAATAGCCCGTATGAGCTAAGAAAATCTCCGTGAGAGCAGGCCGTAGGTTCTTACTTCCTCCTTGGCCTGAGAATGAAGTTAGGAGCCTAGGATTTGCTATCTCATTTGTATGAGCTGGCTCTCCGTAGCTCAGGACCTGCGTCTCCAGCCAGCCAGTGGGAGGGCCAAGGTGTGCTGAGTCCGGAGAGGAGTGCAATACCGGAGCGGGTGTTGCAAGCTCAGGAAGTTTCTGTTCGCAAGCTGGAGAAATGGGAAGTGATTATTGTGAGCTCCCTCAGGCATCACAGATTCCTAAGCGCTCTCCTAAACAGTCTTCAGGATGGGAAGCGGAGGGTAGTGGATCTGGAGTGCCCAGTAAGCACTGAAAGTGTGCAAAGCAGAGCTTCGTGCCAGGGCTAGGGAGCCAGGCCAGTGAAATGGAAATGAGGCTCAGTTCTTGGACTCGAGCAGTCTGTAAGGAAGGTTCGCTCAGCCCCTTGAGCCCATGGAGTAGGAGGACAGTGATCCTGTCACCCTGCTGTTCGTGTTGACCAACTGGCACCACCCCCCTGCGCAGGGTAGACTGGCAGCTCTCATCTGAGGAGGTTTTATCTGCTCAGCAGGGGAGGGCCCACCCTCTTTTTCCTCTCTCCCCCAATCCCTTCTCGTTGCCTCTCACCCAGGTGTACTACATCAACTTCACTGACTTTGCCAGCTACGAGGTGGTGGTGGATGAGAAGCCCTTCCTGCAGTGCACCCGCAGCATTGAGACAGGAAAGACCAACTACAACACTTGCTATACTGCAGGCGTGTGCCTCCTCAAGGCCAGGCAGAAAATTGCCGTGAAGATGGTGCATGCCGACATCTCTATCAATATGAGCAAGCACACCACCTTCTTTGGGGCCATCAGGCTGGGCGAAGCCCCTGCATCCTAGATTCTCCCATTCCATCCTGTCCCATGCCCCTGCCCCAGGTTTGGGAGCCAGGACTCCCAGAACCTCTAAGTGCTGCTGTGGAGTGAGGTATATTGGCGTTGCAGCCACAGAGAGAGATGCCCCAGTGCTATTTATTCCCCAGTGACTCCAGGATGACAAGGCCTGTGCGACTTCCCACAATGACCTTGAGTTGCCAGGACAGTTGATGGAGCCCCAGGGTTTTCAAGAAGCAGAACCTCCTTAGGCTCCTTGCTGGCTGGCTTATCGTGACTCCTCAACCCCTAGGTCCCTCATCAGATGTATCATTTGTTGCACTAAACTGAAGATCCAAGACAGTAGGCCACAAAAAGCAAAGGTGCACTCCAGATTCTAGGGGTGACCCTCTGACTCCAAGGGGGCTGCTGCTTCTCTCTTGGCTGGGGGTGGCATCAGGTTGCAACTTAAGGAAAGGATCAGGTCAGAAGAAGGCAAGTGCCTGTGGCAGAGACCTGGGCAATTAGCTGCCAAGCAAGCATCCTTGGCAGAGGAGGCATTCTTGCTGTATTGCACTATGACCTACAAGAGGCTCAAACAGCTCTTCCCACTCAGGCTGAGAGGTACACTGTGGCAGCTTGCTGGACTCCAGAGCTGGGAACTTTGCTCTACCTTGGAATCATTGCAGGCATGGCCACACCCCTGCCTATGTAAGAGCCCGATACTTAGGGCTGCGCATGTCTCACTTTGTTTACAGCTCTGCTCCACTCTCCGAAAACTACCTGGAGTCTTCCCACCTGCCACCCTCCCCAGACTGACTAGAAGTCCTATCTTCTCTCTCCATAGTGCCTACCTCTGTCTGAGACAGGTGCCTCGTGTGGGACCCATCTCTTATGAGTCTGGTGTATTCTTTAAATGACCTGGTCACAAAGAATTTTCCGTTGATTAAGCAATACAATTATGCATCTAATTCTAACCAAATTGTGTCTGGGAGCAGATGGTTAAACTGGATAACCTCCAAAGGCCCTTAGAGTTTGAATATCTGAGGCTCTCGAAAGTTACCACTACGGTAGACTTCTAAATTCCCAAAGCCCAGACTCCCTTGGACATTAGCAAAGCAGGGCTTTTCTACCTGGCCCAGAAAGGGGGAGAAGTAGGAATTGGAAAGCAGGGAGATTTGTTCATGTTCGTTGCAACCCCAGTGATCAGCCAGTCAATCCAAGTGATCATTAGGTCAGGGACCGTTAGGTTAGGTCTCATCTGAAAGAGCAGCAGCTGATGGCCCACTAGCCCAGTCTTCTTTCAGAAGCAGATTACTGTCACCATAGAGGTCTGTGCTGCTCTCCTAGAGACAGCCTCCACAGCAACCTGTCTGACTATTGGGCAGGGCTCTGACCCCTAGTTCAGCTCCAAAGGCACCTCCACCAGTTTTCTGGCATGGTCCTACACTGGGATTATTCACACACTTTCTTTCCTATTGCCTGGCCTCAGAGTGTCAGGTGCAGCCCAAAGCAGGGAGGGTCAGCCTTGTCCAGCCTGCTCCTCATGCTTCTGAAATGTATTTCTTTCTGAAGAGATGGAAAATGCATCCCTGAATGTCATTAAGAACAACAGGTTTCTCAGGTGCACCTCCATTTCCAAGTAGCCACATTGCTTGGTCCTTCAAGGGTCAGGGCAGGAGGTGGCCGGGCTTTGTCTAATGACAGCCTTCCAACCAGAACTGAGGTAAACTTTAGACCTGCTTCTCACCCTGAAGGCCTTGAACAATCAGCAGGGGCAGCAGGAACTACCAAACCCTCTCCTTAGTATTTGAAGATTACTTCCTCTTTTATTATTTTCTTTGAAGAACGCGGGGTAGAGAATATGAGAGTTATATAGGTAAGGCTGGGGAGGTAAAGGGCCTTGACTAAGATCTCACCCAGTGTAAGTCACAGATTTGAGCCTTTAGTGAGGTCTGACTCCCAGGCTAGTCCCTTATCACAGCACTGTGTGGAATTTGGGGTCCAGGAAGAACAAATAAAGGTGATTGTATGGAACTGACATCATTGGGGGGTCCTAGGGAGAAACTTAACAATCTTCAATTTTCATCACTTGATGGTACTGCCTGTTTTCTTGGCTGCCAGGGGTTCTGTGGGAGAAGACTTGGGCGTTTTCTTGGGAATCAGCCCCAGTGATCAACCTTAAGAGTTCTTGTCTTGAGAAGAATCTTCCATTCGAGCTCTGGGTCCCACAGAGCAGGTAGCCTTCAGGATCTTTCACGCATCTGATAAAGCAGCAGCCATCCGATGGGGAGCTACCATGGGGGACAAGACTTCCATTTCTAACCCTAGACACAAGTTCTGGGAGCCGTTCTGCTTCCTATAGCTGAGTGTGACTCTTCTCTCCTTCTGCCATATTACAAAGACCTTGATGTTGCCAGAGTCTCTCAAGAATGGGGTGGGGGGGGGCACCTGCTAAGACACTTCTAAAGCCCATGGCTGGGAGGAAACCTAACTGTGCCCCTGCAGGACCTGCCAACCCCATCGCACTCTGTGCGTGCAGATCATAGGAGAATTGGGCTGTTCATCCTAACCCCTCACAAGGAGCCCTAGGAGAAGAGGGCTGGGGGGAGGAAATTGTAGAGAGTGGGGAGGCCTACTGTGCTATGGCCATTGGCGAAGTGGTGCAGCATTTACTGATAGAAGAATAGGGATAGATATTTACAGTTTGAATTGTTAGGATGTAAAGTGACCCCAAAGCTAGCAGAGAGAATGGGACATGTTTGAGTAAGCAGATGACAGGTTTGAAGGGAAATTGCATGGCAGGAGCCTCTACCAGCTGCCTGAGCTTCAGAAGCCAAGTTGGCACAAAATGTGACTGCTGGATGTTGTTTGGCTACTGGTTCCCTGGAAAATGTAGCATTTGCCTTAGCTGCCCCTTTATCCATCCTGAGCCAAATCTCTGTAGCTTAGGAAACAAGAGCTAAGGACCCTAGAGGTAGGCGAGAACTTTGATCCTCATGTGAGGGCTTGTGTTTTATGCAGCTTCTAGTAGATGCAAACAGATCTAGAGAAATTTTGACCTAGAAAGGCTCTTAGTAGGACTACAGCCCAACCTACATCCCATCCTGTTACTCGTGTGAAATGATGCTCAGACAGGGAAAATGGCCTGCCCGGGACAGTGAGCAGGTCCCACCTCCAGACACAGCAGTTCCCATGGGGCCTCCTCTTTCATACACCCACAGACTCAAGGCTAGAAGTGCTTGTCTCCCTTCAGGAGCCTGGCCAGGCAGGGAGTAGGCCGCAGTCTTCATCGGAACTCGCCTCCTCATACACACTACCCCAAGGCATTTGTTCAGCTCCTGCCTCTGGGCTGGAAGGCTCTGGACTGACTCAGAGCCAGGCAGTTTTTAGGCCTCCCTAGTGTTGCCTGAGTTCCCACCCTTGCCTGGGGTCTCCCTAGGCCATGTTCACCACAGAACCTGATTTGTTTTTTTTTTTTTTTAAATTTACTTCAGGGCTCTTTCTAGGAGGGGTGAGGTGTGTTTCTTTATTCAAAAAGCTTCCAGCTGAGATGGGGGTGAGGGAAATTTGTTGTGAGAATGGCCTGGAACAGGCCAATGCTGCTTTGGGGAGTCAGCATCCTGTGTGAGATACTGTGTATATAAACTATATATAATGTATATAATTAGGGATGTAAGTTTGTGTAAATTAACGGTTTATTCTTTGCAAATAAAGTGCTCCCCTCCCCACTCTTGAAATCAGCTTGAGCTCTTCCTGCATGTCACATGCTTCTTCATAAGTGATGCCACGACACATGAGCTCCGGGGAAAGCTCGAGAAACCCATTTTGATGAGAGTACCAGAAGGAAACTAGTCTAAGATTCTTACCAGTGCATCCCACTTACTCTCTTTGCACCAAACTATGCATCTCCAGCTCATTTACCTTGGCTTGAGGTCTTGCCAGAAGGCATATTGTCACAGGACAAGAGCATACAGCGTGGGGATGCCTTCAGCTTGAAAACGTGGCTTCTACATCTCAAGCCTTGCCCAAAACATCTTGGAGAGATCCAACCTTCAGCTCCTCATTAATATACAAATTGGCTCCCTTTGCAGACCAAACCAGTGCTCAGGGATGTTAAGTAGCTCCCCCAAGACCACTCAACTAGTAAGGGTCTCAGCCTGGCTCTTTCCCTGGTGTGCAGTCCACTCTGCCATGCTGCCTCTACTGCCTGGCCCCATGCTGTTTGCTGGAGAAACCCTGTCTATTCTATTCTAAGGAAGGAGATCCCAAGAACAGACAGCCAGTAACAGGTAGCTCAGGATAGTAGATGGAACTTTTCCCAATCCCAGCAGCCTCTGTCCTGTTGCGGAGAATGTGACCCCCAAGTAATGTGGATGAACCTGAGCCTGCAGTGGTCAGATAATAATGATACCCAGGTTGGTCCTCTGGCTGCTTTGGAGAGTGGGTTTCAGTCGCAGAAGCCTAGAAAATTTTAGAACACTTTGGGAACACAGTGGTAGACTATCTTTAGTGTCAGGACCTGGGTTTGATGCTCAGCACCAAAAAGAAAAAGAAAAAATAAGACACCGTATAGAAGGAAAGTGGAACCTCTGGCACAAGAAACAGCACAGGCAGAAAAGACCACAGCAGACGACCACACTTCTGTCATACAGTGTACAAACAACCACATTGACTAGGCATTTAAGACAGAGCAGGAATTTCACACTGTAGTAAGTACACAGGTTGGCTTAAAAATCGGGCGATGGTGGCACACGCCTTTAATCCCAGCACTCTGGAGGCAGAGGCAGGCGGATCTCTGTGAGTTCGAGACCAGCCTGGTCTACAGAGCTAGTTCCAGGACAGGTTCCAAAGCCACAGAGAAACCCTGTCTCGAAAAACCAAAACAAAAAAAAAAACTTGACAAACTTAATGCAGGAAAATGATTGGACCAGATGACAACCATCTAAGAGGGTCTGTGCACCAAATTGTGTAATACGTGGTTACAACAACTGCTGGGCTAAGAGTGTGAGAGACTTGCCACTCAGAAACTCAGAAAGCAAGTTCTTCGTAGTTGCTGGAAGCCAGGCATCCCATTTGATTATCAAAGAGCAGAGTTAATAGGGATGGGGTAGTGAGTGCGGGCAAGTTTCCTGAGTGGAAATGAGAAAATTAGATCTAAACCATTGACCATTCCTGTATAGCTTTATAGGGTGGAAAGTAGGTATAGACAAGAGTCACCAAGGTATCAATTACTTAACCTTTCAAAATACTGCCCTGTACTTTCTTTTAGAAAGCAAGCCACCATGAACTTTAGGACAGTGTTTAGGGACAGGAAGATGACTGGAGGAGAAAAAAATTTGTGTAGCTCTCCAGCTTTCCAGGTTTAGTAACATACAGTAAGGAACATTGGAATTTGCCAGCAGCCTTTGAGGTGAGCAGAGGAAGGATTATGAGTCTCATTTTAGAGATGAAAAAACAGATAAGAAGTGATGAATTGCCCCTAAAAATCACAGGTCCTGAATGTGCTGCTCTCTGAACCCAATGTCCCCTGGCCCTTGAGGTGCCCAGTCCTGGAGAATGACAGACGCACAAGGTCCTAGAATCCTCCAAACAGACTAGCTGGAGCACACAGTACCAGAGATGGGCTCTTTATTCTATCCCAGGTTTGCTCAGAGCAACCTCCAGTAACTTCAGTGAAGCCTGGGGTCTTCTCTGTCTCAGCAGAAAAGGGAAAAAACTAGGAGAAAGAGATGGAAGTGGAAAAGGATGGAGACAGAAAACAACCGAATGGACACAGCCCCACCTCCCTCCAGTGAGGACTGCTCCAGTCACGCGTGAAGCTGCATAGGTGCACACTGGCCTGCTGTGACCAGTTCCACACCATCCAGCCAGGGGGAATGTCTTTCAAACTATCACCAGCTCCTGGGTCTCTGAGATGCCAAACTTGGTCTTATGTTGATCAAACAATTTGCGGAGAGCATCAATATAGAGTGCGTGGTATTTGGCCACAATCTCCCGGCTCGGATTCTCAATCTTGGGCAGAGGTAGAGGTTTGCCGACTGCCAAGGAGAATGGAAAAGGGAAAGAGAAAAGCATCAGAATAGTTCACTCCACAGGACAGCCCTCATCCTGGAACTCAGCTTCTCTCCACCCTGACCCCTCTGCTCAGCGCCCATCCTAGCGAGCCTCCCTGCCTCTGACCATAGTCAGGATTCCGAGGCTCAGCCATAGAAGTGAATCCTAGAACTTAAACCAAGGCTTCCAATAAAAGGGCCCACTCACCAACAGTGGTTACTGGCTGAGAATATGGCAGAAGGCCCCAGGAGTTCTTGGTAAAGCCACGCCCATAGAAAGCACAGGGGTAGATGTGTACCATCTTCTGGAACCAGTTCTGAAAGCGATTGATATAGCCCCCGGGAGTAAAAATGTGCTGGTCATAGAGGTCCGTCTCTCCGAAGCCATAAGCAGGGATTAGAGACACCCTGCAGAAGAAAAGCAAGTCCTTGAATACGCAGAAAGACGGGGACCCTGCTGTAGATGACATGCTGAACATCAGTATCCCCTGGGTCTGCCTACAGGCCCCCTAGACCTCAAATCCAGCTGTACCAAGGTGTCAGCTGACCACGGTGTCCCATGGCCTAGGCCAGGCTGCCTTTAGGGATGAAACAGTAGCTTCTGAAAGCCCAGTGATCCCTGGGAATGCCCAAATCTGAACCACTGTCAGATAACACCCAAAGGCCATTTCATTTGTTTTTTTCCCCTCAGCCCACATGTTAGGAAGTGAGGCCTTTTCTGCTCTAAGGTGCAACCACAGTCCTTTTGTAGAGAGACTGGTATTAATGAGAGGCTAAGGCTACCACAAGGCCTGGACAGCACCCTTTCCAGCTCTCTTGGAACCCATAGGTGGGTTCTTTCCCTCTGCCCTTTTCTTTATTTTGAACTGACAAAATTGAATAACATTTATATAGAGAAGCTGGAGTGCTAGCTCAGTTGGCAAGGTGCTTTCCATGCAGGCATGAGGACCTGAGTTCAATGGCCAGAAAAAAAAGTCAGGTATGGTGGCATGCTGGGGATGCCAGGGAGATGGAGATGGGTGGATCGCTAAGGCTTGCCGATTAAGCCTACTCTACCAGGTAAATTCCAAGCCAGTGGCAGACCCTGGCTCTAAAGAGAAGGTGGACTGAGCCTGAGGAACAATAAATACACAAGTTGACCTCTGCCCTTCACATGCAGGGACTCATGGGCAAGCATGTGTGTGCATGCGTGCGTGCATACACACACACACACACACACACACACACACACACACACACACACACACACGTCAATATTTTAATGATGGTTCTATTTATTCACAATTGTTTGCAAGCTTCTTTTTCTTTAACTACTGCAAAGCCGGGTGTTCTTCCCTGATGGGCTTTTGAACATCCTCCCCACCCCATCCCACCCCTATGTCCCAGCAGCTGTCCTTACCCATGTCGAAGGGCCATGCGCACAAAGCCATACCGATTCTTCAAGACCAGGGTGGTAGAGCCTGGCGTGCTGTGTTTGCATTCAGCCAGGCCACCAACCACCACGACAAGCATGTTGCCTGTGCCCTTCTGGGTAAGCAGAAAGTCTATGGAGGATTGGCTCACAGAGCAGGCCCCTGGTGGGCAGAAAAAGCCAAAGGTTCTTGGTTACTCCCATCTCTGCAAACTATTCTTCCCCACTCCCCTCTACAAGGAGCAGGGAAGCAAGGAGCATCTTCTCCAGCCTGTGTTTCTGGGGAGCTGGTAGGCAGCTTTGAAGCTGCTCTTACACATGTACTGGTTCTCCTTAGGGTCGCCATCTATGTGGCGGTGTGCCCCAGAAGCCACTCACCTGTAGACATCACATAGTCTCTGAAGAAAGGAACCCAGAAAAAGGCTCCTAGTGTGAGTATGTAAGGGGTGATGCCAGGAAAGACCTTGGAGAAGCCTGATGTGTCAGTGGCAAAGTGACCAAAGCATGAATGGGCCATGAGCCCATGAGGATGGCAGGCAAGGATGTAGTTGTGGCTGGGGGAAATATCATGCGTCTTCAAAATCTGTAGAGGAAGGTCAACACAGGAGAGCTAAAGACAGAGAGGGAAACTCCTCTTTTGGCTAGAGAACTGGAACTCATGAATTCCAGCCATGCAGGCTGGGCAATGCGCATGCCCAGGGGTCATTGTTTTCCCAGGCCCCCATGTGGTCACACCCTGTACCCTAATCCCAATCCAATGCTATCCCAGGCTCACCTTGATTGGGAAGTAATTGCAGTAGTGTTTCCACAGACGCCACCTCCTCACACAGGGGAAACGACGGCCTCCTGAAAACACAGACAAGCTCTTTCCACCCCTGCTCTCCTTCTCTGGCTCCTTTGGGGATACCATGGGGTCCTCTCACCTTTTCCTGCCCTCTTACATGGCAACTAGAACGGGCATATCAAAAACAACTTAGAATGGGCCCAGCCTCTGCTTCCTTACCCACACCCACCCCTTTCTTCCTCTTACCAACTCCAGCTCCAAAATGGGTCTTTCAAAGACCTTAAAAGGAGCACTTCCATCAGCTTTCCTAGCCCAGGGAGGGACAGGCTGAAAGACTGATTGGGAACTGCCCAGAGCCTCCCAGGGTTAGGAGAGTAGCAAGAGGAACGGCAACACATCCCACCAGGCACTCACCTCGCTCCGGAGTCTTCCAGTCAAACGCCAGCCAGATGAGCATCAGCACAGTGAAAGGCCAGTACGACGTGAACACCACCAAGTAGAGGTTGACAAGGATCACTGTGGTTACTAGAGAGACCCCAGCCCAACGTCAATGAATTGTGGACAATCCCTCACGCCCACACTACCCCCACTGAGTTCCCTCTACCCCAAAGTCACACACGCTCTGACCAAGGCCCACTCAACAGTCACACTTCCACTTACAGATGGCCCACATGTCCATGTGCCCCTGGACCTTCTCAACCTGATTTGGGTCTAGAAGACAAATGTGTTCCTCATAGCTGTGCTTCCCATGGCCTCCACCCCTGAAGCCTGCCCCAGCATTGTGTATATGGTGGAGGTAAGGACAGGGGGCCACTGATGGCCACTGGATATTTGAACTCTTAGAATAATTTCTGATGACTTACAGTTTCTTCTCAATGTCTTCCCCATAAGGTAGTGGTTCTCAACTTGTGATTGGTGACCCCTTTGGGGGTCAAATATCAGATATTTATATTACCATTCATAACAGTAGCAAAATTACAGTTATGAAGTAGCAGCAAAAACATTTTTATGCTTGGTGGTGACCTTGGGGGTCAAATATCAGATATTTATATTACCATTCATAACAGTAGCAAAATTACAGTTATGAAGTAGCAGCAAAAACATTTTTATGCTTGGTGGTGACCACAACATGAGGAACCGTGTTAAGGGGTCACAGCGTTAAGGAAGGTGGAGAACCATTGCTGTAAAGTATCAGTAGAGGAGATGCCAGAGAAAGCTAACACCTGCCTTCACCAGATTGGAAGCACACAAAGCAAGGAACAAAGTATAATAAGATAAGGGACTGTGCTCGGCTGAAGGAAAACAGGAAAGAATTACTAAAGAGCCACGGCTGGGTGCCGCATCCACTTGGAATTACACTGGAAACGTAAGCAGCCAAGAGTAAGATAGTGTGGGAAATGGGCCAAAAGGTTAGAAAGACAAAAAAAACCCTTCTAATTGAACACATCAACACATTTTGTCTTGACTTATTGGAGACTCATGAAAATGATTAAAATAGTTTAGGAATGTAGGTACACAAAGAGAAGAGTCTGAACTATGCCAACAGTAGATGCAGTCTCAGGAAAACATGTGTTCATAAAGCAGATGCAGGGAGACACAACAGGCTTAGAAAGCGGCAAGCTGGTCTCTAAGCACCTGCAATGGCGATGCCTACAGGAAGTCTCCTTTCTTTGGAAAAGTCAGGAAAGACTCAGAATCTGGAGGACCAGACATCACAAGAGGCAGGGAGGAAGCCCAGGCTCAAACAGCAGAAGCCTGGATGGATTGCTGACAAGAAACTAATTAGAACACTATGTCTTCTCTCCTCTATGCAAATCATTAATGGAAGAATTATTCTCTGAAAAAAATTGAACCAAACAAGATTCTGGATTCACAGAGCCTGCGTGGGTCTGCGCTAGGTCCTCTGCATATTCGTTATGGTTGTATAGCTCGATATTCTTTTGGGACTCCTAAAAGTGAGAGTCTCCGACTCTTCCTCATACTGGGTTACTGTGTCCAGCCTTGATGGTGCCCATTCTTATTGTAACTTGTTAGGTCATCTTTGGTTGATGTCCCTGGGAGGCCTGCTCTTTTCTGAAGGGAAATAGAGGCATGGATCTGGGGGAGAGGGGAGGTGCAGGAGGAGGACTGGGAGGAGTGGGGGGAGGGATAACGGTGGTCAGGATGTACTGTATGAGAAAAGAATAAAAAAGTATTCTGGACTCAGATACAGGTGGGTCTCAACTTAAAACAGCTTAACTTACAATGTTTTGTAGCTTATGGTGGTGGAAAACCAGCAGGAATCCAGCAAAAACTAAATTTTTCTCTTTTCCTGTGCTAGCAATATGTGGTACCATTCTGTTGTATGGTGGCCAGCAACAACAAGCCATAGCTTCAAGTCGGTCACAACACCATGATATACAACCAGCATGGGGCAATGCGCTGTGTTACTAAGCTGTGGGGTTTGACACACTAGGTATATCAGATGTACTCTTGTCAGTTAGTTGGTTGGTCTGAGACAGTCTCGCAACACAGTATGACAGCCCAGGCTGGCCTCAACTCGTAGCAATCCTCCTGCTTCAGCTTCCAAAGTTGTAAGATGCCGTGCCTGGCAAACGTATTCATGATTCATAGTATTTACAACTTCCTGTCATTTGGGGAACTTCAGTACTTACATTAGCTAGAGCTGAAATATTCTAGATGCAGTGAAATGGTCGCTCAGATGAGAGGGCAGCCAATTTCAGATATATTTTCTCAGATAATTTGTCTCCCAAGCCCTTTCTCCTGAGTACTACTAGATGGCGTGCTACATCAAAATGAGGGAGAAGTCAAAGAATCCACGGTGGAAAGGGGTCAACAGAAGAGGAAACTGAGCATGGGCAGGGCTGGAAGGAAATAAGCAAGGCTCCTAGAGTCCACATTTAAAGAGACCCCCACCCTTAGCCACATTCCAGTCCAGCCTCACCTTTGCATACCCCAAGAGTAAGCGCCTTAAACTTTGCCTAAGTGGCCATAAGCACTCTGGTAATAGCGGCTGTGCATAAGGCCAGACTGTAAGAGGGAGATGCTGGGTTCCAGCAACATTGTCCTCAAGGAAAGAAAACATGAGAGAAATATTAAAGACTCCTCATGTCTTTGCACATATTGAAAGATTACCATGGTGTGAAATGCTTGCGGGCAAGTTAAAAATAACTAAAAGCTATCTAGGAAACGAAAAGAATTAGGGGCTGGAGAGATGGCTCAGCAGTTAAAAGCACTTGTTGCTCTTGCAGAGGACCTGGGCTTGATTCCCAGTGTTCACAACCATCCATGACCCCAGTTCCAGAGGATCCAATATGTAAGCACATGGTGTACATACATGCATGCATGTAGGCAAAACATTTCTACTATACAATGAAAATAAATAAACCTTTAAAATTGTTAATTAAAATGTAAATGAGTCAATTATTAGTTCCAAGAAAAAACAAGTCACACAAGAAAATATAATATCAGTATGCTTATTTCCTAATTGTAGTCAGACATTTAACCAAAACTGCACTATAAGAATTTTGGAAGGAGCCTGGTGCTGGAAAAGTGGAGGCAGGCATATTTATGAGTTCTAGGCCAGCCTCATCTACATCGTGAGTTCCAGGACAGCCAGGGCTATGTAGAGACCCTGTATAGAAGAAGAAGAAGGAGAAGGAGAAGGAGAAGGAGGAGAAGGAGAAGGAGAAGGAGAAGGAGAAGGAGAAGGAGAAGGAGAAGGAGAAGGAGAAGAAGAAGAAGAAGAAGAAGAAGAAGAAGAAGAAGAAGAAGAAGAAGAAGAAGAAGAAGAAGAAGAAGGGAGGATGGAGGGGGGAGGGGGAGAGGGGAGGGGGAGAGACGGGGGAGACGGGGAGGAGAAGAGGCAATAAGAGCTTTGGAGGAGGCAAATATATTCAAGCATGTCATATAGAACTCAATTCTCATTTCCTGTGTTGGGAAGTCAACAGAGAATGCCTAAAATTGTTACATCATACAATAGCAATGTTCATAAATTCCAAATAGTAAAATTCAGAAGTATTTTTTAAAAGACAGCACATTACAAAGTGACTGATTCTGGGGAACAGAACTGTGGGTAGCACAAAGGCCAGCACTTGTAGCCTCTGGACAAGAACCACAGAAAACTTATTGGATAATTAAAGAGAATATGGGTCTAGTACAAAAGACACCTCATTTCTCTTAGGGTTTGCTCAAACCCAAGCATGGCGAAAGGCATCTTGTGAGCGTGGCTCGGGGAACACTTTGTGACGGAATGAATCCTCCATCTACACTTCCATTGCCGAACCTTAGCTCTGCATCTGCAAAATGTCAGTCTTCCCTTTCCTGTCAGGGCTCTTACAGAAGTCTTCTCACAAGGTCTTTGGGGTCCAAATGGATATAGCGCCCCATCAAGGGAAAGGAACTGGGGGATGAGGAAGACCCCCCCCACACACACACACATCCCGTTGGTGAAAAGGGGCCAGCTTGGTGCCCACATCTTCTGTCACCAGTACCAAGAGCTCTTCCCACACTACCTGTCTTTTCAGTACGGAACCAAATTTGAAGTTCAGGAGGTCCTTGGAGTCCACTTTTTCCCTGTACTCACCCTGTTTCCTCCGTTCTGGATCTTTTTCTGTACCACCTGCCCTCTGCCAGCCCACGCTGGCACCTGTGGGCTGGATCTTGTTTTCGCTTTTTCTCACTGGCATTTTTTTAATCCTCACATTGTATTAATTCTTCTCTATGCACTGGCTCCCTCCTAGCTTTTCTTCTTCTCTCCATCTCCAGCACCACGGGCCTGGTTCAAATCACCACCCTCTCTCAACAGCCTGACAAAACTGCTGTCTCTGTTTCCCTTCCTGCCTCCTGGTCATTGGTTTACTCCCAAGAGCTCAAACAGACTTTCAAAACCATGACACTAATGTCATCACCCTGTGCCAAACCCTATGCCACATGACCTCACAAGAAAAAGCCAAACTCCTTTGTTGGTGTTCGCTGTAATTTTCCCCCACCTGCTCCTCTAGTTCCTCCTCCCCCGTCCTTCCTTCCTTTCTTCGGTAAAAGTGTATTAAGTACCAAGTCTGAGCTCACTCCCATCTCAGTTACTCACGCCAGCCCTCTGACTACTCTAGATTCGCATTCATCCGGGCCTTTTCATGGGCCTATGTACTGTCCCCAAGGCTCATCCCTTCTTCACCAATTTTTTATTTGCCCCTCAAGAATCAACTCAAGCTGGGCATGGTGGCACACAATTGTAAACCCAGCATTTGAGAGGCAGAAGCAGGTGATAAGTTTAGTATCAGCCTGGTCTACCCAGTGAATTCTAGGCCAACCAGGGCTACATAGTGAGACCCTGTCTCAAAAAAAAAAAAAAAAAAAAAACTACCTAATTGCTGAGGAACATACAAAAAGATTCTCAACCTCATTTATAATTAAGGAAATTCAAAATAAGACTGTGCCTTATTTATCACTTAAATCAACAGCATCTAGAACTGCATATAGGGTCTCCATTTACCCTTTCTATTCTATGGTAGCCCTTAAAGCTACTTTTTCCGGGGATGGTGCCAATACCACCTTGATCAATAGAGTCCACCGTGAGCTGAGACTCCTACCAACCTGTTTGATGCCTTTAGTGTCAACGAGAAATGACCATTTCTTCACTTACGCCACCAGATTTCACCTAGAGTGTCCTGATGAATATACCCTAAATACTATGAAGAACGAGGAGAAGTAACTTACTAAAGGTTGTCCAGATAATGAACAGAGTTAGAGTCTGAACTGTTACTTTGACTTCAGAAACTATTTTCAACATCTATGTTATATGTATATCTCATAGCTATATGCATATATGTGCATACATATGTGTATGTGTTATATACGCATTTATAATCTCCATCATTTATGGCTATGCACACACACAATTAACACAGCTATGTCTGAAGCATGAGATTCATGATTGGACGGAAGAAGGAAAGAGGAGCCACCCTAAAGGTTCAAGCTTCCTAGACCTTCAACGAATAGTCATTCTTCCCAAATTCAAACTCAGTTCCTTGACCTTGGGGACTTTGCTGTCTTGTGGGAACACAGTCACCATGATGGAAAGGTGGAAAGACAGTAACAAGCCAAGACTGGCAAGAATAGAAAAACAGTACACTCGAGAGACGATATACTTCCCTTCCTATGTTAGGGCAACCCCTGCAGCCTCATTTGCCAGTTAGAGTTGGCAATGCCCGTACCAACTTGAACAAAAGTCCACAGTAAGCTGAGCCTCCTACCGACCTGTTTGGTGCATGTAGTGTGAGCACGAACGTAGTCTCACTAGACTGCAGGTCTAGTGCGCACACGAAGCTCCACACCCAACCTCCCAACCAGCAGTGAGCAGATGCAAAAGACAAAAAGAAACTCTCAAGCAAAATGTTAGCCCTTGTGTGCTCGCTACCAGCCCAGCTCCTCCACTGCCTAGCTTGGGATCTTGGACAAATGGCTTCTACTACATGGAATTCAGCTCTTCCTCTACACAATGCAAATTATTAGTCACATGTGGTGGCTAGACTAGTGTTTGGCATGTAAAAAGAGGCCAGTGTATGTTAGCTAACACTCTGTATCATTGAGCATTACATGTAGAGGGACCAGTATGGCTTTTTAACATGATAATAGCTTCTACTTTGTAAGGCTAGCCCCAGCTAAAATGAAATATTACATGTGAAAACACAGGGGCCAAACTAATATTTAAGAATTCCTTTATCTGGTTGCTTCCAGTTCTGATTGCCCTCACCCATCATTCAGTATTAGATGGTTCTGGTACCTCCCCTTGGCCTCTTACTCTGTGGCGAGTCTGATGGTTGGGGTAGGAAAAGCCCACTATCCTCTTCATGGGCATTCCGTTGTACTAGGGCCATGTTCTCGGGGCCTGCCTAGAGTCTTCATTCTCAGAGCTCCGACAAGATCACCTAATTCATACCCTTGACTCCTGGCAGTATTCACATGAACTACTGTTCCTGCAAGAATTGTTTTTCAGGACCCCTCCTGCAGTGATGGTTTGCTCTAGTATATAGAACACCATGACCAACATGTAATTTTCATGAAGGGTATAGATGTTGAAAATGGTGGAAACATAGTTCAATTCCTCTCGGCAATAGGTTTCTAAAGATTCCCTCTGCCAAAGTCAACTCTTTCATCACAGTTTGCTTGATTTCCTGAGATTGCAGCCACGCCCTTCTCTTTGGCTGACTTCAGTGAACTTGTTTGCAATGATTCCATAGCGTGGCCTCTAGACTTCACTGTAGACCCGGTTGGTGCTCACTAGGCAAACCTAAAGCAAGATGTGCATGTGCAAACACACACACACACACACACACACACACACACACACACACAGAGAGAGAGAGAGAGAGAGAGAGAGAGAGAGAGAGAGAGAGAGAACCCTGCACAGACACATGCATGTCCATGCCCATGTGGTCACACAGACCTCACAAATACCCCACCCGGATGGCTGAGGCCACAGACCAGGATTAACAACTCTTATAGTTTGCCTAGAACAACACAAAATTGAAAACAATGAACATCCTACCACCTTAGAACCTTCAATACGAGGCAAGCCCGTGAAGCTGAATGTCCCTGAGTAGTTGAAGACTCACTTATGACAAAGGCACTCAGGGCCCACTGGAAAAGAGCGAGGACCTCCAAGGCGGTCTTGATGTCCTTCTTGGTGGGCCAGAACATTATGTCCAGAATCCCAGGAGCTCCAGGTAAATGCTGTTTAGCTGTCTAGCCCTCACTGCTCCACGACTTGCCATGTTTCCTCTCCTGGGCTTTCTTCTCCAGCTGTTGCCTATTCTCCGCCCCTTGCCCCACCCTTTCACAGGACTGCAGGACCTCCCACCGCCTCTGCTTGTCCAGTTCCTTCCAGCTGCCTACCCAACTGCACTTTCACCCACTTGAACTCAGCCTGGGTTGAGATTGTGACACCCCCCACTATACACCTGGATAATGGATGACGCCGTGATGTGGGAAGTGAGTGGGTGAGATGGGGCTGGTGAGAGGCTGCCAACCCCAGTCTGAAAATAAATGGGAGAGCTGTGGGCAGGAAGAAATCCTGGCCTTGGATGGGGCAGACTCAGGGCCTACATCTCTGCAGGCCCAACTGCTGATGATCTTGGGAAGAACCTATCTGGAGGGCTGACAAGGTCACAGGCCAGGTCTAGAAACACCTTTGGCCTTCAGATCATCGCAGTGAAGACATCACATGTATGTGGGCAGAGAGTGGGTGCTGAGCAAATTTTCTATTGAATGATTAGACAAATGTTGGTGCATACCGTGTTATCTGTGTTCGTGACGTTCTAGAATAGATAAAGTATGTCTATTAGGAAAAATCAAAGCAGGTGTTGCATCTGCTAAGCATTAACTGAGCAAATTTCATCATTAATTTGATGAAAATTTTGGGGGGCCCGGTAATGTTCTCAATATCTTGATAGGATTTTGAGTTGCACATATCGAAAGCAGACATCAAAATACAGCAAATGGAGGGCTGGGGAGACGGCTCGATGATTAAGAGCACATGTTCTTGTAGAGGACCTAGGTTAAATTCCCAGCACCCATATGGCAACCCATAACTGTCCATGACTCCAGTCCCAGGGGATCCTTGGGCACCAGGCTTTTAGATGGTGCACAGACATACACACAACCAAAACACTCATGCACATAAAATAAGTAAACCTTTAAAAAGTTGTTTTAAAAAATACAACAATCAGGACGATGAGATGGCTCAGCAGGAGAGGTGCTTACCACCAAAACTGACAGCCTGAGTTCAATCCCTGGGACCCTGGGGAGTGGTCCTTTGACTGCCATGCATGTGCCTTGGCATGCTCATGCTGCAACCCAACACAATAACTAAAGAAATGTAATGAAAGGTGGTCTTTTAAATATAATGCATGAGTGTTTATCATTTCTGCATTCCACCACATGTAACTTTTACCTACAAATAAACATTGAACTTTTATTCATGCTGATGTGCTTGGGGTGATGGATGTGATGCTTGCAGTTTATTTTCATTGTACATAGAGCCTATTATAGGTAGACAAAGGGATGTATTGGTGGGCAGGGAGGCGACATGTAAAATAGATGACAATGTCATCTGCACTATCTAGGTGGCAGGTTCACACACGATTCCTTGAACTTTCTGTAGGTTGAACTTTTTATAATTGAATTTTGTTTTTGAAAAAGCTCTTTGAAGTCATGGTAAAAAGAAATGAATTTTAAAATCTGACTTCACAATGCATGTACCCATATCACTTACACACGGTGACGATGTATGTATAAAAGTAGACATGCATGTAGTTGTCATCGTGTCTGTCATACATCCCTGGCAGGCGGTGACAACTCCAAATGTGTATGCCTTGACGAGGTGGAATATGAACGGATCTCAATCCAGCCACGCGCGCTAGACAGCAAGTTCATTAAGAGTGAATGACTGGAAAGCTTTCTTCAAGCGGCATAATTAGTGATAGTATAGTTTGTCTTGGGCACTGCCCTACAGAGCTGGGCTGCGTCAGTGAAGAAAATAAAGCAAAACTAATTAATGTTCCTGAGAAGCTTACATTCTGGCGAGGGAAGATAGATGAGTAAAATTAATTACTTAATTAGGGTACAAAGTGATAAAAGAGCAGACTGGGAAACATACAGATTGTCGAGTTTTCAAACTGAGGAGGGGTTGCTTAGGAAGAGCTTCATGGTTTCAAGACAAGTATTGTGGTAGGCCACGCTGGAAAGGTAGGCCTCGAACACAGGTTTGAAAGAGATGAGGACGCAAGGCACGCAGAGGCTAATCATCCGGGCAGAGGCACCAGCCAGGACCCAGCCCTTGCAATAAGGTGTGCTTGGCAGGTTTCCAGAAGCAACAAGAAGACACGAGGCAAACCTGTGACAGGAACTGAGGCCATAAGGTTGACAAGATTAGTAGGGCTTAGATCATGAAAGGCCTTGTAAGCCGAGGTATGGATTTCGCTTTTCATCCTGAACAAAATGGGCAATAACTGAAGGATTCTAAGAAGAGAGAGGACTGGCTTATATTTTTGAAGGGGTAGAGAAGAAAGAGAATCTTTGAAGAGCTGGTTCAATCATCTCTGGTGCACAATGGTGTCTCAAGCTAAGTTAGCAATAGTGAAGGCATTGAGACATGGTTAGGTCTTACAGACATGTAACATGATGTCACTCCCAAAACAGGTCCTTGTGATGCCCAGATGCCTCAAGAAGGAAGTTGTATTGCGGAGGACCTGCCATGAGCCTTTCTCTCGCTTGTCGTCATTCCTGGATCTGGTCTTGTGTCATGCAGCCCTGAAGGAAACCCCTAGTGGCTGTTGGGAGCAGCTCACGTCCTGCCTTGCTAGATTGCTGGTTCTGTGAAGGGCCTGTCAGAAGTAGGGGGCGGGGCTGAAAAAGGTATCAGGGTCAGTCTCTAAAACAGCCTGTAACCCAGCATATAGAGTCTGGCCTTCGTACTATTGGCACTGAGGAGGTGCAGCTAGCTTCTAGACAGGAAGAGTGACTTGTCCTAAATGCCAGGCAAAGATAAGCTGTCAGAACCTAGCCACCTCTATGATTCACACATGGCTCATCCCATCCATCTCTATCACCTACTTGTTGTACCAGGTCCTCCTGTACACAGAGTAAATGGTTCATGATCTAAGTTGCCCTAAGGGCTTATGGGGCCTTGGCCAGTACAGAAAGGCCTGCTGGCCCAGATCTCCTCTTTATCTTGCTTACTTCATTGTTCAGGACAGGAAGATATCATACCTTCTTAAGATCCGGGCTCCTGTCAGGGAAACTTGTTTGGTTTGGGTTCTGGCTTCATTCTTAAGACAAGCTCTCCTTATATAGCCCAGGCTGGCCTCAAACTCACAATCTTCATGCTTTGACCTCCAAACTGCTAAGATCAAACAACACAGAGAAACCCTGTCCCAGAAAAAAAAAAAACCTGCTAGGATTATAGGCATGTACCATTACTACCAACGGGTTTGGGCAACTTTCTAAGACCATTCCCATTTGTGGAATGAAGCTCCATGTCCATAAACATGGAACAGGCATAGGAAGGTACAGAAAAGGCTGGCCCAGGGACCTGGTGTGCTGGTTCAAGGGGAGAAGAGTCACTGTGATGTCCAAGACTCCAGCTTTGTCTCAGTGGAAAGTGCCCTTGTTCCCCTGGCCCTGCTTTCTGACCTTTCACTCTGCTGTGGGAAGCCTCTGTTTGGTCAGGTCTTACTATTCTCCTAACCAAGCTACTAACACAGGCCATGGAAAGAGATGCTCGCTGACATTTGTTATACAAACAAACGCCCGAATGGACGAAGGGTCATTCTAGGAGGCACTGAACAAAGCCTCTTGGGTTCCTCATTTGTAAACAGGAGATGATAGGCAGTAACAGACGGCCAGCCAGTCAGTTCCTGGACTGTAAAATGCTGCCCACCAAGGCTGCTTAGGTCACTATCATTGAGAAGAGGGAGAAAATAGGCAAGGCATTTGAAGTCTCCAAGATAAAATAACCCTCTCCCAGGATGCCTTCCCTCTGAGAGACATTGTCTTGTAGGTGTTGGACACTGAAGAGCTCACACCGACAGTATGATGACCTGGAATATTCTATAAGCTCTCCTTCCCATCTGTACAGAAAAGACCGTGTACTCAGCGTTGGCAACGCTCTCCCCATCCTAACACTATGGAAATGGCTAAGACTTTCCAATATCTTCTAATCCTTACTCCTAACCCTGGTATCATTTCTCTGCTCTATGCTCACAGATCCTTAGAGAGTCTGAGAATGTTGCGTGAATTTTCCTGGGGGAGACATGAACACATGTTTACTGGCTCTAGATAATGCACGAAAGACAGAACCAGGAAAGCATCCCACCCAAGTCTGACTTGCGGATTTCACATGGATATGGGGTTCCTTCCAGAAGTCTGAGTGATCCTGAAAAAGTTCTGTCGCTTAAAATTTCCATCCCAGCATGGTTGATGACGTCACAGAAGCTGCACGGATGGAGACATAACTTCAGTTAACCTACCTCTTAGAATGTAGCACCTACTAAGATCACATAGAGTTGGGGGCAGGTGAGTGTCCCTGAACCTCCTTTCTCTCCTTCTACTAAGGAGTGTAAATAGTCTTATCATCATGACCACACAACTAACTATCACTGTATTGTTTGTGTATGTCACTGCTATGACTATAAGGTCAAGAATTGTATAAGTCACCATGGTAACCCCTGCTCCATGATAGTTGGTGATCATGCATATCCAAAGAAACAAGTATTCTCTAATAGAGGCACCAGTTCTCCAACTCAAAGCCACCACTTGAGATGGCCTGCTCATGGCCTTTACTGAGGCCCTACTAGTGAAAGCCCTCTTCCTGCTTTGGATGTAAGCCCAACCCATACCAGTTCTGCCCTAGGCCTCTGAAAACAGACCAAAAGTAAAACCAACCCTTTCTTTGCACAGTAATTTCCACTTCACCTAGGCATAGTTTAAATTTCAGATAAGACAGTGGATAGTGCTGTCTGAATCTATCCCATGCAATATTCTGGATATATTTGCTCTAAAACATCACTGCTTCAGAAAAAAATATTGCATAAGACATACTTATTTTAAAACATTGTTCATATAATATCCAAATTTAAATAGCATTCTGTACCTTCATTTGCAAATTTGGCAACCCTATAAATCCTGATCACACTATTAAGGCAAATGTCACAAAGAAAGTCACAATGTAGAAGAACCCACTCAGTGGCTTAAGGAGGTTTGCATATCACATGTAATTTCTCAGCTGCCTCATTTCCTTAGTCCTTATTCTTTGTTCAGCAGAGTCTTCATTATTCAGGAGGTCAGGGTGCTTGCATGCCTGGCACCCATCTCCTCATGCCCACGCTGCTCATCCCTTATAGAGGGAAGAGGGCTTTTAGGGATCCTGGCTTACGTACCATTTTTCCATTTCTCTCATTTGTCAAAATGAGAATGATTGGGGATGGAAGCCTGACAAAGAAAACAAAATAATAGTTTAATGACGTAGGGGAGGCAATAAAGGTCTAACTCGGTTTAGAGGAATCATGGGGAGGTCCCTGAAGACTTTGGGGGCCGGAGAGATGGCTGTCTCTTCTGCTCTGGCATGCGTGTTGGACTAAATGTTCCATGGAATTCTACAGTTCTGGTTATCATCTACCTACTCGATTATAAACTTCTTGAGGTTATGGATTCATGTCTACTTTATTCATTGCTATTTTTGTAGTTCCTACACTAGTGCCTAGCACATTGTACAGCTGGCAAATGGTGACAGAATAAATGGATGGACAAAGCAGGTCAAATCTAGGGACACAGTCAGAAACAAGGTTGGGGTCAGTACAGAAAGGAGGCCTTAAGCAGTACAGAAAGAGCTTGTGATCCTATTGCCCTAGGGACAGGTGGGAGGATGAGGAAACATCAAATCCTCGGGGATTTACTCATAAGCTTCCAGCGAGGTTGGTTCTCAGTTGCTCAATTATGTCTACCTCCTTACTTACATTCCACCACCGACAGTCCAGTAATATAACCCTCATCTGCCTGCTAAGACAGCGATTCTCCAGGTGCCCGAGAGCTAGGACACCAAGACAGGAGGGAATGTTTTCCCTCACACCTCTGATCTTTAGGCAGAATGGCACTGTGTGCTGCTGTGCCTAATGAGGGTTAGATATAATGACTTAAATATAATGATTTCTGTATGGCAATTTCTCAATGACCCTGGAGTCACCTTTCAACAGCTCACTGAAAAGGCTTCCTTTGAAGTGGGTTGAAAACCCAGGGACCATTATATGTCAGCTGAAGGGAAATGCTGATTGCCATGTCAAACCACTTTCTCTGGAAGTCTTTGAAGGCCTCTACAAGGGTTGATAAAGTAGGGAGTGGAAGAAAGAAGATGTGGAATTGCAGAATGGGGAACAGGAGCTAGGGGCCAGAGAATGGGGGTGTGGCACAGGAAATGAATTGCCACTCATTAGTGACTTCCTTAGAGCCAGGGCACACATGCGATCATCGTAGTCCCTTGCAAGACAGACATCCAGTCTCTGGCCACACCCATCTCGCTGACTGGCAACGCTCACCCTTCATCAACAAAGTGGCCTATAACTGTTTCCAGTACATCTTAATAAAAAGGGACAATCTGGAATTCTCTGCTGTCTATTCCCTCTCAAAAGTTTAGTCCAGAGAGAGGTCTAAAGAGCAGACAGCTCGTCTATTGCAGGTTATATAGGCAAAGCCTTGCTACAGGATTATTACACTATAATTTCTATATGGGCGAGTATGTTGAAAGAGGAAAGTCCAGTGTCAAGCTAGAGAAGACATTGGATTTTGCAATAATTATGGTTTCCTTCAGCACAAAAGATGGAGGGTAAAGCTCGACATTGCAAAGTAATTTTTCACTTCAGGCCACAGAAACAAACCCACACAATGAAGTCTGGCATTTACAAAGACCTCAGGGATCTGTCATCACCTCTGCAGAATATGACAAAGTAACTTGATTGCAGCAGACCAATATGACATATGTGACCACTGGTCTTAGCTCTCAAAGCCCAAAAGATTCCTCTTTGAGGACCAACATAATAATGTTCTAAAATTCTGTTAGAATCATTTTTAAGTCATGGTATTTCTTTGAAACATTAACGGCAAGAAGGGAAGGCGTTTACCATTTCTGTTTAAAAGAAAGAACATAAAGTTGGGTGGATAGGGAGGGAGGGAGGACCTAGGAGGAGTTGGAGGAGGGAAAACATGATCAAAATATATTGTATAAAAATTTTAAATTAAAAACTAGAGTAGGAGAAAGAGGGCCAGTGAGATGGTTCAGTGCACACAAGGCCACCAAGCCTGATAAGCTGACTTCAGTCCCCAGCGTCCCTGTAAAGGGGTAAGAGAAACGACTCAGCAAACTGCTATCTGACCGCCACATGTGTCCTGGCACACACGCCTCACTACACATAAAGAAATAAATATAATTAAAACAGGAGGAAGAAAGATGAAGTCAAAATCCTTGGCTCTATTCAGCTTACTATTACAACTAGGCTCCTGTACATTATGTGTAAAGCAAACATAAGAGGGCTTTTAAAAGTAGAAAGAAGGTAGAGATCCCATGGCCCTCGGGATAGGAGGAATGGCAGCTATATTCTCTTTTGCTTACCGGTGTCAGGCTTGGAGTTGAAGAACATAGTGACCAAAAGCATTAACAGGTATAGACCCAAAAAAGCCCTACAAAAGCCTGGGCTCTCTAGCCAAAGAATTATAAAAAAAAAAAAATATTAAACTTGCAAGACACGAAATTTGCAGACAAGAGCCATTCTAATCCAATCAAAACTGGAAAAAACCCTGTAGGCCCACCTACATACACTCCTGCCAAAAAGACAAATGGAGGATCCCAGTAGACTCTCCTTATGAGGCTGGAGACAAGTCTCAACGCTTTCAATCCTCTGGCGATGTGGAAACAGAGAAGGTCAAGTCCAGGGCAGAAACCATCATGCCTACAGCTGGCAATGAGGCCCACCCATCTACACTACACCGGCAGACATGAGGAGCTGCCATTTCTAGCCCCATCTAGAAGTAATGGAGCCCTCGTTTCTTCTCCCTTTTGAGGCTGTAGAAGAGGAGACTTGGTGAAGAGTTTGGACTTTCACTGTCTTAAGGACCCTACTGCTGAAACGCCACACATGTTTGCAGGACATAGAGAAATCAATCTGGGAACTGACTGGGAAACTTCCTCCCTGGTGGATAGCTTTCATAGTTCTAGAGGGTGCTATGCAAACTTCTGAGGGACGAAAATAAATGATGGTCTTACCCAGTGTTGGACCCTGAATGCTATAATACCAAACTGCCAGGAAATATTTGCTCACTGGTGCAAAAATACCATGTGGAACCATCCATTCTCTTATTGGATTTGAGACCTGCAGCATAGGAGGGAATCTTTGCCTTGTACTGAGAACTTAACCAAAAGCCTATGGCTTGGGAGGTCATAAACACCATAGGGGAATCCACTGTCATTACTTTGCTAAGTGGTCATGTTATCAAGCAGTCTTCTAAATATCTATACCTATACCTATACCTATACCTATACCTATACCTATACCTATACCTATACCTATACCTATACCTATACCTATACCTATAGATCTGTGCTCTGCTCAACCTTGGTCAGAGAAGCATCTATTTGTGGTGTGTGGAAGGTAGTGTAGAGTCTCAACAAGTCAGGGTGCTAAGAATTAGTGACTGGGTGCTCAGTTCTAAGTGAATCATTTATACCAACCCCCCACCCATCCTCAGGACTCTAGGAGCATCCTAGAAGAGGAAGGGGAGAGAGAGAATAAGAGCCTGCTCATGGAAAGGGGGTCTATCTATCTTTTGGACATCATGCAGCTATTGTGTTCACGAACTCAGAGCGGCTGTGGTTATCTGTAGAAGACCTGCAAAAGATCTTGATCAAGTGCTTGATCAAGCCATTCAAAATTCCAGCATGGGGGCTGGAGAGATGGCTCAGTGGTTAAGAGCATTGCCTGCTCTTCCAAAGGTCCTGAGTTCAATTCCCAGCAACCACATGGTGGCTCACAACCATCTGTAAAGAGGTCTGGCGCCCTCTTCTGGCCTTCAGGCATACAGACAGAATATTGTATACATAATAAATAAATATTTTTTAAAAATTCCAGCATGGATGGGGGAATAATACATGTTAGCTGAGGAGCCACTAGCAGCTGATGGCTTCTAAGGAGAGCAAGAATCTTTTCCTTGGAGCTATGGTCACGCGTGGGTGGCCCATGCTCAGGGAGTAAGCACACACTCATTTTCCATGTGCATGTGAGCAGCACCGAGAGAGCTCAGTGAGAGACCAAGAGAAGACATGAAGCTGGGAGGGGATGTGCTGAGGATAATCTAAGGTGATGGGCTATATCCTTTCGGACCATATCATCCTCTCGAATAAATTGTTCCTTTAGGCCGCCTTTGTCAGGTATTTTATGACAGCAGGGAAGAAAAGTTAACTAATGTAAATGCCATTCGCAATCACTCAAAAATAGGAATTCATAAGAGTAAATCTAACAAGACACATGCAGATTTACATGCTGAGAATGATAAAGAGGTAATGAAAGAAATCATCAAAAATTTCTATTTGAATAAATAGAGATGAGGGCAGAGTGTTCATGGTTGGAAGAATCAACATAAAAATATGTCAACTTTCTTCAAACTGATATACACCGTGCAGTGGTTTGAATAAGAAAGGCCACATAGGCTCATATATTTGAATGCTTAGTTACCAGGGAGTGGCACTCTTTGAAATAATTAAAAGGATTATGAGGTGTGGCCTTGTTGTACTAGGTGCTTCCTTGTTGGGAGATGTATTTCACTAGGAGTGGGCTTTGAGGTTTCAAAAGTCCAGGTTGGGCCCAGTTTCTGTCTGTTTCTCTCTCTACCTATGCATCAGGATGTAGCTCTCAGCTACTGCTCCAGAGCCATGTGTCCAGCCATACTCCCTGTCACGATGATAAGGGAGGACTAACAAAAACTGTAAACGAGCCCCCAACTAAATGTTTTCTTTTCTAAGAGTTGCCTTAGTCATGGTGTTCCTTCACAGCAATGCAACACTGACTAAGACAGAGGGTATTGCTGTGGCAGGCTTGACCATGCTGCTGTTCAGAGGAATATGAAAAAGTTTGAGACTTTGGACTAGAAAAGAAGTTGAAGATTTAAAAGGAGCTTAGAGGACCATTATGGTAGGAATAAGGATAGTAGTGTTTCTCCATCTCAAAAGATATGAAAGGGAAAGAATATTATTAGCTGGCCTAGAGACCATTCTTGTGATATTGTAGCAAAGAATGTGGCTGATTTTTGCTCCTGTCCTAAAATTCTGCCAGATGCTAAACTAAAGAGTTCTTAGATTAATGGTATTGGCAGAGGAGATTTCAAGACAGCCCAGTGTTGACTGTGTTATATGATTATCAGTGGTCACTTTAATGCAGCTATACAATGAAAAAGAACAAGAAGAAATACAAAATGTGTGAGGAGAAAAAGAGAGCCAAGAAATGTTTTCTTGGAGCCAAGTCCAGTGCTCAAGGAGATAAAATTTTTACAGAAAAGCCTGTTGCTAAATGAAATAAAAGTAGTGGTGATCTCAGCACAAAACCCCACCCAACTAAGCTTCCAACTGTGAAAAGCCTAAGTGCTGAAGGAAATCATCAACAATAGAAAGCAGACGCCAGTGTAATTGAAGGAGAGGGCCATGTTCCAGCCCCAGCAAGCAGCAGAACTGGGCAGCTTTGGCCATGTGGTTCTTGCTTTAGAGTCAAAGATAGAAGAAATGGGTTATGGAATCTCCCTCTGCAAGTAAGGGAAGCTTCTGAGGCCAGGCATGTGCCTGGGATGTCACTACATGAAGGCGCACAGAGGCCATTGTGTGAAGCTGTAAAGGTGAACCCTGGATGGCTTTGGAGATCCCAAGATGTTAAAGCTGCCAGAGTCATGGGATATATTCCATTTCCTCCCTGATAGTGCCAGTGTCCTACTATTCACCTCTCCAGAGTTCTTACCCCTTGTCTATGGTCTCTTTTTTCTTCCCTGTTTTTTTTTTGTGGCGCATAGGTCGGGGTTCTTTAGAGGAACAGAAGTCATAGAATCAATTTATGAATATATAGAAAGGAGATTTATTAGAATGACTTATGTGGGGGTTTAGCTAAGCCAAAAATTACTGTCTTCCAACAGAAATTCCAAGAATCCAGTAGCTGTTCAGTCCATGAGGCTGGATGTCTCAGCTGGCCTTCAGTATATGCCTGAATACCAAAGAGGTAGGTTCTAATGCCAGTGAAGGAATGGACTTACTAGAGAGAGCAATATCATTTAGGAAAAGAGAAAGAAAGCTTCCTTCTTCCATGTATTTTATACAGGCTGCCAGTAGAAGGTGTGGTTCCATATTAAAGGGGGATCTTCCCACCTCAGAAGATCTGGACGAAAGATGTATCTCTCTACCTCAAAAGATCCTGATTAAAAATGGGTCTTCCCGAGAGGTGCAGCGGCAGCGGCGGCGGCACCACACGCACAGAGGCGCAGCGGCGGCGCCAGACGCGGCGGAGCAGCGGCCAGACCCAAGCGGCTGGCACAGGCGTGCAATAAGGAGAGCAGATCGCCCTACTACAATTGAATCAAAGAGGTAGGCCTTTGGTTGGCCAGGTCACTGGCACAAGGGGAGCCTGGTCCTGTCCTGAAGATCCTTCGGAGGGGTGAGAGGGTTCTTGGCCTGCAGCAGGAACCACGAAAGAGAGTGAGGGCATTTTGTAAGCGGACCCCTTGGCCAGCAGGGAAACCTGATCCGGTTTCTAAAGGATCCATTGGATAGGATCAATAGGAGGAGATGGGCAGGCGCCAAGGCAAGAACTCACCCAATAATCCGAAAAACAACATGAAAACATCAGAACCCAATGATCTTACAACAGAAGTATTTGAACAACCTAACACAGAAGAAGTGGAAAAAATCGACTTTATGAAGATAATAGAGTCCCTTAAACAACATGTAAAAAATGCCCTTATAGAAATGGATGAGAAGTATAACAAAAAGTTTGAAGAAATGAGTAAATACGTACATGATACCCTGGGAAATCAAGAAAAAACCATCAAACAGGTAATGGAAACAGTTCAAGAATTGAAAACTGAAATGAAGGCAAAGAAGAAAATACAAACTGAGGACCAGCTGGATATGGAAAATCTAGGCCAACGAGCAGAGTCTACAGAAACAAGCATAAACAATAGAATACAAGAGCTAGAAGAAAGACTCTCAGATGCTGAGGACACCATAGAGAAAATAAACGAACAGATCAAAGAAAACAGCAAAGCCAACAAATTCTCAACACAAAACATTCAGGAACTATGGGACACAATAAAAAAACCAAACCTGAGACGCACAGAGGCGCAGCGGCGGCGGCGCCAGACGCACAGAGGCGCAGCGGCGGCGGCGCCAGACGCACAGAGGCGCAGCGGCGGCGGCGCCAGACGCACAGAGGCGCAGCGGCGGCGGCGCCAGACGCACAGAGGCGCAGCGGCGGCGGCGCCAGACGCACAGAGGCGCAGCGGCGGCGGCGCCAGACGCACAGAGGCGCAGCGGCGGCGGCGCCAGACGCACAGAGGCGCAGCGGCGGCGGCGCCAGACGCACAGAGGCGCAGCGGCGGCGGCGCCAGACGCACAGAGGCGCAGCGGCGGCGGCGCCAGACGCGGCGCAGCGGCGGCGGCAGCACGGCGGCGGCGCCAGACGCGGCTGAGCGGTGGCCAGACCCAAGCAGCTGGGACAGGCTGCAATAAGGAGAGCAGATCGCCCTACTACGATTGAATCAAAGAGGTAGGCCTTTGGTTGGCCAGGTCACTGGCACAAGGGGAGCCTGGTCCTGTCCTGAAGATCCTTCGGAGGGGTGAGAGGGTTCTTGGCCTGCAGCAGGAACCACAAAAGAGAGTGAGGGCATTTTGTAAGCGGAGCCCTTGGCCAGCAGGGAAACCTCATCCGGTTTCTAAAGGATCCATTGGATAGGATCAATAGGAGGAGATGGGCAGGCGCCAAGGCAAGAACTCACCCAATAATCCGAAAAACAACATGAAAACATCAGAACCCAATGATCTTACAACAGAAGTATTTGAACAACCTAACACAGAAGAAGTGGAAAAAATCGACTTTATGAAGATAATAGAGTCCCTTAAACAACATGTAAAAAATGCCCTTATAGAAATGGATGAGAAGTACAACAAAAAGTTTGAAGAAATGAGTAAATACGTACATGATACCCTGGGAAACCAAGAAAAAACCATCAAACAGGTAATGGAAACAGTTCAAGAATTGAAAACTGAAATGAAGGCAAAGAAGAAAATACAAACTGAGGACCAGCTGGATATGGAAAATCTAGGCCAACGAGCTGAGTCTACAGAAACAAGCATAATCAATAGAATCCAAGAGCTAGAAGAAAGACTCTCAGATGCTGAGGACACCATAGAGAAAATAAACGAACAGATCAAAGAAAACAGCAAAGCCAACAAATTCTCAACACAAAACATTCAGGAACTATGGGACACAATAAAAAAACCAAACCTAAGAATAATAGGAATAGAAGAAGGAGAAGAGTCACAGCTCAAAGGCTCAGAAAATATTTTCAACAAAATTATGGAAGAAAACTTTCCCAACTTAAAGAAAGATATTCATTTAAATATTCAAGAAGCATACAGAACACCAAACAGACTGGATCAAAGAAAAACATCTCCTCGCCATATAATAATCAAAACACAAAATATACAGGTTAAAGAAAGAATATTAAGAGCTGCAAAAGAAAAAGGGCAAGTAACTTATAAAGGTAAACCGATCAGACTTACACCTGACTTCTCGATGGAAACTATGAAAGCCAGAAGGTCCTGGATAGAGGTTCTGCAGAAGCTAAGAGACCATGGATGCAAACCCAAACTACTATACCCAGCCAAGCTATCGTTCACTATCAACGGAGAAAACAAGACATTCCAGGATAAGAACAAATTTAAACAATACGTAGCCACAAATCCAGCCCTACAGAAAGTAATAGAAGGAAAATCGCAACCCAAGGAATCCACCACTGCCAACACTGCCTACAATAACCCAGGCATCTAATGGCCCTTCACGAGCACATCTCAAAGAAAGGAGACACACAATCTCTACTACCAAAAACAATAAGAATAACCGGAGTAAACAACCACTGGTCATTAATATCACTTAATATTAATGGGCTCAATTCACCTATAAAAAGGCACAGGCTAAAAGATTGGATACGAAAACAGGATCCAACATTCTGCTGTTTGCAAGAAACACATCTCAACCACAAAGACAGGCACCTACTCAGAGTAAAGGGTTGGGAAAAGGTGTTTCAAGCAAATGGTCCTAAGAAAAAAGCAGGTGTGGCCATACTAATTTCTAACAAAACTGACTTCAAACTAAAATCAATCAGAAGAGACCGAGACGGTCACTTTATACTCATAACAGGAACAATTCATCAGGAGGACGTCTCAATCCTGAATATATACGCCCCCAATATAAAAGCACCTACTTATGTAAAAGAAATATTACTAGAACTCAAGGCAGACATCAAACCACACACACTAGTAGTAGGAGACTTCAACACACCTCTCTCTCCAAGGGACAGGTCAATCAGACAGAAACCTAATAGAGAATTAAGAGAATTATTGGAGGTAATGAAGCAAATGGACTTAACAGACATCTATAGAACATTCCACCCAAATAGGAAAGAATATACCTTCTTCTCTGCAGCTCATGGAACCTTCTCAAAAATTGACCACATACTCGGAAACAAAGGAAACCTCCACAGATACAAAAAAATCTCAGTGTCCACCTGTGTCTTATCAGATCATCACGGATTAAAGTTAGAAGGCAACAACCACGCTGCCCCCAAAAAACCGACAAACTCATGGAAACTGAACAGTCAACTACTGAACCACGCCTGGGTCAAGGAAGAAATCAAGAAAGAAATTAAAGTCTTCCTTGAATTTAATGAAAATAAAGGGACAACATACTCAAACCTATGGGACACAATGAAAGCAGTGCTAAGAGGAAAGTTCATAGCACTAAGTGCCCACTTAAAGAAAACGGAGAATGCATACATTGGGGACTTAAAAACACACCTGAAAGCTCTAGAAAAAAAAGAAGCAGACGCGCCCAGGAGAAGTAGAAGACTGGAAATAATAAAACTGAGGGCTGAAATCAACAAAATAGAAACACAGAAAACAGTCCAAAGAATCAATGAAACAAAAAGCTGGTTCTTGGAGAAAATCAACAAGATCGACAAACCCCTATCCAAACTAATTAAACGACAGAGAGAGAACACGCAAATAAATAAGATCAGAAATGAAAAGGGGGACATAACCACAGACACAGAGGAAATTCAGAGAATCATTAGATCTTACTACAAAAGCCTGTATGCCACAAAACTGGAAAATACAAAAGAAATGGACATTTTTTTAAATAAGTATCATATACCAAAGCTAAACCAAGACCAGGTGAATGATCTAAATAGACCGGTTTCTCGCGAAGAATTAGAAATGGTTATCAAAAATCTCCCTTCGAAAAAAAGCCCAGGACCAGATGGTTTCAATGCAGAATTCTACCAGAACTTCCAAGAAGAATTAATACCTATACTCCTTAAGGTATTTCACAATATAGAATCAGAAGAGTCATTGCCAAATTCCTTTTATGAAGCTACAGTTACCCTGATACCAAAACCACAAAAAGACCCAACCAAGAAAGAGAATTACAGACCGATCTCACTCATGAACATCGACGCAAAAATCTTCAATAAAATAATGGCAAACCGAATCCAAGAACACATAAGAAAAATTATCCATTATGATCAAGTAGGCTTCATCCCAGAGATGCAGGGCTGGTTCAACATACGCAAATCTATCAATGTAATCCACCATATAAATAAACTGAAAGAAAAAAACCATATGATCATTTCACTAGATGCGGAAAAAGCATTCGACAAAATTCAACACCCCTTTATGATAAAGGTCTTGGAGAGAATAGGGATACAAGGGTCCTACCTAAATATAATAAAAGCTATTTACAGCAAGCCAACAGCTAACATTAAATTGAACGGAGAAAAACTCAAAGCCATCCCACTAAAATCAGGAACACGACAAGGATGTCCACTCTCGCCATACCTCTTCAATATAGTGCTTGAAATTCTAGCAATAGCAATAAGACAACATAAGGAGATCAAGGGGATTCGTATTGGAAAGGAAGAAGTTAAGCTTTCGTTATTTGCAGATGATATGATAGTGTACATAAGCGACCCCAAAAATTCTACCAAAGAACTCCTACAGCTGATAAACAGCTTTAGTAACGTGGCAGGATACAAGATCAACTCCAAAAAATCAGTTGCCTTCCTATACACCAAGGATAAGGAAGCAGAGAGGGAAATCAGAGAAGCATCACCTTTCACGATAGCCACAAATAGCATAAAATACCTTGGGGTAACCCTGACCAAGGAAGTGAAAGATCTACTTGACAAGAACTATAAGTCTTTGAAGAAAGAAATTGAAGAAGACACCAGAAAATGGAAAGACCTCCCTTGCTCTTGGATTGGGAGGACCAACATAGTAAAAATGGCAATTCTACCAAAAGCAATCTATAGATTCAATGCAATCCCCATCAAAATCCCATCAAAATTCTTCACAGATCTGGAGAAGACAATAATCAACTTTATATGGAAAAACAAAAAACCCAGGATAGCCAAAACAATCTTATACAATAAAGGATTGTCTGGAGGCATTACCATCCCTGACTTCAAACTCTATTACAGAGCTACAGTATTGAAAACAGCTTGGTATTGGCATAAAAACAGAGAAGTCGACCAATGGAATCGAATAGAAGACCCTGACATTAACCCACAAACCTATGAACACCTGATCTTCGATAAAGGAGCTAAAAGTATACAATGGAAAAAAGAGAGCATCTTCAACAAATGGTGCTGGCAAAACTGGATGTCAATCTGTAGAAGAATGAAAATAGATCCATATCTATCACCATGCACAAAACTCAAATCCAAATGGATTAAAGACCTCAATATCAGTCCGAACACACTGAACCTGATAGAAGAGAAAGTGGGAAGTACTCTACAGCACATGGGCACAGGAGACCACTTCCTATGTATAACCCCAGCAGCACAGACACTAAGGGCATCATTGAATAAATGGGACTTCCTGAGGCTGAGAAGCTTCTGTAAAGCAAAGGACACTGTCACTAAGACAAAAAGACAACCCACTGACTGGGAGAAGATCTTCACCAACCCTGCAACTGACAAAGGTTTGATCTCCAAAATATATAAAGAACTCAAGAAACTAGACCGTAAAAGGCTAATCAACCCAATTATAAAATGGGGCACTGATCTGAACAGAGAATTCTCAACAGAAGAACTTCAAATGGCCAAAAGACACTTAAGGTCATGCTCAACTTCCTTAGCGATCAGGGAAATGCAAATCAAGACAACTTTAAGATACCACCTTACACCTGTCAGAATGGCTAAAATCAAAAACACCAATGATAGCCTTTGCTGGAGAGGTTGTGGAGAAAGGGGTACACTCACCCATTGCTGGTGGGAATGCAAACTTGTGCAACCACTCTGGAAAGCAGTGTTTCGGTTTCTCAGGAAATTCGGGATCAACCTACCCCTGGATCCAGCAATACCACTCTTGGGAATATACCCAAGAGAGGCCCTATCATACAACAAAAGTATATGCTCAACTATGTTCATGGCAGCATTGTTTGTAATAGCCAGAACCTGGAAACAACCTAGATGCCCTTCAACGGAAGAATGGATGAAGAAAGTATGGAATATATACATATTAGAGTATTACTCAGCAGTAAAAAACAAGGACTTCTTGAATTTTGCATACAAATGGATGGAAATAGAAAACACTATCCTGAGTGAGGTAAGCCAGACCCAAAAAGAGGAACATGGGATGTACTCACTCATATTTGGTTTCTAGCCATAAATAAAGGACATTGAGCCTATAATTCATGTTCCTAGAGAAGCTAAATAAGGTGAATCCAAAGACAAACACATAGGCATCCTCAGGAATATTAACCTTCATCAGGCGATGAAAGGAGACAGAGACAGAGACCCACACGGGAGCACCGGACAGAAATCTCAAGGTCCAAATCAGGAGCAGAAGGAGACGGAGCACGAGCAAGGAACTCAGGACCACGAGGGGTGCACCCACACACTAAGACAATGGGGATGTTCTATTGGGATCTCACCAAGGCCAGCTGGCCTAGGTCTGAAAAAGCATGGGATAAATCCAGACTAGCTGAACATAGCGGACAATGAGGAATACTGAGAACTCAAGAACAATTGCAGTGGGTTTTTGATCCTACTGCACGTACTGGCTTTGTGGGAGCCTAGGCAGTTTGAATGCTCACCTTAGGAGACCTGGATAGAGGTGGGCAGTCCTTGGGCTTCCCACAGGTCAGGGAACCCTGATTGCTCTTCGAGCAGATGAGGGGGGGGGGGGACTTGATCGGGGGAGGGGGAGGGAAATGGGAAGCGGTTGTGGGGACGAGGCAGAAATTCTTAATAAATAAATAAATTAAAATAAAAAAAAAAAAAAAAAAAAAAAAACCAAACCTAAGAATAATAGGAATAGAAGAAGGAGAAGAGTCACAGCTCAAAGGCTCAGAAAATATTTTCAACAAAATTATGGAAGAAAACTTTCCCAACTTAAAGAAAGATATTCATTTAAATATTCAAGAAGCATACAGAACACCAAACAGACTGGATCAAAGAAAAACATCTCCTCGCCATATAATAATCAAAACACAAAATATACAGGTTAAAGAAAGAATATTAAGAGCTGCAAAAGAAAAAGGGCAAGTAACTTATAAAGGTAAACCGATCAGACTTACACCTGACTTCTCGATGGAAACTATGAAAGCCAGAAGGTCCTGGATAGAGGTTCTGCAGAAGCTAAGAGACCATGGATGCAAACCCAAACTACTATACCCAGCCAAGCTATCGTTCACTATCAACGGAGAAAACAAGACATTCCAGGATAAGAACAAATTTAAACAATACGTAGCCACAAATCCAGCCCTACAGAAAGTAATAGAAGGAAAATCGCAACCCAAGGAATCCAACACTGCCAACACTGCCTACAATAACCCAGGCATCTAATGACCCTTCACGAGCACATCTCAAAGAAAGGAGACACACAATCTCTACTACCAAAAGCAATAAGAATAACCGGAGTAAACAACCACTGGTCATTAATATCACTTAATATTAATGGGCTCAATTCACCTATAAAAAGGCACAGGCTAAAAGATTGGATACGAAAACAGGATCCAACATTCTGCTGTTTGCAAGAAACACATCTCAACCACAAAGACAGGCACCTACTCAGAGTAAAGGGTTGGGAAAAGGTGTTTCAAGCAAATGGTCCTAAGAAAAAAGCAGGTGTGGCCATACTAATTTCTAACAAAACTGACTTCAAACTAAAATCAATCAGAAGAGACCGAGACGGTCACTTTATACTCATAACAGGAACAATTCATCAGGAGGACGTCTCAATCCTGAATATATACGCCCCCAATATAAAAGCACCTACTTATGTAAAAGAAATATTACTAGAACTCAAGGCAGACATCAAACCACACACACTAGTAGTAGGAGACTTCAACACACCTCTCTCTCCAAGGGACAGGTCAATCAGACAGAAATCTAATAGAGAATTAAGAGAATTATTGGAGGTAATGAAGCAAATGGACTTAACAGACATCTATAGAACATTCCACCCAAATAGGAAAGAATATACCTTCTTCTCTGCAGCTCATGGAACCTTCTCAAAAATTGACCACATACTCGGAAACAAAGGAAACCTCCACAGATACAAAAAAAATCAGTGTCCACCTGTGTCTTATCAGATCATCACGGACTAAAGTTAGAAGGCAACAACCACGCTGCCCTCAAAAAACCGACAAACTCATGGAAACTGAACAGTCAACTACTGAACCACACCTGGGTCAAGGAAGAAATCAAGAAAGAAATTAAAGTCTTCCTTGAATTTAATGAAAATAAAGGGACAACATACTCAAACCTATGGGACACAATGAAAGCAGTGCTAAGAGGAAAGTTCATAGCACTAAGTGCCCACTTAAAGAAAACGGAGAATGCATACATTGGGGACTTAAAAACACACCTGAAAGCTCTAGAAAAAAAAGAAGCAGACGCGCCCAGGAGAAGTAGAAGACTGGAAATAATAAAACTGAGGGCTGAAATCAACAAAATAGAAACACAGAAAACAGTCCAAAGAATCAATGAAACAAAAAGCTGGTTCTTGGAGAAAATCAACAAGATCGACAAACCCCTATCCAAACTAATTAAACGACAGAGAGAGAACACGCAAATAAATGAGATCAGAAATGAAAAGGGGGACATAACCACAGACACAGAGGAAATTCAGAGAATCATTAGATCTTACTACAAAAGCCTGTATGCCACAAAACTGGAAAATACAAAAGAAATGGACATTTTTTTAAATAAGTATCATATACCAAAGCTAAACCAAGACCAGGTGAATGATCTAAATAGACCGGTTTCTCGCGAAGAATTAGAAATGGTTATCAAAAATCTCCCTTCGAAAAAAAGCCCAGGACCAGATGGTTTCAATGCAGAATTCTACCAGAACTTCCAAGAAGAATTAATACCTATACTCCTTAAGGTATTTCACAATATAGAATCAGAAGAGTCATTGCCAAATTCCTTTTATGAAGCTGCAGTTGCCCTGATACCAAAACCACAAAAAGACCCAACCAAGAAAGAGAATTACAGACCGATCTCACTCATGAACATCGACGCAAAAATCTTCAATAAAATACTGGCAAACCGAATCCAAGAACACATAAGAAAAATTATCCATTATGATCAAGTAGGCTTCATCCCAGAGATGCAGGGCTGGTTCAACATACGCAAATCTATCAATGTAATCCACCATATAAATAAACTGAAAGAAAAAAACCATATGATCATTTCACTAGATGCGGAAAAAGCATTCGACAAAATTCAACACCCCTTTATGATAAAGGTCTTGGAGAGAATAGGGATACAAGGGTCCTACCTAAATATAATAAAAGCTATTTACAGCAAGCCAACAGCTAACATTAAATTAAACGGAGAAAAACTCAAAGCCATCCCACTAAAATCAGGAACACGACAAGGATGTCCACTCTCGCCATACCTCTTCAATATAGTGCTTGAAATTCTAGCAATAGCAATAAGACAACATAAGGAGATCAAGGGGATTCGTATTGGAAAGGAAGAAGTTAAGCTTTCGTTATTTGCAGATGATATGATAGTGTACATAAGCGACCCCAAAAATTCTACCAAAGAACTCCTACAGCTGATAAACAGCTTTAGTAACGTGGCAGGATACAAGATCAACTCCAAAAAATCAGTTGCCTTCCTATACACCAAGGATAAGGAAGCAGAGAGGGAAATCAGAGAAGCATCACCTTTCACGATAGCCACAAATAGCATAAAATACCTTGGGGTAACTCTGACCAAGGAAGGGAAAGATCTACTTGACAAGAACTATAAGTCTTTGAAGAAAGAAATTGAAGAAGACACCAGAAAATGGAAAGACCTCCCTTGCTCTTGGATTGGGAGGACCAACATAGTAAAAATGGCAATTCTACCAAAAGCAATCTATAGATTCAATGCAATCCCCATCAAAATCCCATCAAAATTCTTCACAGATCTGGATAAGACAATAATCAACTTTATATGGAAAAACAAAAAACCCAGGATAGCCAAAACAATCTTATACAATAAAGGTTTGTCTGGAGGCATTACCATCCCTGACTTCAAACTCTATTACAGAGCTACAGTATTGAAAACAGCTTGGTATTGGCATAAAAACAGAAGTCGACCAATGGAATCGAATAGAAGACCCTGACATTAACCCACAAACCTATGAACACCTGATCTTCGATAAAGGAGCTAAAAGTATACAATGGAAAAAAGAGAGCATCTTCAACAAATGGTGCTGGCAAAACTGGATGTCAATCTGTAGAAGAATGAAAATAGATCCATATCTATCACCATGAACAAAACTCAAATCCAAATGGATTAAAGACCTCAATATCAGTCCGAACACACTGAACCTGATAGAAGAGAAAGTGGGAAGTACTCTACAGCACATGGGCACAGGAGACCACTTCCTATGTATAACCCCAGCAGCACAGACACTAAGGGCATCATTGAATAAATGGGACTTCCTGAGGCTGAGAAGCTTCTGTAAAGCAAAGGACACTGTCACTAAGACAAAAAGACAACCCACTGACTGGGAGAAGATCTTCACCAACCCTGCAACTGACAAAGGTTTGATCTCCAAAATATATAAAGAACTCAAGAAACTAGACCGTAAAAGGCTAATCAACCCAATTATAAAATGGGGCACTGATCTGAACAGAGAATTCTCAACAGAAGAACTTCAAATGACCAAAAGACACTTAAGGTCATGCTCAACTTCCTTAGCGATCAGGGAAATGCAAATCAAGACAACTTTAAGATACCACCTTACACCTGTCAGAATGGCTAAAATAAAAAACACCAATGATAGCCTTTGCTGGAGAGGTTGTGGAGAAAGGGGTACACTCACCCATTGCTGGTGGGAATGCAAACTTGTGCAACCACTCTGGAAAGCAGTGTTTCGGTTTCTCAGGAAATTCGGGATCAACCTACCCCTGGATCCAGCAATACCACTCTTGGGAATATACCCAAGAGAGGCCCTATCATACAACAAAAGTATATGCTCAACTATGTTCATGGCAGCATTGTTTGTAATAGCCAGAACCTGGAAACAACCTAGATGCCCTTCAACGGAAGAATGGATGAAGAAAGTATGGAATATATACATATTAGCGTATTACTCAGCAGTAAAAAACAAGGACTTCTTGAATTTTGCATACAAATGGATGGAAATAGAAAACACTATCCTGAGTGAGGTAAGCCAGACCCAAAAAGAGGAACATGGGATGTACTCACTCATATTTGGTTTCTAGCCATAAATAAAGGACATTGAGCCTATAATTCATGTTCCTAGAGAAGCTAAATAAGGTGAATCCAAAGACAAACACATAGGCATCCTCAGGAATATTAACCTTCATCAGGCGATGAAAGGAGACAGAGACAGAGACCCACACGGGAGCACCGGACAGAAATCTCAAGGTCCAAATCAGGAGCAGAAGGAGATGGAGCACGAGCAAGGAACTCAGGACCACGAGGGGTGCACCCACACACTAAGACAATGGGGATGTTCTATTGGGATCTCACCAAGGCCAGCTGGCCTAGGTCTGAAAAAGCATGGGATAAATCCGGACTAGCTGAACATAGCGGACAATGAGGAATACTGAGAATTCAAGAACAATTGCAGTGGGTTTTTGATCCTACTGCACGTACTGACTTTGTGGGAGCCTAGGCAGTTTGAATGCTCACCTTACGAGACCTGGATAGAGGTGGGCAGTCCTTGGGCTTCCCACAGGTCAGGGAACCCTGATTGCTCTTCGAGCAGATGAGGGGGGGGGGGGACTTGATCGGGGGAGGGGGAGGGAAATGGGAAGCGGTTGTGGGGACGAGGCAGAAAACCTTAATAAATAAATAAATTAAAAAAAATGGGTCTTCCCACTTCAAATGATTTATTAAGAAAAAAAATCCTCACAGGTGTGCCCTGCTATTTGGGTTTTAGTGAATTCCAAGTATAGTCAAGTTTGAAACCAAGAATAGACATGACAACAGGCCAATGAGATTGGTTTTTGCATATATAGACAAGAGTATTCTAAAGTTTACACAGAAAGTTAAAGAACTAGACTAGAACTAAGAAATTACTTAGAAAGAGAAGAATAAAGTTAAAATGATGTAGAAGCCCGCTTGTTTGTTCCCAGCTTCCCAGACTCGAAATAACCACACAGGAACTGTATTAATTAAGTCACTGCTTGGCCTATTAGCTCTAGCTTCTTATTGGCTAGCTCTTACATCTTAATCTAACCTATTTCTATTAATCTGTATATTTCCACGTGGCTGTGGCCTACCAGCAAGATCCCATCTGGCATCTGACTCTGGCAGGGCTACATGGCTTCTCCTGACTCTGCCTTCTTTCTCTCAGTATTTGGTTTAGTTTTCCCTGCCTAGCTCTACTCTGCCCTATCACTGGCCAACGCAGATTAACCAATAAAAGTAACACATATACAGAAGGACTTCCCACACAATCTCACCTTTTCTGTTTAAATAAAAAGGAGGTTTTTAACTTTAACATAGTAAAATTACATATAGCAAAACAGGTATAAGCAAGAATTACAGTTACAACATTTATATCTACTTTATCTAAGGAAAACTATATCTATTCTTCAACTCCATCAAAGACCCCAGAAGAATATAATATTGCCTAGGTTAGCAGAAAGTGCGTTGTAAGCAACTTCCAAAACTCTAGAATTTACAGAGACATCTTGCTGCCTGGACAGTCACCCAAAGTTCTTCTGTATCATTGAAGCATCCATCTTCAGCTTACTGGCCCATACTATCCAGCAGACTTTTCTACAAAGCAGGAAATTTGAAGGTCTGTTCTGCCTTGTAATGGCAAAGTACATCAGTTGCTTTCTTCTGTGTCCTGCAGAATGTCTGGCCGACTCTTTCATGTAGAAGGAACCCTAAAGGATCATCTCACCTTTAGGCAGGCTCAGCGTTGATTGTCTGTGGGTCCTGCATGTCCACTTTATACAGCATAACATCAAGCAGTCCAGGCAAGAGAAGTTTCTTATCCAAATGGCTAACCAATGCAATAAGGAGCCTCTTCGGTGACCATCATCCTCTTGAAGTAGCTTGATCCTGCCAGAAGCAGATGTGTCTCACTGTCATGAAAAGTCCTAAATTCTTAAACATTTTAAATGCCATATTATGTAGTTGTTGAAAGGTTTGAAGAATGCTTATCCATCTGAAATGCATCTCTATACATCTAGAAACTCTAACAAGTTTGACTATTATAGATGTTATCTATTAATCTATATTTCTTAATTATATGTTACATTTTTAAGTGAGATGGACAAAAACAATACCTTAATCAAGATCAGAAATGCATATATACAGTATAACAAAATTGACCTTAAATTTGTATCAATAAACCGAGATCCATACCAATGTAAATATCTATAGCATATTACGTAAGCAAACATTTATAAACAATATTTGGGAATTTGGGCATAGTTCTCTCCAAACTGCTTCCTGCTTTTTGTTGGGCAAAGTATTTTTGGGGGTGATCACGGTGACCTTTTGGGAGGTCTTGGTCCATCAAACCACATTAGTCTGGAAGGATTTCACATGTTCTCATCCTCTGTGGAAACCAAAGGAGAACCTCTTTTCCAAAGCAAAAAACCCTTAGACCCAAATTCTAAAGACATGGTACCTTTAAAATATCTATGCTGGTTTAGCTTAGCAGCCCATACAATGAAATGTCTCTCTATACTTAGCTCCTTCACAGTCAAAAAAATTCAAAGAAAATAAAATAATTTACACAATCCAGACTCTGTGTATATTCCATCTTTATGTGGCTTATTTTTCTTATTCTATTACTTTTTCTACAAGTTTAATATTTATTTTATTATCTTTAATCCTTTAATCTATAACTGACTGTACTCTTTTTATTACATTTACTGTCTCTTTATTCTCTTTCTTTTCTCTCCCAAGCCTACATACATTTTTTAAACACACTGTGTCTCATTTAGAGGTCTTTTATGTCTGAATCTGTCCTTATTGCGTATCTGTAATCTTTTTCTGACCAGGATGGCTTCTTAAAATGTTAAGAACTTCTTAAAAACCTAGTGGCAGCATTGCTAGGGTAAACACGGCCCTGCCTGCTTGCTCTGCCCAGTCCAAGATGATGGAAATCCATTCACTACCTCTGAGACTGCTGTGTGGGAGCCACGCTTATCACCTCAACTCTGGTAACTAGTTGGCCCATACTGCTACCTAGTAACTTGCAGCATGCTGCCCACCAATCCCATTCAAGTGTTCAGCCTCCTGAAAGAGCCAGAGTTAGTACTGGCAGCGCAAACCAGGAAGCTGCCCCCTTTGAAACCACACATTTGTTTTTCTTTTCTGTGACCACTGAATCAGGAAGACCTCTTTTAAAGGAGCTGCAGTATGCTGCCAGCAAGCAGAGCCCATCCAAAAAAATGCAGCTTAACTTTGTTTTTTAATTTCTAGAATTCCTTTCCAAGCCCCCTCAAGTTTTATGTAAATTTAACTGGCACACATTGGAGCACCAATTTGTTGTAGGAGCCTTCTTGTTCATTCCTGACTGCCCAGACTCAAAATAAGCACATAGAAACTGTATTAATTAAGTCACTGCTTGGCCTATTAGCTCTAGCTTCTTATTGGCTAACTCTTACATGTTAAATTAACCCATTTCTATTAATCTGTGTATTGCCATGTGGCTATGGCTTACTGGCAAGGTTCCATCTAGCATCTGTCTCTGGAGGGGCTACATGGCTTCTCCCTGACTCTGCCTTCTTTCTCTCAGCATTCAGTTATTTTCCCCCCACCTAGTTCTACTCTGCCCTATCACCAGCCAAGGCAGATTCTTTATTCATTAACCAATAAAAGCAAGACATATACAGAAGGACTTCCCACGCCATTAAAGGAAATGATTTAGCTGATTCTAAGACTTTCTATACAATACAATTAATAAAAACTGTCAGATGTTGGTGGAGGGATAGATACAGATCATTCCTTGTAAAATAGAGCTTCTAGAAACAAACTCAAAAAAATATGCCCAACTGCCACCACCTGGGACCATGTTTGTATTTGAGGGCCAAGCTGCTATGGGGGCCATGCCAATCTGAGTGACTTGCACAGCCACCTGGTGATGTGGGAGTCTTCTGTTTTGTGTTGATTTCATTGGTTAAATAAAGAGACTGCCTTAGCCCTTTAATAGAACAGAGAATTAGGTAGGCGGAGTAAACAGAACAGAATGCTGGGAGAAAGAAGCTGAGTCAGGCAGTCGCCATGATTCTCACTCCTGACACAGCCACAGGTTAAGATCTTCCCTGGTAAGCCACCTCATGGGCTACACAGATTATTAGAAATGGGTTAGGTCAATATGTAAGAGCTAGCCAATAAGAGGTTGGAACTAATGGGCCAGGCAGTGTTTAAAAGAATACAGTTTCCATGTAATTATTTCGGGTAAAGCTAGCCGTGCGGGCGGCTAGGTGCTGGGAAAGTAGCCCGCAGCTCCAAACACAACAACCTGGGGCCATGGTGACATCCTGGCCTGGGCTGATACCTAGGATCATGTCTGAGTCCATGGTTCTTTCATGGCCAAAGTCTGTGTCAATGTCTCTAGCCCATGTTGCCACCAGGGAACACATGGATGCTATAACCTGTAACCATGTTGGTATCTGAGGGCTCTGCTGCCACCAGAGACATGCTGATATGAATGCCCTGTGCTGCCACCTGGGGCCATGGTATCCAGCCAGGGCTGCTGCCATGAGCCATGTCTGGCTCTGTGGCCCTACAGCATCCAGGGAGGGTCTGAGTTGATATCCATGGCTCCTGTTACCTCCTGAGGGCCATGCAGATGACCAGGGTCTGGTCAGCCACCTAAGACTGCAGTAGGAGCTGCGGGCCTGCTTTTCGTCCTGCCCAGCTCCCGCATGGCTAGTTTTACACCAGAAATAACAACACACAAACTGTATTTATTTAAAACTGCCTGGCCCATTTCTATTAATGTGTGTAGCACCGAGGTGCGCTTACCGGGAAGATTCTAGCCTATGTCCATCCTGGGTCGGAGCTTCATCGCGTCTGCCCCAGAGAGCAGAGCTAAGGCGTATGAGCTCACGTCCTCTTCCTCCCAGCATTCTGCTCTGTTTACTCCACCCACCTACGTTCTAACCTATCAGGGCCAAGCAGTTTCTTTATTAATTAACCAATGACCTTTCTCCATCATAAGACCATGTCAGTGTCTAAAGACCATACTGCTACTGGGGCCATACTGATCTGTGAGGCCAGTGCTGCCATCTGGGGCCATGAAGACATCCAGGCCTAGTCTGTTGCCCATGGCCATGTCTGGTTCCACGGCCCTGCAGTGACCAGAGTCTGGGAAGATGTCTGTGGCTCCTGTTACCACTGATGGCTCTGTTGTGTCTGGTCAACCACCTGAAATCATGTTGGTAAACAATGGTCATGCTCAGTCATGCTCCATCCTGGGTCATAATGACCTGTGCTGGCACTGAAGCTGTAGTTATGTCTGGGCCCGAGCTGGTGCCAAGGGCCATGTCTGAGTACATGGTCCTGCTGCAGCTGGGGTCTGTGGTGATTTCCATGGCCTGTGTTTGCACAGGAGGTCATTGAAACCACGCTGTGCTGAACCAGCCATGCCTCACACTGGGATAGCCGACCCTGCCCCTTGCTGGTTACTGTGGCAGGAGAGATGGCCCTGCCCCTCAGGAGAGAGCTCACCCTCACACTTGGAAAATATGTCCCATCCCTCAGCACAAGCATTCCCCTCACCTGGGCAGCACACTAGAGCTGGGTAGCACCTAGAGCCAGCTCTGAGGGTGTGAGAGCAACAGAGCTGACCCCAACCCTCTTGTCTGCCATAAGGTGGCATGGGTAAGAGAAAGATGCCCTCCCCTTTCTGCCACTTGCTACCTGTAGCAAGTAAGAGAGCTGGTCCAGGGGTCACTGGAGGGAAAGAACTAGTCCCGCCCCTTACCAGCTCCAGCACACAGAAATGCAGACCCTGCCCCTTGCGTGGGCGGCACACTAGAGCTGACCCTGTTGGCAGAGGTGCAGGTGAAGGCAGGCGGGTTGAACACCCCTTGTATACTCCCTACAGCAATTGGGAGAGAGGGCCTGGCACCTTTCCTGGACAAAACAGTAGAACAGGCTCTGGTGGTGTGAATGTGGATGAGAAAGACCCAAGGATCTGAGAGCAGAATTGGCCCCGCTCCTTGCTGTAGGCTACATTGGGTGAACTAGCCGAGGCAGTGCTGGAGAACTTGCCTGGATAGTGAGGATGCAGGAGAGCTGGAGGGATGACCAACCCAGCTACCACCCAGGCCCAGAACCAGGGCTATGGGCTGACCCACCACAACATCCACCTCATCTATGAACTGTTGGAACAGGTGAAGGAGACAAACCTACAGATCCAAAACAGCAGGGTCTCCATGACACAGGACAACAACAGGATATCCAAGTGGAACAGGAGTGAGAGTCCATTATTGGTGGTGTAGCAGAAACCAGAGGCCTCGAGTCAGACCAATGACTTGTGGCAATGAATATTTGCAAGTAAAGATGAACAAACTAAAGGCTGAACTGTGTGACTCAATTGGCCACACTACAGCTTCCATGAAATATTCTTCTCCTTTTTTGTTTTTGTTTTTGTTTGGCTTTTGGTATTTCTTTTGAATTTAGTTTTGATATGGGGAGGGAGGTTGCAAGGGCAGAGGTCAGATGTGAGGGAACAGGAGATAAGAGTTATCGAAATGCATGGTGTGAAATCCACAAAGAATCAATAAAAGTTAAAAAGTATACCCAACTAATTTTTGACAAAAGTGTAAAACCAATTCAATGGCAGAAGTATAACTTTTTCAACAAATGGCTTAAAAGCTATTGGATATGCCTAGGCAAAACCCCAATGTAGGAGACTGCTTGTTTGTTTCCCAGCCGTCCAGATCCAAATAAACACATAGAAACTATACTAATTCCAGCACCGCTTAGTCAAAGACTCTAGCATATTCCTAGTTGACTCTTACATCTTAAATTAACCCATTTCTATTATTCTGTGTATCAAGACAAGGCTGGGGCTTACTAGTAAAGTTTCAGCGTCTGTCTTCTTCAACAGCTACACGACATCTCTCTGACTCAGCCTACTCTCTCTAGATATATCTCTGTTGTAGTATGAGCGGCAGGCGACTTTCCCGGCACCCGGCCGCCCGCACGGCTAGTTTTACCCGAAATAATTACACAGAAACTACATTCTTTTAAACATTGCCTGGCCCATTAGTTTTAGCCTCTTAACCCATTTTTAATAATCTATGTAGCACCATGAGGTGCGCTTACCAGGAAAGATCTTAACCTGCATCTGTCTGGAGTGGGAGAACCATGGTGACTCTTCACTCAGCTTTCTTTCTCCCAGCATTCTGTTCTGTTTACTCCACCCACCTACGGGTTGGCCTATCAAATGGGCCTAGGCAGTTTCTTTATTAATTAACCAATGAAAGCAACAGATCAGAAAGAAATCACTCCCACATCATATCTCTTCCAGCCTGACTATATTCTGCCATGCCATAGGCCGAAGCAACTTTATTCATTAACCAATAAAAGCAACACTTATGCAGAAGGACATCCTATGTCACCCTAAAATCAAACCGACACAAAAACCTAAGGTCTAAGCTTCAAAACTTAAAACAAAGTAAAAAAACAAAGTCAAAACACATCACCATGCCAGGCAGTGGTGGTGTGCACTTTTAATCCCAGGACTTGGGAGGCAGAGGCAGGGGAAATTCTATTAGTATGAGACCAGCCTGGTCTACAAAGCAAGTTCCGGGATAGCCAGGGTTGTTACACACAGAGAAACCCTGTCTTGAAACACCCTCTACAGTGGTTTAAGTTTAAACTCTGAAGTTGTAAGTCTCTCAGTTAAATAAAAAGACAAATTTACCTAATCTCAGAGTGGTTTTTTTTTTTGAGTGCTGGTGGTTAAATGCAGGGACCTGTAAATGTGTTCAAACACTATCTATACATGTGCTCCAACAGTATGGCTGAGCTACTCCAACTTGATTTTTTTTTCACTGAAGAAACTCCGTCTGTTCCCTGTACTGAATGCACTAATTTGCATTCTTTCCAATGATTTGTATGAGCTCTGTTTTCTTAATATCCTCCACATTTACGATTTTCTATTATTGATAATAGACATCTTAGTAGGTGTACTATGGTACTACAGTGGGATTTTAATTTGTTTCCTCCACAATTGAGCACTTTACATGGAACTTTTGTTATCTGCATGCTTTCTTTGGGAAAAAAAAAAGTGTCTTTGGGCTCTTTACACACAAAAATAAAGTCATGATTTTTGGTGCCATTGTGTTATAGAAAAATAAATATGAACTATATAAATATACATGTGAGTGTCTCTCTGTGTATATGTATACATGTGTTTGTGTACATGTTGAGGACCAAGTCCAAGGCCTTGTGGATTTTTAACAAAGTATCTTATCACTCAGCTAGACCTGTAGTCTTCACCAGATACTAATTATTCAACACACATATACTTTACAAATACTTTTCACATTCTGTTAAATGACTTTATAGTTTTGTTATTCTTATAAAGGTCTGGAGTAAACCTCCAGACATAGAGCCCAACTGAAACCCCACAAGGGTACCCAAAGTACACGGCATGGGAAAGACGTGACACTGAGCAAATGCTAGGGGCACTGAATATCTGCATGTGAGGCAAAGGAATTTATCCATCATCTTATTCCAAAAACAAATAGCAATTCAAAACAGGATAAATATTTAATATAAGACCTTAACTGTAAAACTCCTAAAAACAATAAAGTTTCACGACATTGTCCTTTGTGGTGATTTTGTGGTTAACACACACACACAACACACACACACACACACACACACTGGCACAGAGGCAATGGAAACAAAAATAAACAACTGGGGATTACATACAGTAAAATATTGTTTATGTATGTGTGGAATTTGGTTTTTGTGGGACTCCGAACAGTGGGAGTGTGACTGTCTCTGACTCTTTTGCCTGCTCTTAGGATCCCTTTCCTCCTTAATATTAGGGTAGGTGAATAGTCTTATTGTAACCTGTGTTACAATGTGTGATTGATATCCCTGGGACCTCTGCCCTTTTCGAAAGGAAAAAGGAGAAGCAATGGATCTGGGGGAGAGGGGAGGTGGGAGGTGGCTTTGAGGAGTGGGAGAAGAGGAAACTGAGGTCAGGATGTAATATATGAGAGAAGATAGATAGATAGATAGATAGATAGATAGATAGATAGATAGATAGATAGATAGATAGATGCTGGATCGATGTTGGATAGATAGACGATAGATAGATAGATGATAGATAGATAGATAGATAGATAGATAGATAGATAGATAGATAGATAGATAGATAGATAGATAGATAGATAGATGCTGTATAGATGCTGGATAGATGTTGGATAGATAGACGATAGATAGATAGATAGATAGATAGATAGATAGATAGATAGATAGATAGATAGATAGATAGATAGAGATATGGATAGATAGATTGAGAGGACTGTCTCAGTGGGTAAAGGAGCCTGCAACAACTCTGCTAACCTGGACCTATATGGTTAAAAAGAGAGAACTGACTCCCACAGTTACCTTCTGACTACCATGTGTGCACAATGACATGTGTGCAAGTACACACGCACTAAATAAATGTAAGTTTTAAATTTTTTTCTTCATAGTTTAAAAAAGGATACTACCTTTGAGTTTAGGGCTAGACAAAGAGTTCTTTATACTTGACACTAAAAATAAGATCATATAAGGAAAACTGGTTGGTTGTACTTAATCCAAAATAAAAATGTTGCAAATATGATGGCTTACATCTGCAACCGCAGCACTTGAGAGCATAAGGCAAAGGATTATGAGTTTGAGGTTCCCATCTGAAAAATCAGGATGGTTAAAATCCTTCAGTGGTACTAGGAATCCAACATGAGTACTCACAAGTGCTACCACCGAGACACAAAACTGGCCTTAAAATTAAATGTTTTTGCTTTGAGAAAGACCCTGCTAAGAAAAAGAAGACAAGCTGTAGACTAAGAGAAAACAATTTGCAAAACACACATCTGACAAAGGGCTGGCATTTAGAATATAACAACTCTCAAAACTAACAGGAAAAAAAGGGCAACCCATTTAGAAAATATGCAAATTATAAAAACATTTTATCAAGAAATATAAGTGATAGATGAAAACGAGGACATTACAAGATGAACATCAAGCAAGATATCTCAGTGGGTAAAAATGCATGCCTTGTAAGCATGAAATGGCCTGAATCCAGTCCCCAGAGCCCACAACAAAAGAGAAAAACAACTCCACGAAATTGTTCTCTGACTTCTACACATTCACAATGGCATATGCACGTCCATGCACAGACATCACACACACACACACACACACACACACACACAAACACACACACCCCACAACCACCACTACCACCAGCAGCAGCAGCAACAACAACAACTAAACAAATGTAAAAGATGACCACGAAGGTACGGCCCTTTCCTAACATGTGAAAGACTTTTCATCTACATATATAAGGGTTTCCATCTGCAGTACCAGAAACAGTCATTAGATGCGAGCCCATTAAAGCCATAGTGAGATTATCACGAGACTAACATCGGTGTACGCTTTTTAAAGGTGACAATACCAAAATGCTGGTAAGAAGACAAAGAAACTGGATGCCTCATTCACCTCTCATGTAAACGAATCAGCTACAGTCTTTCTGGAAAACACTCTCTTTAAAAAGAATGTGAACTGAGAATACAGCACAAGCAATTTCATTCCTGGGCATTTTGTCCAGAGACATGAGGACTTACGTTCACACAAAAGCCTGTGTGTTTGGTGGAGAACATACCTCTGTGGAAGTGTCTGTTCTGGGTGGTTGGTTCGGAATTTTCTGAGACAGGGTCTCAACATACTCCAGGCTGGCCTGGAACTTTATACGTCTCCCTGGATGACCTTGGAAGGTTTAGTTCTCCCGCCTCCACCTCACAAGGGCTAGGGTTACAGGCTTGCTTTAACAAACCTGGCTCTCAAGTGAAGAATGGGGTAGCATCTAACCGGCAGGTTGGGAACTGTAAAGACAAAAATACTGATTATCATACAATAAAAGCATATTTGAAAGGGGTTTGTGGGTTATTTTTTCCTCACAGACCTTTTGCAGCAATCTTTTGAAACAAACATTTTGAAAGCAATCAAGAAGTAACCTGATGAACACTGGCTCATGATGCTTCCTGGAGATTTATTCTAGAGAGCCCTTGTAGGGAGACGGGGACCCAGAAGAAGGGGTGTTTGGATGATTTCTGTTAGCACAAGCCAAGAGATCCACTTACTTGTAGTGCGTGCCTCTGAAGAGGGCAGTTGCTGTCGTCTTGCCCTGAGATGGGACTCATCGGGTTTGAAACATAAATTAAAAAGACTCTGTGTTCCCAGAAATGCAAGGAAGTGTCTTTGTTCTGATACACGAAGATTAAGAGTTTCAGGTCAAGAGACCTGAAAAACCGGAGAACGCCGCACTGCCTCCTGGACACAAAGAGAAATGCCAAGTTCAGGTCAGAACGTATTTAACTGATAATATTTATCGTGTGGTTATCAAGCATGGCCTGTGCCTGTGTTCTGTCCAAACTTGGAAAAGCAGTAGGCAGTAAGAGTGACTAAAAATTCTACAAGCCCAATTATCGCACACATTGTATAAAGGCAGGCTCCTAGGAGCGGCTTTTAAAGTCGGTTTAAAAAACCAGAGGCGTGAGGTGCTAGGGGGTCTACTGAGAACAGACTTAAGGGCCCTCAAAAGCCAGTCACAAAGCCCAGGCGTGTCTGGGGGCGTGGCCCTGAGGCAGCAGCCAATAGCACGGAGGGCCGTTACTAGGATGCTGGGAACAGCCTCAGAAGGAGGCAGAGTGCCACAGCTTCCTCGGACAGCGGTTCTGTGAGGCGGTCTGGTCCCTCGGGCAGCGGTTCTGTGAGGCGCTCTGGTGATTTGAACTGTTCCAGTTTCCTTCCAACTTCAATTCTCGCCTTCCACTGCGATAATGGATGACCCCGAGACCGAATTCCAACGGGTGATCCGCCGCCATTATCGCGAAAAAAGAGAGCTGCAAGCTCACATCCAGGCCCTCGAAAGTTCTGTCCCAAAAAATGACAGGAACAGAAGAAAGCAGGTGCTTGCTGATACTGCCCGTCTCAGGGCCGAGATGGAGCAGAGGCACCGTCAGGAACTGGAGAGATTTCAAGAAGAGCCTGACGCCAGCGTGGAGTCGATTGCAGCCAACCTCAAAAAGATGAACCTTGAAAATGTGCCCCCACGCCCATCGAAGGCCCAGAAAAGGCGTGAGCGAAGAGCTAACCTGCAGAGACAACGCCCGCAGAGGATCCCAGTGGCCCAGAGCGAAGAGCAGGCCGCCTACCGCCGCGAGGAGGAAGAAAAGGTCGCTGCCATTTTGGCAGCTAGAAGTCTGGAGATGAAGCCCATCCCTGCCGACGGCCATTGCATGTACCGTGCCATCCAAGACCAGCTGGTGTTCTCGGTGACTGTGGAGAGCCTGCGCTACCGCACGGCCTACTATATGAAGAAACACATTGATGACTTCTTACCTTTCTTCACCGAACCCGAGGCCGGCAACTTCTACACCCGTGAGGACTTCCTGAGGTACTGCGATGACATCGTGCACAGGTCATTGTGGGGTGGCCAGCTGGAATTGAGAGCCATGTCGCATGTCCTGCAGACCCCCATCGAGGTGGTACAGGCCAACTCGCCCATCATTGTGATCGGGGAGGAGTACACCCGGAAGCCGATCACACTGGTCTATCTGCACTACGCCTGTGAGTTCGGGGAGCACTACAACTCAGTGAAGCCCATCGAGGCCGCGGGCACCTCCGCTGCTGCCATGGCACCGCGCCTGTTCTAAAAGTTTCCAGCAGCCACGGACCTCGGCTCTACGCGCCATATTTCTGCCATGCTTGACACCTGCAGATCCTGGGAAAGCTGAAACAGCTATGGCATTTCTCAGTAGGAACAGTTGCTTTTTCCTTGGCTGGTTTATTTTCTTCCAAGGTTTACTTAAATATTGAAATTCGTCCCTTCCAATCCTGCCTCATTTTGGTTGTTTTGTTTTCCGACTAAGTTATGTGTGTCTTCTTTGGGGGGCAGGCTTAAGGACGGAAGAATCCCTCCTCGGGACAACCAAGAGACTTAGGTTTCATTGAGTCTAACTTCATTTGGCCCTGAGGTACTTTTGTCTTCTTCAGGCTTCAATTAATGGTAAGCTGAAAATGGAAATGTTGGACTTTGCTTATTGTTTACCCGGGCGTGAATGAGTTTAGCAGAAAGGTTCGGGTTTGGGGATTTTTTCCTTATGTATCTATCAAATCACTTGATAAGAGGAGTTTGTGTGGCTGGAGTGGTTTATGAGTGTTTTTCATTGTTTTTTTTTTTCAGAAAAAAAAAGCCACAGCTGGCCGTTTGCTTTGCTTTTAACCGACGTTCCAATGCCTGGGTTACGAGCAAGTCTTCCAGTAGTAATTTGATTGTTTTGTTTTTCATTCAAACTTGTAAAGCTGCAAATGGATTTTAGTTGCTCAATGTTTTCTGAGCTCTTAAAAAATATGTTTTCAAATTTAAAAGCTAAGCGTAACTGTTAGATACAGAAATTCAGTTTAAATGAGCCAGTAGAACAAGTAAGGGTTACCTCAAAGATGTGGAAGATCTGAACTTAGTGACTTTCCTTAAGAGGAAAAAAAAATTAAAGCAATTTTTGGAAGTTCTACGGTAGTTGATGAGCTTTATGTAAAAGAAAACAGTGAACAATCCAGCTCTGTGTTTGTTAAGGATGAGTTGATATCCTGAATATGCCAAAAGAAGAATGGAACGGAATGGAATGATTTGTGTAATTTCTAAGGTTAGTCATAAGGTCCTGGATTTCAGTGAAGTTACTTAAATTCATTTTGAAGAACCTTCGTTCCTTCCAAATGTTCCCAAATAATACATGTCGGTTCAAAAATGTTTAAAACCAGTTGTGCAATGTGTTAAAAGATAAAAACAGCATTTGAAATACTTGCTTTGCATTTCTTGTGTCTGAAGTTTGTAACCCAGATGGCCTTCAGTAAAGGACTCCTAAGACTAGGAGCCGGTTGGGGGTGGGAGGGGACAGATGAGGCTTTGGGTAATACACCTGCAGCCTTGGTGGCAGCAGTGTTTCCCAGGCTGGAATTTGGGAGGAATTTACTCTAAGGATGCCCTAGACTGATGTTTCACTCGGTGAAACAAGAAAGGGCTTCCTTTAGTAGTCTCTGCTGCTTGATAAAGAGCCCTCAGCCAGGCCAGGCTATGTTGCAGGAGGGGAAGAAATGCTACTATAGTCTACTTCTGGATGTTTCCAAAATCCAAATGGGGAAATCCTGACAGACAGCTCTAGCTATGGAAACAAGAAGTTTCAGCTAGTCAGTGTCTGAAAAAAAAACCCCACAGTATTGGGTACATTATGGGAAAAGAGCCCATTATAGGACAGGGACACTGGATTTGGGAGTTAGGGAGGAAGAGGGGCCAAGCTTTGGAGGGGAAGCAAAAAAAAAATGTGCTTGAAAAGAGATGTTATCTACAGAGGAAGGCCTGGCTGGGCAGGAGGGTGAAGGCTGAGCACAGAGACAGCCTAGGGAAAGCCTTCAGAGGCTGCAGTTAAAGCTGAATAGGTGGGCAAGATAAGAAGCAGGCCATCAAGAGGTTTTTTGAGTGTGTTTGTTTCGTTTTGTTTTGTTTTAAAGATGCTTGGGTAGACTAGACCGCAAGGACAGGCTCTAGGGAAGGGGCCTGCCTAAGGATGTGAGTGAGGGCTACTGAAGGGCTATAGAAACGAAAAGGGTGCCTTGTGGGGTGGGCTATGTAGAGCAGGAGCAGGGGAGGGGGGTCTGTTTGGCTAAAACAGCGGCATATTGATGGACAGTGGCCCTGACTGACTGGAGGCAGCACACCGTGATGGGCAAGGAGGCCTGGCTACAGGTCACAGACACAGACACTGGCTGGTGGAGGATTCTTGGTAGGAGAGGTGAGTCAGTTGGGGTGAGTTATACAGGGAAAGAAAAAGATGTGACGGGGGCCAGGTTTGGGAAGGGAAGCTGACTGGAAACTAAACCATATTCTAGGGAAGGGGTCCTGGAAAAGGTGGGACTGTTTGGATAATAAGTCTAGAAACTGAGCTTCCCAGCTGTGGGTGGAGGAAAGGGCTGGAAATTGACCAAGTCACTGAAGAGGCCAGGTTGGATGGGTGTAGCAGATGACAAGTGAGCCCCAGCCCATGGTTTTTGATGGGAAATGATCCGGTTAGGCTAGGGGCAGGACACTTTCTGAGGAAGGGGTTCCGGAATGAGATGAGGCCTTCCTAGGGAAAGAGGCGTTGGCTAAGTAACCAATCAACTCGGAAGGGAGGGGTACTAGATAAAGGATTCTGGCAGGCACCATACAGCTTGAAAGGTTGGTTCAGGCTGATCCAGGGACACAACGTGGGGAAAACAGTGTTGAGGAGAGGAAGATAGCCCAAGAAGGGGATAAAGGCATCTGGGGTCCAGGTTGGAGAATTAGGCCTGGGGTAAGAAGGAGTCCTAGTTTGTTTAGCAAGGGACACAGACTGGAGAAGCCACTATCCTGTGAAAGGTTATGGAGGGAGAAAAGAGCCTGTCTTCGTCTGGAGTGTATATAAGGAAGCAGGCTCAGGTGGGCAGAGGAGCTAGGGTATAGGAGTAGCAAAACAAAGGCGAAGGTCATTGGTAAGAAATGATAGGCGAGGGAAAGGGACCCAGCTGGATATGGGAGAGAGGGACATAGCTCTGGGCAGGGGAAGGAAGGGAGGCCTTAGCTGGGAAAGGGATCATAGGGTGGGGGGAGAGGGCTGGCTTAGTGAAAGGCTGGACAATGGAAGGATGCCTAGTTTAATTAGGAGCCCAAGGACAGGGAAGCTGACCCCAACTGTTAAAGAAGAAAAGGTCTGCAGAAGGGGCCCAACAGGTGAATGGCCTGCCTATTGGTACAGAGAAGGCACAAGGTAGGAAAGGGAACTTGGATAGGACCAGGAAGCTTACTTGAAGGCAGGAGCAGATGGTGTCTTAGGATAAGCAGAGCTGTGCTCAAACACCACAACCAAACAACTTGGGAGCAAAGGGTTTGAGAGAAGCCAAGGCAGGACCTCAAATCAAACAGGACAGGAACCTGGAGGCAGGAGCAGATGCAGAGGCCATGGAGGGGAGCTGCATCCTGACTTGTTCCCTCTGACTTGCTCAGCCTGCTTTCTTAAGAACCCAGGACCACTAGCCTAGCTAGGGATGGCACCACTCACAATGGGCTGGGCCTTCCACCATCAATCACAAATTACGAAAATGTTCTACAGACTTGCCTACAGCCCGATTATTTTATTCTTCTCTCATACACTATATCCTGACTGTAGTTTCCCCCATCCGACCACCCCTTCCTCTCCCCAAATACACTCCCTTTTCATTTCCCCTTTAAAAAAGAGGAGGTCTCCCAGGGATATCAACAGAACATGGCATTACAAATTACAATAAGACTAGGCACAAACTCTCATATCAGGGCTGGATGAGGCAACACAGAAGGAGGAAAAGGGTCCCGAGTGCAGGCAAAGAGTCCGAGATAGCCCCTATTCCCACTCTTAGGAGTCCCACAAGAACACCAAGCTACATGACCACAAGGTACATGCAGAGGGTCTAACTCAGACCCCTATAGGATCCGCGATTGTGGCTTCTGTCTCTGTGATCCTCTCTGAGCCCTGCTCTGTTGATTCTGCAGGCCCTGTTCTAATAGATACAGCCAGATCTTTTGAAGGCATTTTCTCAGTCAAGGTCTTTCCTCTCATGACAATAGCTTGTGTCAAGTTGACATAAAACTCTCTAACACGTACAGCTTAAGAGTCCCTGGCGGATGAAAAGATTCTGGCTAGGATCAAGTTCCTCTGTGGTTGAAGTGGTGCAAGCTAGAGATGCTAGTTCAAACTGAGGAAGGTTACCTGGTTACCAAAAAGGGCCTTTTTGTAGAATATTACTTTCGCTATGTAAAAATGTGTTTATGCTGCATTTGTTTAACTAACGGGAACCCTAAAGGTCCAGCTTCTAGGGCTCTCTCTCAGGATTTTAAAAAACGACTCTACAATAAATGAAGGGGGCTAAAGTCTGAGGGTTAAGAAATCTATCCATGTTTCTATCCATGTTTATTTATTCTTATTTATTCTTACAGCTGATAAACACCTTTAGTAATGTGGCAGGATACAAGATCAACTCCAAAAAATCAGTCGCCCTCTTATACACAAAGGATATGGAAGCAGAGAGGGAAATCAGAGAAGCTTCACCTTTCACGATAGCCACAAACAGCATAAAATATCTTGGGGTAACTCTAACCAAGGAAGTGAAAGATCTATTTGACAAGAACTTTAAGGCATTGAAGAAAGAAACTGAGGAGTATACCAGAAAATGGAAGGACCTCCCTTGCTCTTGGATTGGGAGGATCAACATAGTAAAAATGGCAATTCTACCAAAGGCAATTTATAGATTCAATGCAATCCCCATCAAGGTCCCATCAAAATTCTTCACAGATCTTGAGAGGACAATAATCAACTTTATATGGAAAAACAAAAAACCCAGGATAGCGAAAACAATCCTATACAATAAAGGATTGTCTGGAGGCATTACCATCCCTGACTTCAAACTCTATTACAGAGCTACAGTGATGAAAACAGTGTGGTACTGGCATAAAAACAGAGAAGTTGACCAATGGAATCGTATAGAAGACCCGGATTTTAACCCACAAACCTATGAACACCTCATTTTTGATAAAGGAGCCAAAAGTATACAATGGAAGAAAGAAAGCATCTTCAACAAATGGTGCTGGCATAACTGGATGTCAACCTGTAGAAGAATGAAAATAGACCCATATCTATCACCATGCACAAAACTCAAGTCCAAATGGATTAAAGACCTTACTATCAGTCAGAACACATTGAACCTGATAGAAGAGAAAGTGGGAAGTACCCTACAGCAGATGGGCACAGGAGATCGCTTCCTATGTGTAACCCCAACAGCACGGACATTAAGGGCAACATTGAATAAATGGGACCTACTAAAACTGAGAAGCTTCTGTAAAGCAAAGGACACTGTCACCAAGACAAAAAGGCAACCTACTGACTGGGAGAAGATCTTCACCAACCCCGCAACAGACAAAGGTCTGATCTCCAAACTATATAGAGAACTCAGGAAACTAGACTTTAAAATGCTAATTAACCCAATTAAAAAATGGGGTACTGAACTGAACAGAGAATTCTCAGCAGAGGAAGTTCAAATGGCCAAAAGACACTTAAGGTCATGCTCAACCTCCTTAGCGATCAGGGAAATGCAAATCAAAACAACTTTGAGATATCATCTTACACCTGTCAGAATGGCTAAAATAAAAAACTCCAATGATAGCCTTTGCTGGAGAGGCTGTGGAGGAAGGGGTACACTCATCCATTGCTGGTGGGAATGCAATCTTGTGCAACCACTTGGGAATCGGTGTTTCTGTTTCTCAGGAAATTCGGGATCAACCTACCCCTGGACCCAGCAATACCACTCCTGGGAATATACCCAAGAGATGCCCGATCATATGACAAGAGTATTTGTTCAACTATGTTCATAGCAGTATTATTTGTAATAGCCAGAACCTGGAAAGAACCTAGATGCCCTTCAATGGAAGAATGGATGAATAAAGTGTGGAATATCTACACATTAGAGTACTACGCTGCAGTAATAAACAATGACTTCGCGAATTTTGCATGCAAATGGATGGAAATAGAAAACACTATCCTGAGTGAGGTAACCCAGATCCAAAAAGATGAATATGGGATGTACTCACTCATAATTGGTTTCTAGCCATAAACAAGGGTCACGGAGTCTACAATTGGTGATCCCAAAGAAGCTAAGTAAGAAGGTGAACCTAAGGAAAAACATATAGTTGTCCTCTTGGCTATGGGAAGTAGACAAAATGGCCGGGGAGAAAATTGAGATCTTGGGGGTGGGGTGGGATGGGGGTAAGGGGAGATGGGGAGAGAAAAGGGAGAAGGGGAGAATGGGGGGAACTTGGGGGAAAAGGAGGATTGGATAAAGGAAGGTTGGATAGGGGAGCACGGAAGCACAATTCTTAGTTAAGGGAGCCACCTTAGAGTTGGCAAGAGACTTGAACCTAGAGTGGCTCCCAGATGCCCAAGCCAAGATCCCCAGTTAGTTCCTTGGGCAGCTGAGGATAGGGAACCTGAAATGACCCTATCCTATAGCAATACTGACGAATATCTTGCATATCATCATAGAACCTTCATCTGGTGATGGATGGAGATAGAGACAGAGACCCACACTGGAGCACTGGACTGAGCTCCCAAGGTCCCAATGAGGAGCAGAAGGAGGGAGAACATGAGCAAAGAAGTCCGGACCACGAGGGGTGCACCCACCCACTGAGACAGTGGAGCTGATCTATTGGGAGCTCACCAAGGCCAGCTGGACTGTGACTGAAAAAGCATGGGATAAAACTGGACTCTTAGCATGGCGAACAATGAGGGCTGATGAGAAGCCAAGGACAATGGCACGGGGTTTTGAACCTACGTAATGTGCTGGCTTTGTGGGAGCCTAGCCAGTTTGGATGTTCACCTTCCTAGAAATGGACGGAGAGGGGAGGACCTAGGACTTACCACAGGGCAGGGAACCCTGACTGCTCTTTGGACTGCAGAGGGAGAGGGAGAGGAGTGGGGGGAGGGGGAGAAGGGTGGGAGGAGGGGGAGAAGGGTGGGAGGGGGAGGGAAATGGGAGGCTGGGAGGAGGTGGAAACTTGTTTTTTTTCTCCTTTTCTCAATAAAAAAATGGAAAAAAAATAAAATATGGTCTCAAAAATAAAAAAAGAAATCTATCCATGTTTCTATCCATGTTTATTTATTCTTATTCTTCTTATTCCTTATTCATCCTTGTTCTCTTAGTTCTACCCATTACAAACATTCCCAGTCGTATATGCCCTTATAGCCAGCAATTCCCCAGCCCTAGCAGTTTCCAGGGCTGGAATTCTTTTGCCTTATAGAAATCAGGTAAGAGTTTTCACACACACACACACTCACACACACACACACACACACACACACACACACACACACACACACAGAGAGAGAGAGAGGGGGGGGGGGGCTCTAAGGTGGGAGTGGCTAGTGCACATCTGGTGAACTCCTTAATGGAGAAAAACAGTTAAAGAAATTAAATCATCAGGGAATGCTAGAGGGGAAGGGTAGTGGGGTACGCTACATTTTTAGGCAGTTAGAAAGAGCTAAAAGGTATATTTGCAGTAAAATTAGGAATAGGGCATGGATTGTTTACAATCAATGTGCTGCTTCTTTTTTCCCAACATTCATAGAAGACACCGGGCAACCAGGCAACCTATGTAAACTGTCAGGGGGGAGCTAACGGCTCCTGCTCTGATTAGCACATTCACCAGACACTGCAATTTCGACAGGTCTAGGTACGAAGTTTACATTTATTGCTCTAGGCGGTAAAAACAAAGAGGAGGCCCAAGCCTCTAAATTTTCAGTTCTGGGATATGCTGGTATCAGCTGTTCTGGTCGTGGGTGTCGCGGGTCTCTCTCTGGATTGCGGTTAATTGTCTCTTCTGCTGTCCTTGAGAGTAAAACACAATCACTAAGTTTCCTGAACTAAAATCACCAGTAAAGTGAGGTGAAAGTGAGCATCAAGGGTTAGGAATCTTTTAAGTGAGGTAGAAACCAGGACATGTTTATTCTTCTATCTATCTCAGCAGCTTGGGCAAGTAGTAATTCTATGTCCTTGGATATCTGTGACTATCTTAAGTGGGATGCTTTTGCCTGGACCCTAAACACTGACCAAATGCCTGCTAATAAATATAACTGCAGGAAGGCAGATCTCCGTGTTTTCCTAGGAGAGAAGAGCAAGTCCTGGCAGTGGGAAGCTGTTTTCACACATAGCTAGGGAGATGTGATTAGTGAGGCCGAAAGGCATAGGAAACAGTTCTGAGCTGCTGAAAACCTGCTACAGGGCCTACCTGTCCCTGGAACACAGGCCGGGGAAGAGTGAAAACTGTGTTGCAGGGCTTTAGTTTGGTTACCACACAAGGGCCGAGGAATGGGGCCTGGTAATGGAAGGGGTGTAAGGGGGTATATGCCTAGCAGAAAGGGAGACCAGGTTGAGAATGGGCTTAGGAAAGGAGCTTGGCTATGAAAAAGGGGGCATAAAAAACGAAGACAAATTCAGTAAATAAGGGCTGAGTGAGTGAGGAGAGGAGCAAGCCTAAGTAGGCTAGGGGTTGGGCGGGTAGGTGAAAGGCAGGCTGAAAGGTGCTTAGTTAGGACAGGCTACATGCTGGCCTAGGATGAAGAGGGAATTCCTGACTTTTAAGGGGGACGGGACTACCTGGTTAGAGGAAGAAATAGGTGCTTGCTAGGCAAGGGGATCTGGGGCTATCAACACACTAACTGCGGCCAGAGTCTGAGGGTTGGACACTGTTGAAGGTGAAGGAGAGGCTGGCTGGGAGAGAGGCACGCCAGCACGGCGCTAACTGCGGAAGAGGACATGGGTCAACCAAAAAGGCTCTGCAGTGTGGTGGCAAAGAAGAGTGCTAGTTCCTTCTTTTTTTTTTTTTCTTAAATTTAACATAAATTCTTTATTGATTCTTTGGGAATGTTACATCATGCATCCTAATTCTGCTTCCCCTAATCCAATTCTCCCAGTCCCCCTATATCCTCCCCCCATCCTGGTAGTGCCTCCCACCAAAAGAAAAATTTTAAAAATCTAAATAAAAGAAACAAATGAAAAAGCAAGTAAAGACAAACCAAACAAACAAACAAAAAATCTCTTTACTCCTCCATCTTTCCCACCTCTCTAACACCTCTTCATTTGTCCTGGCGGCATTGGGAGCAGTGTATCACACAGCATACCATTTTATCCAATCAGCTTTACTCGCAAATGTTCATTACAAAGAGTCATTGGTCTGATTCAAGGTCTCTGGTTTCTGGTACACCATCCTCACTGGATCCTCACCAAGAGGATCCTCACCGAGACCCCTCCCAAGTCATGGAGATCCTCTGGGAATCTTTCCACAGGATCAGACCATCCACAAGTTCCAGCAGGTCCTAGAGGGGGTAGATGTTCGGGTGGGCCAACCCAAGGCCTGGCTGTGGGCCTGGGTGGTAGCTGAGCTGCTCAGTCCGGGCCACTGGGGCTGCCTTCCTGCCTCGGGTAAGAGGGTGGGGCCAGCTCCCCTAAGCCCATGCCATCAAGGTCAGTTCTTTAAGGTGAGGGTTGAGGCCACATCTTCCGAGTGCTTGGTGGGGGCAGCTCTCTGATGACGGCCGGGGCCACCTCACTTGCTACAGTGCCCAGCAGGAACAGGGTCAGCTTTCCCGGGGCCGGTGAAGGGCAGAGCTGACTGAAGATGGCCCCGATATCATCAAGCATGGTTCCTACGGTCCCCTGAAGTGATATAGACCACAGACATCAACACAGATGCCAGCTGGAGCAGGACCATGGACACAGACGTGGCCCTTGGCAGCAGCTTGGGCCTGGATGACCTCCTGGCTCCAGATAGGAGCACCAGCTACTGAGATCAGGATGGCTCTGGCCACAGCACACTCATGGACCCTGACAAGGCCACAGGTTTCAGCCCCAACCCTGGGCTTCCACATGACCTTTGGTGGTAACAGGGGCCTCGGACTTCTGCACAAATCCAGGCTGCAGGAGGACCACAGATCCAGACATGGTCCTTGGCAGAAGCTGGGTTATTTCTTTCTTTTTAAGACATGATCTCATTGTGTATCCCAGGGGAATCTGAAATTCATTAGGTAGCCAGGCTGAGCTCAAACCTGAGATCCTCCTGTCAGCCCCTCTAGGGATGGAATGACAGACATGTGCCACCATGTCCAGCCTCCACCCGAGAAATTCTACAACAGGTGTCACCAAAGATGACAGATTCTCAGTTTGTGGCTAGTTCCTGAATACAAGAGAAATAACTGTTCCTTCTTGGGAACCCTTGATATCTGACTTGGTTTGCCACCCACTGCCACCATGTCTGCCTATGGCAGGAGTGAGCGGGAAGTAGTAACTCAGGCCAGATTCTTATCATGCTCAGGACACAAACCAAGAATCCTTATGTGTAAACTGGAAGGACATGAGGTGTTTGTATCCTGTTCTTTTCCTATAACCGAGACTATTGGGAGCAGTTTCCGTGTCTGCAATAGTCATGGGACACTAGTCTCAAAGGGAACCAATTCCAGAAGTAATTTATTTGCTGACTTTCTTCCTGTTTTCTTTTGGCGCATCACGGTACCTTCTTTCTTCTTGCCTTACTAACTGGATGCATACTTAGGTTCAGAAGGCAGACATGTTTTCAGGTTTGAAGTCTAACTCACCAACCCAGTTTCTAGTTTTTTGATCTTAGATAAGATATCTAATCTTCCTTGACATGTTTCCTCATAGATAGCATGGCATGATGAAGACTTGCCTGAGCTACACCTCTTGAGGATGTTAGAAGCATTAAGTAAATATACGTAGAAATGGTCGAACGGTGCTAGTTAGTTTTCATCTCTATACAGGTGACTAAGAAATGACAGTATCAGCTTTGGCAGTAGTCACCCCTTAATTTTGTCTGTACTGGCATTTTGAAACCAAATTTGATTTGAACTTTTCCCACAGATCCTTCCATGCAGACAAGATCCCTCACAAGGTCGTCTTTCCAGCGATTGCCAGCACAGCTTCCACTGGAGCTTGCCATAGAACAGGATAGCCTGTCTGCAGAGACTCTTCAATCCAGAGTATATTCCTACCAACTCCTTTTCTATAAAAATACATAATAAATTCACTCGTGTTTACAAAGCACAATTGGCACTGCTTTATTATTGCTTTCTTTTAAAAAATAAAACATGGCATTATCAGCATTCCCTTGTATCCTTAAATAGTTTTCAATGGGATGGTTCTTTAAAATGCTGTTAAATTCTTATTTTGTGTGCTTGTGCGTGCGTGAGTACGTGGTTACTCCAGCACATTTGCAGAAGTCTGCTCTCTCCTTCAACCAAGTGGGTCTGGGGTGTTGAACTCCTGTCATCAGGCTTGGTGGCAGGTGCCCTTAACTCCTAAGCCATCTTGAGAGTCCCAATATGACGCTTTTAATGCCTACATTCTTATCTGTGAACGCAGCATAACTTATTATCCAATTCTGTTGTAGGACATTTAGAGTGCTTTCAATTTCTCACTACTATAAATATGCCACTGTAATGTCCTTGTAGTAAATCTTTATATATATATATATATATATATATATATATATATATATATATATATATATATTCTGATTATTTCCTTTTGGTTAGTTCTCAAAATGATCTAGATCAAAACGAAAGACTTTTAATAATACTGGGAAAATGCCCTCGAGAAAGATGATACCAATTTTTACTTCCATGTAGTTGCCAGCAAGGAAAGTTATCACCTTGGCTAAATTGTAGGTGAAAATAGTATAAGCTGACCTTCCTTGAGTCCCAGTGAAATCGAATAGCCTTTAGCTGTCGGAGTGTCTGTCTGGTTGCTACAGGGGTATGTATTTGTTGTCTAGTCTTAATTTTTCTTTTCTTTCTTTCTTTCTTTTTTTTTTTTTTTTTTTTTTTTTTTGAGCTCTGGTCTCATTCTGTAGCGCAGATTACCCTAGAACTTACTTTGTAGCCTGGCATCAAAGTCCTGTCTTCTAACAGTTAAGCTTCCTTGTTCCTCTGTTTTGATGATTCTGGCAGGTTTCCCTTTGGCTGTTTTAAAAGCTAGTTTTGTCATACGTTATTAGCCGTTCAAATTTGTTTCTGTCTTGGTATGCTAATTTCTTAAATTGTAATGAAATTTATCAGTTTTAAGGTTTTTATCTTGAAGGTTTCCCCATCCTGAGGTGATATATATAGAGAGATCCATATTCATGAGTATTTCTTATTTTTATGCTTTCTCTTTATCTTCAGCTATACTTAATATATCTACCTGGGTTATTTGAGTTTCAGGTAGGGACACAGATTTTCCCCCAAATGTGGTAGTTAACAATGAGCCCAACACTATTTATCAAAGAACCCATCATTTCACGGTGAATTTGAAGTGCTATCTACTGCATATAATGCATTCTTATGAGATAATGACATAATAGAGAGATTTCAATCACTCGTACAGAATGGCTGCCTTTCACTGACCTTAGTCTGAAATTGCTAGCGGCCCATTCATCCATTCATTCAGTATTTACCGAAGAACACAGTGACAAACAATAGCTTAGAAAGATAAAAGCTGCAGTCTTGGCACTCACCACCATGGAGGTAGCAGACTGAGAAATAGAAGGCAGCATGGTCACTGGAGTGACTGCGAGAAGCACAGACCAGAGCCGGCAGGAAGGAGTAAAAGAACAGAATGTCTCCCTATTCTGTCTAGCCAGATGGCAGAGGAGATAGTACAAGAGAGGATGCAGTGGGAAGCAGGGGCGCTCTCTCAGTGCAAGTAAACATTGTTTTGTTCCTAACAATACAATACAGATTAAATAAACACAAATGAAATGAGAAAGTATGTTTACCAGTCAGATGGGCAAAGAAGTAAAGCATGGTAGCATGCTGTGCTCGAGGCCTGTTCAGACCCGGTGGAAATCCACAGCTGATAGCAGTTAGCTCGGCTCTGGAGGGCCAGTTGGCAATAGCCATCAAATTGAAACTGCATAAGCCACCATGATTTGTGTTTCTATTGTTATAAACGGCGAACCACTCGAATATATCTTAGAAAGGATAACTGCCTGCTTTTGAGAAAGGACAGTCAATTTGGGAAGGGAGGATAGGAGGGAGGTTTTCGTGTATAGTCTTTTGAATTTGATAATTTGAATAAAAAAACAATTACTAATTAATTTAAACCTAACCAGCAAAATAAAAGGCATGTAGCTTCTGCCACAGCAGTGCACTTGTGATGATGTGGACTGTACAAGGTTATCTTCCAGTGATCTTCATCGCAGCATTGGGTATCACAGCAAATATCTAGATACAGCTGAAATAAACAAAAAAGCGACAAGAATTATTACCTCAAGGGACAAGAAGAAATGCATGAAAGGAGGAAAACAGCAAACTTTGACTTTTGTCTCTTTTGTTTTTTTGTATGTTTGTTTTGCATTGCTGGGGAATGAACCCAGGGCCTGATGCAGTTACTAATGTTATTAGTATATATTCATTGTACACAGTGATGGACTTCCTAAAGACGTTTTCATTCGTGTATACCATGTGCTTTGACCATATAGACGCCCCATTCCCTTTCTTTTCTCCCTCCCTGCTCTTCTCATGGATGCCTTTTTTTTCCCAAATTGTCTCCCTTCTATTCTCATATCAGATATGATTTTATATGTGATTATGTTTATTGATATATAAAATATAGGATCCAAAGATACAAAACAAACATACAATATTTGTATATGACTTGTTTTGATTAATACGATCTGCAGCTTGTCCATTTTATTGTCTGTAAACAATAGGATTTCATTCTTCGTCATGGATGAATGAACTCCCTTTCTGTGTGTGTATGTGTGTGTATATGTGTGTGTGAATGTGTGTATATGTTTGTATGTGTGTATATATGTGTATATGCATGTGTTTGTGTGTGTGTTGTGGTTTTGTGGTACTGGGGGTTGAACCCATGCTGTACAATCACACCAATTCATTATCGCCCCATGAATTTTAACTATCTTCAAATTGCAGTTCAATGGCATCCTACCAGTCCTTTCACGTTGTTTTGCAACCATTGCCACCATCCATCTCTAGAACTTTCTCATCTTTTCAAACTCAACCAACATACCTACTTTGTTGTTGTTGGGGGATGGGGTTCTTGTCTAAGCTGTCCCTGCACTGATCTCTTGTGATCTCATGTGATCCCTCTGCCTCCGCTTCCAGAGTAACTGGGACTACAAGCCATGTTACCATGCTCGGCTTCCATATCCATTACAGCAGTTCCCCGCTGTCCCTCCTCTGACCACGGTAAGCAGAACTCTACTTTCTATTTCTGCAGGTTTCAATACTATGGGAACCTCATGGAAGTGAAATCACAGTGTTTGTGCTTTTATATCTACCTCATTTTATTTAGCCCCAAATTCTCAAGTTTTATCTGAATCATAGTATAAGGGTGGGAAAGAGATATCAACCCACTCACAACTTATCTGACTGACCCCAGCTAGACTTAGGAACCTAGTTACTACAAGACTGAGGAAAGAGGGACGTGTACATGCAGTCCTCGGTTTACAGATAGGAACCGTCACAAGAGAATAAAGTCTGAAGATATGACCAAAGCAAAATATGTCTGCTCTGTTTAGCCGAGGAGCATAAATTTGTGAAGGAATGACAGGATAAATGGAAATTCTACAGATGTCACTAAGAAATATGTAAATATGTTTTTAAAAAAACTAATGGAAGGGGGCTGGAGAGATGGCTCAGAGGTTAAGAGCATTGCCTGCTCTTCCAAAGGTCCTGAGTTCAATTCCCAGCAACCACATAGTGGCTCACAACCATCTGTAATGGGGTCTGGTGCCCTCTTCTGGCCATACACACAGACAGAATATTGTATACATAATAAATAAATAAATATTTTTTAAAAATTATAAAAAAAACTAATGGAAGACAGAGAGATACTGGACCAAATAAGTCCATCTGTTTCTGCTTCTTATAACCCCAATGTCCATACACTAGTGAGCAAGACCATTTTCTCACCTTAGGGGAGGACTCTTCTCCCAAAAGAGTCTTAATGGCTTGCTGCCTATAAGAAAAGACAGGGCCAGGGCCAAAGAGATAACTCAGAGGGTAAAAGTACTTTCCATGCAAGACTGATATCTTAAGTTTAATACCTGGAACCCATGTACAAAACCAAATGAGATGATGTGTTCCTGTAATTCCAGCATGGCAATAATACGGGAGAGGGGGCACCTGGAAACTCATGGGCCAGCTAGCCTAGAGTGAAGCCACGCAAGCAAGAGAGGCCCTTGCCTCCTCAAGATAGAAGGAAAAAACTGACTGCCAACAGCTCTCCTCGGACCTGCAAAGACATGCTGTGGCACACTAACACATGCATCATATACACAAGCGCACAAATAATGAATAAAATAATACCTTGTAATTAAGCAATTTAAAAGTAAGAGGCACTAACTGTCCTTTCTGAAGTAATACTTTTTCGGGTGATTTCAGTTTGAAGGAACCAATATTTCAATAACATTTTGCTGTTTGCCTATGTCACACTTTGCTTATATATTCTATTGTTAAGTAGAAATATATATCTATAAATTCTCTAAAGTATAGAAAAGTATCTATGCATGTATATGGATATAAATACACACATATACATACTCATATATGGTACTGGGGATTAAAATAGGACTTCATGCATGCTAGATAAAATACTCTGCCACTGAGTGATATGCCCAGTCTTAAAAAATAATTTGAAAAACTAGGATGGATGGAATGAAGGAAGGATGATTAACACCGATGATGTTCCAAAAAGCTGTATGGAAACACACACATACATCTATAAAGAGTTTAAACAGTGCCTTCCTATACATGGAGAAATAATGCTTCTCTTTTGTGCCATAGATTATCAAGCAAAACATGCAGTTCCGGGTGTGTGATACCACCCTTTGAGTTGCTAACTCCCACAACAAAAACCATAGATTATTGCCATTGCCCTTGGTTACCAACCAGAACAAGATGGCAAGACCCTGTTACTGAAGACTTCACATACTTGAGCACAAGCAAATGGAGAAATCAAGCTTGTGTTGACTGACCTAGAAACTTCTTTATTGAGTGGTGTTCTTAGCTCCAGATGGTATTATGTAGGCTGCTGAGTGAGAAAATCCGTCAACAGTCTTATCCAAATGCCGATCCTGTAAACTACAATAATAACTGATCTAACAAGAAATGTCCGCTGATGCAATAGCAATGGTTGCATCAGTGATATGGGACGACCAACCACTTTATGATTGGATTTAAGGTTCACTTTATGGAATAGAAATTGTGTCTGGTAATATAAACCTGGCCATGTAGGGCTGGGAAGGTCATAGACTCTATGGGAGAACCTTTTACTATGATTTTGCTAAACAGACATAATATCAAACTACCTTCCAAATACTTACCTATCTGTCTACCCATAGATTAGTACACCTCTCAAACCTCATCAGAAAAACGTTTTATTTATTTATTTATTTATTTATTTATTTATTTATTTATTCATTTATTGCTGCAGATAGCAATTAATACAAATGCCCAAAGCTGATCAGAGTGTGGAGACTTGCATAACTATGGAGTGTTTGACCCTAAATAAGACATCTATATCACAGATGCTCATCCTCACATGGAATATTACAGATCAGGGAGTATAAAGACTCTAAAAGCCAGATGTCAGGATGGCTGCAAAAACAGTGTCTTCTAGGCATAGTAACGTGGCTGCCTGCACAAAACCTACACAAAATCACCAGGCGGTAGTGATACACACCCTTAAACTCAGCACTCTGGAGGTAGACACCGGTGGCTCTCGGAGTTTAACGTCAGCCTGGTCTACAAAGTGAGTTCCAGGACAGCCAGAGCTAAACAGAGAAACCTTGTTTCGAAAAACCAAAACACAAGCAAACAAACAAAATCCTACATAATATCAAGTCAGTCAAAATCCCACATAGATAGAGGACGGGCTCAGGAAGTCCTACCCCTAGCTCTGGAGCTTGGGCAGTTGGGTTCTGCTGGAGTATGGAGAGTTGCATTTTCTTGAGAGAAGTGACCCCAATTAGGGTACCCATTCTCCAGTGTATGGTCCTACATCCATGCACGTAAGCACAGCACTGATTGGACTCAGAGGGCTATGAAAAGAGGACATGAAGTTGGGAGAAGGGGATATCAAGGGAGTGGTCTGTGGGGAGTTAGAGGGGCATGGAGGTTGATATTATGAAATTACTTTGTATACACATACATATATGAAAGTCTCAAAGAATGAAATACAAACACTGGTATAAGGTGTGGAGGGAAGAGAAAGTAATAGACTTCCTGTGACATGACTGCAGAATAGAAGATGATGTACGGGGAGGAGGAGGACCAGAAAGGGGTGGGAGAGCAAGAGTGATGCTGGAGGGCAGTATGCATAGATGAGAAGGAAAAAGGTGCAGCATCCTATATGTGTGATGTCACCCTGAAGCTCGTCACTTTCCATGCTAACTTAAAAAATGTTATTATCTGGGAAAATGAAAGAAAAAATAGATGGTACCTGGACCTAGTAGTGTAGGCCTGTAATCACAATATTTGAGTGTCTGAGGCAGGAGAAACACAAGTTCAAGAGCCCCTGGGATACGGAGTGAGGTTAAGGCCAGTTTGGGCAACTTAACATGAGTCTTTCTCAAAATCAAGAAGTATGAAAGAGAGCCAGGGCTATAGGTCATCAGTATATTGCTTGTCTAGCAGTCAGAGAATCCCGGGGTTTCTCCAACATACTCCCCCCGACATCATACAAACAAAACCCAAAATTACCTGGGGTGGTTTCTTAAACTTTTTCCCTGTGAAATATCTAAATACCGTGGAACTTTTCTGCTCCTTGGAAGTTTGAAATAATCAATTTACATACAAAAGTGTCCTGGACTCACTCTTTTTTGAATGAGACTCTGTGATAAGTATAATTCTTTGAAGAGACATTTTGCAATGTGAAAACCACCATAATCGATGGAGGTTTTTAAAACAAAACCCCAAAAAAAACGGGAAAGAAAGAGTAAATGTGACCATTTTCTCTTCTCTTAGAAGATAAATTAGAGATAACATTTTCCTTTTGAACTTGGACTATTGAGATTTATAGGCATATGCATAGCATCATAAAAATAGTAGCTAGCATGCTCTCATTTTGAAGATTTGTTTTAAATGGAAAGAAAGCACCACACATGGAGCAACAAATAGAAACCAAGGTAACAGGAAATGGGTTTCTGGCCTTCTGTGGCGGGAGGGGACTTAGGCTGTGCACTTCTTCTGACGGTTTCAGTTTTAATTTGGTTTAAATTATTTTGCACATAGCAGTACTGAGGCTCTGTATGTTGTAGCTTGTACCTAGTTTCGAATAGACATAGCTTTTTAAACCATGGGTCATGACCCCATATGGGATCTCCTAACTGTGAGGGTTAAAAAAATATTGGCAATGAATGAGATTTCTGGACAAGAAAAGATCAAAATTTAATTTCAACTCAAACACATAATGAACCCAAGGTAATTTTGGCAGTGCTTTGCCCTGTTGTGTCATCAACCCCAGGACAGCCTTGTTTCTGAACACACGACACGCGTGCACTGCACAATAACACAGCCACACCGTTCACACGACAAACATGTCCCCGAAACACCGAGACTCGGTGTGCCATGAATTGCAGTGTTTTTATTGCACATACAAAGTTTTCTGTTCCTATAGAAACATGATGGTTCAATTATGGAAAACAAAAGTCATTTTTTTTCTCTCGCCACTCCTCAGCTTGGGAGTATCTAATTAGTAGAGCCGCCTTCGAATAGACTGTGCCAGAATATTTGATTTTAAAACTTGCTCTTTGAGTTGCTGACTTGAATTTCACTTTTTACAGAAGTGTTAGGGCTGGCGAGATGTCTCTGAGGTTCAGCACACACGCTTCTCTTCCAGAGGACCCAGTTTGGGTTCCTAGTATCCTTGTCATAGGGCTCACAATTGCCTACAACTCCAAAGGGAGCTGACACCCTCTTCTGGGAGTGGCAGATACTCACACAAACACGTACACAAACACATAAATAAAAATAAATCTTTAAAAAATATTAGATGACTTTTGGCCTGGATTAGAACAGAATTTCCAACCATTTCGAAAATGGCCCTAAACATACTTTTGCCATTTTGCATAAAACAGCATTCATAACATTGATAATTATAAAATCAAAATATCAATAAACTCTGAAAACTGTTGAAGGTGCTCTAAGTCCTACAGTGCCAAATATCCAGCCCCAAGATTTAGTTCTTTATGTAAAATGAACAAGACTATCCATCTCATCAATGCAAATTTGCTTTCTTCTTTAGTAGATGTCAAAATTATGAATACCAAAGACTTGTTTTCAAATATTTAGGATTCGTTATCAGTAATTATTTGATCTGTGTACCTGTTCTATATGTCTGGGTACTTGGGGTCTTGCAAAGGTACATTAGGCTAGAAAGGAGCATAAGTGAGGAAACGTTTCGAAACCCCTGAAATAAATGATGCCTTCTTTTCTGGTGTGGGCCCCTTTTCATTTTCAATGGGTTTTACCCTAGAATAATCATGCAAATCTATATTTACCATCAAGTTCTATTTTGACTGGGTAAAAAAAACATATATCTCCTGAATATGTTCATTGCTTATAAATTAATTTGGGAAAAAACTTAACTACTAATCTAGATTATTCTCTATGATCCCTCCCAACACATGTGAACATACACACATACACCGAAAATATGCCTCTAAATGTTAAATGTGACCTCACAATTACAGAGCAGGGGTAATAGCAGAGCAGTTTTTTTTTTTTTGATTTTTCGAGACAGGGTTTCTCCGTAGCTTTTGGTGCCTGTCCTGGAACTAGCTCTTGTAGACCAGGCTGGCCTCGAACTCACAGAGATTTGCCTGCCTCTGCTTCCCGAGTGCTGGGATTAAAGGCATGCGCCACCACTGCCCGGCTTTAGCAGAGCAGTTTTGACATAAAACAAAACATTCTGATAATCCAAGATAGTCAGGTTTATACAGAACCATCTCACGAGGAGGTGATGTCTATGTTACTGGAGCTGGACAGTCAGCGCATCACAAACGGGTTTTCAGGCCATTCAGACACCCACTGGGGCCTTAGAAGCATCCCAATCCCCTTACCTGCGAAATTAAAAGAACAAGAGCGATTTCTTCAGTTTGAGGGCAGAAAGTGAACAGGAAAAGCTACAATGTTTGTCTTTTTTTACCCGGTTAATTTTGTTTAACACGGTGATCTCTTGTTCCATCAATTTTCCTGCAAATAACATAATATAATATGATGCGCATCTATTCTATTCACCTGCTCATGGGCATCTAGGCCGATGCTATCCTTTGGTTACTATGAAAAGGGCTGCACTGAGCATGGGGGGAGCATTATTTGAACAAGGTGCGGTGCACCTTTAATCCCAGCACTCAGGAGGCAGAGACAGGAGAACCTATGTGAATTTGAGGCCCTCCTGACCTACACAGAGAATTCTAAGCCAGCCAGAGCCATATAGGTAAGATTCTGTCTAGAAAAAAAAAATGTTTGTAAATGGATGAGCTCAGGCCTCTGTTATATTCTGCCCTTGATTCCTTCAGATATGTTTCCAAGAGAAATATGGCAGGGCCATATGTAACTTTGGCTTTAGTTTTTGAAGGAGCCTCCATGGACTCACTAACCTACATTCACACAGTGTATAACGGTGCCCCCACACGCTGGCAAGTGTTTACTATTTTCCAAGTAGAGTGAGATGAATTTTTAATGCAGTTTGATTCGATGGCTAATGATACCGAACATTTGTGTATTTGGGGCAAGTTGTACGTTTTCGTTGCCGAACTGTCTGTCCCATTCACTTGCCCTTTATTTATCAGATGACTTTGGGCTTTGATGTTTTAACTGTTTTTTTAGTTCCTTATATATTCTGGATATTAATCCCCTATCACATGTATAAGTGGTAAACATTTTCCGCCTATTCTTCTACCCTAATTTTCCCCTTTGTTGTGAAAGAACTTTTACAATTCACGCAATCCCGTTGGTCAATTCTTGCTATTACTTCCTGAGCTGTTAGAATCCTATTCAGAAAGTTACTGCCTATTCCTAATCTTGAATTGTTTTCCAATAGAAAAAAAGTCATGAGGGTAAATGGGGAACAGCTTGGGAAGACAAAGAAAAGGAATGCAGACAAGAGAACACAACGGAAGGGTGAACGCGATCCAAGTACATTATACACAGGTGCGATCATGCCATAACACAGACAGTCCTTTGTACAGTTAAGATAAAGGAAAGCAGATAAGACAGATAAGACAGAGATCTCTGGGGCCTGGAGAAGGTTTCCTAGACCCCTTTGATCCAATCAGGTCCTCTTTTTGGGATCACAGAAGTGGCAATCATCTTCCAGGCCTTGCCCCGTCTTGAGTTCAATGGAACCGAAGAAGCAGCCGCACCAACCCCCACTACCGTGTTCATTATAACCTTTGTGACTAAGTACAAAAGTGCTACTTCGGCCTGGGTTGGAAAGTCACTCAAGGGAGCTACCTATTCTAATGAATACCCAGAATATCAGGAACCCATTTTCAAGTGTGTGGACAGTGCCTCTGAAATAGTTGAGGGGCCTTGCAAATTGCTTGTTCCCCTGAGTATCCTTTTCAGCTCGAGAAAATAAGAGTATCTCTAGCATTACTTGCTAGGCAGGGGCTAGAGAAGATCCAGCAAGGAGCTGGAAAGTAATTAAAACTGCCATTGATAGTTTCAAGGAGGCCTAACCTGAGCTGAAACCATTACAGATCTGAGGGACCCTTCCCCATCCCAAGAGGCCTGGTAAAGAGTAAGGAAATTGGGTGGGAATGGCACAAGGAAATGAGTCTTGAAAGGTCAGCTTAGATTCAGGAGCACTGGAGGGAAAGGGGTGGGCGCATTGTTAGGCAAGCGCACAAAGTGACAGTGCTTGAATTGCCAGAATGTGATTCTCTTCGCCCTCAAAACTGTCTTACTTTGCCTTCAGGCCCATCTTTCTGTCGTCTTCTTGGAATGAAAGGGATCTACCACCAACGCCTCCCCTCCTTCAGGCCTAACAATCAAAGTACTGCGGCCTGGGTCCACCCCCACCCCCAGGATGAAACCCAGAAAGTGATGAACACATGCACTTTGTTTCTTAGCCGCTGTTTTGGAACTGTGACCGTCTCGTGCTCATTGTCTGCTTGCTGCTCTTTTTTTTTTTTTTTTTTTTTTTATTAAGAAAAGAAGAAAAAAAACATAAACAAAAAACAAGTTTCCACCTCCTCCCAGCCTCCCATTTCCCTCCCCCTCCTCCCACCCTTCTCCCCCTCCTCCCACCCTTCTAACCCTCCCCCCACTCCTCTCCCCCTCCCTCTCCAGTCCACAGAGCAGTCCAGGTTCCCTGCCCTGTGGTAAGTCCTAGGTCCTCCCCCCTCCGTCCATATCTAGGAAGGTGAACATCCAAACTGGCTAGGCTTCCACAAAGCCAGCACATTAAGTAGGATCAAAACCCCGTGCCATTGTCCTTGGCGTCTCATCAGCCCTCATTGTTCGCCATGTTCAGAGAGTCCGGTTTTATCCCATGCTTTTTCGGTCACAGTCCAGCTGGCCTTGGTGAGCTCCCAGTAGATCAGCTCCACTGTCTCAGTGGGTGGGTGCACGCCTCGTGGTCCCGACTTCTTTGCTCATGTTCTCCCTCCTTCTGCTCCTCATTGGGACCTTGGGAGCTCAGTCCAGTGCTCCAGTGTGGGTCTCTGAGGGGCTCCCAAGTGCCCAACATGAGGTTCCCAGTTAGTTCCTTGGGTAGCTGAGGATTGGGAACCTGAAATGACCCTATCCGAGAGCAATACTGACGAATATCTTGCATATCATCATAGAATGCTTGCTGCTCTTAAGGGTGCCTCTTGTGAAGTCACCGTGGGAAGTAGCCAAACTGAACCAGTGCCTAGGAAGAGGCTATTGAGGCCCTCCTGTGACTGGAAGCGCATTTAAAGTTCTTAGAAGGGCTCAACCAGACTGTGATTTGAAAGAAGGAAAGAAACAGGTAGCAACAACAGCGCTTCCCGTGCTCTGATTCTGTGCTAATGAAGCCACTTTGCCAAGATTTCTCAGCTACTGAAAAACCAGTACTCAGCATATTCTGGCCCCATAGTGAATGCCTGCCTGAGGCATAGTAAATGAGACTTTCTGGAATCTGTATCTGTCTCGGGTGAATTGAGTTTGTCCACTATGCATACAGGAAGTAGGCAGGAGAACCTCCTAAACACCAACTAGTGCAGCAGCTCACGCTGCCTGTCCCTTAGGACCCTGACCCAGCTACCAATCCAAGACTCAAGTAAGAAATGTTTCCGCAACTTGTTCGTGTGGAAGGAAAAGCATCTCAGTACTAGCAACTTAGAACCTTACTCTTTGGGGGCAGCTCTTTTGTTTTCTTTTCTTTTTCTTTTTAAAAAAGAAAACAAACTATCATTTTTCATTCTACATACCAACCCAAGCTCCCACTCCCTCCCCTCCTCCAATTCCTTCCACCTACCCTCCTACCCCACCCCCATCCACTCCTCAGAAAGAGTAAGGCACATTGCTACGGGGAAGGTCCGAGGCCCTCCCTGCTATATCTAGGCTGAGCAAGGTATCCATGCAAAGAGAATAGGTTCCCAAAAAGCCAGTACAAGCAGTAAGGATAAATCCTGGTGCCACTTCCAGTGTCTCCGCAGTCTGCCCCGGCCATCCAACTGTCAACCACATTTAGAGGGTCTAGTTTGGTCCTATGCTGGTTCCTTCCCAGTCCAGCTGAAGTTGGTGAGCTCCCATTAGCTCAGTTAACTGTTTCAGTGGGTGACGCCATTATGATCTTGACCTCTTTGCTCATATTCTCATTCCTCCCACTCTTCAACTGGAGTCCAGTGCTCTGATGCAGGTCTCGGCCTCTGTTTCCATCAGTTGCTGGATGAAGGTACACGCTTACTCTTAGGGTGCTTCAGTGTAGCTCAGCGGATAGAGTGCTTGCCTAGTATGCATAAAGCCCTGGGTTCGCGTCCCTTCACCACATAAATTGGTACTATGCCACTTGCTGCTTATCAGAACCAAGCCTGAGATAAACCACTATGTTTAACACACACACGCATGCACACACACACACACACACACACACACACACACACACACACACACAGCTACTCTACAGTCAATAACATCCCTTAAGTTTGTCAGAGTAGGGCATGGTAGCACATACCATATAATCCCAGCCCTCAGGAGGGTGAGGCATTCAGGAGGGCCTCTGTGAGCTTGATGCCAGCCTGAGCTACCTAGTAAGACCCTGCATTAAAACAAAGCAAACAAAAATATTTTGTAATCAGAAGAGTCATGTTTAGGGTTGATGAATCCAGGGACATGGCGGAGGGGACAGTTTACAAGGAGAGATAGTGGCAAAAAGAGGAAGTGAGAGGGTTCTTTTAATGTAAAAGACGTGCTACCGACCCAGACTGAGGCGGCGACAGCAGGAAGAGAGAACAAGATGCTGGACTCTAGGAGTGCAGTTATTGCTTCTGTGGAGTGTAAGGATGCAACAGGCCAAAGGCTGAAGAACTCGGTGAAGCGGTGGGTGGGGGGGACAAATCCCTCACTTGGAGCTGGAGAGACTGCTCAGTGGCTAGGAGCTGTGTGGAAAGTTATTACAGAGGACATGAGTTCACGTGCCTCCCCAATAGCCTGTAATGCCACTTCCAGCGATCTGACCCCTCTGGCCGCCATGAGAACTGTACTCACGTGTACATACACACATAACCATAAAAATAAATATTTTTAAAAAAAAAACAATATCCCTACTTTGGTCTAGAAATAAGCCCAGTTGCAGAGTGATTGCCCAATATGGACAAAAATCCTGAATACTGTTCCCAGTACTACAAAAACATCCCTTAAATCTCCACCAGGTAAAACTGCAACCTTTGAATATTATTTTTTTTTTACTTTTGAGATAATCTAAAAACAGACCTGTGTGTGTGAGAGAAATGGGGTGGGGCATATAGACAATCCTAGAAAAAAATTAAATGAGGAACTACAAGGAAAGGGACTCAGTGGCTAAGGGACAGAGTGCGAATGCACAGATTATTCAAAATATAAATGCAGTTAAAATTTAAATATCCATCATTACAGTGAAGTCAGTAGCAAGCCAAGCATGTCGAGAGTCAGCCAGCAGTAACTCTTAACAGTGTTGTTGCCAAACTCAGAATATTTGCTCGATAATCACAAGACAGGAGCTTCCACAGGACAATGCAGGGAGGGCTCTGGCACGCTCTCTGCAATGTCGTGTGCACTGTGCCCTGCTTCCTGTAATTCCCCCAGCAAATAGTTATTTAATTTCGTGCATAGCCTCCCTCTTTTTTCATGTACACATCCCACTTTTTTTCCCAAGGAAAGCCTCGAGTCTCAGCAATAATAAAGTCTAAATACACATTTAAGAACATATTAATTTTCCCTGAATTCAGACTCATGATGGATTCTGAATTTTATATCATATTGCACAGCAGTGTCCTTCTTCTGTTTCTACTGATGCAGAGACCTGAGACCTGCATTACGAAGCCTGATCCAAAAACAGAACTGAAACTCCACCCACACCAACAAACAGAAGCCAGAGCTAGGAGAGTCAGTATCTTTTGGTTTTGCTCCTATTTCCATGTTCTTTCTGCTTGTTTACTTTGGGCCAGGTCAGATGTTTAGCATTAGTGCACACGAATCCCCACCACCGCTTATTCATGGGGGACACATTTCAAGGCCCCTGGGGGATACTTGGACCTGATATATATGCTATGCCACCTGTCACCCCATCACACCTAACACACCTATGATAGAGTTTATAATTTATGTGTAGTAAAAGATTATCAATAGTCAATAGTAACTACCATTGTATATTGTAACAAAATTATATAAAAATGTCAATTCTGTAACTTTTTATGTAGCAATTCATTTTAGCATCAAACTTGGGCTGATTGAAACCGTAGAAAGTAAAGTCATTGGTAAGAATACCTTTCTATAATTCCACCCCTACCTTGCACTTAGAAAATAGAAACGAAGTCTCCAGTAACCAAAGCAGGGAAGATAGAAAAAAAAAACGCTATAGGCATATACAATACATGCTACCAGAAGGTTTTCTCTTAGTTTCTGAAATAACGCATGGGATTAATTCCTCTAGAACATCAGTAGTGATCATATAGTACTTTTTTTTCTGGATTTTAGTAAAAACAAATCAGTATAAAGAACTATTGTGCCATAAGAGATTCATCAAATTAAATCATATTTTCTGAAAAACTAACTTGTTATTTTATTTTTAATTTTTTTCATTCAATATATTTTGACCATATTATGTCCCCACTCTCAAATCCTCCCAGATACTCCCTACCTTCCTATCCACTCAATTTCATTTTTTTTTGTCTCTAAAAAAATTCAGGAAAACAAAACAAAAACCAAAAAGACAAAAATCATCAAACTATAACTCACCTCCCCCCCAAAAAGAAAAGAAAAGGCATACAAAAGCATGAAGCCTGTTTGATGTTGGATTTGTCATCTGCCTTGAACTTGTGTGGGTCTTATGCATGCTGTCACAGTCTCTTCGAGTTCTTCCGTGTTAGCAGGCCTGTTGTGTCTAGAAGACACTGTTTCCTTGAAGTCATCCACCATCTTTGGCTCTTATAATCTTTCCTTTTATTCCTCCACACAGATCCCTGAACCTTGAGGGTTAGGATTTAATATCTGTCTGTGCCAAATATTGCCTTAAGCACTTTGAATACAGTACTAAATTTTATTTTTACTTAGTTCAATGAGTATTATACTATTAATATAATTAATATAATATGGAATTATATAATAATATTCATAATATAATTATACATTATAATATATAATATACTATTGTAATCCCCATCCTACAGAAGCTGGTGTATAGAGTGGTTAAGTAACTGACCCAAGGGAGTTATAGAATGTTCTTTCAAGAAGTTTATATAGAATACAAAGCGAGAACAGTAATTCATATAGAAGCACTATGTTCAGCTCCTGTACAATTGCTGTAGACAGTATTGGAAGCCTTTGTGATTTGAGGAAAGAAGCTAGAAAGAGAGTGAAGATGTTTGATATCGCCAAGAAGGCCAGAAGGGGATATATCAAGAAGGCATATTTATTCAACTTTTTTCGAGAGAAGGGTACCTTCTTTTTTTTCTTTTCCTGATTTTGTTAAGTTATAATACTTTAATTTCATTTTATTTTACTAAACCATGATGACTCTTGACCATCTAAAAGTTATTAGCTTTAATCCATCTATTTAGTCAGTATCTATCCATCTGCTTTTCTTTTTCCTTTATTGTTCGGCAATCTCATTCATATATGCAATTCATTTTGATCAACTCCACCCCCTTTCCCTTCCCTCCAATTCCTCCCCAGTCCCCAACCTCTTTTGTTTCCCAACTTCATGTGCACTTTAAAAAACTCACTGAGTACCCTTTGTGCTACGTGTATGTGTGTCTGTAGGATCATCTGTTGAGGCATGGGTAGCCTCGGATGGGTAGCCCCTCAGGGGCTGTAATCTCTGAAGAGAACTAACTCTCCTTCCCCGAGAAGCCATCAGTTGCCAGTCGCTCCTCAGCTAGTGGTGGACTTTCACGAGTCCCTCCTCAATGCATGCTGGGATTTTGGCTGATTTGGTCATGTATTGCAGTCAGTGCTGCTCTGAATTCATGCGTGCAATGGTGTAAAAAAAAAAAACCCACACCCCAAACAGCAAAATCTCTGCTTCTCCTTCTCTCCTGCCTCTCCATCACCTCTTCATCTGTCCTGATGGCACTGAAGACTTCAGTGTGTCATAGAGTATACATTTAGGGGATGAAATAGTATAGCAAACTTCTTGTTCCTCTGGCTCTTACCATCTTTCTGTCCCCTCTTCTGCTATGATCTCTGATGCAAAAATTGCATTGTAGAAGGATCCACTGGGACTGGGAACCACACAATCACCTGTTCTGTGCATTTGGATTACTTGTGGCTTGCTAGCATGGTCTCCGTTTGCTGAAGGAGTCATTTTTTTTTATGTTCTTTTAGTGAAGTGGTGGTTGTAATTTCTCCGTCCAAGATCCATGACTTTACTAGCTTCATGACTTCACTAGCTCTGGCTAGATCTCCAGTACCAGGTATGATTTACCTCTAGTTGAACATGCTTTAAGTCCAATTAGAGAGCTTTTGGTTACCATCAAGGCATGTGTACCACTATTGCACTTTTAGGACTAGCTTGCCATGCTAGTCATTGTTCTAATTCATGGGCATTTAGCTGTATATCATTGTTTTCATCCCTTGGAAGCTTGTATGACACTTCATGTACCATGAAAGCCGGTCCTCAGTGAGGAGGCTTTCAGGTCAGAATCAACTTAGACTCTCTGAATTCTGTATTCAAACTACATGGTGTCTTCAGCAATAGAGATTTACCTTTTATGTCTTAGAGACCACCTGGGGCAACTGCAATAGCTTATAATGTTTTTGAACCTTCTTGGACAACTTTGACCAACAACTCTAAAAAAAGAGTTTCTCATGGAGTACCTAGTGTGCTTTTTTATTAAATAGTCTAAGGTTCTTGGGGGAGCATTGTCAGCCAAGAAGAGACATTTTCATTTAAACTATATAAGTCTATGTAGACATTAGCATATGTATTATATACAATTTAGGTAGATAGATAATATGATTCCTTATGGCTTTTATGAATGTCAGAAAAGCTACACTTATGAAGTCTTATCAACATGATTGTTTTTAAAAAAGACCTGAACAAGGATGACACCAATAGTCAGCTAACATGGAAGGAGGAAATCTCATGGGGCCTCGACCCTAGACAAAGAATAATAAGCACCAAGGAAAGAGAGCTAGAGAAATACTCTTCCCCGGGAAGAGCCCCGAAAACTGGTTATCCCATGCCAGGTGATTAGCCCTGAAGTAAGAAACACACAAATAACTTGTAGACTGAACAGGTTGTACTTATATATTTATGATATATGCATATATAAAACAAAAATTAAAGTTTGGATGCTCACCTTCCTAGACCTGGATGGAGCGGGGAGGACCTTGGACTTCCCACAGGGCAGGGAACCCTGACTGCTCTTCGGACTGGAGAGGGAGGGGAAGAGGAGTGGGGGGAGGGGGAGGGAAATGGGAGGCGGGGAGGAGGCAGAAATTTTTAATAAGAAAAATAAATAAAAATTAAAAATAAATATAAATAAATAAATAAACAAAAATTAAAGAAATAAAGGCCATAAATTTGAGAGAGAGCAAGGGATGATACATGGAATAGGTTGGAGGGAAGGAGGGAAGGGAGTGGGGAAAAACAATAAAAATAACATATATGGACTTAAAAAGGGAAGCTTCTCAGGCAAGAACTGAACAATGAACAGTCTATGGGTGGCAGTTTATTAATATGTTCATTTAGCAGAATAACAACAGTATTGGGATCTCCCCTAAGGCCTATGTTTTGCATTTGTTTAACCCTGTGAAGCTGTGTTACTCTGCCTGTCTAAAAATACCTGATTGGTCAAATAAAGAGTTGAATGGCCAATAGCAAAGCAGAAGGAAGGATAGGTTGAGTTGGCAACAGAGAGAATAAATAGGAGGAGAAATCTGGGGGGAAAGATCAAAGAATAAGAAAAGGAGGGGCCAGTCACATAGCCACACAGCTAGACGTGGAATAAGAGGAAAAGAAAATATATAGAGAAATAGAGAAAGGTAAAAGTCCAGCGGCAAAAGGTAGGTGAAGTAATTTAAGTTAAGAAAAGCTGCCTAGAAATAAGCCAAACCAAGGCCAAGATAAGACTCCATGTGATTTACCTGGGAGCTGGTGGTAGCTGCCCCCCCCCCGAAGATCAAAGAGCCAAAAGCCAATCAATTAGACCTACGACCTAGCCAGCCACAGGTTTCTGGCCAGTTACCAGTACCAGACATGAGTTCTGTCTTGTACAGTGGACCTTAAAGCCAATAAGAAAGTGTTTAGTTATTCCCATAACGTTCCAGTGGGGCACATCTTGCCAGGGCAGTGATTATTATAGCATTCCAGGTATAAGGCTGGGTATGTCTGTTACTTTTAATTGTGTGTGTGTGTGCGTGTTACATTTTCTTTACCCATTCATTTGTTGATGGATACATAGGCTTCTTCTGCAAACTTGCACTGTTGTGAATAACATTGCAGTCAACACAGATGTGCTAATATCTCTGCGGTATGGTGACTTGTATTTCTTCAGGCATATACCCAGAAATGGTATAACTAGTTAGTTGCTGCACTATTCACAACTCTTCCAGTAGCATATAAAGCTTCCTTTTCCCTCATCTTCATCAGCATTTATTGCTGTTTGTTCTCTTAAAAAGAGCCATCTTGACTGGAATAAGATGAAATCTCAGTGTAGTTTTTATTTGCACTACCCTGATAACTAAGCATGTTGAAAATTTTTTGTTGAGGACTGTGAACCCCCAGACCCTGAATTTCTTGTGACCCCCTGCCTGCCAGAGTAAACAACTTGTTTTCCTGTGCTTGCAGCTACTCTGAGCACGAGACCCTCATGAGTTCCTGAAGGCAGGGGGGTGGTTTCTGGTGGGCTTGCTGCTGAGCATTAGGGCACGGCCATTAGTCAAAGAGAGCAGATAGAAGCTGCCCTGGAACACAATAAAGGGGGCATTCTTGGTGTTACCCAAGTCTCTCTATGTGTGTGCGTGTGTATGTGTGTGTGTGTGTTTCAATCTCCAGCCCCTTGCCCGACTCGCAAACCATACTGTAGCACGTAGCACATAAAGCAGGCATTGCGCTACAATTTTTCATACATTTATTGACCATTTATATTAGACTACTTCTTTTGAGACATGTGTGTAAATTCATTTGTCCACTTATTGTTTGGAAGGATTTTTTTAATTTATAGATTCTAACTATCAATAAATACTCTATTGTATGTACCGCTAGCGAAGACTTTCCTCTCATTGTGTAGGGTGTCTTCTCCCTCTGTCGTGTCCTGTTGTGCTCACGGGCTTTTGATTTCATACAATCTAATATTTTAGTTCTGAAAATGATTTGCTGTGCTATTGGGGTCCTTTCCAGAAAGTCACGCTTGTGCTTCTATCTTGATTTTTTTTTCTCCCTTGGCAGTTTCAACATCTTACATTAATGTCTTTGATCTGTTTTCAGCTGCTTTTTGTACAAGATAAGAGCTAGGAATCCACCTTCATTCTGAACATAGCCATCCAGTTTTCTCACCATCATTTGTTAAAGGTGTCTTCTCTCCATTTAAAAAAAATAATTTATTTGAATTTCTTTTATGTACACAGGTGAGAAGGTACTAATACGGGGTTTCCCATTTTACCTTTATAAACCAATATTTGCCTATGGTCCACATTTGTCTCCACTCTATCCAGAGGCAGTCCTTTGTTCCTGCTCCCTTTCCCTTCTCCTTCTCCTTCCTTCCCTATCTCCTTTACCACCACATCCCAGTCCATTCTAACCCAGACCTCCCCTTTTTATCTTCAGAAGAATTACACCTGCCATTTTACAAACACCTTGGCAAATCTCTGTCAAATCAGCTCCATAAAAACCATTAGTCATCTTAGCCAGGAACTCCAAATCCACATCCTTGGCAACTGGGGAGTTGTGCAGGTTAGCTTTTGACGAAGACCTGTATGGCTAAGTGATGTATCAGCATGCAGCGAGCTGGCCTGGCTGGACCTTGCTCCCTCGGGGTGGGGTCATTTGCCCGAGAGGAACCTGGGGTGTGTCCATGGCCTGCTCCATTCCTCAGCCTGAACAGTTCAGCTCCAGCCAGACTCTGGACAGGGGTTTTCTGTTGCAAAACAAAAATTACAAACACAATAAAATAAAATGGCTTTTCATCTGGGAGGTGAAGAATGAATTACTAGCAAGGATTGGGCCTTGGGCCTACATCATTTCCGTTATGGGGGTGGGGGTGCAGGCAACCTGTGGGGTACGAACCAAGGCACTACCCCACCATCACCACAGTAAAGCACCTGGACTTCTCTCAATGCTGCCCAAGCCCTCCCTTACCCTAGCCAACCTGGGTAGGTGGATGAGGGGCCACAGTTTGCTGGGTGTTTATATGGAAAGTAGGTTGATTCTATTTTACATGCTTTTGAGTTACTGTCAGAGGACTAATCATAAGCAGTTTTTAAACCAAAAATGAAAATGAAAAACATTACACCTGCAAGGCCCTACGCCGCTGTTTTTCTGCCCGAGTCAGAAAGCAGTCACTTTAACTTTGCTTCCCTGCTTAATAAAGGACCTCTCTGTGAAAATGAGGGCTTGGTGTGGTTTGTGTCTAATCTGGGGTCCAGGCAGAAGGCACCACCGGTGGTGCATGACTATGAGCCTAGTGCTCAGTTGGTTGAAGTGGGAGGACTGTGAGTTCTGCCAGCCTAGACTACACAGTGAGACATGGTCTCAAAAACAAACCAAAAAAAACCATAAACACTCAATACTTAATACATATTAGTTATTCATGCTGCTACTTTTATTATTCCCCATAGTTGGGAGTACAGGGCCACCAAAAAAAATATGGCCTATGAAAAGTAGGTTAGGCGATGGAATGTTTAAGCAGTGTAACAAAAACTACCCAGGAAGTTAAAAAAGATGGTCTTGTTACCAGCATTTAGAATGGGAACTTAAAACCTAAAGGGACCAAGTGACAGTTGCCTCCCTCTCTTGCTGGTCCACCTAGGGTCTCTGGTTAGTAACAGCAGTCGCTGGCAGGGGATGTGGCAGTCTGCAGCTATATCTGGCTGTGTGCATGAAAAAGACCTCGTGGGAGTGCTGGGAAGACAGGCAACACTGTAGCCGAGCCCCTGCCCTGAGAGGATCTGATACTAGGTACTAAAAGAGACTAAAATATTCAAGAAGGACTTGGTTGATAAAAGAATAACTTAGGAACCCAACCAGCCGCTTAAAATCTGTCTGGTTTTGCCGGAAGTGGGAAACATCAGGTTCTAAACGTGTCCTCAGATGAACTTACATGAGAAAAGGCCTTATTTCTAAGGTGAGCTTCCTGGGGTAAGCACTTGGAACCAGGTGTCCAGTCATGGGGCCAAGCTGCTGTTGAGACTTTTGGTTCTTTTTCTATATCTTTACAACTTAATCCTTTTCTGGAGTCCAGTTAGGGAGGTAGACAAGCGGGAGAGGGAGCCAGAACCCAAGTCTCATTAGAAACAGCTGAAGGAGCTGAAGACTCAAAGCAGTGTAGTTCTTCCAGCTACAGAAGGGTGATATAAGCCAGGAAGATCAGATGGTGCATGGTGGATGTTTAAGGCATGCAATCGGGACCCATGAGTGGACAGACGCTATAGGGAGACATATTTAAGCTCAATACATGAGATTTACTATCTAATCGAACTAATGGAACATAAATCAAAATGGCCTTTTTGTGAGACAAAGAGATCCCTACCTCTGGAGGAGTATAAACTGAGGCGGATAGCAATTTTATAGCAAGGCACATTTAAGCATCCCATTAAACTTTGTAGCTCAAACATTTATTCCCTGTGTTTAGCAGCCTAGTTTTATTCCATAACCCTTGGCTTTTGTAGCCCTGGGCTTTAAGAGGCTACTTTAACATCTGGTAACCAGGTCACATCTAAATATAACTAGGAAATGGATGTTGGGGAGCACTCTTGATTTTTCCATAGGCCCCAATTAAGTCCATACATGTCTCTCCTTTCTGCTCCCATCACCTCCTCACTCCCGGGCTGCTACAAAGTAGGACACACTTCTCTAGTTCCCAGCTTTCTTGTCCACAAAACAAAGGCACAGATTAGGATCTAGGATATGGAGTCATCAATAGGAGACGACAAGACAGCCAACAGGAGCAGGTAATGCAGAGGAATGAGAACTCTGACCAAGTTCCCAGAACAGCTGTCCATGCATGGAACAGCTGCTTCTTAAATTCCACTGCCCAGGGATCTCATTACCATGCAGATTCTGATTCAGGACCTGGAGATTCTGCACTTCTAACAAGCTCCAGGCAATGCTGATGCTGCTGGCCCATGAATCCGAATCACATCAATAACAGGGCCATTATGGCTGCTATAGTTAGCATGGTGATTATCATTCACCATGCTGCTGCGGGATTGTAAAATGCTCGCCCGGAGTGGCATAAATAGGGGAGGGACGGCTCAAGGGCTGTCAGAAGGGGACGAAAGGGTTACCTGCTCTTCAGGTGTCTCTGGACTCCCTAGGCCCCATCTCATTCCAGCCCCAGCCCCAGCCCCACCCCCACCTTACCCCCCACACACACACATGCCAAGGTGAAGGCCTTCTCTAGCACTTTCTTCACATTTTCCCTCCCAAAGATAGGAGTTTTCTTCACTGTAAGCAATGGGGGTCTCTACTTCAAACCCTCCTCCTCACAAATACACCAGATTGTTTGCCATAGTCATTTTTTACTAGTAGGCTATAGGAACAACCCCACCCTGACGTCTACTTCCAAAAGAGACTGTAGAAGGAAGGCCACTTGTTCCTTCCCAGCTGCTCAGCCCTGAAATAATCACACAGAAACCATATTATTGAAATCACTGCTTGGCCCATTAGCTCTAGCTTCTTATTTGCTAACTCTTATATCTTAATTTAACCCATCTCCATTAATCTGTGCATCACCACAAGGTCATGGCCTACCAGCAAAGTTTCAGCACATCTGTCTCAGGAGGCGACTCCATGGCTTTTCACTGACTCCACCTTCTTCCTTACAGCATTCAGTTTAGTTCTCCCCGCCTAACTCTGTTCTACCCTAGCAGGCCAAGCCAGTTTCTTTATTCATTGACCAATAAAAGCAACACATAGACAAAAGGACCTCCCATACCAAGAGGCCATCCACTAAGGAAAATAGTGATATTAGAAAAAGCTTAGGCCCAAGTTTATCATCTTTGATAGGGACCCCATGGAATCATTTTGGTATCCAGGAACACTAGCTTTGAGGAGCAAATCCCAGCTTAGTCTACAGAAGATTGCCATTGCACTTCATTGTCTCCAACACCCTTACCCTCTTTAATAATGGAAGCACAAATATCTCCCCAGAAACAATTGTGCTAACTTTCAAGAGTGGGCACTTCATCATTGCACATAACCTGGGCTCAAAGCCAACAAGCCTGGTGTGGGAAACACCAAGGATCTCAAGGAGGGGAAAGGTTTCTGAGAACTAGTTGTATCCCTGGGGGAAGGAGGTGTGACACTGAGGGCTCCAGGACAGCATTCCCCTCGCGCTATGCTCTGTACACATGGGAAGGTGGGGGGCCTCCAATCTAATGACCTGTTCCACTTGAAGTGTCTATAATGAGACCCCTGTGAACCTTTCAACAGCCTCCCCTTCACATACTTCTGGGCTGGGTCAAACCTTTGGCCGGTTAAAATTTAGAGATGCCAAGCCCTCTGCCAGCTGGCCCATCATAGAGGTGCTGAGGGTGGTGATGGCAGCCCTTGCTGGGCATGAAGGTGTAGGCACAGGAATGAAAAAATTCCAGGACGTTCTGGTGACTGCTGCTTGATACGAATATCACAGCTGTCACAGAAATGCTGTATTGAGTCTTAGCAATCGCTTGCTTGGAGGATTAATCAGATAAGGCCAGAATTCCAGCTCCCCCATTTCCTAGCACTGAGGCTGCGAGAAAGTTTCTTTGCTGCTCCAGGCCTCTGTTTCCCCATCGGCAGCCTACTTCCTACTTGCATGGCAAGGACGTAATGCTGTGTCTGTTCACGAATGCACTTGTCACGGCAAGGAAGAATCCACTTATTACAGAAAGTTGAGACAAAGGGGTCAGTCGTAAAGTTAGGACAAATGCCAAATTGAGGGCCGCGAGATGCCACCATGCCCAAGAAACAAATATGAAGGCCAGAAGATTAGATAAAACTTTTCTCTGAAGCTGGACATAGCAGTGCATACCTTTAATCCCAGTAGTTGAGAGGTAGAGGCAGGCATATCTCTATGAGTTCAAGGGCAGCCTGGTCTACAAAGTGAATTCCCGGACAGCTAGGGCTACACAGTGAGATCCTGTCTCAAACAAACCGAGCAAACAGACAACATCAACAAAACACTTCTCTCTGCCCGCTTCACAGTGTGGCAGTGTGCTGTCACAAACAGCCAGTCTTCTTTGTTCCGGAGCAGGTTGGGTAGGGGTCAAATATCTATGCCAGGTTCTTTAAAGTCTGTCTTTCTTGTGAACAAAGGAAGGCGTTTGCAAGACAGCTTGCCCGAGGAAATCTTCCCAAGTGCAGCTAATTAGGCCAGGAAATGTTTTCAGCTCTGCTCCCAGACACCTTGAGTGCTCACAGATCTTGTTCTTCGGTCCTTTCCTATGCCCTGCTCTACACCTCGCCAGCTTCTGCAGGCCATCACCTTAAAGGGCAGAGACACCATTCAGACTGCTAAACTAGGCTGGAGACTCAGCCTCAGCGCCGCACACACCTGCGTGGCACCAAACCCTGTCCCACTAGAGGGACGGCTCTTGGCTGGAGGATGGTGACTATTTGTTTCTGTCATGTGCCTGGCATATGGTATGTGCTCAAAATATTTGTTGACTGACTAAATAACCTTGGCAGCCACTTTGAACTCTGGGTTTCCAGAGTAACGAGGGCAGGCTATGCTCTCTCACACCCAATGGAACTGCTACAACTAAGCAAGCAGAGTTGAGGCTGCAAAGGCCTTGGGAAGCAAAAATGTCACCCTCTGTGTCTTCTCTCCTTTCTCCGTACATCCCTATCAAGGTAGTGACAGACTCCTTAACAGCCATTTGGCTTCCACAGCAGTGAAAAAGAATTAACTAGCAATCATGACAGCTCTTTTGGGTTCTGACAAAGGAAAGCAAGCCAGTAAGAAGAGAACAGCAGCCCTGGGAGATTCTGATCCCATCAGAAAGGTCCTAAATCTTGGTTGAAGTCTAACAACCCCAGTCTGGCATATGTATTCACAGGTTGGCAGATGTGTCGGAGAGGCCTAGACTGGGGAGTCAAGATGACTCCTGCTCTGACTGCCCGGAGAAATGTGGTTTCTGAAGTTGGGGAGTCAAGAAGTCTCCCTCCTGCTGAGTGCCAGAGAAGAGTTCCAGAACGAACAGGAAGTACACAAAGAGAGCCATCCCAAGAGGTAACCCCGAAAGAACGACCCATCCATCAGAGGCTCGGATTGCAACTGCTCTTCTATGCATTGGCTTAAAAACCAAATTCCATTCTGGACAAATTTCCTTAGTGCATGCAAGCTGCTCTAGTTTCAAGAATGTCAAATCCACGGCCAAATGCAATTACATTTTAAGCACAGCACTCACTTGAAATATAGCACAAATTTCTAAACCAATTTTAATCACATTATAGAGAGGGCAGACATGCTCAGCAATCTGAAATTCCACCTTATCCGGAGAGCTTTCCCTGATTAGTTAGAAGAGTGGCCAATTCACTGTCTCTGCCCGGCCTAGTCTCCTGTTCACTCCACAGGGTCAGGTCCGCACGGAACCTTATTCTCTCCATCGTGGACACTGTCCATCACGCCTTTCCGCCCCAGTACCTGCTTACTTGATTCTTCCCACCTGCGTGGCGTCCGAGCAGTGTTCCACTCCAGTGCATGTCTATGAGCACAGGCTTGGCCCTGGATTCCTTTTGTGGCAGGCTTATCCCCTCCCCACCTGGCCCAGGTGCCGAAGAGGAATTATTTCAGAATGAAAGCTCAAAGATCCATGACCAAAAATGTGCTGAGACAATGGAACGGCAAGTAAATCTGAGCCCTCTCTAAACTTAGGCTTAAGTCATTCCTATGTGGAGAATGCTCTAGAGCCAGTGTGCTTCCGAGGACTGGTGTGCTCTGCAGAAGCCAGCGTTACCAGAGGGGCCTGGAGCTCTGCAGAAGCCAGCGTTACCAGAGGGGCCTGGAGCTCTGCAGAAGCCAGCGTTACCAGAGGGGCCTGGAGCTCTGCAGAAGCCAGCGTTACCAGAGCTATCTGGCTGATTCTAGGGTCTGAGACTGGCCTCTAAAGATCTCCCCACTGGGAAATCTAGGTTTTGATCTCTGGTTTGCCCAGAATGTGTCAACATCGTCATCTAAGCCAGAAAACACTCCAGACTGCCCGACTGTCATCTGTCATGCCCAGTTTTGCTGGCTTGGTCTTGGTGTGCTCTCATTTTCTCTCTTCCCCTCTCCTTTCCTCTCCTTCTCCCTCCCTCCCCTTCCCCTCTCCTTCCCTCTCCCTCTGTCTTTCCATTTCCCTCTCCTTTCTTCTCTCTCTCCTTCCTTCTCCTTCCCTTTCCCTCTCTCTTGCCCTCTCGCCCGCTCTCCCTCTCTCATTCTCCCCGTGTGTACCCGTCTCTGCCTTTTCTTGCTCCTCTGTGACTACACCTCTCCATCTCAGTCCCCTCTCACCCTCTTCCCTCTTCCGCCCCCACATCTCGCCCTGTGTCCATGTTGTGTTTCCTCTCTCCTTCCCGTTTTTCTTTCTCCTGCCCACCAATGTGCTCAGATATGGAAATGTGCATCTTTCCTTTGATAAACCCACAGACTTAGAAAGGTAGTTTCACTTAGAACGTAGGGAAAAAATGTGCCAAGGAGTTCACGCAAACCCTAAGTGCACTTGCTGCTCTTGCAGAGGCTTTAGTTAAATTCCCAGAACCCACATGGCAGATCGCAACCATTTGTAATGCAGTTCTGGCAGGGTAGTCCAATACCATCCTCTGACCTGGGCAGGAACTTGGCACAAACACGATGCCCATTGAAACACGCAGGCAGAACGCAGATATACATAAAATGAAATAAACATATTTTTAGGAGAAAGTGAAACGGAGCAATATGTCAGCCTCAGTCAGGATACTAGCCCAGTTTTTCCCACGTGTGCTGGGGTCTCACCACTACCATCCTTCCCACGTGTGCTGGGGTCTCACCACTACCATCCTTCCCACGTGTGTTGGGGTCTCACCACTACCATCCTTCCCACGTGTGCTGGGGTCTCACCACTACCATCCTTCCCACGTGTGCTGGGGTCTCACCACTACCATCCTTCCCACGTGTGCTGGGGTCTCACCACTACCATCCTTCCCACGTGTGCTGGGGTCTCACCACTACCATCCTTCCCACGTGTGTTGGGGCCTCACCACTACCATCCTTCCCACGTGTGTTGAGGTCTCACCACTACCATCCTTCCCACGTGTGCTGGGGTCTCACCACTACCATCCTTCCCACGTGTGCTGGGGTCTCACCACTACCATCCTTCCCACGTGTGCTGGGGTCTCACCACTACCATCCTTCCCACGTGTGCTGGGGTCTCACCACTACCATCCTTCCCACGTGTGCTGGGGTCTCACCACTACCATCCTTCCCACGTGTGCTGGGGTCTCACCACTACCATCCTTCCCACGTGTGCTGGGGTCTCACCACTACCATCCTTCCCACGTGTGTTGAGGTCTCACCACTACCATCCTTCCCACGTGTGCTGGGGTCTCACCACTACCATCCTTCCCACGTGTGCTGGGGTCTCACCACTACCATCCTTCCCACGTGTGTTGAGGTCTCACCACTACCATCCTTCCCACGTGTGTTGAGGTCTTAGGGCTCCAGCCTCCAGCCCCCAAAGGCGCTGCTGGGCTATTCATGAGAAAGATGATAGCTTAGCCAGGCCTCTGGCATGAAGTGGAGGAAGAGTGACACATGGGAAGGCACCCTAGGTGAAACGGACGACTTTTCAGGTTCATCCCTAGATTCTGGGATTTTATGATTTTTGACATTCCTGAACCTGAAATGACCAGACAGAATTCCATCGTGAGCATTATACACCAACACCAAGAGGAGCAAACTAGAACATGTCCAGGTCAAAGTGAACAGGGCAGAGCAAAGGCTGAAGACCTCGTCTTTGTCTCAAAATCAACATTAATTAAGTACATACTATGTACTAGATAACAAGACAAATACTAAGCATACAGATTCTTGAGTCATAGAGTTTTGATTTCTGAGAACTCAGCTGAATGACCAAATCCAGTGACCATTTACCGAATGCTTACCATATGTCACAAGCTGCTCTCAAATTTTGGCATGTGTTACTTGTTTTAATCTCCATTTCACAGATGAGGAAACTGAACCACAGAAAAGCTACATTTGTTGACAGCATAGTGCCATGAAGATTGATTATTGAAAGAGTTTAGGATGCCTGGAATAGAACATTCAAAGGAATGTTGAGCTTCTTGTCCCCGGTCTTCTGTCAGAGAATGTGTGTATCTGCATTGGGAACCTCTTCCCAGCTGGATTCCTGGAGGATAAAACCAAGACTACATGTTGGTCTTTACTTAGTACAAAGAGAAGAAAACATCCATCTTAGGAGTTAACGTTGTCTGTGGCAGGAACAGCTTGTCAGGAGAGGAAGGAGTGCCTAAGCAGAGGCAGGATGGCCACTCAGGAAGGAAAGAGGACAAAAAGATGTTAGCAAAGGGCTCTTGCAATTCTGAGTAGATGTGCATGTCTATTTCCTGGTGGCATACTGCCTCAAAGACTCATAAGAACCCTTTAGTATCCCCTAGGTATCAGCCATATGTTGACCGCCGGAGATCAGCATGCCTACTTCTGTACACAAGAAGGTGCATGATCTCCTCATGTTTCTGTGCCTGTTTCTTATTTCTCTTTCTGTATTCCCTTCCCAAGGAGTTTTAAGCCATACCTTGTAGGTCCCCTCACAGCCTTCATCCTCATTTCCTGCTTAGGCTTCGCGCTGATCTTGTTGCTATGGAGCTATAAAGCAAGAGCCCAGCAATGGTTGTTATTTAGTGGGGTGTTCAGACAGCAGCAAATAGCCAACAGGCCCGTCACCACTGGCAACATCCATGTAGCCTAAGGGTTCGTGCCTCATACAGGGTAGACTGTAATCACCCATTAGTTGGGCCCAAGTGCCCTTTCAACTGCCAAGGTATAAACTCTGTCCTTCGTCCATGCTTGGCATACTCACATATTCCTATTGGAACTTAGCAGAACAGTGGTGAAAATATTTCTAGAAATAACCAAGCTCATGTGGCCAGACCTTGTCCTTGGGACCTACAGGCTATTAGAGCAAAGGCTCGGATCTGGCAACAGGAAACCTCTCTGCTGCCAGAGACACAGGAAGCAGTGGCATATTGGGAAGATGTCTGACTTCTACAATCCTACCACGTTCCTTTGAAATCTCAAATGCTTCATGTGAAAGGCTGCCCTAAAGGCCTAGAAGGAAAGGAGGTACCACAGAAGGGCTCTTCTCCATACTCCGTGTTCCCAACACAGGCAGTCTCTGTTCCCCAAGTTCACAGCCCCCAATCTGTATAATCTCAAGGAACCGGGTAGACAAAAGGGAAATAAGATTCTCCTAGAGATCCGGAGATACCAAGAGAAGACCGTGGAGGGTGAAAGCAGGCTTCAGAATCGGTGATGCCATGATGTAGCTGTCTGTCACATTCTGGAGACAGTTCCAGGCCATCCGCAGGTGCTGAAGGGCAAGAAGCCAATAAAAAATGCCTCTTGGGACTGCTGCCAGTTGGTTTATCTCTAGGTCAGGTTGGATATGCCAAGATAAAGATGCTCAGGTTAAATGTTGTCTCCTGACGGCTCCCAGTCCAATTCCACTCAGTTACCTCTGAGAGCCAACTGGCAATCACTCAAGGTAGAGATAGGGTATTTGAGTTGAGAGGCCAGGTAGTCATGGGACAGGTTGAACTGAACTAGATGATTGGTGGGGATAGAGGTCAAAAGGTGTTCAGAAGCCAGTTCTGCCTCATGCCTGACTCTAGAAACTGGCGTGACCCATCCTACTTCTCAACTGAAGGAAACTACAGGACATTGGGGCTCCAATGGAGCTGTCGCCAATTGGGGAGACTGAAGACAGAGATGAAATAAAGGAAATTCCTGTCCCAGGAGACCCTGTGTAGCATGGGCAAAACAGCTAAGGCCCCTGCCTCAGTTTGCAGAAAGCGCTTATTGTCCAATGGCAAAGACAAGCTCAGAACTATACTAGGCACCAGCCCATCAGGTGATTGTCGGAGGGATGTACTCTCCAAAGAGCGGTGTTTAGCCACCTTCTCAGTAACCAAGCCACCATCAAGGAAGTTTGGTCATGTGACACATGCACTAGGCTTCTCTGTGCTTAGCCAGAAGACATGGCCTAGAAAGCTGGGTTCTAGGATAAAGGATCAGAACCAGTGAACCTGAGACTAGAAACTCCAGCTGCTTACCTCTGAAGTTCAATTGCTGAAGCCTTGGTGTGGCCTCAGTGGCACTATCTCCCCTTACTCTTAAGAGGAGTTAACCAGGTTGTGCTGTCCCATACTTCATGGGAACCGTGCCAGAGAAGCATGGAAGCAGAAAATATCCACCCTGACTGCTGGATAAGAAGGAGAGGAGAGCATCCTTGAGCTAGGGCAGTAGTGGAGCAGAATTGAGGAGGGAGCAATGAAAAGGCAGGACTTGATCACCTCCTGCGGCGCTGCCAAATGTTTCTTCACTCCAAGAGGTTGGGTTAGCATTTGGGTTTTGCTACTAGATGAAACAGAAACTTTGGGAAGCTCAGTGACATGGCTACCGCAGAGGACTTTAACCTGAATCTGGCTGGTTCAACGCCTATGCCCTTTCTGCTATTTATCTTGCCTCCCTGAGTTTATCTTTTTCTAGCTCAAAAAAGCTCTTGTTCCCTATGGCAACCAGAAATTTGTTTCTACCCACTAGTGAATCAGGTGATCCTACAGTGCAACACAATTAATACGATCCTTAGCTGCCAGAGCTGGAAGTGGCCTCAGAGGCCACTTCACTCCGGCGGGTCTCTCATTTTCTAGATAGAACAACGAAAGGGTCAGAGAGGGCTTGTCCGTAGAGGGAGTGAAGCTGAGTTCCTGTGCTAGCAGCTCCCTGGCTAAGGGAGAGAAAGGATACTACTAGTACAGGAAATCCAGCTCTCATTCCATAAAATGGACGCTGCCTACCAATAGTCTTGTCTCCTTGGAGATCGGGCACCCACCCAGAGCAGAGAGAACCTACTTCTAGACATTCCTATGGGAAGAGGGCTAACTAAGGAAGTTTTCTTCTCACTCTATCCCCAGTGCCCATGAAGTAGGACTTGCTGGGTAAAAATGGGTCTGAGGTAAAAACACACACTGAGTTCATCAATGACCAGCCTAACAATCTTAAGCAAGTTCCATGACGTCCGGGAGCCTGTTTTCTCCTGTGCAAAATGCAGATACCAATACCCACTTCACAGGGCTGCTATGCAGATTCAACACAAACATTTGTAAATCACTTACTGTAAAACCCAAGGGCTAAGTAAAAAGTTTAGTCTCTCTTAAAATTAGTCCATAGAAATAGTAGTTATTCAGCCCTGTATCATGGTGTTCTGGCTCAGAGATACAGGATGTCAAAGGATAAGGGATCAGGGTGAAGCCAGGACAGGCCTTGGCCTAGGGGTCTCTGCCTCCACTTCCACTAGCACTAGGCCCCATAGGCAGCAGGAGAGCCCCAACTCTCATCCAGATTTTGAAAACCTACACCGCACCATGACTCTACTCTCTTATCTGGCTCTAGATTTTCTCTAGTTCTCAACTAAGCTTCTGGAAAAGCTTGGTTATTGATTGCATCCCCTGATAATAAAACAAAAACAAAGAAAACAACTCAGGAACTCTAGCCCGTCATCTCCATTCATGATCATGCTAAACTCCCCTGGTTTTTCCCCTGCTTCCTTCTTACCCCTCCCAAGGCAGCTGGATTCCCAAGCCGTCAGTCACAATCACTCGCTCCCCAGTTTAAAACTTGGTAAACTCTCCCCCACAGGTTGAGATTTGGCCTCTTTCACCTGAAGCCTGAAGCCCTTTACAATCTGGCTCCTGTATGTCTGTCTGTCTTTGTTTAGGTCATCCCTCCCTCTAAAGATGAGAAACTTGCATTTCAGTCATAATCATTTACAGTGGCTAAAATGGCTGTAAGTAGTTAGAGTTTCATGCCTCTATTTGCAAATTCCATGATTTATTCCCAGAATACTGGTGTAGGAGTTCCTTCTGTTTGTGTGTTGCTTTCATTGGTTGATGAATAAAGAAACTGCCTTGGCCTTTTGATAGGACAGAACTTAGGTAGGCGGGAAAACAGAACTGAATGCTGGGAGGAAGAAAGCAGAGTCAGAGGAGACGCCATGGATCCTCCACCTGAGATGGACGCTGGTTAGAATCTTTCCAGGTAAGCCACTGCCACGTGGTGATATACAGATTAATAGAAATGGGTTAAATCAAGATGTGAGAGTTAGCCAAGAAGAGGCTAGAGCTAATGGGCCACGCAGTGATTTGATTAATACAGTTTCTGTGTGGTTATTTTGGGGCTAAGCTAGCCTGGCAGCCGGGACAAACAAGCAGGCCCCCCTGCAACAGAATACTCTTTCCAGATTGACGAGCTGGCATAGTCTGACCTGTCTTGCGAGTTGCAGCTGATAGGTAATGTGTTTGGGGACAGAATTCCTGGGCTTCTCACCTTTCCCGTGCTTCTCCCTCCCCGTTGTCTTCCTGACACCATACATTTACACCCTGACCAGTTTCTACCATGGCTCTTCTTGTTTATTCTCATCCTTTCTCTGGAATTTCTCGAACTGAACCTTATCCTACACCAGGCATCCTGCCAGTGTTGACTCCTCACACCTACCCATGAGTGTAGTGCTATGATTATCCCCATCCTGCAGCTGAGAAAACTAAGGCTTAAGGATCTAGGTCAGTTGGTGAGTATCTCCCAGAACACAAGGTTAATAAGAGACGGCTGTAGAACTTAGTCAAGGTTTAACCATGGTTCTGAAGTACTTGGTCTTTACTCATTTGAGGGGCACAGTAATTCTCAGAGAAGCTTGCTGAAAAAGTGGAAGTCAAGTCTCTTGAGGGCCACTTGTCTTATTGTCCTAGAGAACATAGAACATAGAACCTTAGGGACACCACAGTGACCAGTATCTGCAGGCTCTTCCTTCTGAAATAGAGAACATGTTGATTTAGGCAAAACAGATGAGAACCTCTCCAAAGAAGGAAAAAAAAATACAAAGCTTCATGTACTGACGGAGCCCGAGTTAGGAGTTTGCACAAAGGCAGTGAGCCAAACTTAGGGTGAGGAGGTTAAAACAACACAAAATGAGAAAACAGTCCTGGTCACCTGGGCTGGACGGACTGGTGCTGGGAGAAAAGCATGGGGTGAAGGGTTGGTGTGGAGCAAGGCAGAGTAAAGATTCGGAAGTTTGGGCTTCTACTGCCACCTGGTGGTCAGTCTCGGAGAAGCAAACGACTGGGTCTAAGGGTACATGCTTAAGGCACAAGGCAGGGAAAATGGGTCCTGGCTCAAGGCATTTTTTTTCATTCACTTATTCATCTACCCATCTGCCAAATTATTTCATTTCTTTATTCAACAAAGGTGTTTCATAATAAAAATACTCTAAAGACTAAGAATATAGCAGAGAATCAAACAAAGAAACAAATCTCATCTCAATGAGCTTACATTGTACAGGCGAGAGCATTTAGGCATATCTAATTTTAATATACATACATACATACACACACATATATGGAGAGAGAGAGAGAGAGAGAGAGAGAGAGAGAGAGAGAGAGAGAGAGAGAGAGAGATGCTGTGTTAGGTAGTGAATGCTATGAAGGAAAAAAGAAAGGGAAAGGCAAAACCGTCTCCATTCTAAATAAAGACCTGCCGAGAAGCTGCAATTTGAAGGAAAACAGACGAAGACTAGTAGGAGGTAAAGGAGGCAGCCGTGATGGTGCCTGAAAGAAGCTGGTTCTGGGTGAGAAAACAGCCTAGGAAGGACGTGAAGGTAGGGCCAAGTGCATTGTGACTGAGGAGCAATCTGGAAGCCGGTGTGACTGGAGCAGAGGGAACAAGATGAAAAGCAACAGGACAGGAAAGGAACCCCGGTGAAGGAGGCAGAGGTTAGATCATGTGGGATTCTGGAGGCCCATTTTTTTGTACTGAGTGGATGAGACAGGAAGCCGTGGGTGGTAATTTACTCGGGGTCACCTGATCTAGCAACTGGCATGTGTCACTGTCTGAAAAGCCTGTGTTCTGTAGTACTGATAGGAATAGACACAGAGATAGAACAGAAAAGCGAACCCAGAAATAGACCGCCACACGTTTGCCCAACTGATCTTTTTAATTAATTAATTAATTAATTTTTTAATTTCATTTTACATTCCAACCAAAGCTCTCCCTTCCACCCCTCCCATGCTCCCCTCACCTCCCCCGCAGCCCACCTCCCATCCACTCCTCCCAACAGGTAAGGTCTCCCATGAGGAGTCAACACAGTTTGGCACAGTTAGCACACTTGGGGCAGGACCAAGCCCCTCGCCTCTGTGTTAAGTCTGAACATGGCATCCCCTCATAGAAAAAGGGCTCTAACAAGCTAGCTCCTGCACCCCTACTTCCAGGAGCCCCTCAGATAACCCAAGCTTCACAACTGTCTCCCACATAGAGAGTCTAGTTCGGTCCCATGGAGGTTCCACAGCTGTCCGTCCATAATCGGTGCATTTCCATGAGGTCAAATTGATCTTTATTTTCTACAAAAGCAATTCCATGGAGGATAGTCTTTCCAAAAAAATGGAACTAGATCAACTGCACAACTGGAGTCAAAAAAGAGGCTACAGAGATGGGTCAGCAGTCAAGAGCACTTGCTACTCTTGCTGAGGACGCAAGTTTGGTTCCCCATATCCACACAGGGTGACCACAGCACCTGTAACTCCAGCTCCAGAGTAGCGACACCACCATCTTCTGACCTTTAAGGACATTTTAATACAGGTGGTATGTAGACACACAAGTACAAATGCATGCACACACACATTTAAATTTTAACTTGATATTAATATTCATTTAATAAAAACTAATATTTTAAAAATTAAATAAAAAATAAATATTGACTTAAACACCATACTTTGTACAAATATTAATTCAGCATGAACCATAACTATAAAAAGTACAATGCGGGCCAATTAGATGGTTCAGCAGGTGAACACATGAGCCACCCAAACCTGACAACTTGAACCCATTCACCAGGACCCATATGAAGGTACTAGGAGAGAATCAACTCGATGAAACTGTTCTCTGAATTCCATAAACATTCTGTGGCACAAGCATCTACATGCACACACACACATACACACATCTTGCACATGCACAAAAAGAAATGCATTTTAATGCAAATTTATAGGAAAGGCTTTGAGACCTAGGGCAAGGTTTTAGGTGACATCAGAAACGCAATCAACAAAAGGAAAGTATGATGCCAAATTTCATGAAACTTAGAATGGTTTTCTGGACAAAGTGGTGCACACCCTTAATCTTAGCACTTGGGAGGCCGAGGCAGACAGATCTCTGAGAGTTTGAGGACATAGCAATTTCCAGGACAGACAGGACTACATTGTCAGACCTTGTCTCAAAAAAATTAGAAAGTTTGTTCAGTTAAAGACATGTTTTATTCATATAAAAATCATGCAGAAACATAGCAGCTTTGTTCTTAAATCTAGAAACAACCCAGACGTTCTTCACCAGGTAAGTGGGTCAATTAACTAAGGTATATCCACACCATGGAAGGGTGCTCAGTAATACAAAAGGGTCAAGCTATTGGCACACTCAACAATTTGGATAAATCCAGAGCACTGTGCTGGGGGGTGGGGAAAGCCAGACCCATAAGGTTACATACTATGTGATTTCATTTACAATGTTCTTGAGATAACAAAATAATAGGGATGGAAACAAGCATTTTGGTTGCCAGGGATTAAGGATAAGAGGATGGAAAATGGTGAATGTGGTTACTAAAGGGCAAACTATGAGACCAATCCTGCAGGGCAGTTCTGCAATTCTAACTACTCAGCAGACTGAGGCACGAGAATGTCAAGTTCAAAGCTAACTCCAGCAATTTAGTAAGACCCTGTCTCAAAACGATTAAAAAAAAAAAAGAACCAGAAACAATACTGAACTTCATATGGAAATACAAAATAACTCAAGATAGCTAAAACAATCCTGTACAATAAAGGAACTTCTGGAGGCATCACCATCTCTGACGTCAAGCTCTATTATACAGCTACACTAATGAAAGCAGCTTGGTATTGGCATAAAAACAGACAGGTGGACCAATGGAATAGAATAGAAGATCCTAATATTAATCCACAAACCTAATGAACACCTGAGTTTTGACAAAGAAGCTAAAATTATACAATGGATAAAAGCACCTTCAACAAACAGTGCTGCCATAACTGGATATCAACATGTACAAGAATGCAAGCAGATCCATATCTATCATCCTGCACAAAACTCAAGTCCAAATGAATCAAATATCTCAACATAAATCCAGCCACACTGAACTTCATTGAAGAGAAAGTGGGAAGTAGCCTTGAGCACATGGGCACAGGAGACCACTTCCTAAATATAACACCAGCAGCACAAACAAAAATTAATGAATAGAACCTCCTGAAACTGAGAAGCTTCTGTAAAGCAAAGGACACAGTCAGCAAGACAAAAAGGCAGCCTAGTGAATGGGAAAAGATCTTCACCAACCTCACATCAGACAGAAGGCTGATCTCCAAAATATATAAAGAACTCAAGAAACTAGACATTGAAATACCAAATAATCCAATTAAAAAATGGGATACAGATATAAACAGAGAATTATCAACAGAATAATCTCAAATGGCCAAAAGACACTTAAGGTCATGCTCAACCTCCTTAGCCATCAGGGAAATGCAAATCAAAATGACTCTGAGATACCATCTTACACCTGTCAGAATAGCTAAAATCAAAAACACCATTGATAGCTAATGCTGGAGAGGATGCGGAGTAAGGGGAACACTCCTCCATTGCTGGTGGCAGTGAAAACTTATATACCACTTTGGAAATCAGTATGGCAGTTTCTCAGAAAATTGGGAATCAACCTACCTCAAGACCTAGCAATACTATTCTTGGGCATATACCCAAAGGATGCACAATCATACTATAAGGACATTTGCTCACCTATGTTCATAGCAGCAATATTGGTAATAGCCAGAACCTGGAAATAGCCTAGATGCCCCTCAACCGAAGAATGGACCAAGAAAAAGTGCTACAGGGGCTGGTGAGATGGCTCAGTAGTTAAGAGCACTGCCTGCTCTTCCAGAGGTCCTGAGTTCAATTCCCAGCAACCACATGGTGGCTCCCAACCATCTGTAATGAAGTCTGGTGCCCTCTTCTGGTATGCTGGCACCAGAACACTGTATACATAATAGATAAATAAATCTTTTAAAAAGAAAAAAAGAAAAAGTGCTACATTTACACAATGGAGTACTACTCAACAGTAAAAATCAATAACATCTTGAAATTTGCATGCAAATGGATGGAACTAGAAAAAAAACATCCTGAGTAAGGTAACCCAGATCCAGAGAGATGAGCGTGGTATGTATTCACTCATAAGTGGACATTAGAGATAAAGCGAAGTATAACAAGCCTATAGTCCACAACCCCAGAGAAGATAGGTAATGTAGTAGGAAGGCCACTTGTGCATTTCCCAGCCATCCAGACTCCCAAAATAATCACACAGAAACCATATTATTTGCAAAACTGCTTGGCCAATAGTTTAAGCATATTTCTGGCTAACTCATATCTTAAATTAACCCATCTCCATTAATCTGTGCATTGCCACAAGGCTGTAGCTTACCAGGTAAAGTGCCATTGTCTGTTTCTAGTAGGTCTACATGGCTTCTCTTGGACTCACTTTCTCCCAGCATTCAGTTTAGTTTTCCCCCACCTAGATCTACTTTACCCTATCACAGCCCAAAGCAGATTTCTTTATTAATCAATGGTATTCACAGCATACAGAGGAGAATCCCACATCAAGGTAACAAGGAAAACCATAAGAAAAACATACATGGATACCCCTAGGAAGGGAAAATAGATAAGATCTCCTGAGGAAAAAATGGGAATGTCAGGGTGGGGAGAGACAGGAAGGCAGAAAGGAAAGAGGAAGAAAGAAGGGGAGGGGGAGGAGAACTTGAGGGAACAGGATGGTTGACAAGGGGGAAGGATAGAGAAGGAGAGTAAAGAAAGAGGTGTCTTGATTAAAGGAGCTATTATGGAGCTAGCAAGAAACCTGGCACTAAAGAAATTCCCAGGAATCCACAAAGATGACGCCAGTTAAGACCCTAAGCAATAATGGAGAGTGTGACTGAACTGGCCTTCCCCTGTAATCAGATTGATGACTATCTTAAATGTCGTCATAGAATCTCCATCCAGCAACTAATGGAAGCAGATGCAGAGATCCACACGGAACACTGGGTTGAGCTTCCAAAGTCCAGTCGAAGACAGGGAAAAGCAATAAAATAAGCAAAGGTGTCAAGACCATGATTGGGATACTCACCGAAACAGCTTACCTGAACTAATAGGAGCTCATCAACTCCAGCGTGATAGCAAGGGAACCAATATAGGATCAAACTAGGCCCTCTAAATGTGAGTGACAGTTGTATGGCTGGGGCAGATTGTGAGGCCACTGGCAGTGAGACCAGAATTTATCCCTACTGCTTGTACTGGCTTTTTGGAACCCATTCTCTTTGGAGGGATACATTTCTCAACGCAATGTGTTAGACTTTGTTGACTTCCCATGGCAAGCCATACCCTCTCTGAGGGATAGGGGGTGGGATAGTAAGGAGGGAGTGGGAACTGGGATTGGTATGTAAAATGAGTTAAGATAGTGTGTGTGTGTGTGTGTGTGTGTGTGTGTGTGTGTGTGTATGAAACTCAGCAGCGGAGTGTATACCTAGCAACTGTGAAGCCCTAGGCTCAATTCCCATTAGCAATAAATAAGCAATCAACACACAAAATATTTGTGATGACACGGTTCTGCATCTTCACTATGGTCATAGATACTTGAATCTCCAGGTGTGGTATTACCACACAGTGCAGGGGTCTCTGCAACCACCATGGCCAGAGTAATGATCTGTGGGAGGCAAGAAAATATTTCGGTTCAACATGACTTAGCCTGTGTTGGTTCAAACTTTGTGAGTCTGACCTCGTAAAGTTTATATTAGGCATATTTAAGCACAACACAATTTGGTGAAAATTTTCCTGGTGATAATTAGTTCAGTCCCCTGTGCACAATAAAACTTAAGTGGTGACTACATCAAAACTCTTTGTAATGTACATGTGACACCTTCCGTGAAGATCGGTTCAATAGATGGACTACATGTGACATCTTCCATAAAGATAGGTTCTTTCGATTGAAAAGCTCATAATAAGGGCCTTGGGGACGATCTGGTGTGGTCTTAGCCACTCAGATATCGAAAAGGTCACCAGGCTATTTACCACGTCTGCTCCCAGCCTTCTGGGTAGATAACAGGTTCTGAATCTCTCCCTTTGAAAGAATATGATTACGTGTTTAACATTCCTGGTTTTCCCTATGGCTCTCACAACATGGAGCCGTACCAGCATGTGCACCTACACAGATGAGTGAGTTAACATAAAGTTCATATAATTGCCACAAGCTCTATGGATTGTATCAAGGTCAGTTGGTTGATTCTGATATTGGCAAGAGGAGGGTAAGGACAGGACCTCTCTGTAACTTTCTGTGATCTATTTCCAAATAGGAATTTAAGATGAAAATACCGCATCAGCTGGGCTTGGGTCCCTGGACGCTGGCCAGGGACAGCAAAGGAATGAAGAATGGACAGACACAGAGATACAGTGAAACTGGGATCAGGTGGGGTCCTCTAATGATGCTGGTACCACTCCAATACTGCTACCACTGTCCCTACCATTGCAACCTGGAATTGGACCCTGGGGAGAGCGGCTAGTCCCGGTAGGAGGTCTCTGTAAGTAAGCAGTCTCAGGCTGTAAACAGCAGAAAGGAGAAAGGCACAGTTGCTACTCTTTGCCCACACTGATCAACCATTCATAATCGGACTCCGGAGCAAAACTTTGTCATTTCTCTTGAACCTGCCCCATATGAGTAACAGTTTTACTCGTTTCCATGCCCCAATCACTTTTGGAGACCTCAACAGCCATACCCATGCCAAAACACATATTCAATCAGGATTTTACTCACTGGGGGTTCCTCTGCTCCCTGCACAAAAACAAAACACCATGAGAAATTCCAAACAAGAAACTTAGTGTGTTACATTTAACAACAACAAAAAAAAAAAGTGTGAAGACCTGCGCCATTTCAGTTTTAAAAAATCAAGTGGAGAAAAAAAAAAAAAACTCAACAGATTTGCTAGCATTTGTGCCTGCAAAAGAAGTTCTTCGTGGAGAGAGCTACTTATGAGCTGACTTTAATAAGGGGATGCTCAAGAGACAGTTCCTCCCAACACTTATTCTACAAGTGGGAGAAATGAGGATGGAGATAAGAGGCTACTTGTTCAAGGCCACATGGCAAAGAATAATAGAAATAAAATCTGCTTGCTTCCTCGTTTCTCTGAGGAACGTGGGAGGGGTGAGGGCAAGAGGGGACCTCTGCCTCCGACTCTACAGAACTGCTAGTTAGGAACTTCAGTATGCTAAGTGCCTAGCCCAGTACCTGGTACAGTCAGTCCTCTTTAAGCCAAGAATTTCCTTATTCCCTTTGCTGGGAGAAGGAGCGCTGTGCCTTCACAGTTGGGACAGATAAAACTGCAGCTACTGCAGGAAACCACCCCACCTCCTACCCCTCCCCCCCCACACACAGACAGAGTTCTAAAACTCTAGCATACAATGAATCTGGTGATATCCTGAGGGTACTTAAATCTAAGAGGGTCACCATGGAGATGACTGGAGAAGAGGGGCATTCAGTTTCTATGGTGACAGCCTGAGGAGCAAGGATGTGACTTGGAAGAAAGGTTGGGGTGCATGGAATCATTTCCATGGAGATGGGTAGGGACCTCCCTGAGAGTCACTTAAAGGTGGGGGTATGGTACTTAGAGAAGTAAAGCAACTTATCTCCATAGCAACAGATAAAGAAAGGGTGGGGTCTTCCAGGGAACATCTGTCAGTAAGATTTTTAACTATGATGTTAGAAACTACTAGAGGTTTTGATAGATGACATAAACTCATCTTCTGTGTCTCTAGTGTGCCTGCATACTTGGGTGTAACAAACTGCAAGACCCTAGCACAACTGAAACCATGTTGGAGACGCCATTCTGAATTTAGGACCCAACACAGAAGCCCCAACACAGAAGCCCCAACAGCTGCCAAAAATAGAAACAAAGACCTAATCTATCAAAGACCTAACTCATAGTTCCAAGATCCAGAAAAGTCCTAAATGTACTAGCCTTGTTGTTTTTGGGGGGGTTTTTTGTTTGTTTGGTTGGTTGGTTGGGTTTGGTTTTTTTTGTTTGTTTGTTTTGTTTTGTTTTTTTTTGGGCTTCTGTAGTTTTGCTCCTTGCTAACTGTTCTTGCTAACCAGAATGTGTCAATCAGGATGTGAGCATACATTATGTTCACTTGTACATAAAAGACAAAGGATGGCGAGGCTCGGGGCTGCATAATTTGGGTGCGTTTTCATGCAGTTGCTGGCCAGCAATACAGATGTTCTATTTAGCTTTACAAGTGTCCACGCATCCTCCGGTAGAATTAGCTCACAACATCAGGAAGACTGAACTACTGAATCCACTGGAAACTCTTCCGTGTCTGTTGGTTGAAGCAGTCCAGACATTATCTAAACTCAGTAAAGCTTACTCTACAAATAGGGGAGATACAGTAGCTCTAGCTTGTCTTTCCTGGTCTGTGGAGGCAGGAATTTTTGTCTATTCTACTCAGTGTTTTGAAGATAGCAGACACTCGAAAATGTATGGCAAGTGCAGAAGTCATCTCTTTCTTGCTACTGCCATCAGAAAGCCTCACACTACTGAAATTCTCCAGATTCCCTGCACATACTGTCATCATTCAAGACTTAGTTTGGGCTCTGATGAAAGGCCTTCCGTTAGCACCCCACTCAAACCCTTCTCATGGGTGTTTCCATCCTAAGCCCTGGGTATGGCTATAAAAGCATCTACCCCTCGACACTGAAGTCTCTCCCTTCATGTAATTGTTAGCAGCTCTGGTAGTAAAGCCCACACTTAGTTCTACCATAGCAGCCAGCACAACGCCTGGCATATAAAAGGCGCTCGATAAATATTTAGCCAATTCAAATACCTTGCCCTGGTCACCTGGGAAGTGTCTTCCAAATTGAGAAGATGCCTACGATTGGCCTGCAGGCATTTTCTTGACTGCTCATTGATGTGAGAGAGCTCAGCCCACTGTGAGCAGCGGTAGTCAGTGCACCTGGTGCCAGCACCTGTAAGGAAGCAAGCCAAGCAAGCTAGGAATGGTTGTGGGGAGTGGGGCCTGATTTAGCCCCCTTATCTAAGAAGCACCTTAGCTAGCATGAGCCACCCTAACCATTCAGCTTGGTTCCTTTTACCTTCTATGTACCTAGGAAATGTACATTCTTTGTCTTTGTCCTCCCCTTCTGCAGGAGAGCGTAGTGCTTAAGAGCATAGGCTCTGGAGCAGATCTGAAAACTGATTCTGCCTGAAGGTAGCATTATTTATTGAGCTGATTACATTAACCTCTCTGAGCCACACTTTAATCCTCTGTCCAACAGGGGTATGACAGCATCTATTTCTCATGGTACTGGTGAGAACTGAGAACATGTGTATGGAGTACTTTAGCACAGACGCTGCCGTCAAGGAGTGGGCACTTGGAGCTTAGGTGTTACTATTATTATGCAAAGTCATTCATTCTTCGTTGTGTCCCTCCTGAACAGGTGGCAGGTGTTGAGATGGGATAAATCAAGCTGGAGAATATACTCCCTGACCTCCAAGACCCCTAGGTCTACTGAGAGGTAGATGTGACTAAAGATAACCACAATCCAGTACCATTCCAGAGAGCAGAGTAAGATGCTGTAAGAGCTAAGACGAGGACTGGGAATGCAGGCCCGAGATTCAGTGTCCAGTATGGAAGGTGTGAGAAGGAGCTAAGAGCAAGACCTCACCTACAGAAGGAAGATCAAGAAATGTTGCCCTGGCCGGATGGTGGTGGCGGTGCACGCCTTTAATCCCAGCACTTGGGAGGCAGAGGCAGGTGGATCTCTGTGAATTTGAGGCCAGCCTGGTCTACAAGAGCTAGTTCTAGGACAGGCTCCAAAGCTACACAGAAACCTTGTCTCGAAAAACGAAAACAAAAAATAAAAAAAAAGAAAGAAATGCTGTCTTTAGTTTCTATTGCTGTGATCAAACACCATGATCAAAACAACTTGGGAAGGAAAGGGTTTATTTCCACTTACAACTCTCAGGCCACACCCCATCACTGAGAAAAGTTGGGGCAGGAACTCTAGGTGGGGACCTGGAGGCAGGAGCTGAAGCAGAGGCCAAACAGAAACATTCCCTACAGGATTGCTCCCTTGGCTTGCTCGGGCACTCGCTTATGCCACCCAGGACTATCTGTCCAGGGGTAACACTGCCCCCAAGAGAATTGGGCCGGCCCTCCCACATCAATCATTAATTCAGAAAACGACCTACAGACTTGCTTACACACAATACTCATGAAGGCATTTTCTCAATTCAGAGTCGTGTCCCCCCCCCGCCCAAATAACTAACTTGGGTCAAGTTGGCATAAAACTAACCAACAGAAGTGTTTCTGCTCTAATCCTGGCACTCAAGAGGCTGAAGAAAGAGACTGAATTTCAGACCTGCCTAATCTAGAGAGAGGCAGAGTAAAGAAGTGCTGCCGCCAGGGGAAGTAATCTTGGAATCCAGTCAAGAGTAGTGAACAGATTTGCCTGGGGAGAAGAGCAGTGAGGGCAAAAGGTACAACCCAAGTAAATACTTGAAGGCCTAAGAGAACGTGATAGGGAGTTAGGAGTTTGCCACAAATCCTGCTTAGTATCCCCGAAGAAACACAAAAGAAAAGATAGTCAGCAGGCAGATCAGAAAAGAGAGAGCCTTGAAGTCACGTTAGGGGGAATGACCTTTAACAAAATGTCTACTACAGCCAAACCTCTCCTCCTCATTCTTCTAACATATCTTCCTTCAAATACTTAGCAAATTGCTTTGGACTCTTCCATTGATGTATAGACCCTTTGAGGTCTCATACTTTGAGTGATGCTCTTCAAATCCGCAGTGCCTGACATTCAAGTAGCACATACGTCTAGAAAAATGAAAGAGATGTTTTTGAGATAACACAGCTATTCAGCAGTAGATGTGGGACCCTAAACCAGGTCATGCGGGTCGTTTGAGAAATACATCACGTTTCTCAGAGTTACATATAGAAACAGAATTTGTAAAAGGCACTTAATGTAGTTGCCCCTGAATTGGGCAATTTTTTTTTTCCTTTCATGAAATTCTTTGGACTAGGCAGGGAGATTCAAGTCTCCAAAAACACTTTGTGAAGAGACTTTCCTTGGTAAGCACGAAGAGTTGTTTTGAGAAAGTTACAGCCTGGTTTGGGGTCTTGGCATTACACTGCACACAATTTGATGTCCTTTAGTGCTACTGCTGCCATTAAAGACACAGACATGGGTGGTGCGGAGGCAAAGCACAGTTCTCGCTCCAAAGGAAGTAAGGGATGGTTTATTCTGAACTACACGTCAGTGGCTACGACACAGGAAAGCAAATCCAGGTTCCCCTTAATAAAAGGCCCAGTGTGGAAGAGGTTGCACGAATGGTAACTGTCAAAGAACAAATAAATCCGTTTGTCAAACACATTGGTGAGGATGTCAGGTAGGCGAGCACCCCACAACAGAGCAGGAAGTACAGTCTGTATGTCTCCGAGATGGTACCTTATACCCATAGCTTCAACGTTGGTAGTAGCTACTGCTCAGCTAAGTTGAACAGTGCATCCCATAATTTTCCCTAATACTCGGATACAGAGGTTAAGAGAGCTAACAATCACCCTGAATCATTTGGTTCTTGGTCTACAATATGTCCTCTGCCCCAGATCAGGCAGGACTGGCTGGAATTTTCAGCACAGATGCGGGTTTTTCAGAGAACTACACTACAGTGTTGATTACCACCCGCTTAGAACAAAACAGCCAGAGACCTCTCGAAAGTCCAAGAGGTTCCCAATGGCCAGACGCATGAATTTACACAGGCAAGGGAGGAGCTGCTCTATAACACTCCTCTCATGAATCACACAAGCTGTTATCCAGTTGTTGTTGTTTTTTAAGTCTGTCCATGGTAAGAGTCAACATGATAAATGACCATCCATCATCTCTATCATGGAGTCACATGGGAAAGGCCTTGGAAGATAATTTCATTTCCATGGTCATTCATAGATGCTTCAAATATGTTCTACTAGTCTTCCTCATCGGCTCCAGTTTCCTTCATTACAACTCAGTTAAATTTTAGCTGTGTGACCTTGAGCAAGTAGTCCAACCCTTTCCAGCTTCCAGTTCCTCCTATGCGAAGCAATGGGACTGTGTAAGGTTAACTGCCCATCCTTCAGAGGTGCCTGGAGCACCACTGTGCAGGTTGGGGAAAGGTTCTGAGTTTGCAAGAATCTGCCTGATCTATTCAAAGCTGCCTGTAGACCTCTCTAAAGCTTGTCTTGGAAAGGACTCATTCTACCACAGTGTTTAAATACCAGTATGTTTTCTTGAATTTTAAGGGCCTTTGTACTTTCCCTAAACGAACATGATGTAGTAAATCGCTCATCTCAACAGGAACTTAATATGACAAAGTGTTTTATGCAGAGAAACACAACAAACAACTCATTTTTATTACTTTTTTCTAACTCTTAAAACGTTGATATCATCATGAAATACAATGCTTAAAATGACAGAACCCATATATAATAGGCACTCGGAAAGCAGTTAGCAACGCTCCAAAGGAAGTGGCTCACAAAGGTCAGAACCAAATTACAATTCTGTGTATTTTTTCCCCTCTTAGGAAACAGCAAAGGTGTATCTTAATCCAAACAAATGCAGAAAAACAGTTTATCTCCAGTGTCACAGTTGCTAAGTTTCCAAGGCTCCTCCACAAATATCATCTACCATTTCTGTATTTCTGGCAAAGGTTAACCCTGAAACATCAGTTTACTAAGGTGACACAAAGTATCAGAAAATCACCTGGGAAATTCACAAGTGCGTCCCTCTGCCTTGGCGAGGGAGGGTTGTTAGTCTCATTGGACTGGGTAACCTTTTCAGCCTCTTCTTAGGCCCTGGTTCCCTCTCACTCTCGCAAAGTACTGTTGCCAATTCGTTCATCTCACGTGAAAAGCTTTCTCTATCTTTATTCTTTTATTTGTGTGTGTGTGTGCGCGCGCGCGCGCGCGTGTGTGTGTGCACGCGCATGTGTGCCAGGTGTGTGCAGTGCACGTGAAATCGGGAAGAGGGAGCATTTGGTAATCTGGAGCTGGAGTTACAGGAAGTTGTGAGCCACCTGACATGGGTACTAGGAGCTGAGTTCGAGTCTTCTGGAAGAGCAGGAAATGTTCTTAACTGCTGAGTCATCTCTCCCCCTTTTTCCATCCCAACTGAAGGCTGACGAGTAGAAACATTTGAACTCAGAAGACATTAGCTTTGTCACAAATGGGTTGGTTGAGTCACCTATTTTCTGTTTTTTTTTTTTTTTTGGTTTTTTTTTTTTTTTGGTTTTTCGAGACAGGGTTTCTCTGTGGCTTTGGAGCCTGTCCTGGCACTAGCTCTGCAGACCAGGCTGGTCTCGAACTCACAGAGATCCGCCTGCCTCTGCCTCCCGAGTGCTGGGATTAAAGGCGTGCGCCACCATCGCCCGGCGAGTCACCTATTTTCTATGTAGATTTTTTCCTGATTTTTGAGGCTCCCTACTTCCAAATCCTGACTGTAAGTCTTATCTAAGAAGCCATCTGTAGGGCCAGTGAGACGGCTCAATGGGTAAAGGTGTTTGCTCTCAAGTCTGCCAACCTGAGTTTAATCCCCAAGACCCACATAGTGGAAAGAAATCACTCCCCCAAATTGTCCTGACCTACACACACACACACACACACACACACACACACACACACACACACACACGTGTGTGTGCGCACTTGCAACATAACATATGTGCCCCCCAAAATAAATAAAGTTGAAAAAAATTAAAAGAAGCCTTCAGAATGAACTATCTGGAAGCGTGGAGTGATTTGTCATGTCTTGGTTGCAGTACAATGCTGCCCTACATTCTCCTCTAGTTATTTTTATATGAAAAAAAATCCCTTCTCATCCATATTTAGTTTAAAAGGCTTATTTTAGGGGGCAGACAGTGTGTCTTCTATTTAACTTAAATCTCCTAGGACAACTCAGAGAGTGCCTGAACTTAATCAATATGTACTTAGAACTATTTGCTCAAAGCAAAGACATGCTTTCCTTCAAAGCTCTGGAGCTCTATTTTACATCGATGCGGTATGACAGGAACATGAGAGCCACAAATGTAACTTAAAATTTCTAGCCAGCCAGATGGCAGATAATGGCACTTGCTGCACAAGCCTGGCAACCTGAGTTTGATCCTGAAATCCACGCGAAGGTGAAAAGAGAGAGCGGACTCTCCAAAGCTGCCCTCTGACCTCAGCACATGTGACCTGGCATGTGTGCCTAAACACATGTCCATTACAGGCACACGTTCAATAATTAACAATAATAGATGTATAATATATTTACTTTAAATATATTGGACCAGGAATGTAGTAGACACAAGGTTCTATGTTCAATCCCCAGCACCAAATAAACCAGGTATGATAGTACTCTGCACCAGTAGGAAGGTATTAGCATCACTCAAGAGGTGGAAACCGAAGATCAGAAGTTCCATATCATCCTTGTCTATATAGCAAGTTTGAGAACATGTTTCAAAAGAAAGGAAGGAAAGAAGGAAGGAAGGAAGAAAGAAACTAGTTGGCATGCATTTTGAAAAATAAACAAATTTATTTTTAAGAATGCATAACTGAATATCCAAATATTTATTATTGGGGTGGGGCACTGGGAGTGCAGTTCAGTTGGTAGGATGCTTGGCAAAGATGCAGGTGTAGGTTGTGTAGGTTTGACCCCCAGCACCACACAAACGGAATACGGTGTCACACTCTTATAACCACAGCACATGGGATCAGAGGTTAAAGGTCATCCTCCTTCAAGGCCAGCCTGGATTACACGAGACCTTGTCTCAAAAAATATTGTCATTCAACATGTAGCCAAAATGTTAAGATATTTTACATGTTTTGATTATGACATTGAGGTATAGTTTACTTTTCACAACACATCTCAATTTAAAATAGCCACATCTAAGCACTAGGTGGCCACCTAATAAACAGCGCCATTCTGCAATTCTGCTTTGCAAAGAGATCATTTTATTTTCTATTCGTATCATGATGACTCTGGGTAACTTAGTACTCGAGCCAACTAGAACGTATCCAATTCATTCTGGTAAGGTAGATTTGTAAATCACTAGCTACTAATGCAGGTGATCCGTGCTGTATGCATGCACAGAAAAAAAAACCTGTCGGCTGGCTGAAAGGCACGGAGCACGGGGAACAAGAGTTAATGATTGCCAGAAGTAAAGTGTGACTTCAGAAGAAAGTGACAAGAAAGAAAGGCAGCCGGCTGTTGGCAGGTGGGAGTTGCAAGTTTCCAAACTTTCGGGATCAAAGAGAGAGGCCTCATAGGGTGCCGCCCCAAAGAGCGTCCGAGTGTGTGGGGACAGAGGCGGGAAGGGGAACCGGCGGGTGAGGATTGGTTGGGAGCACGCAAGAGTGGTGGGGACGGAAGACGGAAGGGAGCAGGCGCCGGCTAGGGCAAGCAAACCCGCGAACCAAGAGAGTGGCCCCTGGGTGCTGGGACACTGTTTGGTGACCGACTTGACTTGCGAGGAAAGGCCGGCAGCTGACCCAACCCGCACCGCACCCACGGTCGCCCTCTCACGCTGGCTAGCGCTCGGAATTCAACCCCGCCACTCCCGGGTCTCAGAGTCCTGGGAACTTGTTAGTCCACTTCTGGCCTCCTCGAGCCCGTCTTCAGTAAAACAGCTTCTACAACTTTAAAACAGGCTGACTGCTGAAAATGAGTCCATAGAAACGGTTGCCAGGGCCCGTAAACTACTACTCCCAGAAGTCATTTGGGACACTTTGGTAACAAGCAATTGGCCAATGATGTACTGTTTCCTGTGTCGTGAGACCTTTTGGGCTCTTTACTGAGTTTACCTTTGACTTCGGTCAGAATTGTTCCGGGTTTCTTTCTCCCACAAGATGGCAGCGTCTGAAGACGACTTACTGCTGCCGCGGCTTCCGGAGCTCTTCGAAACCAGCAAAAAATTTCTGGAGGAAGTGGAAGTAGCAACTGAACCCTCCGGCTCCCGGACAATCCAGGATAAGGTGTCCAAAGGACTGGACCTCCTTGCGAAGGCTTCTGGAATGTTATTGGAACTTGATTTGTTCAGGTATGGGGGAGAGGGTAGTATCCGCAGAGCATGATTGGTTAGCAAGGGTGGAGCCATTGCGCCTGGGTGGAAAGGACCTTTAAGGCTAAACTCGCGTGGTTCTTGCTTGCTCACTCTGTCTGCATTCTTTTCATTTTCCACGTCTCTTCTGAGATGGTTAATATCCCAGGACAATGCTCCCTACTGTACGGCTGACTGCTCGGCCTTGGGTATGCAAACTCAGCCACTTTCTTTTAATCTGGCCAATGCTGTCTTCTCTCTGCAAACTCTGTTCTTCCCCAGAAGCAAGAGCCACAGTTTAATGCTCAGCTAGGCTTCACGGCCTCCTCTTTGCTCTTTCCAGCCGCAATGAAGATTTGGAAGAGATTGCTTCCACCGACCTGAAGTACCTGATGGTGCCAGCGTTGCAAGGAGCTCTCACCATGAAACAAGTCAACCCCAGCAAGCGTCTAGATCATTTGCAGCGGGCTCGAGAACACTTCCTAAATTTCTTAACTCAGTGTCATTGCTATCATGTGGCAGAGTTTCAACTACCCCAAACCAAGAATAACTCAGCTGAAAATAACACTGCTAGCACCTCCATGGCCTATCCAAATCTCGTTGCTATGGCATCTCAAAGACAGGCTAAAATAGAGAGGTGGGTCAATGACTGTAATTTGAGGGCTGCAGTGCTGTTGGGGTGCATGTGTTTGTGTGTGTGTGTGTGAGTGTGTGTGTGTGTGTGTGTGTGTGTGTGCTGCAGAATGGTGTATGCCATTCTCATGGTTCTTTATTGAACATAGGCCATGGTAAAAGCAAACTTTCCAGAGTCTTGAGAAGCCTCTGCCATTGTTGAGGGGGTTATACCTAAACTGCAGGATTTCCACACCCCCCAGCACACACCTTATAGTTGCCGATAGTAGCGGTGTTTACTATACTGACCTTTGGGATTAGCAAAGTATATCCTGACTTTTTCCATGTCCGTACATATGCTGTCTGTGTGGGGTAAATATCACAGATGTAGAAAGTATTCTGTTCTATTTATTGAACAGTTCTCTTCAGGAGTACAAGCTGAGATGTGTAATGTCCTTAATTATAGTCCTGGTAGAGCGTCGTGTGACCTTAATATTGTTTATTCTTAGATTTAAAAAAATTCAGTGATGGTCTACAAGAGCTAGTTCCAGGACAGGCTCAAAAACCACAGAGAAACCCTGTCTCGAAAAAACCAAAAAAAAAAAAAAAAAAAAAATTCAGTGAATGCTCAGTGTCTAAGAACAAAGTTAAGCACTGGGGATGCAACCTGTTTGGGTGTTTGTATGAATGTGGGTGATCACTGTGCTCTGGTGTGGGCAGGTGGCATAGAAACAGTGCGAGTATAAGATGGTACGAGGAGAGATGCATGGGCGCTCTGAAGAAAGAGGTCCAGGGAACAAGGGAGAAGAGCAGGCTCCCAGCAAAGGGAATTTCTGTTCTGAGGTGGAAATGTTAGCCCGAGGAAGGAGAGAGGAGGGGTTAGCCCAACAAAGTAACGGTGTCATTCAAGCCACAAAGGCATTAGATAAACAGTATTGGAGCGGGGCTGTGTGGAAAGAGAAAAAGCGTCCCCTCCCAAGCAGCAAAATAAGGCTAGAGCAAAATGGTGGTGGGGAGTGGGCAGAAGAGTGGGGCTCACATCAGAGAGAGTTTGGGATGTGATGGGGAAGGAGCAAGCTTGAGAGGGCGTTTGAGTCCCGGCTCCATCATTAGTTACTCCGGGATTTGGGGCAAATCACTTCATTTTCCCAGGTCTAAAATTGAGATAATAAGTCCCTTTTCATAGACTATTTTATGGAAGACTAACAGACATACATATAAAGCTCTTAGTGCAGCTCAGTGGCTGGCACAGTAGGCATTCACGGTCAGGTGGAGTTATATATTTGTGGTTAAAAGTAAGATCACAGAATCGGAGCTCTGGGTTTGAGTGTCAGCTTTCCTTACGGATCATTGGACTTTGGGGTAAGTTATTTAGCCTATCTAAGCCTCAGGTTCAGTCCTATGTGAAATTAAATAACAATGGTCCCAGTTTAATATGGTGAAGAAGCAGAAATTGGCTCAGCACCCATGAGTAAATAGACAGCAAAGTTGGGTTATAAATAAAAAATAAAAGGACAAGGAGTTGGAGGGGGAGTTAGAGTGAATCTGGGAGGAGTTGGGGGTGAATATGATCAAAATACACAGTATGTGTGTATGAAATTCTGAAATATTTCGTAAAAATAAATTTAAGTTATAAAGTAAATCAGGATGGGGAGAGTGTAAAATCGGTACTGTGGCATATTGAGTTTGCAGTACCTACAAGACATCTCTGTAGAGATGTCTGACAGAATGAAGCTCAGAGAGGTCAGGCTTGGACTTTAGAAGGTTGAGAATTAGGCTATTTGACAAATAGTTATGAAGCCTTTCATGAATGCCGGGGACTGTTCTGGATATTAGAAAACCAGCCAAAGTCAGCGCAGTTGCGCAGCTTTGATTGTGGTAGACACAGACAGTGAGCTGGTAGATACAGTCAGCCGAGCACCCAAAAGGCACCAGTGTTGATTCATGGCACATGTGCACACAGAAATACGCAGAAAACAGAGGAGAGGAAAATTGGAATTTCTCAAGTTCGGGTGCTAAGGGTATGAAGAGTAATAAAATGTAGGTAGGGAACAGTTAAGTCACAGGGAATGATTTTTCAAAACCGTGGGCTAGACTGAGACAAAATGGATTCCAGAACCCTCTCTCTGACACTGTGGACTGGCCGCCCATAGGCATAGATCAGAAGCTAAGGCAGTGACGTTTGTGTCCCGACAATTACCCCCAGAAAAAAGCAGAAGAGATGGAGAGAGGTAAGGGAGTGACACGAGCTGGCTGGAGGATGAGGCAAAGGTTCAGAACACAGTGGCCTGGGAGATGAAAGATCTCTAAAAATAGAAGCTGTAGACTTCCTGAATGTGAAAGCAATACTACACATTGTTGAAAAATTTGCAAAACATTTTTAAATCAAAAATAAGCCTTAATCTCAGCGTTCGTAGATGTCATTGTTAACTTTCTGCTGTATTTTCGTTCAGACATATAGTTATTTTAGTTAATAAATTATGAACAATACTGTAAATGCAGCTTTTTATCCTGGTTTTAAAACACTAATATTGTGAGCATTTCCCCTGTCATTTGAAGCCATATTTGATGGTTTTGTAATATTCTATTCTATAGTTGTACCATAATCACTTAAACTATTATTGTCAAGTTTTTAGATCCTGTTTTGTTTTGTTAGCTTGCATTTGGGGGTATGGTTTTGCTTGTTGTTTGTTTTGTTTTTGATGTGTGTGTGTGATTCTAAGTGATGCTATGAACAAACATTTGTACTCCTTTGGTTACTGTTTGCTTGGAATAGATTCCTCTATTTTAAGACTCTTGATGTGTGGCAACAATATTGCCCTCCACAAGAATGAAGTCTTAAAGTATTTCCCATTTCACAAGTCCTGGATGTTAACACTAGAAAGTTCAATTAGTTAAATAGAAAAAAGGTATACAATTTTGATTTACATTTCTTTGGCATGTAATCTTGATCTTTTGAACATTATTTTAAAAACTGTGTGACAGGTGAGTTGTCAACGCTGCATTTCTACTATTGCCCCTGGACTCCTGTAACTATCCTCTCTCTCTTCTGACCATGGTTCTCACAGCGTTTATGGGTAATTCCACATGTGCTAGCTTTTCCTGTTTCTTTCTTCTCCTTTTCTGCTGTGGTGCTAGGGGTTGATTCCAGGGGCCTCATGCATACTAGGGAAGCACTCTACAGCTCCAGCTTGAAGCCTGGCTTTTCACTCCAAGTGTGCCCAAATACCCGCTCATCACTATTTCAGTAAGTACACTGCCATTCAGCTGGGTGTGTAAGCAGGAAACCTAGAAGGTAACTTCA